>NC_136063.1:416767445-417423292 GCF_964261635.1 Lissotriton helveticus | reverse complement strand
TCTCACTTTTGCAGAAGCTTATATATGGTCCTGAAGAAAGCCATACATACTTGTTAGATGACTTACGGCTGAAACATGTCGACCTTTCTTTCCAATCTAGCAGTCTAATCACACACTGCGTAGCACTGAGTTTTAACCCTGTCAGCTCAGATGAGTCAATTTATTTAGTTATTTAAAGAGTGCTAGACCCGAAGGTATCAGAGCGCTTTATATGAGAATCAATAATGTAACAGAAAAAGATCAACAATTACACAATACATCAACAAATAGGTAAAGTTTCTTTTCATCTGTACTAGGCAGTTTTAGAATCAGTTTTTACATTTCACTTTTTTGCGCTGCACCACTAGTCAGCTCGCATTTGGGTTTCTAGCTATTCCCATCTGCTTAGTGAACAACTAAAACATCCCTAAACTGGTTGTAGCCTTCAGTTGGACTAGGTTTTCCCACTGGGAGGAGAAAGCCCAAATGATGAAGCATGTCACCTTTGGTGAGTGAGGACATTCGTCCTAAAAGGGATTGCTTCCCAATTAGGTTTCTTGACAGAGATACAGTTGCATTTCATCTTAAACTTTCATTGTTTCGAAATCCTGATAGACCCAAGAAGTATACTGTGTGTTTGAATCTTGTGTATTGGGGGAATCACTTCTTGCAGGTCTTAAAAAATCGTATCCCTCGGACCCCCCCCTGTAAAGGTCTTCTTTGTGTTACGAATATGCTTAGTGTGCCAACTATCTGAGCTTCAGACATATCTCACGGGGCCAGCAGTTCGTCAACCCGTGAACCCAGATATTTATGTAAGGGTACTCTAGTGGGGCCATGTGCGCTCGGCGATAGATATCCCCCCCCAAAGCATTGTCTTAATGTGAGGGACGTGTGCCACGCAACCCAAATGAACTTACCCCCCTCTCTCCGACCCCCAAATTCTACCAGCCGGCCAGGTTATACAGTGCAGTGAATAGCATTCTACTTGCGTGACCAGTTCGCATTAAAGGACATCCGTCCATCATTTCTGTGGATGGTGACGAGGAGCCACTGGACACCAACACAGCTTGTCTGTAACAGTCAAACCGTTCACGAGGTTGTGGGGATCTAAGTGTCGCGACTGCCTCCAGCACGTCCCGTCGCTCCTTCCTCATACTGTCTAGGGTAGGAGCCGAAGCTCCTGGGTTGGCCAACTTCATATGCCCCCTCCATCGTCGTCGCCTCGGTCTCCTGCTTGACATATTGTCACCATCCGGGCCCGTGGGCCGCAAGCCTGTCCACAGTCCTGACTCCTCTAGCCAGTCCCATACCTCCTCAGGGGAGTCAAAGAAGCGGGCCCCATCCTTAGTGACCACTAAGGATGGGCAGGGCAGGGAACAGTAGTGAATAAGGGAGCTGACGTTTCACCGCTATGTAGTTGTTCCTTCCCCTTCTGTGCGAGAGCAGTGTAGTCCGGGAAAAACCTAACCGTACTTCCGTTCACCTGCAGTGAGTCCATTTTCCTTGTTTCACGAAGCACCGTGTCCCTGTCCCTGTAGTTGAGTAGTTTGAAAATGAAGGGCCGGGGTCTGGTACCGGGCTGTGGCTTCTGCCCCGGGATACGGTGAGCCCGCTCCACCACGAACTGCACAGACAAGGAACCCTGGGGCAGCAGATCTCACAACCAGCGTTCTGTGTATTGCTCCGGGTTCCTACCTTCCTCGCCTTCCGGCAGGCCCATCACACGGATGTTGTTACGGAGTGAGCGCCCTTCCACATCCTCTGCCCGATATTCCAGTATGTGAACACGGTCTATCAAGTCCTGCAGTGCGGCCGTATGGTTTTGCGCCACAGGTTGGAGCTCCTTTAAGTTTTGGTCGTGTGAAGCCACTTTATCGGCGATCTGCGTGAAGTAAAGTGAAGTCCGAGGTGACTGTTGATTCTGGTCTCCAGAAAAGTCCTAGCATGGTCCAGTGTGGCACCAATTGGCTCCACCGCTGTGAGGACAGAGTCCATCTCGGCCGCTAGGGCTGTGGTCGCTGGTTCCGACATCTCTTCCGGAGCTCCCTGCATAGGGTCAAGGCTGGCGGCCCTCAGGTGTCCCAGCTGTGTCTTGGCGCGTATCCAGCCCAACACCAGTTGCTGAGCTGTGGGCATTAGCCGACTACTCTCTGCGCCTCCGGTGCGCTGTGACTGACGCACTAGTCCCTGGAGCACGTGTATCGCTGCTGCCAGATCAGCCCGCCAGCAGAAGAACAGGTCATGCCTGCCAGAAGCGGTGGCGCACTCAGTCTCGGTGGCGTTCGCGCCGCAGGTCAGGGGGAATTAGCCAACATCAGGCCTCAAGCAGCACAACAACAGCAGGGTCCTGGTAATTGAAGAGCAAAGCGTTACTACAGCCTCTTTCGGGCAATGCCTTGCACTACGTCGCGAAGTACCGCCTGCTCGCTCTCAAAATCTCCCTCAGTCCAGGCCGCTGCGGAAGCCCTCGAGCCCAACCGCGTCCCACACCACTTCCTTGATCACACCGCCACACTACTGCAAAGTCAGCAGCCTCTCATGTGTTCCCACCAGATCCAACTGCTCCTCCTGCCACTCGTCTCCGCCCTGCTGTGCTCCCACAGGCTCCCACGAGGCCACCTATATCTGCGCAGAGGACTGTCTCCAGGATAATCCTCCTGTCCCGCCGCCCACAGGGCCAGGGCAGTCTCACTGGGAATGTTCCTTGTTGTCCTTCGGGACCCCAAAGCGATTCTAAACCTCTTCTCACCGCGGCCGCCGCAGTTCTGGGAAACCTTACTCACAGCACCTCTTCACAAGGCCACAGTGTCGGGGTCCATAGTTGGTGTATCTGTAGCGATTTCTAGCGCCTGCATAAGATGGGCGCAGACAGAGATGTCATTTTCACAGCCACTGCACCCGTAGCCTTGGGCGTTACACCTTCCGGACCAGGCCTGCACTCCTTCGTAAGCCCCCAGCGCAGGCAATTGCATGCTGTCTTCAGTTTGTCTCCCCTCCACCACGCACCCACGGTAGACACGGTAGACACAGGGGATACCACAGCAGGGCACCAGCTCTTCAAAACATCAGGGGGGGTACTCCCTCTTGCCTGCAGGTCACGTCAGTAGCTACCTGGACCTCGCTGGCCCTCACCAAACCACAGGCCTCCTTTCATACCGCCTCACTCCAGCTCCTCACAATGGCCATGCCATGCTTTCACGAGCTCCACACAGCCCGCAGCTCCAGGAATCGCAGGGAGCGTGCCCGCAAATTATAACAATTTACAGAAACTTTTGGACGGAGCGAGAGCCCGCTGCCACCTCCGCTGTGCTCTAGCGCCCGGGAGCCCAAGCGCCAACTCAGGGGTCTGTCCCGTCGCTCAGTCACCACTGCCCCGCTCGAGCACCCTCACGCATGCAGCTGCTTCGGCCCCTCACTTGCTGCTGAGATCTCGAGGGGCTCCGCCGCAGGACACAAGGACTTCAGGGGCGAGGGAACTCTTCTGCTGCCAGGGCTCACCGACGCTGGGATCTCCGCCGCCAATTCAGGATGAACAGCTCCGCAGCATGGCACCATGTCATTATTCAAAATGCCCGAGCACAGCCCGATCTTCAGCAGGGCAGCGCGCTTGTCTGCCGCAGTACCACACAACCAGCCGGCCAAACTTCACGGTTCAGCTCCCTGTGGACTCAGCACGCCCTCCGGAATCCAGGCGTGGACATCAGCATCGCAGCCAGCACCGCAGGAGAAGTATACCGGACAAGAGGGGATCAAGATACGGGAGCACTAATCAGTTGCGTCCGCCATGTCGCCTGGTCGGCCACGCCCCTATGATAGCAATTCATATAGCAAAATCTTATGAATGAAAAATAGGTATGAAGAAAACCTATGTAATTTTGAAATATGCTCAAAATACTGAGTTGATGTTTTCATGTTGTGTTTTGGGGCTATTCTGTTACGGGCGATAGGCCTAGCCACACAACTGGCATACCATTTTTAATTGGGAGAAGTTCTGGAACACACAGTAGTAAGAATGTTATGCATTCCTGCAGATTCCAGGCCCTTCCCTAAAAGAACTTGGAGCAAAAGGCACAATTGTAGGCAAAGCTTGAGTTTTGTAGTGCATTTTGGGTAAGAAAACATAGTCGCATCCACGCAAGCCACACCTCCTTGGATTCGCCTAGGTCACTAGGATTCAGAAATGGCCAGGGTTGTAGGGTTCCCTGGTTGATGCCTGACCCAGCATCCCAATGGTGAAGCCATTCATCATGACAAGTTAGAGGAAACTAAGATTTACCTATCTGTGCCAGCCCAAATGTCAAAACTATATAAAAAGAATCAAAATGTCTTCTCTTGCTTGTCATGGGGATGGGATTCTGTAAGCACAGTGGGGTGGGGGCACAAAAAACTGTTGGATGTTTAGTGGCCTGATGCCATTTGTTTCTAGGAAAAAAGTCTCTGGTATCCAATGAGTGTTCTGTGGAGGCACACTGGGGGGTAAATTCTCCAATCTTCCTCTGCGGGATAAAGATTGTAGGGCTTTAAGAGTCGGGGTAAAACCCGATGTGGGCCGACTCTCAACTAATGTTTTTTAAAACATCCGTGGGTATAGTGGCCTTTCCACCCCAATTGGGGGGGGGGGTATTGGGGTAAACACACCAATCTTCCTTACAGAGGTATGGACATGCCACACACCTTGTTTTTTTTTTTTTTTACCATTTTCGCTGGTGTCAAGTGGGTTATCTGTCCCCCAACCCAAAAGGGACCACAAGGGGCTAAACTCTACAAAGTCTGACACCTCTCCTACCCCCACAAGATACAGAGACTATTTAGTCCATTATTTATAAATGATTGGAAAGACTGTTCCTTTTGTATGCCCGTCCCCCAGATTCTAGAAGGATGGTCTCTGCTTGGACCTTGGGCTATTCCCAACCAGGGATCCACTAGGGAGCAGTACAGCTTTGATGAGTGCTGAGATAAGCACTTGAGCACTAATCAAATGGAAAGCAGTCAACACTAATGGAGCAGACTAGTTGCACTTTCAATCAGTGTGATGTCAGCGTACTGTGCACACTGCACATAATGATGATTAAGTAAAATTAAATGCAATATATGGGAGAAGCTTTCACCTTGTGTCCCAATCCTATTTTGTAAAAAGAAAATCCTAATTGATGTCCTTTATAACCACCACACTTTGAAGGTAATGCAGTGAATGTGAACGGTTCATCTACCACATTAAAGTGGTTAAATATTTTTCTGGTTATTATACAAGACGAGGTGACAGCTGTGCTATCAAGCCAGTCAAAAAACTGACACCCAACTTACTATTGGCAAAAAAACAGAGGTACGCATGTGTGCCTAAAAGGAAATCATTGCAACTCAATTGTAAAAGAAAAGTAGTGACAAATGCACACAGTCCAAAATAATTAAAGTTACAACATTATGTAACATGCAATACAAGCTACTATGCTTAGCTGTACTGAACTGGATGACACAGCCAATCAGCCGACAACCCGGGGGTTCGGCGGCGATTTCCACATGTTAGTTCGTTGAGCCATCTGGTGGCTAATAACGTTAATGGTAGATCTCATGGTTTTACATTTTATCCTCAAGTTCCGTGTCGCAATGGTCACCCAGCATTCGCCTCGTGTATGTAACTTCCCCAAGTCCCATAGGTCATGTGTGAGTCAGGTGTGGGTAGTGTAGGAATGGGGTGGGGAAACAGCTGTATATGCGTTTCCAGTGCTGAGTCAGTTGTGCTACACTTGTATTGGCGACGCGTGCATTAGTATAGCTCACTGAGGCATAGGAGTGAGCAGGTGCAGTCAGCAAGGTTAGTCCGCAGTCATGTTGGGTAGGTTTCAAATCACTTAGCAGTAGGGTGCCTGTGTGACCTCCCAGTTGCATCACTGAGAGGGCGCCAGGGACATGTCAGCGACTAACGAGCAGAGTGTCGTATCCATGCGCAACACGTTTGTGGCCAGTTGTCCACGTGTACCCCTTGCGATGTGTGAGCGGTATCGCGTCTCCGCAGTGCGCGGGAGTCATGAGGTCTCGAGGGATTGGCTTCTTTTAGTAACGTGTTATCTCCTGCGTCTTCATTTAAACCAAGGAAGTTGGGTCCGGTCAGGGAACTTGACCAGCAAACAAACTGTTCCCTACGCCCATATATTGGCTGGGAAAACTGGGGGTTGGGAAAGTGTGAGAGGCAGGGGAGGGGAAAGGGGTGGGAGATCTTTGCAGGTTTCGATGTGGGGCATCTATTGTAGGGTGGGGTCCAGCGAGGCTTCACGCAGTGTACGGGGTCAATCGAGGAGGGGGGGGGGTCAGATCCGCGTCCACTTCCAATATCAGTTAGCATCACTATGGCTATGGTGTCATTTGTCTCATGGGACTCCCCGTTCCTGGCAGGACCCATGAACACATCCATGATATCATCATCTTTCCAAGATACAACATCCAACACACACTGCACATACAGGAAAGGTGAAGTGCTCCCCATACTCCACAAGTTTATCTGACTCTGCACTCTCATTGTCAGACAACATCTCAGTCATTTGTGCTCCTAACATACCATGTTCCTCTCTTGACATCATTCAGATTATTCTTTCTGATTTATTCCCCAGCGGCAACCACTATGTCTGCTAAGAAATATCAGTTGTTCTTATCCTTGCATCTATTCAACACATTCATCCCATCATTCTAAGAAAAGTCAACCTTCCCAATACTTCCTGCTCTAAGGCAATGTAAGAACCCCTGGGCTCTCTTCTTAAGACTATGCACATCAAGCAGCACAGCGTCAAATACACCCACTCCAACACCCTCTACCTTAGCATGGACAGTAGGTAAAACTTTTAATGGTCCTGGAAATTAGAGGCAAAATATTTAAAGCATTTTAAATATGTTAGAGTATACTGGTAAATGATAATATATCAGTAACACCCTTTTATTTGTTACACTATAACCCTGAACTGATCACTATGGCATTCCCTCCCGCATCCTCCACAATACTCAGACGACTGGAAACACGCCGAGATCAACCCCCTGCTGAACAAGCCATCCACAGACCCAACAGACCACAAGAACTTTAGACCCATCTGCTCCTCCCCTTCCCAACGAAGGTCATCGAGAAGAGGGGGGCGCTAGTGGACACACGGCAAGATGGCAGCACTCATGTGAGGCTCTGCCTGATCGAGCCACAATCCGACTAAAATCTGCTGCATCACACACTATCTGTGCTTAATAAGTGCCTGCGATCCTCACAAGTCCCGTGGCCCCTGTTGACGGTGTTGGTGTCTTTGCTAACCCTTGCCATGGACTTGTGAGGATCGCGCGGTTTCGGAGCTGGGCCACAGCAAATGGCGGCTGCTGAGGTGCTGTGATCCCCCCAGAGCTGAGGCGCCTTACTGCTCACCTTGTCTCTCTGTGCAAACTCCTTTTTTGCGGCACCGGAGACTGTATTTGGGGGAGGAGACAGGCGCGCAACACCCATTGGACTAATCGGGCTTCAGCCCCCCCCGTCGTGTGTGGCAGCCGGGATGAGACTGATCCCGGGCACACACAGAGCCGCGCCCAAACGTTTCACAGGTCTTTAAAAGACCATTTGAACGTTAATTAGGCCTTGCTGTTGTTTCACACCTTGTTGGAGGCCCTGCAGCTCCACTCTCCCTACTGATTAAAGGTTCAGCAGCCCCCCCCGAAATTTTTTCTTAGCCCCCCCCCCCGAAATTTGGCTCTAGCTGCGCCTCTGGGAGGAGACATCCTATCCTGTGAGCCCCTTCGTTGGGTGCCGGAGGGGAGGGGGATTGGCGTTGGCAGAACGTGAGGCGGCCGGCCTCACCTGGTGGAGCGGCGGAGTTGGTGTGCGGTATCGGAGGAGTGCACCGGCGGCTGGAGAGGCTTCTTCTGCCGGAGAGGCCTCGCTGGAGTGGACCTCCGGGCCGGTGCTCGTCGGTGCTGGCTGTGGTGAGTGGGGCGACGGTACAGCTGAGGCCCGGGTCTCGGAGGTGGGTTCGGGCCTTGGTTTGGGCTATGTCCCGCGCGCTGCGGCCGGCGCGGGTCCTGGTCCGGGGGTGTGTGCATCGCGAGCGCTGCTGCCCTCGTTCTGCGCGAATCCGGCATGATGGGTGTATCGTTGAGGCCCACGAGTAATGTTGAGCAGGCGACCTGGGGGAAAGAACATTTTGGTGCCTAATGAAGCTAGTTAACATGGAGCAGTGACCAGAAATTAAAACGGTCGGACTGTTGCTACGTTCGTCTTGCCGGCCGCATTGCAATAGCTGGGCTTCCCTAGGAGTATGTGATTGTGGATCTTACAATAGTGCTACTGGGAACACATTAATTGTATGAGACATTTGCCCTTCAGGCACTGTAGTTACGTGGAAGTACAGTGCTGCTCTCTGTGGGAAACTGCTGAGCTGGAGGCCATTTTGTCCCACCCCGGGGCCGGAGAGTTGCTAGCTGTCTGAAAGCTGAAAAGGTCTTTTACGGGACTACACTAAGTTCACTTGGACAGGACTTTGCCTCTTTTGACCTGTGGTCCAGTATACTTGGCCTGGGGTTTGGCTATTGAGGGTGCGACCATCGCCTATTGAACGCCTATGCATGGTGCCTGTTCTATTGGGAGGGCCTGCTTGAAAGGGATTTCCAAAACTGGAGTTATAGCTGGCGAGACACTGTTTTGATTTCTCACTGTGTTCTATTTGGGGTCTGCGACGGCAGGGAGTCACTGGGCCAGTTACTCCACAGCAGTGGTTTTTCACCTCAATCTGTATACTGCACTTGCAGCGCTCCCTACCCAAAATGGGGAGGACTGATAAATCACAACCGCGCCTCAACTTTGAAACGCGCAAAACCCTTAAGACCCCACAGAAAGCAGCATCAGACTCTGAGGCAGATGCACAAGTGGATGGCCCACCTACGCTGGAAACAACACTTCTGGCTATGCTACGCACGCTGAAGTCCATTGAGGGCACGATGGCTGCAGTGAATCATCGACTCGATCATATGTCATCGCAATTGGAGAAACAAAACGGCACGCGTGGGGGAGGTGGAGCAGAGGGTGTCAACTGCTGAGGATGGCCTGAGCACAGTAGTAGATAAAACCCTCAATATGGAAAAGGTCCTAGCCGTAATCCAATAAAAAAATGAGGATTTGGTGGGGTCCGTGACTGTTCTGTTGTGCAGACTTCGTACATTCATCAATGTGGGCTGTTGGTAAAGACACCAACTACTTAAATGGTTATGATATTGACATGGCAGCTGATTATCCTGAAGACTACACCTGTCTGTTGATACAAGGGGACAACTACTGAGTTACATAGGCCCTAGAGATTAGGTGGATTGGTGACACACTTAGAGATCCATGTTGTGCGGATTTGGGGTGAAGGTTTCTGCAACCACTTTGGCCCCATAAAATACTGTTCTGACAATACCCTGGAGTAGGCCAGTTGCCCTGAAGTCATGTTAGGACATGTATTACAGATGTTCATGTGATTTTTAATTTGTGATGCACAGCTACATTATTAGCGCTCGGTCACCTCTCACTATGTGGGAGGGGTTCCGCTCTGCGCCCCCTACCTATGGGTACACCCCAAACTTGTTTGGTTACACAAGGGTGGAGGGAGGTGTGTTGTTGGGTGTTGGGATGGCTTTGGCATGGTTGGGGTGCTGAAGTGGGAGGGGGTTTGGAGTGCGGGGGATTGGCAATGTGGGAGTGGAGGGGAGGTTGGGGGAGTTCTTGATGGAGTTTTGGTATCGGGCAGGAACAGGGGGATTGTTCTGAAGTTGTTAGGTCTCGCACCTGCGATACAGGGCAAAGCCCTGTCGCAGCGAGACCTATTGCTGCCGGCTCTGCTTACAAGGAGACAGGAGATGGGCACGCGCAGCCTCAGGAATCGGATCAGGTCGCGCGCCCATTGCTCCTGTGAGCAGCATGCCGGAATCTTATCAGGGCGCGTGCACAGACACACGCGCGAGCGCGCACAGACACACACACACACACACACACACACACACGTGCACACACACACACACACATGCACACCCCCCCCACCCCACTCACCGGGCTCTTTCCGCTGCTACAGGCTCCGCCGCATCACCTCAAACGAGAAAAAGGTACAGCCTACCACGCTGCCCGCTCGCGTGTGCACCCATGCAGGGTGTGTTGCTGTCTAAAAGAGTGCGTGGCCCCGGACTTCAGAAATGCCAGAAGAGACGGCAACAGGAAACCAGGAAGAGCCGTCGGGGTTAAATTGCAGCTGTGCTTGTTAAATCAAATGTTAATTACATGCCAAAATATTCTCAGGGGTCGGTTCGTACCAGGCACCAACCCAATCCAGACCCTAAACTCTTACCCAAATACCTTCAAGATGGGCGGGACTCGTGACTGTGAGAGGAAAGATCGGATCGTACAAAGACACGTGCGGACTCTACTGCCAATCAGCACTTGGGAATTCTGTATGGCGCTGTAGGATTGACTGGGAAGCCTTCAGTGCTCCAATCCTAGATCACCTTACATTGTAGCGGAAGAGCCTTGTGCACTAATGTTGGCGTTGCGATTTGCCTCCAGGCTCAGACTGGGTCACGCATTCTCTGGTCACAGGTTCTGGGCCGATGCCGGCCTGGCGCAGGTCGCAGCCCGTTCACCTTTTACCCCGTGGGCCGTGCCATCTGTTGTGTCCATTTCCTCCCGCAGGCCCTCGCAGCTTCGTTAGGGCAGCTCCGGGCGGGTCGCATCTCCACGTCGGGTGCGTTCACTAACCTCGCCTACAGTTGCAGCATGTCCTCATTGGGGGGGGGACGCTCTCCGGTAACACTGTGTCCCCAAATAAATAATAAGGGCCGCCACGGCCGCAACGGGCCACCAGTGCTGCACGGCGGCCCTCAAAATTGCGTCACCTTGGGCGGAACGCCCCCCCTTAGCTACGCCACTGGCTCGAGGCCGCAAATGCGAGTGTGCTCATTGTGCGCGGAGGCTGGAATCAGTCTAGGATTACCTCAGGATCCGTGTCCGTGTTCAGATGTCACACTGAGAGGAGGGAGCACCAATAGTGAGGGCATCGATGCTGCAATCAAGGGTGGTGGGGAGGGGGAGGGGGGAGTTGAGATAAGGGAAAGTGACCCAGAACCACATAAAGCAGAGGGTCTTAGATATGCAACTCACAGGAAAGCAAAGAGAAACGCATAAAGTAAACCCACTGAATGTATTTCTTGTCTTGAATGCCTTTACAGTTTAGTCATCATGCAAGGTGGCTTCCTGTGATGAGTGCACACTGTGTTTTTTGCAGCCGCCACACTGCAAGTTCTTAGTATCTTATCCGCGCTAAACTAGTCCACTTACAAGCATCTAAGCACTAAACTCTATACCTCAAGGGTCTCGTAAGTTGAAATCAACAACATTAGTTCTATTTCATAAAAGGGAGAATATTGTTAACCTTTCGCAGTGCTACATGTAGTTGTTCTACAGTCTATCTGTTTGACAAACGCTCTGCCCTAAATCATCGGTTCTACAACTTGTAGATATGCACGAGTTCTCAGATGCGAAATTCTTTCGGTATACAGAAATGTAACAGCTGTGCTTTTCCATATATCTATATGAAACTCAAAACCGAATTTGTTGTTATGTTTCTTTTTGTCAATGAGGAATAATACTTGCCTTTTGTACAGAAAAACGCTTCCATGTGCTCTCACGAATTTATGATGCTGAATCCTCCCTTATTTTCACCCTGATTACACAGTTATTCCTTAACTTGGCCGGAGGAAATTTGAGGGTTTTTCTTACTGCAAGAGTACTTGCACTAGGTGTAAAAACGTGGAAAGAAAAAATACATAGCCTCAGCTTCTCCAAATTTGAATTACTTTCCGTTTGAAAGTTCACAATCGGCTGGTCGACATCCGGCAGCTCTGACTTTGCCTACCTCCTCATCTTCATTCTCTCTTGGGAGTCGAGCACTGTAGACTTACTAAAGGACCACACTTCTATCCCCATCTTCCCCTTTGCCTGTGAGGATCTGAGTGAACATACCTGCAGCCCAGGGCTCCATGAAAGGGAGACTCTCGCAATAACTGTGCCCCATAAATTCAGTTCTCTGAATGCTTTGTGTCCGTTAGCATCCTTAAATCTATGTCTTTATCCTAATTCCTCTTAAACGGGCATTGTTTCAAGAGGCTCGAAGGTGAGAACAGTAAAGCCGTTTTGTTTAAAAATAAAAAAAAATTAAAAAATCGATCCTAAGATTTAAGCTCACTACAGGGCTCTTGCCAACAATATTTAAACCTGGGGTGAAGTTCCTGGTTCAAAATATTAAATTATTGAATGTATTTCGAAAGATGCCAATTTCCAAGCCAATTGCATTGGGTTTGAGTAGCCAGAAGGATTGGAAACAAGGCTCTTTTTATCACACCAAACCCAGATTTCTTTCATCTCTACTCTCAAATATTTCAGAAAGTTGATGCTTTCAGGTCACACTGTGTGCAAGGACTCACCTTGCAGCCAGAGCACGGAGGGTACTTCGAAAGCACTTCGCCCCCCATACCATCATCATAATTAGTGCTCCTGGGCTTTCAGGTGACATGTACCGGTGGTGACAGGAAGGAGGGTGGGGACTTCACTGGCTGGTGCCGTGCGCCGCAGGTCACACTGTGCGCAAGGACTCACCCTGCAGTCAGAGAGAGCACGTAAGTTAATTAGAAAGTACTTTGCCCCTCCCCCCCTCCAATACCATCATCATTTCCCCGGCCTTCCAGTGACATGTACCAGTGGTGACCAGGAAGGGGGGGGGGGGGCTGAGGGGGACTTGACTGGCTGGTGCCGTGCGCTGCTGGTCGCACTGTGCGCAAGATCTCAACCTGAAGCCAGAGCACGGATGACGATTGAAAAGTTCGCAAATCTGCACCCCCTTGTCCTCCCACCACCCACCCCAGTACCATCATGATTCGAGCTCCCGGTTTTATGGCAATAATTGTTTGAATATTTCCGTTTGTATTTATCTCTATTTGTTTTCGCTCATTGTATTGGTATTTCTCCATATTTGTGGCGTACAAGTGCATGTGCATTTAACTGATAAACACACATAAACCTTTTAGAAAATGAAGCAGCCAAACATAACACACTACACCGAGAAGTAAATATAAGCATTGTGATTAATAACTTGTTCTCATAGCTCAACATATAGCATTGAATAAAGATATTAATTAACACCGTAAAGAAGCCAGAAACAACATGCATTTGCAATGCAATAGGTCTCGCGATTGCGAGATTTATTGCTATTGGCATTGTAAATGACAAGGCCTTTTATTTACATTTTAAAAACAAAAACATAAATAAAAGTAATTGTCATTTACAATGCCAATAGCTCAACTTGCGTAAATGCGAGACTGATTGCATTGCAAATGCTTGTTTTTCTTATGCAGCTGTGCGAAATATGTTAGCAGTCTACTGTCTCACAACTCTGATAAGGCGACCTTTGATCAATGCATGGTGAGTTACAACAGAAAGACGAAGGATGAAAGGGGCGGGTAAACTCACTTGGATAACTTGGAATGTTAGGGGGTTAAATAACCCGAAAAAAACTAGGCAGGTGCTGGCGTATTTAGACCGACACAATGTCCAAATTGCACTCCTGCAGGAGACTCATCTTACTGAACACACTGCATCCTCAGTAGCCCAAAAATGGGCTGGTGTCCGTCTTGCTTCTTCATCCTCAACATATGCAAGGGGAGTGATGGTGTTAATTAAACGAAATATCCCCTTTGTTAGCACGCACAAGGAGGTTGATAAGGATGGCCGGTTTATAACACTGCAGGGGAGGTTATGTGGCACCCTGATAACAATGATAAATGTCTATGGCCCTAACAGACGACCCGGAGTTTTATAAAATGCTGTGGAACAAAGTTTATAAACTGTCGGCGTCTGATATCCTATGTGGGGAGATTTTAATGTAGTATTGGATCACGAAATGGATCGACATTCGACAGTCAGTGCTGGTGTTAAAAAGGAGCTAGGTGGCTAGGGAGCGTGTGAATGGGCATGTCTCGGAGGCGTTCGCGATCAAGCGTGGTACCAGGCAGGGCTGTCCGCTGTCGCCCCTGATATTTGCGCTCGTGCTGGAGCCGCTCGAATGCATACTACGTCAAAGGCATGCCAGCTCTGCACTGAGATTTTATCAAAGGCCACTAGCAGTGTCTATGTACGCTGACGATATGGTCCTTTACGTGAGGGAACCAGTACAATATTTAGAGCAGGTTATCCGAGAATATATTCATTTTGAATGGTACTCGGGATAAGCAATTTATTGGAGTAAATCTATAATATTCTCACTCACACAGAGAACTATGCCCTTCATGTTGAATTATCCATTAGAGTGTGCTACTGATCCTGTCCGGTATCTTGGTATATGGATATATCAGGACCCGCAAGAAGTCATCAGGGTTAATTATGGTGTGGCGATCTCAAAGCTCGAAGAGCAGGTGGCTCGGTGGATTCGTTTGCCGCTGTCCTTTGCAGACAGGGCTGCGCTAGTCAAAATGGTGGTGCCACCAAAGTTTCTGTATTTATTTGTCAATATACCGTTTTCTCTAACACAACATTTTTTTAGCACACTGCGCTCATTGTTAATCTCGCTCACACGGGGGGGGAAGAAACCCCAAATTAGTTGGGAGACTCTGACAAAATCATATGAGATGGGTGGATTCTCAGTACCGGACATGCAATTATATTATTTATGCACCCAGGCGCAATTTGCATATTACTGGCAACATGCACCACCGTTCACGCCGCATGTGGCAGTCGAAGCTGGCGCGGTGCATCCACTACCCCTGAAGGCGATGCTTGTAAATTTGCACTCAGTGTTTGAGCGAGGTGAGGTGGACACGGTAAACTGTACGACTCGGGCTTGGGAGGAGTTGGGGAGGAGGGCACGGCGTCTGCCGCTGTATGCGCCGGCAATGCCTCTATTGCACCATTCTGCGATCTCTGTGACCAGGGAAGTTGGAGCTCTTAAAGTTCTACATGCCGCTGGTGTGACTGTCATGAGTGACGCCTTTGCAGGTGGGACGTTCCTTTCGCTGCAGGAGTTTTTGAGGGAGGGGACCAATGAGACTATGGCCACGTTCATATATACTAGGCTCCGATCTGCACTGCGTAGTCTATACCCAGTCTTCCCTGAAGAACCTCCCATATTGGGAGCTTTGCAGCTGCTATATACAGCACAGAGTAAGGCTAAACTGATCTCGTGACTCTATTATGCATCTCAACTAGATGAGGGTGCGGCAAAAAACAGCTCACGGGCCGAATGGGATAAAGGTCTATTACAGCCGCTAACTGATGAGGAATAGGAAGAAAGCTGTCGTATGACCGGGAGCTTTGCAGTCAATGGTAACTTTAAACTGATTTACTATAAATACATTAATCAAATGTACAATACCCCTTCTCAATTACATAAATATAGGCTACGAGAGTCTCATTGTTGTAGGAGATGTGGCGCGGATGACGCTGATTTTATACACCTAGCGTGGGAGTGCCTGAGAATATCTCCCTTTCGGGCCGAAGTAACAGCAGTGCTGACGGCTATGGCAGGTGTCCAAATTGCATGGGATGTCAAATTATGTTTATTGGGTATTGCCTCCCATGTTCCGGCTAGTGTCCGCAAGTTGGTGGTCTTATCTCTGCAACTGGCAAAACGCAGGGTTGCTATCTGTTGGGATGGACGGCCGGCACCCACACTTAAACAAGGGCTACAAGACATTGCATATTGTCATGACCAGCTTACTTGCTATGCAGAAGAATTACCGCGGGCATCCAGGCCCCGGGATATATGGGGGCCGTACACTTTGTATATGCTTGCACAATCAGAGGGTGAGTAACCACATATTGAATGTACAAACCATAACGAATGTATTGTCTTAACCTCCTGATTAATGTATTTCCATTTCTTTGATTGTAACTGGTCAGAGTATAGTGACATGTTGTTTACCTGATGCATTGTATGGGAAGTGGATTGGGGATGCAGAGGACAGCTGTACTGTGTTTATGTTTGCAAAATGATAAATAAACATATTTTTAAAAAAAGGTAATCGAGAAGGCCATCAACGCCCAACTCTTTGAGTTCATCAAAGTTAACCAAATCCTGGACATCTCCCAATCGGGCTTCTGAAGCATCCACAGCATGGAGACCGCACTTCTCGCCGCTACCGACATCCGTTCCCTCCTCGACCAGTGCGATCACGCAGCCCTCATCCTACTGGACCTCTTGGCTGCCTTCGGCACCATCTCCCACTGCACCCTACTCACGAGACTCCACAATGCAGGCATCTGCAACAAGGCACTGGACTGGATCCACACCTTCCTCACCAGCCGGACACAGCAAGTTAGACTAACCCTGATCCTCTCTGAACCTACAGAGATCAGCTGCGAACTGCCCGAGGGTTCCTCCCTGAACCCCACCCTCCTCAACATCTACATGGCCCCCCTCGCAGAGATCGTCAGAAGCCATGGTCTCAACATAGTCTCCTAGGCCAACAACACCCAGTGGATCCTCTCCCTCACCAAAAACCCACACCCGCCAAAACCAACTTCCACAGCGGAATAAAGACCGTTGTCACCTGGATGAAAGACAACTGCCTCAACCTTAACTCGGACAAGATTGAAGTACTTAACCTGGGTCCCACCCCTTCAGTCTGGGACGACTTCTGGTGGCCAGCCGCTCTGGGAACCCCTCCCACCCCTAGGGACCACGCATTCAACCTTGACATCATACTTGACTCATCGTTCTCAATGAACCGCCAAATCAATGCAATTTCCTCAGCCTACTTCTACAAACTCTATCTGCTTCAAAAGACATTCCGATGGATCCCCACGGATTCCAGAAAGACTGGCACCCACACACTCATCACCAGCAGACTCGACTACGGCAACGCACTCTATGCCAGCGTAACTCAGAAACAGCTCAAGAAACTGCAGAACGTTAAAAACGCCGCTGGCCAGATGAGTCCTCGACATACCCTGAAGGAGTTACATCACGCAACACCTCCGTCAACTCCACTGGCTCCCGGTCAACAAGAGAATGACCTTCAAGCTCCTCACACATGCCTACAAAGCTCTCCACAGCATAGGACCTGCATACCTGAACTACTGCCTCACATTCAACGAACCCGCCAGACAACTCCGTTCCGCCCAACACGCCCCTAGCCTCTGTGCCCAGGATCCACAAGACCAAAACAGGAGGAGGTTCTTTCTCCTACCTCGCCGCAAAGTCCTGGAAAACCCTTCCCCCTCCACCTCAGGCAATCCACATTGCTCACCCAATTCAACCTCAAGACCTGGATCTTCTAATTATCTTCCACACCCAGAGGAACCAGCAGACCCCGCACCTTGAGACCCTCAGGGGTGAGTAGTCACGTTTTATAAACTGATGAAAAGCAGCGAGACTCCCAAGACTTTCGATGCCGCTTGGTGCAAACCACCTCTAATTCACCCTAAGATTAGTGATCAAACAAATGAGGCAGGCGCTGGAACTGGATGGCGAAGAACAGATTTATTTCTCCAGAGGAGAACACATCACATCAGACACCGGGGCTATCGTCAGGAGGTGCTCTAGCTGCATCTCTGTGGCATGGCCTTTTATATGCTTTTTCGTCAGTTTATTACATGTTCAAACATTCCTGGCATCAGTTTATTGCACAGTCAAACATCCTTGGAATCCCCGCTTCAAGCTAGTTCCCACACAAACCCAGCAGCAATCTTCCCTGCACCCAGATCTAACAGATGATCGCTATCTCGCAGCTGGACATTGCGACAGGATCTAAAACATGTGGGATCGGTCAGATCTAAGGGGTCGTGTCACTGATTAAATTCCGGCCCCTTTGTTGGTGAAGCAAGTTCTGTCGTATGTGGGTAATAAACTATGTCCACAGGGGTCGGTTAGTGCCTGGGACTGGATTGAGTGGCCAGGTGCAGGGAAGGAGGTTATCAAAGGGGGCTTGCCCGTGCGTGGAGGATGAAAGGATGAGCGGGTTGGGTGCGGGAATTGACTCCAGGGCAATGTCATGTTGACAAGGTTTTACGACCATGGTACATGTGTTCAGGCTTAGTCAGAGCGCTGGGGATAATAACGAGGTCGGGGTGACTCACAGGTGACCAGCAGAGCATGAAATGGCCGCGATGCCTAAAATGGTTGCCGCTGGCGCTCTCGCAGAGGCCTTCGCTAAGCAAGATGGCGCCGGCAATGTTCATATTTGTCGTTTTATTTTCTACAAAACCCCTAATTGATTGACTGATTAAGATGCATCACAGCCAACCAAAAAGTCAAACAACAATCTATACATGGAACAACTCACTGAAATACTGACACAATCTAATATCTCATACCATGATGATATTCAACTCTACATCAAACTCTCCTCCCAAGAGAATATATCCAGACACTCGATGATACCCTGAGGAAAACATAAGATTAAATCAGCAGAAAACCAAATTCACTCTTTTCTCATCACCCCTCATAATAAAACAACCAAAACTATGGTTCCAGAACCTCAAGTCGCTAAACTCCACCGAACCATCTGTGACCCCATAAAAACCCTAGGCATCACCCTAGACTCTATCCTTAACATGCAAGTTCACATACAAGCTGCATCAGAAGCACCAACCTACATCTGCACATTGTAAGAAAACTTAAACCGTTCATACCGCTAGGTGATCTCCTAACATTTGTTCAGCGCTGCACAAGTTACTACTTGTGTAACGATATATCTGTAAGAGACATTAGTTAGTATTAGATTCCTTACCTTAGAATATCCCCAGGGGTCAGAGTGGATCCGGAAACTTTTGCGTAGCAGTACCCTTGCGCGTCGGTAGGCGTCGTCTGCGGCTCCGCGTCCGTCGTCGGCGTCGTGGGCGCCGTGATGACGTCGTCGGAGTACTTAGATGCCGCCTCCGCGTGCTGACGTCAGTTCTTAGACACAGCTTTTCCGCGCCAGAAACGCAGAGCCATGTTAAAAACCAACACTGGTGCCATTGAAACTAGGGCCCTGAAAGGGGGTAACCCTAACGCACAAGTTACTACTTGTGTAACGATATATCTGTAAGAGACATTAGTTAGTATGAGATTCCTTACCTTAGAATATCCCCAGGCGTCAGACTGGATCCGGAAACTTTTGCGTAGCAGTACCCTTGCGCGTCGGTAGGCGTCGTCTGCGGCTCCGCGTCCGTCGTCGGCGCCGTGATAACGTCGGAGTACTTAGACGCCGCCTCCGCGTGCTGACGTCCGTTCTTAGACACAGCTTTTCCGCGCCAGAAACGCAGAGCCATGTTAAAAACCAACACTGGTGCCATTGAAACTAGGGCCCTGAAAGGGAGTAACCCTAACCCTAGATATCGGTTCGCAGAACGGGGAGGATGGGTGGGTCGGTAAGGAATCTAATACTAACTAATGTCTCTTACAGATATATCGTTACACAAGTAGTAACTTGTGCATCTGAAAGAGACACGTTAGTATTAGATTCCTTACCTTAGAATAGATACCCCAGCAATACCAACCCCAGTGGTGGGTCTGCGAACCAATAATCACACCAGAAAGTCCTGGAGGACAGAACGGCCAAAGAAGCCATCCCTCCGGACTTGGCTGTCCAGGCAGTAGTGTCTTGCAAACGTGTGCAGCGATGCCCACGTAGCTGCCTGACAGATGTCTTGTAAGGGCACTCCCCGGCCCAGGGCAGTTGTAGTCGCCGTGGCTCGGGTAGAGTGAGCCCGCAATCCAACAGAGGGCTCCTTTTTAGCCAAGGAGTAGCATGCCTGGATACACAAGATGATCCAACGGGAGATGGTCCTCTTGTGCACCGCTTTCCCCTTCTTAGCACCCACGTAACCAACAAAGAGTTGGTCATCCACCCGGAACTGGCGTGTGCGTCCAAGTAAAATGAGAGCGCACGTTTTGGGTCCAGACGGTGAAGCCGCTCTTCCTCTTTAGAGGGATGCGGTGGCGGGAAGAAGGTTGGCAAGGTGATGGACTGCCCGATGTGGAAGGCTGTGACAACCTTGGGCAGGGAAGATGGCTTAGTACGCAACACCACTTTGTCCGGATGGACAGAAAGGAAAGGTGGAGTACAAGAAAGGGCCTGGAGCTCACTTACTCTCCTGGCAGAGGTGATGGCAACCAGGAAAGCAGTCTTCAGAGTAAGAAGGCGGAGAGGACAGTTGTGAAGCGGCTCAAAGGGAGCGCACATCAGAAACGTAAGAACCAGGTTCAAGTCCCACTGAGGCATCACAAACGGAAAAGGAGGGAACCGGTGTGTGATGCCCTTTAGAAATCTATTCACAATAGGGGACTTGAACAAAGAAGGTTGATCAGGCAGCCTCAGAAAGGCTGAAAGGGCAGAAAGGTAGCCCTTGATAGTGCCCAGAGCAGAGCCCTGCTGGGCAAGAGAAAGAAGGAAGAGAAGAACCTCAGAAAGAGGGACAGCAAGAGGATCCACAGCCTTTGCTGTGCACCATGCCACAAATCTGTTCCACCTGCAGGCGTATACCGTCTTTGTGGAGGGACGCCCTGGCTGCCAGAATGACGTTACAGACTTCAGGAGGCAAGTCAAATGGCCTCAACTGTCGCTGCTCAATCTCCAAGCATGGAGGTGGAGAGTGGGCAGGTTCGGGTGAAGGACCGTCCCCTGCTGCTGCGACAGAAGGACCTCCTGAAGAGGCAGACGAACCGGGGGATCGACTGACATACTGAGTAGCTCTGGACACCAGTACCTTCGAGCCCAGTCCGGAGCCACAAGGATGACTTGGGCCCGGTCGCGCTTGATCTTCTTCAGCACTCTGGGCAGAAGTGGTATAGGCGGAAAGGCGTACAGTAGACCGCAGCTCCACTCGCGACGAAAAGCGTCTCCGAGCGAGTGCCGCCTTGGAAATTCCAACGCGCAGAACTGATGACATTGCGCGTTCTCTTCGGTGGCGAATAGATCTAACCAAGGCTCTCCCCATTGCTGAAAGAGGCCTTGCGCCACGTCATAGTTCAGACGCCTTTCGTGATCCATCATGCACCGACGGCTGAGCTCGTCCGCCCTGGCGTTCAGAGAACCTGCCAGGTGTTGAGCCACCAGGGTCACGCCCTGGCGTTCCAGCCATTGCCAGAGGCGCAGAGCCTCCTGGCAAAGGGTCCACGACCCCACCCCGCCCTGTTTGTTGCAGTACCACATGGCGGTGGTGTTGTCCGTGAACACCTGCACTACACTCCCCTGGACAGAGGGGAGGAATGCTTTCAGCGCTAGACGAATCGCCCGTAACTCCAACAGGTTGATGTGGAGCCGGGACTCCGCCAGAGACCAGAGGCCTCGGATCTCCACCTCTCCCATGTGGCCTCCCCAGCCCTGGAGAGACGCATCCGTCACAACTACGTGCTCCGGTTGGGGAAGGGAGAGGGATCTGCCGCTGACCTAATCGCGGTCCGTGAGCCACCACTGCAGCTGTCTCGCAGTGCCCTCTGAGATCAGGACGTGGTCTGATAGGTTGCCCTGATGCTGGGCCCACTGAAATTTCAGGTCCCACTGCAGAGCCCGCATCCGCCATCTGGCGTGATGCACCAGCAGGATGCAGGAGGCCATCAGCCCCAGAAGCCGCAGCGTCAACCTGACCGAGACCCGGGATAACGGCTGAAAGATGGGAATCAGAGCCTGAATATCCCGGACCCGCTGTTCGGGTGGATAAACCCGAAACCGCGCCGAGTCGAGAACCGCTCCGATGAAAAGGAGTTTCTGAGAGGGGTACAGGTGTGACTTCGGCACATTGATGGAGAACCCCAGCCGGTGCAGGAGATCTGCCGTAGTCTGGAGGTGGCTGACGACTGTCTGGGGCGAGCCCGCCTTCAACAACCAGTCGTTGAGGTAGGGGAAGACTGAAACCCCTAACCTGCGCAGATGAGCTGCGACCACCGCCATCACCTTTGTGAACACCCGTGGGGCGCTGGTAAGGCTGAAGGGGAGCACGGTATACTGAAAGTGCTCGTGGCCAACCGTGAACCGCAGTTAGCGCCGGTGGGCCGGCAGGACGGGGATGTGGAAATAAGTGTCCTGCAAGTCCAACGCTACCATCCAGTCTCCTGGGTCCAGGGCAGCTAGGACCTGAGCCAGTGTCAGCATCTTGAACTTCTCCTTCCGGAGGAAGCCGTTGACGTTCCTTAGGTCCAAGATAGGGCGTAGGCCCCCTTTGCCCTTCTTGGGTACCAGAAAGTAGTGGGAGTAGCAACCACACCCTACTTCTGGCCCAGGAACGTGCTCGATGGCCCCCTTGGCCAAGAGGGCCGTAACTTCCTCCTGCAGAAGTAGCAAATGATCCCCCGATACACGGTGGTTCTGCGGTGGCATGGCTGGAGGAGTCACCTCGAAGGGGAGGGAGTAGCCTCTTCGGACGATCTGCAGCACCCACCTGTCCGAAGTGACGGTGCGCCAGTGGAGGTGGTGATGGCGAACCCTGCCCCCCACTGGCGTCACATGGGCCTGAAAGCACGGACTAGGAGTGTTTTGAGGCGGATGCTGCGGGGGAAGGTGTGGACTGACCTCGCCGTTGTCCCCGACCGCCGGGACGGCGGTTCCCACGGCCGCCACCGCGTTGGGTATTACCCTGCGGAGCGTGGCTGGCAGCACGTGTGGGTACACCCCTTCCGTGGCCACGAAAGGAATGAAAGGCAGCCGATTGCTGGCGCGGGGCTGAGAGGCCCAAGGACTTGTCCGTAGCCCTGGAGTCCTTAAAGCGCTCGAGCGCATGGTCTGCCTTATCGCCAAAGAGGCGACGGCCATCAAACGGCATGTCCATCAAGGTGTTCTGGACATCGGCCGAAAAGTTGGCGGACCTCAACCAGGCGTGACTTCTGACCGCCACCGTCGTTGCCATCGCTCTACCCAGTGAGTCGGTGGTATTCAGCCCACACCGTATAGAATATTTGGCTGCATCCCGGCCCTCCACAAGGGCTTGGCCGAGTTTGGTCCGTACCTCCAACGGGCACTCTGGCAGCACTTCTGCAACCGTATCCCACAGAGAGTGGGTGTAGCGGCCCAAGAGGCATGCGGTGTTGGAAGACAGCAGTCCCAGATTAAGGGACGAGAAGATCTTTTTGCCGTACTGCTCGTACCTCTTGGATTCCCTGTCCGGCGGTGCCGATGGGAATGCGGTCTGGGAATTGGAGGCCTGGATGACCAGGCTCTCGGTAGTAGGGTGGGTGGACAGGAAACATGGGTCGCCCGGTGCTGGGCGGTGGCGTCTGGCCACGTTCTTATCTACGGGCGAACCCGTAGCGGGCTTGGACCAAGTGCCCAGAAGAACGTCGGTCAAGGCCTCATTAAAGGGCAGCAGAGGCTCGGCCGACCTTGACTGCGGTTTAAGGACCTCAGTGAGGAGATTAGTCCTCACGGCCGCAACGGGGAGCTCAAGGCCCAAGGCCTTGGCAGCCCTCATCAACACCACACTGTAGGTTGCCCCCTCCTCCGAAGCCACGGTAGGAGGGGAGACAAAACCAGTGTCTGGAGAGGTGTCCAGGCCACTGGCCTCCCCAAGGTCTCCTGCCCAGTCCTCATGAGACTGACACTCTTGGGTCAGAGGTTCCTCAGACCACTCCCAATCCCCTTCATCACCCATCTCCTGAAACTCAGGGTTCTCAACCAATGGGGCCTGCTCATAGAAGTGAAACTCCCCAAACGACGTCTGGAGCGGCGCCCATCGGGGCCGTCCCGACGTCGGAACAGGAATGAAGGGGGCATCTGGGACGGCGCCGCGGCGTCGGGGCCGAAGCACCTGACCCGCTAGAGGCCCCAGACGGGTCCGCTGGGCCCGAAGGCGCCGCGGGGCCCGTCGGAGGAGAGAGTTTCCTCATGGCCATGAAGAAGCGCTCGATCTCCTCCGGCGTCGCGTGGATCCCAGGGACCGGTGGTGGAGCTGAACGCGGCACCCGCGACTGCGACGGAGCCGCGTGGGCGCTGTCACCCTAACCCCCGGCCGCATCGCGCGAGCGTTGGGGGGAGTCCGCAGAGCGATGACGCCTCTTGGACTTCTTGTGCTTCTTACCTGACGACGACTTCGACCCGGAGGAGTGCGGCCTACTCCCGGAGCTGTGATGGCTCCGAGCCCGCGACCTGTCCCTCGACCTCCCGTGGGACCGAGACCTCTCGCGGCGCGGGGCCGACTGCCGGAGTTCGAGTCGCCTGCGGGACCGCTCCCGCCTGACTTTCGAAGAGAGGGCCCGGCAGTGGGAGCAGGCCTTGTCGTCGAGATCGACGCCTAGACAAGTTAAACACAGGTGGTGAGGATCCGTGACCGACATCGTGCGGTCGCAATCCTCGCAGTGCTTAAAGCCGGGCATCCCTACGGCACCAATCGGAGTCGAAAGACTTTGAGAAATGATCAAAAAACGATCAAAAAGTTTGTAAAAAATTGACTAGGGTTACTGCTTTTTCCAGATCTGCGCTTGCTGGCGCGGAAAAAAGAAGAACTGACGTCAGCACGCGGAGGCGGCGTCTAAGTACTCCGACGACGTCATCACTGCGCCCACGACGCCGACGACGGACGCGGAGCCGCAGACGACGCCTACCGACGCGCAAGGGTACTGCTACGCAAAAGTTTCCGGATCCAGTCTGACGCCTGGGGATATTCTAAGGTAAGGAATCTAATACTAACGTGTCTCTTTCAGATTGTGCTCTCAAGACTGAACTATGGGAATGCCACTCTCATTGGATTACCGAAAGCCAGCCCAGCCTCATTGAAAGAGCCAATAAATGCAGAAGCTAGATTCTTAACAGGGTCATGTTGTTATTATCGCATCACTCGGGGACCTCAGCTGGCTCCCAGTGGAAGCAATAATCCAATTGAAGGTTGCATGCATAACACACAGAGCCATACACAAGTCGGGACAAAGAGGATCAAGCTATCAGGAGATGGAGGGGGATCTAGAAGTGCTAAATCCTTCATAGTAGAACCAGCCAGATTAAAAAAAAAGAAAACACACAGCCGCACTTTTGCCAGATCAGTTCCAAAAATATGGAACTCACTACTCAACAAGAGCAACTTCGTCATTCTGGCTCTTCACGGAAGTGAAAGCCCTACTACGAGATAAGCAGGTGCCATAAGAGAACTTTTTGTTGAAACTGTCAATCACACTGTACGACTATAGTTTATTCCTTGACCCTCAAACTCTATATATATATATATATATATATAAGACCTTTTCAGAAACTATCTTGCATCCTATTGGATACTGTATACAACTGTTTATACCTTGCTCCTCGGAATCCATGTACAAGTGTATCTTAAGAGACAGGGGGGCGTGGCCAAGTCAGCTAAGATGGCGGACGCACCTCCCTAGTGCTCCACATGGCTGCCTGCGCAAAGTAGCAGTTACACAGATGTAATGCCTGAAAAACGCTGAAACCAGAGCTGCCACTGACCACGAGCGCTCCAGCGATACATCAAAACACGGTCCAGAAGGCACACTCAAAGGTAATGAGACCAACTTGGGGACCTCGAGGTGATCCTAAAATGGCGGCACCTGACGAGTCCTAACGGCCAGCCGTGGAACAAATTGGGACTCCACAACCCGGTGACCGATCCTGGATCTGCCGCCGCGGCGCAGGCTGAGTGCCGGATTGTGAGGATTCGAGAGCCCGGCGGAGACTGTGAGCATCGGGTGGGGGCCCGTCCCATAGCCTGAGAGACTCCCCGAGGGAATATTTCTGGTGCTGTACATGATATGGTCAATTCCAATTATGTGGGATACGAGATAATTTGATAGTGTTGTCAATAAAGCTTTTGGCCGTGAGGGGATATCTTAACCATTAAGTTGGGAAAGACTGAACGCGTGGTCAAATATGTTAGCTCATGGAGCGTTACGAGTGTAGCATAGTCGAACGACCGTCAACAATGATACAATAAGGGTCTAAATATGGCTTGGTTAGCTTCACCTTGTAAAAATTGACGGATTGGCCTCTTACAGGCTCGTCCTTTGACCAGAGTGTTTTTTTATGGTTTAGATACAGGCTAACGACTGTGAAATGGTTGATGTGCCCGTCTAAACAACTGGACGCCACAAGCTGGGCTTCTAAGTGGTATGTCTGGTTTCACTTTGAGTCGTCATTTTATGGATATTCGTAGATGATTTGGGTAACAGAGATTGTACCTACTTACTTCATAGATTGATGAATGTCCACAGCTGATTCACTTCGAGACTTCATCCACGCCACAAGGATTATGGAGGTCATCACTTTGTAAGCCAAAAATGTTGCTTGCACTTACTGACCTAGTTTGGACGGGTTGTAAGTCCTTAATTTGCTTATAAGTTTCCTTTCGATTATTTTTCATTTTTTGACACGCTAAGGATTAACTGAAAATAGAAAAGGTTCTCACTTGTGCGTAAGGTAAGAAGCTGTGGCACGGGGGGGTGATACAGTCCGTTGTTGTCTATAATCAGAACAGTAAGAGTATTTTTTTCTTTTCCTTCAGATTGTGTTGGGCCTGAGGAGAACCCTGCGAATCAATAGGGTTCGAAACGTGTCGACCTTTCGCATTCTTTAGCCAAACTAACATATTAAAAATTAAGTTGATGTTTAAATGCACTTTGTCCTTGTAACTTTGTTGATCTTCTGGTGCATTGCTTGATTTACATTGGTGGTCAAGTCTACTGCAGTTTGGCTACGTGCGTATTTCTTTTGCCTGGGGTGTGTGCCTTTCAGTAAAACTGTGAATGAATTTGGCGTCCGCCTCTGATGAATGTGGTGAGTGTGCTGAGTTGGTGATGTGTCAAGAATGAATGATGAATGAATAAAAGAGAATGTTGGTGTGTTTGCTGTCTTTTTTCATTTGTATAATTGTTAAGGAAAGTTTCTGTTTTGTATTTATTGTTTTTGTCGAATTGATCAAGGATTTTGTATATGTATAGATTTATTGAAAAATAAGCTAAAAATTCTAAATAAAAGAAAACATTTTTTTGAAATTAATGTTTCATGGTGTTGTAATTTGGCAGCGATCGGGTTAGCATTTAGCTGAAGCCATCTTCTTTTCAGCAGCCATCTTGTCTGCCATGTGCTCACCATGTGCTCTGTCCTTCCTTGCTGTTGTTTACTCTTGTACTCTGCGTATGGACAGACTATATTTAGGTTCTGCTACTCTGCACTTGCGCAGAATACACTGCAACTGTTCACATATGTCTTAGTCTGTAACTGTCAGGGAATTTTTTACCACAATTAGCAAACTGCTAAGCTCTTCCCTACTGTTGACTGTGCATTTCTGTAAGACCTTTTATGTATGTAAACCTTCTCTTCAGTACTTGTACCACCTTCTTCTGAGCCCCTGTGTGGGTATAAAAGGACCATGTTCCTTCTGTTCAGTGTGCTACTTCATACACTACCGAAGGGTGTTGTGTGAATGTAGTTCCACCTCTTGAGGTTAATAAAAGTACTTTGTTTTATATTTCAGTTTCGGTGCCAACTTCGATTCTATTGGTGTGAGGACATGTGCAGAGAAGGGCGAACCCCTAGCCCTGGTAAACCTGGCTGAGGCTCATCACGACAAATTGGCACCCAACCAGTGGGGCTCATCGGCGACCCGGATGCCCGAAGGAGTGGTCGAAACGAAGGATTTGAATCTCGCTGCGGACGATCGCTGCCCGAGGAGAGCCGTGTCTTGGCAACTACGGCGTTTTTCCTCTCTTTCTGATCTGACCCTCCAGGTGGTGCCGGTCCTTGACTGAGATCTCTTCTATTGATTTGCCGTGCAGTGACCATTTTGTCGATTCAAGAACTTGGCAGTTGGAATCTGGACATTTGGGATTGATAAGGTTGTTTGATGCGAAGCTTGCTGTTTGGTTTGGAATTTGTATTGGCCAATTTTGGGATTTTGAGCTTTGGGAATATATAAATTGCAATTTATATAGGCAGGTAATGAGGAGAATTTTCTTTACTTTGTATAAGATTTGAACGGCACAACGTGATTTAAGTGCTACTTTGCCTATAATGCTGCCTTTTTGGCATGCCTGTTTCTAGCACACTTCGTAGAATGTGTTGCCTTTGTGGTGGTACCAGTTTAAGACTCGATGAGACACACCCGGCCCCCCCCAGAGGGGACGCCTAATTGGGATATGTATATTAAATATGGTATTTCTTCTATAATGTACAGCACGTTATGGTATAAATATACTAGTAAGGATCCTGAGTTACGTTGACCTATGCATGGGTCATTTGATTTACGAAAGATTCAGTATGTGGAATTTATTTATTTATTTAAAGAGTTTTATATAGCGCTGGCTAGACCCGAAGGTATCAGAGCGCTTTACATGAGAGTCAACAATGTAACAGAAAAAGATCAACAATTACACGATACATCAAAAAATAGGCAATACAATTAGGAGAGAAGAGAAAGGAGAGAGAAAAGTAGTGGAGGGGGCAGGGGAGGTGAGAAAGGGAGGATAAGGGAAGAGACAACAAGGAGAGACGAAAGGAAGTCTGTCTAAAGACCGACTGGGTAGGTGACGACCAAGGAGGGAATCCACGACCCATCTCCCCTTTAGCTAAACCAGGTAGCTCCATCGAGCATCAGACAAAATAGTTCAGTCTCATACATTGACAGAGGAGAGACATAAATAGAGGGAGGATAAGGGAAGAGAAAACAAGGAGAGACGAAAGGAAGTCTGTCTAAAGACCGACTGGGTAGGTGACGACCAAGGAGGGAATCCCCGACCTGTCTCCCCTTTAGCTAAACCAGGTAGCTCCATCGGGCATCAGACAAAATAGCTAGATCTCAATTGACGAGGGAAATTTCACAGATAAATAGGGTGGGGACTAAGGGCCAGGACAGGTGAGGTCAAAGGTCAGTAGCAGGAAAGTGGAGAAGAGTAGAGCGGGGAGGGGTAGGGGGTAGGGGGTAGGGGAAGGAGGGAGAAAAGGTCAGGAGAGACGCAGGAGGGTTTGTTGCGGCCATCATTTTAGGCAGGTACAGGCAGTATTTCAGGAGCGATCGCTGTGTGGGGTGACTACATCGCAGCTTTGTTGTCTCACGTGTCCCTGTAGGCTCTGAAAACTCAGTGCACACCACTGTTGGTATAATTCCAGGTTCCATGCCATGCACCCTCTCTGTCGCTGGTTCATAACCCATTGGCTAGAATTCGAGATGAAAAAAAAGTGAACATTGACGTCAGAGGCGCTTCATCCAGTGGGGGTTGTCAGCCGGGGGAGCCCCAGAAACACCTCCAATCACCTCCAACAGAATCGATGATGAGAGATAGCAGGATGGAGAGATAAGGGCGGAGCCAGCAAATGTGGGTGGGCAGCTTCGTAGTCACGACTCCTTTCGAAATCAGTCCCAGTGGGCGGCCATCATGAGGTCAGGCATCGGGGGTTCCGGAGGGGGGCTTGTAAATTAGGCTTGATTCACTGCCAGCTGTAAATGGCATGGAGTTGGGTACTCTGAGTCAGGGGTAGGCGTTCTTGGATCAGGGCTACAGTGTCGAAATAAGGCGCCATGGATCTTCCTTCCGAGATCAGTCCCGGGGGGCGGCCATCATAAGGTCAGGCATCGGGGGTTCCTGAGCGAGACTCGCAAATTTAGCACAATTCAAAGCCAGCGGTAAATGGCCAAGAGTTAGGGTCTGAGGAATCCGAGGTCAGGGCCTCCTTAGATCCGGGCTGCATGTAGAAATGGGGCGCTATAGATATTCGGGGCTGGGAGCGGCCATCTTGGAGACAGGCACTACGGAGCTCTTCCTCGGCTCTCACCTCGCTTCCAGCAGTCGTCTGTGCTTGCTTCAGTCTCCGTTAATGGGTCGCGTGTTGGAGGGGCACTCGCGGGTCCAATGGAGCACGTCCTGAGGTCGCTGATAGAATCGCTAGTCTCCGGTCCCTCCGAGGCATCTGTTGCAGTCCTGGAGGAGGCGGGAGCAGCGTGTTGGATCTACGCCTCCTGGAGATGGGGGAGCGAGAACCCGGCTTGTCCCTCTCTGGTTACGGATGCGTAATGGTCTTTTAGTCTTCTCTCAAGTGGCTGACTCAATCAGACGTTTGGTTAAATTGTGTGATGATGCAGTCCGTTCGCGAGAGGAGAAAAAGGCGGCTGCACAAAAAACCCAGACCAGCGTGACACAGGCTTCTGTTTTCGGAACAGATAAGACTATGATAGTTCATGCGAAACCTATGCGGGACGCTGCACCTTTGTATGTTCCTCCTAGAGCTACAGGAACAGAAGATGATAAGAATTCCACTGATGCAAAGGGTTATTTTGTTTATAATTGGGTTTACACTCCTTGGCATAGAGCGGATGTTATGGCTCTTAAAACTGCATTGCCCGATCCGCGGAAAAATCCAGCTGTTTTTTTATGAGGATGTTGGGGGAGCCATTAGCTCTTGTACCATGACTCTGCCTAATATTGATATGTTTTTTGGATTGATATTACCCCCTGATATGTGGAGAACTGTTCGTAAAGTTGATGATCGTTCGACTTTTGGGGCAATATGGAAAGATTTAGAACAAATGGACCAAGAAAGGGAACCCGCACAGAAACCATGTCAGCTAATTTTAGATCTTCCAGCAGCTATATTAGTTAAGTTGAAGACGATTATTCCCCCTAAAATGATAGACTGGACCGTATTAGCATCCTGTAAGCAAAAGACAGATGAATCAGTTTCTGATTTCTTTGCACGTTTTAAGGAGGCATTCCACGATTTTAGTGGCCAGTCATTGACGGATGACACGGGCAGGCATCTGTTTGTCGATAAATATGTTGCCAGGAATAGCTAGTCGCCTAAAGGCCAGCGAGAGTTCATGGACTACCTCTTCTCCGGTTTCTCTTTTGACTATGGATCAGTATTATGAACAGCAGGAATTAGAAGTGAAGGGTAATGAGGACAAAAAGACTAAGGAGTTAAAAATGAAGGTTATGTTAGCTCAGGCTTATGGTCTGCCTTCTAGAAGTGGTAACAGGGGTGGACGTGTGTCTTATGGTCCATCCTTTCCTCCTTATGCTCGTCCGACTTTGCCTACTGACCAATGTGCGTACTGGCAGAAATTTGGACATTGGGCTGCCGATTGTCCGGTACTAGGTGCTCAGCAGTATCCACGTGGACAGGGACAAATGAGAAATCGTCAGGATATTCAGGGCCTAGAGGAAGCACGGACGATCGTGCTAGGTTTGATACTAATTCGCGTTGACAGAATGGTTTTAACACTTTCGACAGACGGAACCAATATCAAATATCTGACTATTTGCCATCTGATTTGAAATGTTTTTTCTGCTTACGCATAGGACTGCCTAGGATGGGGTAAGGAATCAGTTGAAGTTCCAGTAGATCAAAAGGGTCCCTATGTTACAGCACATGTTTTGGGTTCTACTAATCGGTTTCTGGTTGATACAGAAGCTACTTGTAGCACCTTATCTAAACGCTTGGTTCCAAGGGCTCCCCTGTCTGGCTTAACCATTACATCGACAGGTTTCGATGGAACACCTTCCCTTAGCCCACTGTCACAACCACTTGCGTTTCATGTTGACAAATTTACTGCTCCATGTCCATTTTTGCTTTCCAATCCAAATCCAAAAATTCTTTATTTCGGCCGTTTAGGCCATAAAAGATACATATAATCATTCATTACAAGAAATACATATTAGTAGAACATTTAGATAAAAACATACTTATGAAAAATAAATAACTAAGAACAGCAACTAATTCCCAGTTGTTAGGCAAGAGATACATTGGCGACACTGTATATATAACAGAACCATCCTTAAATGATCAGTCTTTTAATAATTTCCTCCTGGTATGCCACATGGCCATTAGAAATTTTGCAATCGCAAATACTATGTGAGGGGAAGTGTTGGTTTTCAATATTCTGTATGAAATTACATAACTCCTTATGCCCAAGTTCCTACACAGAGGCGCTAGCCAATGTTTCCTGGGTCTGTTGTAGGCTGGGCAGAAGAACAGGACATGAATTTCCTCCTCGTCACAGAGATCACAACCGGGACATGTTTTATCTTCCCCCTTGGCCCATTTACACGTAAAAGATTTGAGTGGCAAGGTGCCAAGCCTCCATTGAATAAATAACTTTCTAGCCAATAATGGAAAAATGATGTCCATAAAATTTTCAAAACAATAAGAATTTTTGGACTCCAGAAAACGTTGGGTTAAAATCCCATTGTGGGGTGCAAGCACAATGGAAGCAAGACTACTTTCTTTATAAATTTCTATGAGTCTTTTCCGAGAAACTTTTTGGCAACCTATCTCAGGGGTCTCCCGGAGCTCATGGAGACTCAGACGATACAGTTCCTTTTTTACAAAAACTAACCATGGAATTTTGCCACATTGATTTAAATTCAGTACATGGATTAGATCTTGCCTGTAATGTTTAAGCTCATTGGTGGTCCAGAGCCTGTGCCAAAATCTTAGTGGCTTTGATTCAAGATCTTCCCCTATAGGGGAGAGTCCCATATCTAATCTTAGAGGAGTCAGGGGTGTGCCACGGGGGAGGCCCAGAAGTCGTCTCATGAAGTTGTTTTCTACGCTCGTCAGCGCTTTCCCAGCCTTATGCCCCCACAGCTCGCTGCCATATACTGCAGCCGCCTTAGCTTGCGTTTTGTACATTTCAATTGCCGGGGCGATTGGTTTGAAGGTGGAGGTGTTCGTAACCTTCAAAATCGCCCCAGACAATTGAGACAGCCTAATCCGAGAACTTGCTATCTGAGGTTCCCATGCTAGGTTCTCATGCAAGGTTACCCCTAAGTACTGAAACGTTTTTACCCTCTCCAGGCTTACAGAACTTAATGAAGGATTTGATCTTGTCTTGGGGGAGGGGTTGAAAATCATGAATTTGGTCTTCCCTGTATTAATCTCTAGACCATACTGTCTACAAAAAAGACCAAATCCATCCAGGGTCCGCTGTATCCCCATTGGAGATTTGGAAGCAGGAGGGTGTCGTCGGCAAACATGATGGCCGGCACCCTCCTGCCTGCCAAAAAAGGGGCATCATTGTCCTTAACATTACTAAGATGGGATAAGACGTTATTAACATATAGGCAAAACAGGGTTGGCGCCAAAACGCAACCCTGCCTTACCCCCCTAAGGACAGGAAATTTGTTTGACAAAAGTCCACCCCTCCCACACCGGACCTGGGCAAAATTACCTTCATAAAGTCTGATTATGGCCTGTAAGAGATGCGCAGGGACTCCCATCTCATTTAAAACCTCCCAGAGTTTTTTTTCGGGGGACTAGGTCGAATGCTGACCTCAGGTCTACGAACACCATGTACAGCCTCCCCCCTCAATCCTCACAGTTTTCCAATAGAGGAGAACAAGGCGGAAGATCTGGTCCATGGTGGACGTTTTTTTCCTGAAGCCGGCCTGAAGAGGACTTAGAATATCTCTATCCTCCATCCAGTCCAGGAGATGGTCCAATATGAGGCGGGAAAAGAGCTTTTGAGGCACGTCTATAAGGCTGATCGGCCTGTAATTGACTGGGAGAAGAGGACAGTTTTGCTTTCTACGAACACTCTGGACAATATTGTGGGTCTTGATATGCTCAAGTATTTCAGGGCTACGATATGATGTTCTCCAGAAGGTGTACGTGTTATTTTGAATGACAACTACCCCGTGATTGAGAGATCTTGTCTTGTTAAAGAGGACATTGCATTAGCTTCACTTCCTAGTACTTTGTGGGCTACTTCAGACACCGATGTAGGGCAAATGGTTATTCAACCAGTACATATTAGTGTCAAGGAGGGCGCTTCATTGCCACGCTTGCCTCAATACAAAATTTCGCAAGAAGGCGAAGAAGCACTTGTGCACATTGCCCATGATTTAATTAAAGTGGGGGTTGTGGAAGAAGTTCCTTATAACATTTGCAACAGTCCTATTCTCCCCATTTTGAAAAAAGACACTTACACTAGGATTTACAGATTCATCCTTAATTTGTGAGACGTTAATAATACAATACAATACAATACAAAATATTTTTATTGTTGAATTAATAAAAATCCTTATAATAAGAAAGGTAAGATTAACCAGTGTTTGCAACGCAGGTTACATTATAAAAAACAAGAAGATAACAGTTTAAAAAAGAGTTAAAACTAGAGCTCTACTCGAAACCCGCCCCCTCTTACAGGATAAAGATTTATAGAGTGGGCAGGGGTTCACCAGCAAAGAAGGTAGGGGCAAGGCAATATGTAAAATGATCATTGGGAGGCCTGTAGCTGCTTTCTAATTTCCATCATAAATTTGAGATCCCGACAGGTCAGGATTGGAGATGAACCTCCCAGCCAGAAAATAACGGCCTGGCGACATGTTCTTATTTTCAGGTTGTTCATTATGTCCCGTATAAAGCGTCTTCTAGATACCATAAGGGATGGACATACACAAAACAAATGAACTAGAGATTCAGTATGATATCCGCAGAGTCGACATTTTGGGCAATCATCTTGGGGTTTCCAGGAAGGTAGTAAATCCTTAGATTCGTGAAGGCCCATACGGAGGTTGATAAGGTATTTTTTTAAATAGTGGCTAAAATGGGTTGCCAAATAGGCCTGAGGTTGTTGGAGTGAGTAAGAAGAAATGACTGACCAGGCATGACGTCGATGGGACAGTGTTTGTTTGTCTTCTAGAACAAACTTCCTTTTAGCAATAGAATTTACTATTTTGCAGAAACTGGCTTGATCAACTATTTTATTCCATGTTACTTGCAGATCAAAGTCCACAAGGCATTTCTCCAAATGAATGGCCCAGGGCTGAGTGGGATCTGTATTAATTGCTTGCCAACAAAGATTATTTAGAGTGTCTGGGTCGGCGGCGCGAAGTTTGTGGCAGAATTTAACAAATGTTGACTTGGCCCTGAAGATTTGATTCTGAAGCCCGAATTCTAATCTCACCTGCGCTGGTGAGGAGCATTTAGGCAGTTTGAATACTTCTTTATAAATTTTGTTTTGTAGAGTATTTAGTAGACCAATCTCCCCTCCAAGCCATGTTACCAGCCCATACGATAATGTGGGTAAAACCTGAGCGGCCATTACTTTTAAAAGATGGATATAATGTGGACCATCCAGTTTTTGCAAGAGACGTCTGTATCCATAGATTAACGTCTGGGATTTAGCTTTTAACACCGCAGAGTGTTGTTTTTTTAATTATCTTTGCCGATGGTGACCCCCAGATACCGATAGTGCGGGTGTTCCCCTATTGCAAGGTGGTTACATGTCCAATTGTATTTAATTGATTTTCACTCTACAAGACGTATTACTTTTGTTTTGTCTCTATTAAGTTCCAGATGTTCTTTGTCTAAGTAGAGTTGTAGAGCATTTATCAACCTTTGCAGCCCGATTGGAGTTTGGCTTAAAAGGACAATGTCATCTGCAAACTGGATAATTGGCATTGGGGTGTTGCAGAGATTCGGAGCATGACTTACAACTTGACCAAGTTTTTTCCCTAGATCGGCGAGGTATAGATTAAATAAGCAAGGAGCCAGGACACAGCCCTGTTTCAGTCCGTCTTCGGTTGGAATTTTTGACGTGAGACTTGTACCCTGTCCTTGTTTGACCCTTGCCCAAGTGTCCGTGTAGAGGAGCATTAGAGAGTTGAGAAGGCTTGTTGACAGCCCCCACTTCTTGAGTTTTGCCCAAAGTCTCCCCCTACTAACCCGGTCAAAGGCGGCTCTGATGTCGATAAAGCAGCCATATAACCGGCTGTTCTTCGTTTTGGCTCTTTCTATCAGGAGTGCTAGGGCTGTGAGATTTGTTGTTGTCCCTGTCCGAAAACCTGTTTGATAACTGGGGATTAGATTGTTATTATCCACCCATTCCTGTATTTCCTCCAGAATGCAGGATGCGTATAGTTTGGCTTCCACGTCTATCAAGGATATTAGACGATAGTTCTGTGGCAGTCTCCTGTCCCCCTTTTTGAAAATGGGGTGGATGATATTACCATTCCATGATGGAGGCTGCTGCTTACGGGCAAAAACTTGGTTAAACAGGGCAGACAGCTGGAGGGCCCAAAAATCAGCGTTATATTTAAATACTGCATTAGGAAGACCGTTGGGTCCTGGTGCCCCTTCTGTTTTAAGTTTGTTAATAAACCTTTTGACTCTGTCGCTGGAAAATGAGTCAGACTGTATCGGCAGGTCATTGAGCCTTCCTATATCTCGGTTATTTGTAGAGTTTTCTACTGCTCCTTTCAGATGGAGTGAATTCGTGGTGGGATTAGAGCAACAATAATTTTCAGAAAGAGATTCGTCCATTTTGAAATAGAGCTTTTTGACATGGTCTTCCCAGCTTTGTTTGCTAATGCCGGGATCCTGTGATATTACTTCTGCGTTGTTTGATTTGTTAATAATACCCCAGAAGTCCCTTGTGTTGCGCTTCTTACTGGCTACTAGCAATTTCGCCCACATTTCTTCCTTCTGTTTGTTCTTGGCTTTCCACACCATTTTACGATACTTTTTTCTCATACTCCTAACAAGGGAGTAGGTTAGTGAGGAGCGCTCGATGTTACACCTTATTGCCTTCCGTTGCACCTGGGCTAATTTTCTCTTTTCCTGTCTTAGTTTATTATTAAACCATGGTTCCCGTAAAACTAGTGGGACTTGATGCGAGGCAAGGGGTACCGAGTGTTGAATGGACAGGTTCTCTAACAGATTTTCCCAAGTTGAAACCGGATCTTCTTTTTGTTCATTTTCGTGTAGAACAAAGAAGGCGCTTGCGGTTTCGTAGATGGCTGTGGTTCCGCTACCCCTCCAACGCAGTCTTCGTAAATTGAATTTCTCTGTATGAGCAGAGAGAGCAGTTAGTTGGGCAGACTCCGGCACCCCTAAGTTGATCCATATACTTTGAGGAAAGTGGTCACTTTCAGATCGCATTACTATTTCATAGCCCTCCGTTAAGTCGATCAGTTTGTTACTGACTAAGGTAAAGTCGATCGTTGACAAAACCTTGCCACTCATGTATGTGGGAGCTGTTGTCAATCCGCCTACTGTTTCAGACTTTAAGATAGTTAATCCCAACATAGTCAGTTGTTTTGAGATTGATGAGTTGGGCACAGCCCGGGTGTTTTGTCTAAGGATGTGAGTATGTAAATCGTCCTCATTTAGATTTAAATTAAAGTCGCCTGATAGAATCAGCAAACTTTGGGAATTTGATTTCTGGAGTGTTTTTATAAGTTCAGCAAGCACGGCCAGTTTCTCTTTTTTTTTTCATTCGATCAGGGTGAATGTAAATGTTTATTAATAACAATTGGTGGCAGGGTTTTATAGAGATTTTGGTTACCTGCACCCAGTTTAGTCCCACGTCCTGTTGTTCCGGCTCCCAATTGTATTTCTGCGAGATGTAAGTGGATAACCCACCACTGGGGTGCCCAAACTTGGATGTTCTCTCGGCAAGGATGTGATATTTGGTGAAGCCAGGAATGGCGGGGTATACCAGATTCCAGGTCTCTTGTAGTAGTAGAATGTCATGTTTGTTAAAAAACAATTGAGTATCACTGTCTTGATCCATACTACTAAATCCATGAATATTCCAACTGCAGATGCCTATTTTAGGCATTTTGACCCCGTCCTTGAATACAAGATTTGGCCGTGTACTTTGATTTAAAAGTTCATTTTTCTTAGGTATACTTTTGATTTAAGGTTAACGGGATCCATGACCAGTCCTGGGTTTGGGACCCGCCTGAACAAGATAGCGTTTGGAATATACCATTACCACAGTTCTCTTGGGCTAGTGTAGCCGAGAGGGCACCATGAAGACACGGGGTTTGCTTATGGTTAGTTCTGTCCTCACTGCTTGTATTCTGCAAACTTTTTACAAGCGGGAAGGGATATCTCTTGCGTGTATGTTGTGTAATGATAATTTCCCAGTGTTCGAATGATCCTTTGTTTTCAAAGATTCTTGCGGCTATCTCCTTGGTTGCCCAGGTTGTAACCGAAACTTCGATGTTTGTATGATCTGTTTTTTGGCCGAACACAACTGAGACAAGGTCTTGAGAGGTTATACCTCTAAGCTCGGGAACAAGTCCAAATAATTTCAGTAAGTTTCCTCTGTTTAGAATGTCATGCAAGCCCTTTGACTCATATTCGGGGGTGAATGTTAGCATTGGTTCTAGATCTGGTATCAAGTTTTTCAATAATTCTTGAGAGCATGTGATAGAGTGATTGGGGTTACTCACTGGATGCTTTTTTGATTTTTTGGTCACGTTTTGTGTTGAACCCTTGTCGCTGGAACCTCTTGCGGGAGAAAGGGTTAATGGTGGCTTATGGTTGTTTTTGGGTTCAATAACCGGATGTGATTGCACTATACAATTGCGGTTTTGCCCGTTTTTGGTTATTAAAATCGGGGTGATGTTCCTTTGTGGGACACGGGTTCCTCGTTTGTGTTGCATTATTCCCGGTTGGGCCATTATTTTTTGTTTGGTACACTGCCTGTCATTCCCGATTTTGGTTATTTTGATCGGGGTCAAATCGTGTACTGAGTGGGTGTGGATTTGGCCAATTCCTCGTTGGGTCCTACATGATGTTGTGGCTCCTTTTAGGTTGATTGTTAGTTGCTCCGAGGGACATGTTTTTTCGAGCGGATCACTCCCAGATATTGGTCTATTTACTTGTACGGGAGTCTGATTAGCATTTGGAGTCGGAGTAAAGGTTTTCACCAATGATGTTGTTTCCGAGGCGAGTTGCGAGGGTGATTTTATGTCGGTACGAGCAGTCAGTGCTTTCTGAGTCTTGCTCAGTCCTTCTGAGGAAGGTTGACCTGTGCCGCGGGACTGTGACCACAGTTTGGAAGTTTTCGTTGAAGTTTTTGCCTGGATGAGGGATTGTCCTTCCGATAAAATAGTGACAGTGTTGGAAGAGGTGTTTTCTGATCGATTTGCTCTTGGCCGATTGATCGAAGTTTTTGAAAAGAAGTTGTCGATGGTGATCCCTTGTTTACCTTTTAATTTGGACCTAGCTTTCCTTGCTCTTTTCCTTTGTTTTTTTGTAGGGTTGTCGGTGGGTGGCTGTTCATGATCGGCCGTACCTTTGAGCGAATGGACGATCGAGATCGAGGAAGCTTTATTCTGCGACTTTCGGTGGGGTGGCGGGCAAGGATCCCCATTCCCGTCTGGACTCCCGCATAATGAAGATTGAAGGGTTGGAGCACTTGGTTTGCCCGTGTTATAATTTTCTCCCGATGGAACTACATTTATCATCTGGTTGTTTCCTTTTTTTACTGCTCCCAGAATATCTTTGAGTATTGCAGGGAGTGTGGCCAGTTTCTCTATAATACGCCCACAGTCACAACTGGGCAATGGGCTTGTAAGGCCTTTGTCAGTTAGAGCCTGTTTTGCCAGGGCAGTATCCGAGGATTGTTTGCTTGTCAAGAGAGTGATGATTGTGTCCGTTTTAGAACTGATTTGGGCAATATGGTCTGCAATGACGTTTATCAAGTCTATTTGGACCTCCATCTTATCGGATTGGTAGTTGAGAGCCTTTATAGCTTGGTCCAAAGTGCTGATCAGAGTGTTCCCCCAGGACTCAGAAGGCGCTTCGCTGGAGCTGATCTTAATCTGCTCCTCCCGTTGGGAGATCGAACTTGTCGAAGAAATTGATATAGGAGACTGTATTGATTTTTTTTGGTAGATGCTGCGAGTTCCCGAGGTGTCGTCGATTAAGATTCTATGAGTCGTGCTAGAGGCAACCACATTTTGGGGCGTATACACCACTGGATTTAGATTTTGTTCCTCGGCCAGTTGGTCGTAGACCAAATTTAGATCTAGATTTAGCTTTTGCGACTGATGGCTTGGGGCCGTGACGAGTGTCGCATTGACCAAATTAGGAAGAGTAAATCCAGTCGAGTGGTCAATCTGGTCATCTTGCCTTGTAGGCCTCTGGATTGGTTGTGTTTTTAAACGTCCATCCCCGTGATTGGTTTTGGCCTTATTGTGATCAAGAGCATGGTTGTTATCGCCCATTATCGATTTATTATTGAAATCATTGAATAAGATTTCTAAAGAGTCCTGACCAGGAGAAATGGGCGAGGGAAGAACAGGTTTTTTACCCGGGTTTGTTTGATTTGCTTTTGGAGAGCTACAATTATGAATCATTGCCTGTACAAGATCTGTTTTTTTTGTGAGAGACTTGAATGGTTGCTCAATTAGTGGAACCGGTTTAGATTGGATGAAAGATTCTGAAGTTTGGTTTAAGGTCGTTGATGAATTGCCACAATTTGGGGTTCCTGGATGGCTGGAGTTTGTCTTCTTGGCCGGTTGGATGGGACTTGGTAGGTTCCTGAATTCCCTCGTTGTTGCCTACATTGCCGATACAGGGTCTTTTAAAAAGAAAAATTTGTTGATCTTTTGCTGGTTTCCTCGTAACCGGCTGGGGCTGACCGGGGGTGAGGGCGGACGTACTGTCTTGCTTGTCCCCTCTCCGTCGCACATCCCCTCTGCAGAACGACTAGGGGCGAAGTTGTTTGAGCTTGTTTTGATGCATCTGACTTCTTGGTCTTTTTGCTGCGTGATGCTTTGTTTGTTGTAGCCTGTCGTTTGGTACCTGAACGCATGTTTGTCCTCCACTGTAATATGTCGGAATTGGAGCTGGAGAAAAAGCTGAATGGCCTGCTGGTTAGGGCAAGAATGGGCCGAGGTGGGGCACTGAGGGGGGCAGTTGGTTCGGACGAGCGGTGCACTCAGGGGGTGCCTTGAGCCAAAACCGACCTCGTCAGCTTTGCCTGGGCTGCCCCCCCCGGGCTCTTACTTAGCGGCTGCCTCTAACGGCAACCGCGCTCGTGCTTTGACCCTACCCTACCCTGCCCTTCACTTCCACTTGCTTGCTTGCCTCTCAGTCTCTCAGCCTCTCGAAGGCAGGCAGGCCAAGAAAGGTTCGAAAAAAGGTCCAAAAAGGTCCAAGAAAGGTCCAAGAGGGGGAGGGTTTCCTGGATGGGGGCGGCAGGGCGTTGCTAATACTGGCCCTGGCCCTAGAACACAGCAAAGCAGCCAGCTGTAGCAAGCAACAAGCTGCCAGGTGAAGCGCGATAGCCAACTTACTGGGCTGCCTCCTGCGAATTAGCGGACACCAAACACCAAACGGTGGGCTCCTCGCCCCTTGAACTCACCGACCACACCTCTCCTCGGTGGCTCTGAGCTGGCCGGAGCGTCCGGACGTTGTGCAGGGGCAGGGGCAAGGTCCAAGGTCTTGGCTTCTCGGCCTCCCGTCTGCGCAGCTGAAAATCAAAGTGCGGGGGGGCTTGGGCCTGGGCTGAGGCTAGATACCCCCGAGAAAACACAGAGAAGCCTCTCACTGCAGCTCCCACCGCGGCTCCTGCTCGCTCGGCGTCTGTGTCTGTCTGCTCTGCTTCGATAGAGCCGCGCACACGCTCGCTCGCTCGAGACGTTATTAAGATCGTAGTACCACAACACCCCGTGGTTTCTGACATAACGACACTTCTTACCTTAGTTCCTCCGACAGCAACTATATTTACTGTGATTGACCTCAAGAATGCTTTCTTTTCGATTCCTATTCATCCTGATAGACGATATTTGTTCGGCTTCACTTTGAATAATCAATCGTACATATTTTGTAGAATTCCTCACGGATATACTGAGAGTCCTAGTATTTACAGTCAAGCATTGAAAAGACAACTTGATTCTTTCACTTTGCCTGAAGGAGTGGCTCTCATACAATATGTCGATGGCATCTTGTTGGCAGCCGATATGCCTGAACAGTGTGAAAAATGTACTCTGTCTTTGCTTTCCTTTCTTGCTTCACACCACCACAAAGTGTCACGGAAGAAGTTGCAATATTGTAGACCGAAGGTTACCTACTGAGGTCACTTTCTGTCTAAGGAGGGGCGTGCGCTTACACCAGTTCGCATTCAAGCAATTTTAAACACACCAGTGCCTTCTACTCAGAAAGATGTCCATGCATTCATTGATTTTACTTCTTTTTGTAGACAATGGATATTAGGTTTTTCACACATTGTTTTTTTTTATATTTCTTTTTATTGAACCTTTTAACAACATAAACAAGAAAAAATAACAAGGCAATACAATAAATCGAATGGCGAAGCGTCCTGCGGGGGGGGGGGGAGGCATAACATCATAACACAAACATTAACATTACAGGATGGGAGGAAAGAGGGATATAGCACGTCCGGAGACAATCTAAGCAACACAATAGGAGGAATGTCGGGTCAAGGGGAAGGAGGATCCGCCACTAAGTGTGAGAAGGGAGGTGTACAGATGTCCCCCCGATAGGAGTTCCATCAACCCCAAATCTTGCCCCACTTGCGGGGCCTACCACGTGCAACATACACCGTCTTCTCTCTGAACATGCACCAGTCCATATTTTCCTTCCAGGCCAAGACTGTGGGCGGCCTCTGAGAGCCCCACAACTGGGCGATATCCCTCTTTGCGATCATATTACCAAGGGTCACCCACTGAGTCTGGGCCAAATCATAGTCATTGGGTTCCCAAACATTCAACAAACATCGCCTAGCTTCAGGCAACAACGCAACACCCGTGACCTCTTCCATCACTGCATGCACTCGATTCCAGAAACGAACAACCACCGGGCACTCCCATTTTCACACATTGTTAAACCCTTGTTGCCGCTTTTGACCAAAGACACTCCAATGCTCCTTCCATTGACAACTGAATGCCAGAATGCTTTTCGTCAGTTACGTCAAGCTCTTTGCTCTGCACCAGTGTGAGGCACTCCAGATTACACAAAGGCTTTTACACTTTATGTACCCGAGAAAGACGGGTGTGCATTGTCAGTTTTAGTACAGACACACAGTGACAAGTAGCGTCCCTGTGCATATTTTTCAGCTGTTCTTGATCCTGTTGCTCGTGCATTGCCTGGGTACTTCCGTTCAGTTGCAGCAACAGCTGTGTCCATACGTCAGAGTGAAGGGATAGTTTTGTCACATAAATTGTTGGTGCTAATACCCCATGCGGTCGATGCCCTTTTGAACCTGACTAAGACGCAACACTTGACTAGTGCTCGTTTGACAGGATACGAATTGACACTGTTGGCCACTCATATTACCCTGAAGAGATGTGAAACTTTGAACCCAGCTACTTTGTTGCCATATCCAGCAACTCAGACTCAGTCACAGGAGTCCCATGATTGTATATTCCTTACTGGGGAACAGACAAAGGGCCGCGTCGATTTGCAAGCTACGCCTCTTTTGGATGTAGATGAAGAACTATGGGTTGATGGGTCTTGTCTGAAGTTACCATATGGCACGACTTCAGCGGCATATGCAATTACGACACTTCAGACAGTAGTGGAGACAGCTCTTATACCACAGAAGTCAGCTCAAGCAGCTGAGTTAATAGCTTTGACACGAGCGTGTGAACTTAGCACTGACTTGTTTGTGAACATCTATACATTTAGCCGCTATGCTTTTGGAGTGGCCCATGATTTTGGTCTACTTTGGAAGGAAAGAGGCTTTCTTACATCCCACGGGATGCAGATAATGCACGGAGAACTAGTGCATAATCTTTTGACTGCACTGACATATCCGAAGAAAATAGCTATTGTTAAGTGTAGCGCGCACAAGAAAGTGACTGATAAGACAGGACAATGCGACGCTTTTGCAGATCGCATAGCCCGTGAGACTGCGAAGCAACGAAGCACTACATCGATGTATGTAGTGAAGTCACAAGCTGAATGTTGGCATGATGCTAGATAGGAAGTGTTAGACATACAGAGATCTGCTTCTGTGGACGAACTAGAGCAATGGTCTAAAGAGGGAATGTTGGATGATGAGGTCTGTTGGCGCAATAAAGAGATGGATAAGTGGAAACTGCCTATAGCCTATTTACAGCCTATGGCTCAGATGGCAGATGGGCCAGCACATGTTGGAGCTTCAGCAATAACAAATGGATTATATCCAACTTGAACATTGCAATAACTTGAAGTATGTTCTAGTGATGGTATGTGCCTTCAGTAAATGGGTAGAGGCATACCCTACAAAGGATAATACGGCTCTCACCACAGCAAAGGTGCTTTTAAAGGAATTCTTCCCTAGATTTGGTGTTTGCAAACTTTTGTGGAGTGACAACGGACCTCATTTTATTGGGCAAGTTGTTGAGTATGTCCTGAAAGGATTAGGGATCAAACAGAAGTTCCATGCAGTCTTTCACCAACAATCAGCAGGATTGGTGGAGAGGTATAACGCTACTTTGAAATTGAAATTAGCGAAAATACTGGCTTCCACGTCTTTGAAATGGCCTGATGCGTTGCCCTTGGCATTGTTGTCTATTAGATCAGTGCCACATTCACGATCTGGGCTTACACCCTCTGAGGTGGTATTTCGGAGACCGATAAACATTTAGGGAGTTTCTAACCCACGCCCCATACATGATGTACCATGTGTTCTTATGAGTGACTATTTAGCAGAGTTGACTGACAGTTTGATTTCTATTCATCAACAGGTTCGAGAAGTTCTTCCTGACAGGTCCACAGGTGAGCCCCATGAACTCAGGCACGGTGACCACGTGATGGTCAAGGTCTTCGAGAGGTTGAACAGCTTGGAGCCTAGGTGGCGAGGACCAGAACAAGCGCTCCTAGCTACAAGGAGAGCGGATCCAGTGACGAACAGGAAGAACTGGGTCCACAGCACTCACTGCAAGCGAGTGTCGCCTACCTTGGTGGAACCTGCTGTGCTGACTGACCATCGAGAGATGTTGGATGTGGAGAAAGGCCACGCCATATCACCTGACGAATCTGAGGAAGTCTTCCCGGACCACACGATCCCTGGAGTATACCAATACCAACTGAGACCACGGAATGAGTCTGCATTGTTGAAAAAAACTGGTTGAGCTACCGTCCTGGGTTTGTGAAACGGCGCTGATGTGGCAAGGGGGGGATAAGTCCTACATAGTGACACCCGTCTCGACCCTCGGTGAAGAAACCAACGGCTGCCCAGGACTTTAGAGCTCCAACAATTGATTCAATGACAAAGTGATCATGTCTGCAGCGAGATCAACTGTTGCTAAGATCTGCAATAAAAAGGCCATATGTGCTGTAGGATTTGTTGTTGCTATGGTAGTTGTAGCAGTGACAACCTGGTTTGTTGAGAAAGTGGCTCCTGCTCGGCAACTGCTGATCGCCACTACCCCAGTACCAGCTGGGCATCATTACTTTACGCTTTCATACCATGAGCAAAAGCATCGACAATCCTACCTGAACAACACGTTTATTCAAATGTTACATCATACTACTGCCACAATGCCACAAATACTACTGACTGTTGGGTGTGTGGGATGATATCTGCTCACCAGAAGAAGGGAGGAACACCTTTTATTCCTCTTCCTTTCTCGCATAATGCCAAGCCTGGTTTGCGCTCTTAGTAAAGAGAAGGAGCTAGGTTTGAGTGTATGAGAGGAAGAATTGGCGCTCTAGCAGGTACGATTGGAAGTCAAAATTACAAGGGTTAAACGGTGCAAACAGGTCAGGGGAACAAACCCAGACAGAAACAGCCCCTGAAAAAGGGCAGAGGTACAAGACCCCTACTCAAACAAATGTAACCACTGTCCTGTGCACACGCAAAGGGTAGTAGGTTCTCAAGTGACAAACAGTTCAGGTAAAGATCATGTGTTAGCGAAATGAGACTCGAGATCCAATGATTTCTGATGAAAAATGTATAATTCAATCTTCATCAGTACATTCGTGAGAAAAAGCTGACACGTATTTCGTCGTGTGAAGATGTGACTCTTCAGGGCTTAGAATTCTCAGTAAAGATGTATGGGCATGGTAAGTGCGGGTGTATCCAAAATTTGATAGGAGTTGAGAATGGGTCAGGTAAGGCAATGATGTGTTCCCATGGAAACTGTGGACGGGTGTGTCCGTGTTCCCTGATCTGTGAAATGGAAATGGCACGGGTCGCAGATCAGGGAACACATCTTTACAGAGAATTCTAATCCCTGAAGAGTCACATCTTCACACGATGTGACGAAACACGTGTCGGCTTTTTCTCACAAATGCACTGATCAAGATTGAATTATAAATCTTTCATCAGAAATCAATGGATCTCGAGTCTCATTTCGCTAACACATGATCTCTACCTGAACTGTAGGTTGTCACTTGAGAACCTACTACCCTTTGCGTGTGCACAAGACCTTGGTTACACTGGTTTGCGCTCTTGTTTGCCTCTGGAAAGGCTAACATTTCAAGGATGACAGTAGGACGGATTAATTATCTCAATAAAGTGTGTTATCCGGATGAAGAAGGTTATCCTCGAGCTGAAGGGACTAAATGGGAATGGGAGGAGTATTGACCGGAAAATATTTCCAAGCCGCATGTTTTCCAAAATATGAGAACTATTAAGAACACTGGAACATTTGTGATTTCTGTTATTAGAGCTAAAGCAGACTTGTGTATAGGCAGTGTTGGGAGAATTCCAGTAGGAAGAAGTGAGTGTACTGTGGTTCTGAGGTACTGAGTTTTTAAGAACCGGCACAGAACCGGCAACCCAGCGGTGTCAGGGTACACCCAGAGACCTCGGGTTCTTCCCTGATCCAGACCACAGAAACTCAGAGTCTTCTAGGTGAAGTCAAAGATCGATTTATTGGCTGCAACCAAGGTAACAAGTGTCCTAGAAGTACAACACACGGGGAAGTATATTCTCAGGAGACTGCTCGAATTCACAAAGTCAGGCTTCTCTCTTTATACAGAATATTCAGCTTCAGGCAAACATTCTTCGAATTTGTAGTATGTCATTTACAGTTATTGGTTACAAAAGAAAAGCAGAGTCATGATGACATGTACATATTTCACGTCGTGCTGCCCATAACAAATCACCCGGCAAGGCCCAACATTTCATCAGATATCGGTGGACCCCCAATAAAACAGGCACCTCCCCACCATAAAGTAAGTTAAGCAAAAAGAGCAGAGACAGATGGGAGCAAGATACGGCAGGTGTGCGCGCTGAAATGGTTTTATGGCTTGTTGAGCCCTGATGCTATCTTGTTCGGCCACTGGGAGGGGAACTGACCTAACGAGTTCGGCCTGGGGCAATGGTTCCAACTTGCACAGGTCATAGAAAAGTCGATTAAGGAGTATGTGTCCTTGTGGAATTGAATTCGGCTGGATTAAGGCCTATGTAAAGGGCAACACATAAATGGAGGCCAAGGGTTTCAGAACGCAAATGATGATTTCGAGGTGAAATCGTCACTCGAATGTGCTGAAAATATATGTACATGGTGTGCTCGTCATTCTCGGTCTTTTGATACCAAATTCGTCATGTTTCGACGAAGTTTTAATTCTCGAGTCAAGAACGATTACACGAATCCAGATTTCTCAGAACCACAAACCCTCCTTTTGCCCTTACATAGGCAATTAATCTATCCTTATGTTAATCTGAGTCCAGATCTATATTCCTAAAGTCATTGAGATGTTGCTGTAACATTATTCTAGTACTTAGTTCATCTCTTGACACAGGCTTCCTTACACATGATGTAACACAGAGGCCACATATTGCAGGAGCACACTGTATGCACAGACAGAACAGGAAAAGAATGGCTAAGACCATCCCAATGACCATTAGAATTTTCCATCCCCAGGCAGATATCAGTTCCCAGAACCATCCCATTAATGACCAATCTCCTTTATCCACATGAATAGATTCGGAAATCTTATGTAGTTTGGAGATGGCCTGGTACACTGTTGGAGCGTTATCAGGGATAAAAATACAGCAACTAGATTGGATCAATCTGCATACCCCACCTCGGTCTGCAAGTATGACATCTAAAGCGACACTGTTCTGAAGGGTCATAAGTCCATCCGACTGGAGCTCAGCAGTCAAGTTACTAAGGGCACCAGTAGTTTCAATCACGGTGGACTCAACTACCCTTGTCAATTGCCTAATGTTCCTGCTGTTAGCCATGGATCCCCAGAACGGCAGAAAACCCTTTGCAAAGTCTCCAAATTCTTGACCTGCAGTGTCTTCTTCACTCAAAACACCTCTAACTATCCTTGTCCTGTGGTAGTCTGCCGCTGCTGTGTAGGTGGGAGGCAACAGGAAGGAAACAAAACATGAGCCCGAAAAGTCAGGGGGCAAACATGTATAGGCTCTATCGTGGCAGATAAAATAAGTACCCTTAGCTGCTAAAAACGCTGGGGAAGTCTGAGATCCAAAAACATACGTTTCAGTACAGACACTCTTCCCTAACTGAGCCCTGGGATTCGTGCCATTACTTTGCAGACACAGATGACCCTGATGGGGTACAATCCAAATCGGGGACGATCTTTTAGCTTGCTGTTTCTCACTCAGAGTAGCTCCATATCCAGTCATGTTCCATCCTATGTATACTAGTGTCTCATCTCTAGGGATAGTCTCATAAGAAATACCTTCCTTAATCATGTCTACTATACCCTTGACTAGAGCACTTTTTCTAGGATTGTCTGTTACAGAACGTAGAGGGTAGATTTCGTGTGCATATCTGAACATTGTCCTATATGCCCATACAGAACCATTGTGACTAAATGGCAGGACTAGATAAGGGATACCTTTACCCGTTGTGTGAGGCATAAGACCGCACACCCAACAGTTAGTTGTGTTCATTACAAGTTGGTGTTGGTGTAACAACTGAACAAAGGAGTTATTGATGAACTCCAATCTCCTATTTGATTCGTGGTCACGCAAAGGGTGGAAAGAATGGAAGGAAACAGTGGGGGGAGGTATGGGTGATGCAGTGGGTGCAAAAGTTACACGAAAAGAGAATAAAACATAACTTATTAAAAATACCATGACACTGAATAGCATAAAAATACACAATATTATAAAACTTTTCTCTGTCATCACGTTACATAGTCTGCGCTTTAAGGTAGTTTGTTTGGCAGGTCTCTCCACATCGGGAAACTCCATCCTCTCTAAAGTGCTGCCCGCGGTGGGAGGTTGCCTCTGCTAAGGGATGCTTCTGTCAGTCTAGGGCAACTCCCTTGGACCAACCAGAACTACCGACCTAACGTCGTCAGCTGCACCCCAAAGACTATAATCAACCGCGGCCCTAGCAGCGGAACCCGGATGGCGGTTCGAAAAACAAAAATAAGCAAGTTTCTTAGATAGGAGAGCTGCACTTTCAAAAATAGTACTTGGGGGAAAAGAAAAAATATCTGTTTTATTAGTCCATGGATCTTAGTCTCAAATTGCAAAAAGAAAGTGTTTTATTAGTTCGTTTTTCTCGGTCTCAAATTATATCGTTGTTTCCCAGGTATTGTCTGATCCTGGAACAAAAGGTCAGGCTCTGTAATGTTCAATCGCTTGGATGGTGTCAAAGCCTTGTGCAAAATGTTCTCATTTTCTTGTTCAGAGTCAGTTCTTTTTACGTGCAAGTCATGAAAAGGGACGGCATGTAACACGGTATCAGGTTCTGGGTCCGCGACACCCTTCTGGACCCATTGGTCATAGGGCAGAGGGAAAGGGATTTTTTTACAATGGATCCCGTGGACCCAGTTGGCCTTCCCCTCCACCCGAACGGCTGATCTTGTAGAAAGAAGGACGAGATGAGGCCCGGTCCACCTGGGCTGGTCGTTCTTCGTTCTTTGGAAGTTCCTTACAAGGATCCAGGAACCGGGGTCAATGGCGTGACCCGGAGTCTCAGAGACCGGAGGCAGGGTGTTGTGGACCTGTTGATGCAAAACACGCAATTTAGCCGTCAATTCATACAGATAATTAAGCAAAATAGGGTGTTCAAGCTCGCTGAGCTTAGTGGGTCTAGGCACTCCCCATATGTTGGCTGGCCGGCCAAAAACTATTTCATATGGACTAAGTTTCACTCGTGAATGTACAGTCATTCTAGTGGACAGGAGTGCTAAGGGTAGAGCGTCAGGCCATTTTAGACCTGTGCTCGCTTGGATTTTGGCCAGTTTAAGTTTTAAAATGCCATTGTAACATTCTACTAATCCAGCTGATTGGGGGTGATTTGCAGCGTGGAACTTCTGCCGGATACCTAGCCCTTCACACACTCTTTTCATCACGACCCACAAATTCACTTCCATTATCAGACCAGACCATTCTAGGCATTCCAAACCTGGGGAAGTACTCTTTCACAAGGGCTTTTGCTGTGGACAAGGCAGTATTGTCTTTTCGGGGATAGGCTTCTACCCATCTTGAGAAGGCACAAACAACAACGAGTACGTATTTTAAATTGTTGCACCTCTCCATGTGAATGAAATCTAGCTGCAAAACCTCGAACGGGTACGTAGGAGGTGCAAAATGACCAGCTGGAGTTGGGGTTCCCCTACCAGGGTTGTGCTTCAGACATACCATGCAATTCTTGACAACATTCTCTGCACATTTGGGAATCCCTGAATTCTTCCATACTGGGGCCAACAACTCGCAAATCCCTTTAACGCTGATATGAGCCATTCCATGAGCCATTGTAACCACTGCAAGCACATATGCATCGGGTAACAACCATCTCTGATGCTCTGATGATTCAATCCAGCAACCATCTGCATCCATTCTACCCGTACTTTCTCTCCACGTACTAAACTCTTTCTCTGTGGCCTCAGCTTGAATGGACTTCACGCTCTCTACTGTGTCTTCACACATTCCACCATCACCAATCCATCTTGCAGGGCCTGCAACGTACATTCGGCTCATTACATTCTTTGCCGTTTCTTTCGCGATTTCATCAGCAAATGCATTTCCACGACCTACATCATCAGTCACCTTCTTGTGAGCACTACATTTCACAATCGCCATTTGCAGGGGCAAGGTCAGTGATTCAAGAAGCTCATTCACCAACTGACCATGCTAAATCTTAGCTCCATGCGAAGTCAGGAATCCACGTTCTCTCCACAATCGCCCAAAACTATGAGCCACTCCAAATGCATACTGACTATCAGTGTAGATAGTCACTTTCATCCCTTTAGACAACACACATGCTCTCGTGAGTGCAATCAATTCTGAATTATGCGAGACACGTGCAGCTTCAACAACTGTGTGCAACGTCGTAACGGCATATGCTGCAGTCGTGTCACCACTCGGGAGCTTAAAGCATGAACCATCCACCCATAATGTACCATCACACGCAGCAAGAGGAGTATCGAATAAATCTATTCTCCCTTTCGTCTCTTCCTCTGTTCTGAGAAAACAATCGTGCTGTTCTGAAACATCTGATTCCTCTGCAATTGGCAACAACGTAGCTAGGTTTAAGGTACTGCATCTTTTTATGTGCACATGACTCGCTAGCAGTGTCAATTCGTAGCTGGACAATCGAGCACTAGTTAAGTGCTGTGTCTTGGTTCTATTTAACAACGTGTCTACTGCATGTGGGACCATCACGATTAGTGTATTATTCATTACTAGACCAGCAGGCTGTCGAATAGAGACAGCTGCTGCTGCTGTGGCTCTTAAACAACTCGGTAATGCTTGTGCTACCAGATCCAAGGTCGACGAAAAATAGGCACATGGACGCTGCCTACCTCCAAACAACTGAGTCAACACTGACAATGCACAGCCCTCTTTCTCGTGGACAAATAATGTGAAAGGCTTACTGTAGTCGGGGGTACCTAACACAGGGGCCGAACACAATGCTGTGCGCAATTCGAGAAAACTTTCCTGACACTCTTCAGACCAAGGAATGGGATTGGGTGTATTTTTGCACGTTAATGCCACCAAGGGTTTGGCTACTAACGAAAAATTTGGAATCCACTGTCTACAGTACGATGTAATGCCCAAGAAAGCACGCACATCTCTCTGCGTTCTTGGCACATTCAATTTCGCTATTGCCTGAATTCTTTCTGGGGTCAATTTCCTTCCCTCCTTCGATAAGAGGTGACCTAGGTAGGTCACTTCTTGTCGGCAATATTGCAGTTTGGAAAGTGACACCTTGTGATGAAGATCACACAGATGACGCAATAATGACAGCGTGGACTTTTTACAAATTTCCTCAGTGTCTGCAGCAATGAGCAAATCATCTACATACTGTACAAGAGTAGCACCTTCAGGTAAAACAATCGTATCAAGCTGTGTTTTTAGAGCTTGACTGTATATTGATGGACTTTCACAGTAGCCCTGAGGAGCGCGTTTAAAGCGGAAGCTGCGACCTCCTAAACTGAAGGAAAAAATATCCCTGCTCTCCTCAGCAATCGGGATGCTGAAGAAAGCATTCTTCAGGTCAATCACCGAAAACCAAGAGGCAGATGCTGAAATCATAGTCAATAATGTGGTAATGTCGGGAACAACTGGGAATTGTGGCACAACTATTTTATTCACCTCTCTCAGACCAATCACAAATCTGTACACAGGTGGCTGAGAAGGGTCAGTTCGTTTTAAAACAGGCAGAACAGGACTATTGCAAACGTTGCCTCGTGTTTCTTCAACCACATCTTTTTGCAATCAATTCGTAAACAATCGCTAGCAAAGCTTTTTCACCCTCATTAGAAATCCTATTTTGTGGAATTCGTGGCTTTTTAACATTGGCTTTCAATGTTACAACATATGGTGGAATTTCTAAAAGACCCACATCATTAGGACCAGTAGCCCACAGAATATCTGGAAGAAACGACAATTCTGCTGGAAGTTTGTCCCTCGACAAATACATGGGAGAAACTACTTTCTTACCTAGAGTAAGTTGTACTCCTGAAGGAGAACAGTACAAAGTCGCATACAATCTTTTTAACAAATCCAATCCTAGCAAGTTTTCACCACAACCTGTTGTCAGAATAAGGGGTGCTTCGAATTCGCAAGGACCAACAGAAAGAGACAAAGGGTCAGAAATCGGATTTCTAACTGGGGCGCCAGAAAAACCTACAGAAACGTTCATTTCTCCAGACAAAGGTGCGCCAGGGAGTTTGGAGTGCATAATAGAACTCTTTGTAGCACCAGTATCCAACAGAAAAGGTTCTGACACACCTGATGTAATCACCTCAACGTAAGGTCCACTCTGATCTACTGGAACTGAAACAACTCCCTCTCTTTGTCTATGGCTGTCCTAGCAATCATTACCCTCCAAATACTCATCTTCTGTATAGTAATCATCAACGTAGTATTGAGCTGTCCTGTCAGATGCGTTATACTGCTGATCCAACCTATTCATAGAGTTTTGTGGTGGAAGGGGACGTGCGTTCTGAGGGACGTTTCCACGTCCTCTACCTCTAGGTGCTTGCTGAACACCACGACCTCTTACACCAGAAACACCATTGGCACGCTGTAACAAAATAGGGCAACTATACTTGAAATGACCTTCTTCCTTGCAATACGAACACTGGTTGGGGCCTACAGGGAAACGTGGCTGAGTGTACTCGACTCTTTGCGAGTTCCTCTGATACTGTTGAAGCTGCTGGAAATTACTCTGGTAGTGATTCTGACCATTGTTATTTTGACCATTATTATTTTGATTACCACCACCACGTGGCGGATATGCTTGCTGAAATAAAACCTTCGTTTTTAATTCTTTAGTTTTCTTTTCTACTCTATCTTTCTCGTCTTTGTCTCTATTCTCGTAATATTGGGCAGTAGCTAATATCTGCGCTGAAGAGGAGACTGCCCAAGAACTTTCTGAATCCTTTAACTTTTTACACAATTCTGGGAGCAGATTGTGCACGAATTTATCGACGAACAATCTCTGACCACCTTCTGTGGTCATATCTTGACCGCTGTGGTCGACAAAGGTCTATTCAAACCTGGTGAAGAAATCTGAGACTGTTTCTTCTTTCTTCTGCATGCATGCAGACAACTTATCCCAATTTACACGTATTGCAGGCATTATCGTTTTCATGTAATCAACTATTCTACCAGGGAGTTCTGCTATCAAAGGCTCAGGCTTAGCACCACCAACTTGTCGGGCGTCTGCAGCGGCAATATTAGCCCATGAGTCACCTAATTCCTGATCATGATCTGTATGACGAATTTTACCCCATAAAGGCTGTGGAACAACATTCCCAAATAGCATATCGATATCGGCTAAATTCATTATGCATGACCCAGCAGTTTGTGACAACTCTTTGTAATACCCTGCAGGATTTTTACGCGGATCAGGTAATGTCTGTTTAAGTGCTAAAACTTCAGCTCGCTTCCATGGGACATGTACCCATACACGCTGGAAGTGTGGTAAAATAGGTGGGTTAACAGTTGCGTCACCCTCTCTCCACTGTGGGGGAACTTCTCTCATCGGGTATTGTCGCGCCTTTTTCCTACTAGATGCACTAGGCTCAGATTGTGACCCAGAACTGCTTCCCTTACTCCGATATGATAACAACATTTCAACTGCTTTCTCCACATCTGGACCTACAATCATGCCCTCCCCAAACTTAAACCGTACACGACACATCTCTTGCGGGATGCATTCCAGATCATTATCTTCCAAATCCTCGCAAAGGAAAACACACATCTGTTCGAAAACATCTCTATGTCGGTGCTTCCCATTGATGGAAGACTTCCATGACCGACTCTACATCATATTTTACGGTGTCCATAACCCATTTCCGTGCCAAACGATTCAGTGAGTCTCTCTCTTGATAGTCAGGCAGTCGACTTCGCAACTGTCTTCGTTCCATTTTAGGGGTCGTGGTAGGCGACCCAAAAAGAGGTGAAAGAAGGTTAGTGACAGTGCTGGCCATCTTCTGTCGAAGGGAAGGTGAAACTGAAGGAAGAACGGGGTGAGATAAGGCAGAGGCAGAGATACCGCCAGAGGAGGCATCAGGAGAAATAGAAGGAGCACTAGGCAAAATCGTAGAGGGAGCATTAGGAGAAGTAGACAGTACAGTGGGCAAAATCGTAGAGACAGGTGTGATCGGTGGGCCTTGAGGAGGCTGCACCAAAGGAGTAGGAGCCAGCTGAAGAGTAGCTGGTGGTTGCTGCAGAGGAATAGGAGGCATAACAACCACAGGTTGTGCAACTGTGGGTTGTGGAGGTGCCGTGGGATTTTGTGCATAGGGGGGTGGCGAACTTAATAAATGCGACATTAATGGATCTTTTTCACGATCTTTTGCTGCCTCTTGCTGAAGAGATGGCAAAACTGTATAACATTTATCTATTGCCATTTTACGTTGCCTGTGCAACTGCTCACTCATCTGCTCTTCTTCATTGTCTTTAAATTGCATAGCAGCTTGCATTACTGAAATTCCTCCTTCTCTCTTATTTTTCTTAGCTAATTTGATTTCCTTCTGTTTGGCCTCCTTACGCCGTAGGCGAAAAGAGTCGAACATTGCCGGCCGGGCTTTCTTTTTGAAAAGTTTAACTTCAAGGTTATCTAAGATTTCGGTATCAAAGCTACCATATTGGGGCCATTTTAAAACACCATCTTTTCTTGTGTATTTGATCCATACTTCGTTGTATGTGATGGGGCCTACCCCATGTTTCACATATAACTCGTAAGTTGGAGTTCCAACTGGAGGAACCGGACATGAGTCCTCCAATCGGGAGTCCCTATTATTACCACCAAGACAAAACAAATTTCCAAGTCTAAGACTAGGCATCTTCGCTCTCTAGTCTAGTTCCAACCTTCAAAGGATTATCGATTACGATATTTCTCGTGAATACACGAGTCCTTCGGTTTTGGTGCTTGCAAGTACCAACAATTATTCCAAAGGATACCCAAGATTAAGACCAACTAAGGACTGGGAGACGCTCCACTTATACTTAACTGAAATATCGATGACGTCACCAGAAGACTCGTCTTAGTGTTTTGCTCTACCAAACTTCAAGGGTCCAAATCAGGGCGATAGCCAGGGCAGCAGTCCTTCGTAGCCGTCGGGAAGCGGGGAACCTCGCAGCAAAGACCTTCGGACCACGTCGACATGCAGGGGTCGATGAGGTGGTTGGCCGTCCTCCGGAATTTTCACACGAAGCTCCTCACGAACCTCTGGCTGACTGGTACCACTGGAATCGCCCCAAACGTTGGAGCGACAATTGAGGTACTGGGTTTTTAAGAACCGGCACCGAACCGGCAACACAGCGGTGTCAGGGTGCACCCAGAGACCTCGGGTTCTTCCCTGATCCAGACCACAGAAACTCAGAGTCTTCTAGGTGAAGTCAAAGATCAATTTATTGGCTGCAACCAAGGTAACAAGTGTCCTAGAAGTACAACACACGGGGAAGTATATTCTCAGGAGACTGCTCGAATTCACAAAGTCAGGCTTCTCTCTTTATACAGAATATTCAGCTTCAGGCAAACATTCTTCGAATTTGTAGTATGTCATTTACAGTTATTGGTTACAAAAGAAAAGTAGAGTCATGATGGCATGTACATATTTCACGTCGTGCTGCCCATAACAAATCACCCGGCAAGGCCCAACATTTCATCAGATATCGGTGGACCCCCAATAAAACGGGCACCTCCCCACCATAAAGTAAGTGAAGCAAAAAGAGCAGAGACAGATGGGAGCAAGATACGGCAGGTGTGCGCGCTGAAATGGTTTTATGGCTTGTTGAGCCCTGATGCTATCTTGTTCGGCCACTGGGAGGGGAACTGACCTAACGAGTTCGGCCTGGGGCAATGGTTCCAACTTGCACAGGTCATAGGAAAGTCGATTAAGGAGTATGTGTCCTTGTGGAATTGAATTTGGCTGGATTAAGGCCTATGTAAAGGGCAACACATAAATGGAGGCCAAGGGTTTCAGAACGCAAATGATGATTTCGAGGTGAAATCGTCACTCGAATGTGCTGAAAATATATGTACATGGTGTGCTCGTCATTCTCGGTCTTTTGATACCAAATTCGTCATGTTTCGACGAAGTTTTAATTCTCGAGTCAAGAACGATTACACAAATCCAGATTTCTCAGAACCACAGTTCTGACTATTGAAGGTACCAATAACAGTAGTTTCATATCCTCACGTAATACCTACTTTGTCTGTGGTAACAAGGGATATTACCAACTACCAGTTGGATGGTCTGGAGTATGCTATATGTCCTTTCTGTTGCCTCCTGTGTTTTTGGCTCCTGCATCGTATCACAAGTATTTTAAATGTACAATGATACCACCTTGCATCAATGCGTTGATTTCAATTTGGGCTTGTTTTTCTTTGTGGGTGCTGCATTAAACAGCAGAAAGATAAGACGATTGACTTGTGTTGTGGAAGCTGTTACCAATCAGACAGCTATGGCACTTGGAAACATTACAGAAGAGCTGCAAGTTGCAAGGATGGTAGCACTCTAAAATCATATGGTTTTAGATGTGGTTCTGGATGATCGAGGTGGTGCATGTTGCATCATCGGTAGTAGTTGCTGCGTCTCCATTCCGGATCACTCACCTTCATTGTTTGATGCAATCTCTAAACTGCATAAGATTGCTGCGGAAATTCACCCAGAGACTGGCACCTGGACTTTTGCTAGCTGGTTTCGGACATTGATTGTTGCTTGGGGCTGGAAGCTATTGACCAGGAGTGGAGTGGTGTGGCTCACTGGTTAGAGGCGGCAGACCCGGAAGCTGTGAACGGCCCGGGACCAGGGTTCAATCCCCGACGCGGCAGGGTTGTGGACCAGGGTCAGCGGACTCGATAATTCTCGCCTCTGTGCCTACTCTAACCAGGGCTCACACTCGGCAACTCTGGGCATTAGCTTGCCTCATCTCTACAACTGCCCCCCACATTCGCCGAGGATGCCTGGTTTCACCTTGGAGATACGGACAGACTACATTTAGGTTCTGCTACTCTGCACTTGCGCAGAAGACACTGCAACTGTTCACATATGTCTTAGTCTGTAACTGTCAGGGTATTTTTACCACAATTAGCAAACTGCTAAGCTCCTTACTACTGTTGACTGTGCATTTCTGTAAGACTTTGTATGTGTGTAAACCTACTCTTCTGTACTGGTACCGCCTTCTTCTGAGCCCCTGTGTGGGTATAAAAGGACCATGCTCCTTCTGTTCATTGTGCTACTTCGTACACTACCGAAGGGTGTTGTGTGAATGTAGTTCCACCTCTTCCGGTTAATAAAAGTACTTTGTCTTATATTTCAGTTTCCGTGCCAAGAAGGGCGCACCCCTAGCACTGGTGGCCTGGCTGAGGCTCACCACGACAACGGAACCTGTGACAGACTTGCATTGGTCCCAGATGTATAGTAATTCACAAACAGTTTTTCAGTACTGGCATTTGTGGTGGAGTAATATTTGCGTCCACAATCTACCGGAAGGGGCAGAAGGGGCTCACCCTATTCGTTACGTGGAAACATGGCTTAAAACATTCACTCGAGAACAGGATTTAACTCCGTATTTCTCCGTGGAGAGAGCTCATTGGGTCCCAGCGCGTAAAACACCTTCAGGCTCATCACCCCGGCCGTTCTTGCTGAAACTGCTCAATTACCAAGACAGAGACACGGTGCTCCAAGCAGCTAGACAAGCAGGTCCACTCAGAGTGGAGGATAAACAGGTCATGTTGTTCCCGGATTACTCTCAAGCTGTTCAACGACAACGAGCCTCATTCCTAACAGTGAAACGCACTCTACACCAAAAAGATTTACAATACGCACTCTTATTCCCAGCCCGCCTTAAGATCATTTACGACGGAGCCAAACATTTCATTATGGATCCTACAGAAGCGGGCGACTAGGTGGAACAGCACCTGGGGGACCTAATCGGACACAGAAACACACAAGGGCAGCGACCCTCTGGCAGACGGCGACGACAACACAAGCGGATCACTCTAGCGCAACTGAGCCAACGATCGGACCCACATACTAAAAACACCCCTGATCTTGAACAAATTATTGCGGAACGTAGGAGACCCCTACAAGCAGCAGCAGTGACAAGATTGATGGGAACAAGCTTGGAAGGAGATAGGTTCCCACACTTATTCTCCTCAGAAGAAGTCAGCGACGCACAAACCTCCCGGGACGGTTCAGTCACGCCGCCAATAGTAACACCTTAGACAACGGACACACTGATATGAAAACTGTATTTGGGATGGACAGAAGGGAGGGAGAAGCTCCCCCCGCAAGATCGCACCGGTCGACCAGACAATACCTTCATGATGGAGATACACCGCAGCAATATCTAGACCATTCCACAACAGTGTACAAGACTGGTGAACCGTGAGTAGAATAGGATGTAAAGACATCTCCAGGCATCTTTAAATAATCGTCCAGAAGCAGGCAGCCACGCGCTGGAAGCCAATGAACACACACAGTCAACCCCCCTTACACAACAAACTAAAGTTAGTACAAGATGTACAGTTTGGACATATTGCCTCAAGTGATAAATCCCTCCAGTTGGGAATGTTTCCCGAAGTTCAGGTTAACGTTTCTCCTTTTTGATAATTTCCCTAGAACCCCTACAAGAGCACACAGACAGAATGATACTAATTATGCAGAGGGTGGTCACACAGATGAGGGGGGTCCCGAACGTCCAACGAAACGACACGCAAGCAGCCCCCGTCCAGAAGACTATTAACATGACCACCAATATTCCTAACATTGACATAAAACTCATCACATTAAACGTTCGGGGTATGCACACTGCGAGCAAACGATATGCAGTGTATGCTTACATAAAGAGGCAACAGGCACACATAGCCTATTCGTTACGTGGAAACATGGCTTAAAACATTCACTCGAGAACAGGATTTAACTCAGTATTTCTCCGTGGAGAGAGCTCATTGGGTCCCAGAGCGTAAACCACCTTCAGGCTCATCACCCGGCCGTTCTTGCTGAAACTGCTCAATTACCAAGACAGACACATGGTGCTCATAGCAGCTAGACAAGCAGGCCCACTCAGAGTGGAGGATAAACAGGTCATGCTGTTCCCGGATTACTCTCAAGCTGTTCAACGACAACGAGCCTCATTCCTAACAGTGAAACGCACTCTACACCAAAAAGATTTTCAATACGCACTCTTATTCCCAGCCCGCCTTAAGATCATTTACGACGGAGCCAAACATTTCATTATGGCTCCTACATAAGCGGGCGACTAGGTGGAACAGCACCTGGGGGACCTAATCGGACACAGAAACACACAAGGGCAGCGACCCTCTGGCAGACGGCGACGACAACACAAGCGGATCACTCTAGCGCAACTGAGCCAACGATCAGACCCACATACCAAAAACACCCCTGATCTTGAACAAATTATTGCGGAACGTAGGAGACCCCTACAAGCAGCAGCAGTGACAAGATTGATGGGAACAAGCTTAGAAGGAGATAGGTTCCCACACTTATTCTCCTCAGAAGAAGTCAGCGACGCACAAACCTCCCGGGACGGTTCAGTCACGCCGCCAATAGTAACACCTTAGACAGCGGACACACTGATATGAAAACTGTATTTGGGATGGACAGAAGGGAGGGAGACGCTCCCCGCCCAAAGATCGCACCGGTCGACCAGACAATACCTTCATGATGGAGATACACCGCAGCAATATCTAGACCATTCCACAACAGTGTACAAGACTGGTGAACCGTGAGTAGAATAGGATGTAAAGACATCTCCAGGCATCTTTAACTCATCGTCCAGAAGCAGGCAGCCACGCGCTGGAAGCCAATGAACACCCACAGTCAACCCCCCTTACACAACAAACTAAGGTTAGTACAAGATGTACAGTTTGGACATATTGCCTCAAGTGATAAATACCTCCAGTTGGGAATGTTTCCCGAAGTTCAGGTTAACGTTTCTCCTTTTTTATAATTTCCCTAGAACCCCTACAAGAGCACACAGACAGAATGATACTAATTATGCAGAGGGTGGTCACACAGATGAGGGGGGTCCCGAACATCCAACGAAACGACACGCAAGCAGCCCCCGTCCAGAAGACTATTAACATGACCACCAATATCCCTAACACTGACATAAAACTCATCACATTAAACGTTGGGGGGTATGCACACTGCGAGTAAACGATATGCAGTGTATGCTTACATAAAGAGGCAACAGGCACACATAGCCCTCTTGCAGGAAACACACCTGACGGGGACAGAAGTAGAACGCTTACGCAAGAAATGGCAGGGTATTATCTGCGCCACAGCATACTCAGCTTTCACCAGGGGGACCCTGGTCTGATTCAACACGGTACTCCATTCAAGGAACTGGCACGGGAAATAGACAAGGAGGGACGATATGCTGTAGTAGAGGGATTATTAGAAGGACAACCCGTACTGATAGGAAGTATATACGCCCCTAATGTAGAACAACCCCCTTTTTGGAATCGCCTCACCGGCATGCTAACCCAACACACGCTAGTCCCGTGGATACTAGGCGGTGATTATAACTGCACCCTGGACACTGCCCTAGACAGATCCCACCCCCCCACCCACGCCTTCACCAGCATATAAACAGTCGGAAATTTTTAATACTGGGGTAAAACACTGGGTATTGACGGATGTATGGCGAGCGCGCAACCCTGCCACCAAACTATACTCCTTCCACATAACCTACGAGTGTGCCTGGATAGATTCCTATGCTCCGCCACACTACTCTCAGAAGTAAAACACACAGACTATTTGGGAAGGGTACTTTCAGACCACGATGCACACATACTGTACCTTAGGTGGAAGCCACCTCACCCCCCCCCCCCCCATACCCACCTGGAAGCTGCCAAGAGACTGCCTCACAGATCAGGTATTCAGACATGAACATGGGGAACATATCCAGGGTGAAACATCCTTTACAACGCAGTGTTTACACCGAGGGGCCTTTACGACGCAGCCATCACAATGCAAGTCGTTACCACGACTTGCGCTGGATGGCGCTCTTGCTCAAGGAATAGTTTCATTTTCTATTCCAACACCTTCCCTACTGTTACGTGGGCTGGAGTTGGAATAGAAAATTAAAATAATCCACAAGCGCCCTCCAACGCAAGTCGTTCTAATGACTGGAGTTGTGATAACTGCGTTGTAATGGTAGCGCGGTGTAAACACCGCGTAGTAATGACATACATCCATATCCAGGAACACTTTACATTAAACGCCGGTACAGCCATGTCTCGGCTGATTGAATGGGACACATACAAAGTGGTGGCAAGGGAACCGTGCATTCAGCAAATAGTGGAGTGCGCAGAACACTAGAGATATCATTACAAGCGGCAGAACGAACCTTAGCGGATATTTCGAAAAAAGCGGACAGGGATGAGGTCACCTTGGAACAAATGGCTGCGGCCAAAACGAATTATGCGGAGACACTAAGAGACCTCCATAAATATATATTTTCGGATGTACGCTTCCAGGGTCCACAGGGAGGGTAACGGGGGGGACGCGCTTAGCCTGACTGGCCAAGCAGGACTTGGAGGTAAAACCATTCACTGAACTAATGGACGACTTGCTTATTCTCCGACATTCACAACTAGACATTCTGCGTATCTTCCACAACTATTATTCTAATATCTACAGGACTCCAGAGCGAGGAGATCAACAAGCGACCGTCAGTTTCCTGTGCCCATTACCCTTGCCGCTGACGTTTTCCAGGCGATTAGAGCGTTAGCGCGGAATAAAGCACCGGGAATGGATGGCTTCCCACTCGAATATTATAGCACTTACTCAGTCCAATTGACCCCACACATGGCGACCATGTATAATAACGCACTCGACAGGGGCGAGCTTCCAGGCTCCCTTAGGGAATCGATAATAGTTACATTCCCTAAACCGCATAGAGACCCAACACTACCCTCTTCCTATAGACCAATACCCCTTCTCAACATAGACTTTAAAATACTGGGAAAAATATTAGCAGAGCGATATACCCAATTTCTGACGCCATTAATTCGCCCAGACTAACGCGGATTTATCCCAAGGCGCAATACTTCACAAAATCTGCGTAGACTATTTTATATACAAGACAGGACAAGAGTACAGCTCCCTAACGCAGCGTGTCTCATATTAGACCTCGAAAAGGCCTTCGACACGCTATTATGGCCGTTCCTATTCGAGGTTCTCCGCAAAATAAACATAGGACATACCATAATGGCATACACAAAGCTCCTCTACACAAGCCTCACCTCAAGAGTCAGAATAGGCAAGTACATCCCTCCCGCGTTCGCAGTAGAAAGGGAACAAGGCAGGGGGGCCCATTATCTCCCCTTCTGTTCACCTTGGCGGTGGAACCTCTGGCAATACGTCTGCGACAGGAGGACGAGAGAGGGGGTATTCCATTGGCAGGCACGACACACTGTGTGTCCCTCTACGCAGATTTTATGTTCGCGACGCTATCCGAGACTTGACACCTATCTGATAGACACAACGAGACTTCGCGAAGGCCTTAGGTCTCAGAGTCAAATGGGAAAAATCCACTATTTACCTGCTAAGCCCTCCTATGGCCCCTTCATTTCCTCCTCTCTCAACACCTCTTCTTCCGCCGCACCACACTTTTTCATGGCACCTACCCAGGCTGCTTCAGGGGCCTGGCGGGGCCCGCCAGTGCATGGTTATTCCCCTTTTTGCTAAGAGAATGGGCTGGGATGCAAGTGGCTCGGCACCTTTTCGGTCTTCGGCCTGCGGAAGGTCCCACGGGCACATGCTTCCCATGTGGACATAGTCATAAAGTTGATCACCACTCTGTTGTCCCAATATAGTGGGGCAATCCCAAAACATGTGCTTGAAGTCCGCTTCAGGGGTCTGGCAACGGGGGCATGAAAAGTGTGTGTCGGGATAAAAATGGTGGAGGCGGTGTGGTGTGAGGTATGCTCTGTGGAGGATATTGAATTGAATGTTCTTGAAACGTGAGTTACCGGAGACTCTTTTGGGATATTTAAGTGCTATCTCCTATTCTTTGTCATTAAATACCTGCCCAACTTCATCTTCCCATGTCTGTCATAACGAATGTCGAGGGTTGAGGATCAGTTCCCAAACAGCTTTGTAGAGCCATGTAACTAAATGTCTACCCTAATTCTTAGTCTGTGGGGTGGGCGTGGAAACTGGTTTTGTTTTTTTTCTTTTGTTTTTTTATTGAAAGAGGCACAGTTACCAAAGACTGTTACCTTGAGCAGGTATATAACAATAAAGGGTCGATTAAGCTGGGATCATGCCGAACAGCGCTCAAGAAGTAATGTGCAGATGTGGTTGTCTCCATTTGCTAAATATTGCCTGCTGTACAGTTGTAAAGTCGAAGCACTACTTTGCTGTATGTTTCTGCTACTGTTTCTCTTGGGACCCTTCATGTTGACCTATGACCGTACTGACTAATGTCTTCTGATTTATTGCTCTATGTATGTACTCAATTAAATATGTTTAAAAAAAATTTAAGAAAGGATTATACAACAACATAAACTCTGTCAAAAGTGACAACTAGGGACCAATGTTTTGCCATTGTGCAACATTCCGTCCATCATCTTGTGTGTTTTGCTGTTCACCCAATGTGTGAAGGGTATGCCCAGACGTGGGTCCCGTGCTCACTACGCCACTGGAGTCAAGCTATCCTGGCTGATTTAATTTTGTGGGTTTATATAGCGCTAGGAATCGACTCCCGGAGGAGTATCTCCACGCTTCGACCGCTGGGGAACCCGTCCTGGCTCACCCTGAGAGATGGTCCCAGATGGGTATCTCTAAGGTGCGACCAAGCATCCCCGGTGATCTGGGGGGGGCCGTTGTGAAGATGAGGCAAGCTGATGCCCCGAGTTGCCGCGTGTGGTCTCTGACTAGAGTAGGCACCGAGGCGAGAATTATCGAGTCCGCTGACCTTGGTCCACGACCCTGCCGCGTCGGGAATCGAACCCTGGTCCCGGGCCGTTCTCTGCTCACGGGTCTGCCGCCTCTAACCAGTGAGCCACACTTCTCACTGGTTAGAGGCCAATGTAAAGGACCGTGGTGGGCCCTAGGCCCTCAATATCTACATCTGGAGCTTCAATATCAATTTCTGGACACTTGATGTCAACTTTAGGACCTTTCAGATCCCCTTCAATTGAAGGGCCTGAGAGATCTGCACCTCCTTTCCAGTTGGGACCTTTTATATTCAAGTCCAAATCTGGCATAGACACTTTAGGTACATTCATGGAAGGCATCCTGAACTTGGGATCTTTCACCTTGATATCAGGCCCCTCAATGTCTAAATCCGGAGCTTTGAGCGAAAGATCAGGTGCCTCAATATCAAAGTTAGGACCTTTTAGATCACCTTCAATTTTAGGCCCAGAAATATCAGCACCTCCCTTCCACTTGGGGCCTTTCATATGAAAGTCCATGTCAGGCATGTGGACTTTGGGCATATGGATGGAGGGCATTGTAAACTTGCCACCTTTTACTTTTCCTTCTGGGCCTTCAATGTCTATTTCTGGTGTGTCAATGTCCAGCTTTGGACCTGAAATGTCAATATCACTTTTTGGTAGGTCAACATCGATGTCAACTCCATCCCCTTTTGGACCGGACATGCCAAATTTGGGAAGTCCAAATTTAGGCATTTTGAATTTTCCCTTCGCCTCTGGAACCCCGATATCTAGATTTGGGGAACCAACCTCAATTTCAGGTCCTTTGATGTCGACTGTAGGGAGGTCTACATCACCTTCTAGCTTTGGACCAGAGGCATCAGCACTGCCTTTCCATTTAGGGCCTTTAATGTTAAAATCAACATCAGGCATTGACATTTTGGGCTTTTGAAAATTCATGGAAGGCATCTTAAATTTGGAACCTTTCAATTTTCCTTCAGGACCCTCAATATCTACATCCGGAGCTTCAATATCTGATGTAGGCTGATAGCCAGAAACCGGTCCTAGGATGCTTAATTCCGGTCCAGGGAAGACATGGCTTGGCAGTTCGGTCTGGACTGTTCCCATGAGGCACAGGGTCAAGACTGATTTGCATATGGCCATGTCTGAACTGGGGTGGCTTAGTGAGCAAAATAACGATGGATTAAACCCAGATCTGTGACGGGGGGTGAATGTTTTGCCATTGTGCAACATTCCGTCCATCATCTTGTGTGTTTTACCAATTGAGGATGCAACACGTTCGTCATAAAGATGGCTACATTTAAGTGCAGTGCATGTTCAAAAACGGGCCAAAACAATTGATGTTCGTTTATTAATAGGCATAATTAACCATTCGTTCTTCTCTCATGCTTTATTTAGCAACCGGTTTTATCCCCGGGGACAAGCATGTGACGTAGAGTAGTAAAAACACAAAATGCTCTACAAATGGCAGCTGCAATAGGTGATGCCTGTGCTGTGTCATTTTCAGTGCAAACTCATGGAAAACCCAGTAGATATGTTTTTCAACTAACCAATGTTCCACATTTGGCCTAATTTTTGAATGAGACCCGAACAATAGGATCAATAGTAGTGTACTTAAGCTGGGGATGGAAATGATGGTTCAGATCCCTGAAGCTTTTTTCCACAAATAATTCTAAGACCTACTCAAGAAAAATATATATCTGACCTGATGTACCTGATGTACCTAAGCTAATAGTAAGTTAAAGAAAGTTAGAGGGGAGACATCTTTCAATATTGTCTCACCCTCAATCGTTCAGTTATTAGTTTAGTGGATCACATATCAGTGTATTTAGTATTTTGGAGTGGTTTATTTTGGGCATGACATTGTACTTCATGGGTCTAGTTCCACCATTACCAGTAATTTGATTGGTTTAAAGCTGGCTATTAACATGCTACCCTCTCCCATATGCAAAATGGTGTGTATCACCGGGTGTGTGGGAGGCTCCCCCTCATTTAGATCCCAATAGTGACGGCTGCTGTCTAAGAGTTGCCTGTGTAGCAGGAACTGACCCGGCGGAAGGTCATAGTGGTCAGCTATTTGGGCGTAAGTCTTAAGCTGTCCATCTTCGAATAGGGATTCTACCTCCGTGACTGCATGTTCGGTATATACCTGCAGAGCACCACCGGTATAGTATTTATACTTTTGGAGGAGCCCTACCAGTGGGAGCAGAGGTGAGTACAGTGGTTTTCCTCTGGACATGCAATGGATTTTCAGCATGTGCGAGCTAAGGTCACCTGCAGGGTGTAGGTGCGCAGTGATTTGGTACCTGGCAAGAGCATTCTCCAGATTGCCGGGTGGGGTACGCGACCTTCATCAGTAACTGTTTCTCCTACGTTCTGCCGTCCAGTGTGACAGCCACTGGAGCTGAGCCACCAGAAAGTATGGTTCAAAGAGGTATCCAGCTCCCGAAAGAAAGGGCATGGTGGTATTACTGGGAGATTGGTGAAGTGATAGAGCAATCTGGGAACCATGATCATCTTGGCGAGAGCTACTTGTCCGATGGAAGCCAGGGGCAGTGCTTTCCAGAAGCCCACTGCCATGCATATCTCCGCCAGCGCCCTGCGGTGGTTTCCTTCATACAGGTCCTCGGGAGAATAGTACAGCCTCACCCCCAGATATCTGGGCGCCGCAGCACTCCAGGCAAGTTTATGAGGTCCAACCGGGATGTCTTAGGGGGCCAAATAGGGGCTCAATGGATAGAGTGTGGATTTGTCCGAATTGACTTTGAGGCCTGAGACTTGTGAGGTCTTGGACATATATCAGGAGGTCATCAGCATACAGTGATACAGAATGTACAGTGTCTGCTATCTGAATACCCTACGTCTCACCCTCTCGACATAAACCTATCGCCAGGGGCTCTACCACCAGGGTGAACAGGAGGGGGGACAATGGGCACCCCTGTCTAGTTCCTCGTTCTATGGTGAATGGCGCCGAAATGTATTTACCTATTCTCACCCGCGAGGTAAGACCTGTACAGAGACGTTTTGTATACGCCATCAGGGTAGGTCCTATGTGTATTCTGCGGAGGACAGCAAATAAATATGGCCACAGCAAAGTATCAAAGGCCTTTTCGAGGTCTAGAATCAGACATGCCGCGTTGGGGAACCGTGTTCTCGCCCTGTCCTGGATATGGAATAACCTACGTAGATTTTGCGAGGTGTTACGCCACAGGACAAATCCACATTGGTCTGGGTGGATCAGTGGTGTGAGAATTTGGGTATAACGGTCTGCTAGTATTTTACCCAATATTTTACAGTCTGCGTTTAGTAGTGTTATTGGTCTGTATGAGGCAGGGAGTGTTGGCTCTCTGTTTGGTTTTGTGAATGTAACTAGGATCGATTCCCTAGGTGAGCCTGGGAGTTTGCCTCTTTCCAGCGCCTCTTCGCACATGGCTACAACATGGGGGATCAGCTGGGCTGAGAAGGTAGTATAATATTCGAGCGGGAAGCCGTCCATTCCTGGGGGCTTTGTTGCGCGCCAATGCTCTGATTGCTTGGGCTACGTCTGGGGACTTGATCCTCGCTTCCAGTGCTTTTTTGTCTGTGGATGGGATGCGGGGTAGGAGCAATGGGCAGAGGAACTGGGTAATCGCGTGGTGGTCTCCCCGCGCTGAGGCCTGATGGACTCCAGAGTAATAGTTGTGAAAAATGTGCAAGCTCTCCATCTGCGAATGTTGCAAGATATCTGACTGTAAATGTCGAGGGGTCCCGGTCTTGTCAATTATTTCCGTGATAGGTTTCAAATCTGTGTCATGCTTGGCTAGCCAAGCTAGGAGCATCCCAACTCTATTGTCTTCTCGGTGTAACTTGGAAGCATAGACCTTAAAATATTTGCAGAGGTCTCTCATTGCCTCTGCGTGGGATGTCTTGGCGGTTGCTACTTGGTCTGTGGTGCTATTTCCGCGTTTTGCAGTGATATTTCGAGTGTTCTATGTACCCCTACTATTTGTTGTATACAAGGCTCCCACGTCTGCGACTGTAAAATGCATCCCATTCTATCAGTATGGACGTCGCCGTGTCAGCGTTTAGTGTGAAATGCTCTTGGATGTGATCCCCATGCTCATGACAAAACACCTGGTCTGTGAGGCAGTCCCGTGGTAATTTCAAGGTGGGTACATGTGGTGACTTCCACCTGAGAGTCATTATATGTGCGTCATGTTCCAATAGTACTCTACCTAAATATTCTGTGTGCTGTACTTTCGGGAGTATTGTTGTGGAGCAGAGAAACCTATCCAGGCTTACTCGCAAGTTATGTGGGCTGGATTGGAAAGAATATATTTTAGTGTCTGGATTCCGTTCCCGTCGTGCGTCCGCCAATGCCCAATGCTCTACCCAAATTTGAAATAGCTCCATCTGCTTGTGCGCCGGAGACTGCGCCGACGGGGGGTGGTAACTATCGAGACGAATGTCCAAGGCACAATTGTAATCACCCCCTAAGAGCCACGGGACCAATGTGTAGTGGGTTAACACTCCTGTAAGGCGATTCCAGAATTGATCTTGTTCTACATTAGGAGGTTATATGCTTCCTAATAATATTGTCTGTCGCTCTAATAATCCCTCTAGTAGGGTGTATCGTCCTTCTTTATCTACGATACGTGTCTGTTCCCTGAAGGGAATCCCAGGCTGAATCCAAATCAGGGCCCCCCTAGCGAATGCTGAATATGTTGTGGCACAAATAATCCCACGCCATTTCTTGCGCATAAGAGACCTCTGGCCATTTTGCAAGAATAAATACCAGAGTAGGTCACAGAGTGAACTGTAGCACAAGTTACTTACCTTCGCTAACGATATATCTGTGAGAACATTAGTAGTGCTAGATTCTTTACCTTCGAATTACTCCCTGGCGCCAGATTGAATCCGGAAAATGTTTCGTCAGCAGTACCCCTGCGCGTCGGTAGGCGTGGTCGTGCGGCTCCACGAGCGTCATTGGCGCTGTCGTCGCCGAGATGACATCGCTGGAGCTACTTGATGTGCCCACGCGCGCTGACATCAGTTTTGTACACGACTTTCCGCGCCAGGAACGCAGAGCCATGCAAGATACTGACCACTGGTGCCTTGAAACTAGGGCCCTGAAAAGGGATGACCGTAACCCTAGAAATCAGTTTGAAGAACGGGGAAGATGGGTGGGGCGGTCAGGTATCTATCACTACTAATGTTGTTACCGAACGTAACATGTGAATATGAAAGAAACACGTAGTGATAGATTCCTACCTTAGAATAGATACTCCAGCAATACCAACCCCTGTGGTGGGTCTGCGAACCAAGATCAAATCAGATAGTCCTGTAGAACAGAACGGCCAAAGAAGCCGTCTCCACGGACTTGGCTGTCCAGGCAGTAATGCTTGGTAAACGGGGCCCACGTAGCTGCCTGACAGATGTCATGCAAGGGAACTTACCGTACCAAGGCAGCAGTGAATGCCTTCAGTGCAAGCCGGATCGCCCTAAGCACCAGAAGGTTGATGTGGAGCCCAGATTCCGCCAGAGACCAGAGGCCTCTGATCTCCGCCTCTCCCTTGTGGCCGCCCCATCCCAGAAGGGACGTCTCCGTCACAACGGTGTGTTCCAGTTGGGGAAGAAGAGGGATCTGCTGTTGACCCAAGCGCAATTCGTGAGCCACCACTGCAATTGTTGTGCAGTGCCCTCCGAGATCTGGACATGATCGGACAGGTTGCCCTGATGCTATGCCCACTGGAACTTCAGGTCCGACTGCAGAGCCCGCATATGCCATCTGGCATGATCCACAGGCAGGATGCAGGAGGCCATCAGGCCCAGAAGCCGAAGGGTCATCCTGACCGAAACCCAGGATAGAGGCTGAAAGATCGGAATCATTGCCTGAATATCCCTGACTCGCTGCTCGGGAGGATAAATCCGAAACTGCGCTGAGTACAGAAGCGCTCTGATGAAGAGGAGCTTCTGAAAGGGAATCCGGTGCGAATTCGGCACATTGATGGAAAACCACAGCAAATGCAGGAGGTCGGCCATAGTCTGGCGGTGGGAGACGACTGCCTGGGACGAGCCCACCTTTAACAACCAGTCAACGAGATAGGGGAAGACTAGAACCCCTGATCTGCGCAGATGAGCTGTGACCACTGCCATCACTTTTGTAAACAAAGGGGAGCACTGTAAACTGAAAGGGTTAGTGGCCTACCATGATCCGCAGATAACGCCGGTGGGCCGGCAGGACAGGGATGTGGAAATATGCGTCCTGCAAGTCTAACGCTACCATCCAGTATCTAAGGTCGAGGGCAGACAAGACCTGAGCTAGTGTCAACATCTTGAACTTCTCCTTTTGGAGGAAGCGGTTGACGTTCCTGAGGTCCAAGATAGGACGCAGGCCTTTGTCCTTCGTGGAGACCAGAAAGTAGTGGGAATAGCAACCTACTTCTGGCCCAGGAACGCACTCGATGGCCCCCTTGGCCAAAAGACTTCTTGCTGAAGAAGCATAAGATGGTCCCCCGACATGCAGTGGTACTGAGGTGGCATGGCTCGAGGGGTAGTACTCTCCTAACCCAGCACAGCATTAGAATGACACGCACCTCTCCCCCCCTCCCAACGCTCTTGTCACTCACCCACCCACCGTAACTACTACACACCCCTCAACCACAGGCATCGAGCACTCCTCTTCCTCCTCTTACATTCTCCACACCCACACACACCCCCCACCCCCCACCTCACACCTCCTACTAGTCCCGCAGAACCCCTCACCTCCCTTAACTCATCTCCCCTTCCCCGCAGCAGTATCATCTCCCACCCTCTCTCACTATCCACGCTCAGTCCCCATTTCCCCACCCTCCCAACCAGTCTCTCAGAACACACCACCTCCTCTACCCTATCCCCTCCTCCTCTCTCCCCCCCATTCTCAGCCCCCACTTCCCTCCACGCACCTCCACCATCTCAAGCCTATACTCATTCCCCAACTCGCCTTCACTGCCTCCCGCCAATGCCCTCACCTATACCACCAACCTCCCCCCTATCTCACCCACACCTTTCACCCCCAAACTCCCTCACCTACCGAATTTCATACCACTTACTGATTCCGCAGAACCCTGCACTAACACTAGCGCAACCCTCCCCCCCTCGCCAGTTCCCTATTCAATCATTCACCCTCGGCTCTCTTCCCCAACACCATCCCTAATCCCACACTGGACATGATTATCTCCACCCTCTTACAAGTCAAAGAAGATATTCACACCATCAAAGAACTCCTCTTCATACACCCCAGACATCCCCGACCCACCTCTACTTCCGCGCTCAACAAGCACCCCACCCGCCCCGCGCTCAACATGCACCCCACCCGCCCCACTGACCCTCTCACTCAACACGCCCCACATTGGTTATCTATCCCAGCTCGCAATAACACCAACCGCCCCCAACGCGCCCTCAATCCCTTCTCGGACCACGACATACACACCCTCCTCCGTTCATATGTCCCAGCTCCCCTAAACAACACAACCACCACACACCTTTCCATACCCACGATTCTCTCAAAACCCCTTAGGTCCCCCACACAAAACAACAGAAGCTCCGTCCCCAAGAACCTCAGAAAAGTCCCTCTCTCACTAGAACCCTCCACCTCCCTCTTCACCCCCAGACTCAAATGCATCCTACTTAACTGCAGATCGGCCCCTCGACACTCCTCCGCCATCGCGGATCTCATCCTATCAATGGACCTCGACCTAGCTATTCTGACCGAAACCTGGCTATCCGAATCTTCTACACCTATATTGGACATTCTACTTCCCCCCAACTACCACATCATTAGACTCAACAGGAACAGCAAGACGGGCGGGGGAATCGCATGCATTTCTAGGAACAACCTCTCTGTGACTAAAGTCACTGTCGCTTCACTCACCTCCTGTGAACTCATCTGCCTCGAGATCACCAGCGGGGGCAAACCTGTCTGCTCCTTACATGTCATCTACCACCCACCCGGGGACAACCTCACCTTCTCCCAACAACTCATGGACACGATTTCAACCATCTCCGGACGGCAGAACACTCAAATCTACCTGGGTGACTTCAACCTCCACTGGAACGATCAGAAAGATGCAGTGGTGATGCAGTGGTGAATAGTCTTAAATCTTTCCTTAATGCGCTTGATCTCACCCAAATCTGCAACAGCCCGACACATGACAAAGGCTCTATCCTCGACCTTATCATCGCCAAAGAGGACTCTACCCATCTGGGGGCAATCCAACCCTGTGACTGGTCAGATCACCACATTATCACATTCTACATAAAGGAAAAGGTTAAACTCAACCCGGTTCAACCCTACAAACCCAAGATCTGGAAAAGGGACATGAAGAAGCTCAACCCCAACTCCCTGCCTTCCCACAGCACCAGCCTCCTCCTTCCCCCCACCGGCGCCTCTGACGTACAATCTCTGACCGACCTATACCTCAACTCTATGACCTCAATAATCAATGAAGCCGCCCCACTGCAACTGAAGAGAGCCTCCACCAAGATCTCGAACCCATGGTATGACGGCAGACTCAATGAAGATAGGCGTGCCATGCGAATGGCAGAGCGCACCTGGAGATCAGATCCCTCGGCATTGCACTTTAAAACGCTCAAGAAAAAGAGGAACGCCTACTTCAGGAAAATCAAGCGCTCTAAAACAGACTTCTTCAGCCTCCAGCTCGACCAAGCAAAAAATCGACCAAGAAAACTGTTTGAACTAGTCAAAACTCAAACCAAGGAACAACCTCTACAATCTAATAGCACAACAAGTAATATACCATCCTGTGAAGACTTTTCTGCTTTCTTTAAGCAACAAACTGATAATATAAAAAGCAAACTCCTCAATGATGTAAACTGATACTCCAGCCCCATCAGCAGAACTACCACTCAACCTAAAAATAACGCGGCATGGTCGTCCTTCGACACCTACTCAGAAGAATCAATTAACAAACTGCTCGGCACCTTGAAACCCTCTAATCACCTCACAGACCCCTTACCTGCTAATGCTGTAAAAGTCTTCACCCCCCTGCTCCTTCCACTCTGGACTAAAATCATTAACAGTTCCCTACAACAAGGACTCATCCCCGACTCCCTCAAGGTAGGACAAGTCTCGCCTATACTCAAGAAACCCACAGCTGATCCGGTCGACCTAAACAATTACCGCTCTATCACCAATATCCCCACCTTGGCCAAACTGCTGGAAAAATGCGTACAACTCCAACTGACAAAACACATTGATCAGGTTGACCTCCTCAATCCTCATCAATCAGGCTTCCGAGCAAGACATAGTACGGAAACGGCTATGACGCACATAATTGATGACGCCCTCCAAATCCTTGATCACAATGACTCCTGCCTTCTCATCCTACTTGATCTCTCCTCGGCATTTGACACCGTCAAACATGAGAATCTACTTGAACTGTTAAACACCAGAATGGGTCTATCTGGGAATGTTCTCAAATGGTTCACTTCCTTCTTACATAACCGGTCTCAGAAGTTCAAGATCAACAACGTGTTGTCCTCATCTGTACCCGTAACATTAGGCATCTCACAAGGATCTTTCCTATCCCCCACTTTGTTCAATCTAGTCATGGAACCACTCACCACCTTGCTTCAAGCATCGAATGTGCACTTTCACATGTACGCTGATGACACTCAACTCTACCTCAAACTAGAATCCCCGGAAGACATCAAACTTCTGAACTCCACGCTCAGAAACACCCAATCTTGGTTGGCCGATAATCACCTCAACTTAATGCGCAGAAAACTGAGTTCCTTCTGATCTCACCTCCTGCGAAAATCTCCACCACCCAATCTTGGCTCAAGCACCTAACTGCACTCAATATCCAACCCACCATCGTGGACTCAGCGAAATCCTTAGGCATCACACTTGACGCCAATCTCAACATGCAGCAGCATATCAGCAAAGCAACTAAGGGAGCTAATTTTCAAATCAACACTTTGAGGAAACCTAAACCCTTCTTCCCAGCTAAGGACTTCCAAACCGCAGTACAAGCCCTAGTCATCCCACGCATAGACTACGGAATTGTGGCTCTCAGCGGACTCTCCCTATCTACAACCGCACCACTAAGAGCCTCCCTGAACGCTGCAGCGAGACTGATCACTGGATCAAGAAAACATTTGCATATCTCCCCTGACTTCAGATCCCTAAACTGGCTGCCTTTTGAAGCCAGAATACAGTTGAAAATTGCCTGCATGACACACATGGCTGTACACCACAAGTCACCCAACTACCTCACCCAAAAGCTGACTGTATCAGGAGGCTCGAGAACCAACAGAAGCTCAAAAAATCTCCTCCTGAAACCTCGAAGATTCCGGAAGGAGAAAACATACAAACGCTCCTTCTCAGGAATGGCACCCAGGATCTGGAATGCACTCCCTCCCGAAACGAGGCTGATCTCCTCCACTGCATTTTTTAAGAAAGAAGTCAAAGCCATCCTAATGGCTAAATTCACTTGAACTCTATTTTGGTCCGATCTAAGACTTTACACCAACTCTTTATTAGCTGGTTATTTTATGATCTACATGTATTATGCTTTTATCTGACTGCGATCTTATTTTGTTACTCACGTACTACCTATTACTATTATTGTAACAAAAGTCTGCTCAATCACCCTCTTGTTTCCCTTACCCCTTCCTTCTGTAAAGCGCTCTGATATCTGCAAAGATCTTGTTCGCGCTATATAAAACTTTGAAAATAAATAAAAATAAAAATAAATAAATGAAGGGGAGGGAGTAGCCCCTTTGGACTATTTGCAGCACCCACCTGTCCAAGGTGATGATGCAACAGTGTTGGAGATGATGGCAGATTCTGCCGCCCACTGGCGTTTGATGGGCCTGAAAGTTCGGACTAGGAAGGCTTGGAAGTGGATGCTGCGGTGGTGGAGGAGGACGGACCAGCCCGCTGGCCCCCAGAACTGTCTCGGCGGTTCCCACGTCCATGGCTACGCTGAGATTGTTGCTGCGCCGGCCTGTGGCTCTGAAAGGAACGTGTTGGGGCACCCCTTCCGTGACCACGGAAGGAGCAAAAAGCAGAAGGCGGAGGAGGGAGAGTGGCAACAAAGGGCATGTCCATCAAGGGGTTCTGGACATCCCCCCGAGAAGCCAGTAGTCCCCAGTCGGACGTGGCGCGAAGCGCCACCGTCGTGGAAATTGACCAGTGAGTCAGCGGATTCAAGCTCACAACAAATGGTGAACTTTGCTGCGTCTCCTCCAGCCGCTACAGCTGCCTCCTCCGGGCAGTTGGGCAGCACCTGCGCAACCGAGTCACACAAAGAGTGGGAATAACGGCCCAAGAGGCATGCCGTGTTCACCAACCGCAGCCCTAAGCTGGCAGATGAAAGCAGCTTCTTGACAAGCTGCTCCAGCTTCTTGGATTCCCTATCCGGAGGTGCTGAAGGAAATGCACTCTGGGAAGTGGAGGCTTGGACAACCAAATTCTCAGGGGTGGGATGTTGGGAGAGGAAGAGGGAGTCGCCCGGAGCTGGGCGATGGCGTCGGGCCATGTTCCTGTCCACAGGAGCCCCAGTGTTTGGCCTGGACCAAGTGCCCAAAAGAACGTCAGACAGTGCATCATTAAAAACCAGCAAGGGCTCCGAAGAGGTTGACGCTGGTTGAAGCACTTCAGTCAGGAGGTTAGTCCTGACGGCCACTGTAGGGAGTTCGAGGTGGAGAGTTTCAGCTGCCATACGCAATACCACTGCGTAACTTGCTCCCTCCTCCGTAGCCAGGAAGGAGGAGACACCATGCCAAGGTCAGGCGAGGTGTCTAGACTACAGGCATCCCCAAATCCTCTGCCCAGTCCGGGTCATCACCGCACTGTTGTGGGAGAGAGTCCTCAGACCCCTCCCAGTCCCCCCCTTCCTCCGAAGTCTGTGAAACAGGCTGAAAATAAGTAGGACCTACATAGGGGTAGAAAGGCCCCATCGGCGTAATCGGCGTCGATTGACGCAGCGTCCGGTTCAGGGCTGAAACCGGGCACAACGTCGCCGGTGGTACCAGACGACGTCAGAGGTGGTGCCGGAGGTGGGGGCGACACCGGTGGAGGTGTGATCAGGTCAACCGGTGTCACCTGGGATCTGAGCCTGGATCCAGGTTCGTTCTGCGGCGCCGGGGCCGGAGCCGACGGTGGCGCCATGGTCAGAATCATCAGCGTCGGAAGGGCAGGGCCTCCAGTCGGGTCCGAAGGCACGCCGGCGGGGCCAGACGGCCCAAAGAGTCGGGCCATGGCAGCAAGAAACTCTTGCACCTGTGCAGGCGTCGCTGACGGACCCTGAAAAGGTGGGTAGGCCAGCGGCGACATCTCAGGCTTCCGCCATAGCCGCGGGGGTGGCAAAACCTGCACCCTCCGCCACGTCACGCGACTGGCAATGGGAAGTCGAAAAGCAACGGCGCCTCTTCGACTTCTTTTTGGAATGCTTGGACTTACCTGATCCAGAGTGCGAAGACTTAGATCCAGAGGAGCAATGGTGACGGCTCCGCGACCGGTCCCTCGACCTTCCACGGGACCGGGAATTTGAGCGGCACGGAGCTGACTGCCGGACTTCCAGCAACTTTCGGACCGCTCCCGCAAAGTTTTTGGCGACACGGCCTGTAGGAAGGTGGATACCTGACAATGGTTACCCCAGATTTTGTTTGCCTTGTGTTTAGCTGGTTTTCGACTTAGTTGGCCTGGGATCCTGCTAATCAGGGCCCCAGGCTATCTGCTCTCTCTGTAAAATGGACTCCATGTACCCTAGGTACATAACTAATTGGATATTGGGTCACCTTATGAGCCCCTGTATAGTGTACTATAGGTACCCAGGGCATATATGAACCCAAGGCCTACCAGGGGCTGCAGCATATCTTTTGCCACCCCTGGCTGACCAGCCAAACTGACACAACTGACTGATCACTCAGCTTGGGCAAGGTCGTGTATTCACCCCTTGCTTAGATATAGTATTCCTATGTCTAACCCTATATTTAGACACATATACACCTATAAGTCACTCCTATGGCAGGCCTTAACAATCCTGAAGGCAGAGTGCTTGGTTTTATGTGAGATGGTGCTCTAGCATGAGCTGAGGCTGTCTGCAGCTTTCGGAACCATGTCCTTATAGCTGTTCTAGGATATTGCCATACCATATACTCTTATGTGCATTATGAACCTCGCGGTCAGATGCTAACTTTGGTTTGGCTTTATCAAAACTTGTCGTGTAAGGTGTCATATGCTTTGGAATACTACCCCCTCGCCAGTTCTGGCGATGGGGGTAGCATTCCACCCTTCTAGAGGGAGAAGACATGTTACTTCCATTGATCCCGGTTAAAGTTAACCAGAGTCTCTGTATCACAAAATGGATGCTGCTGCCACAGACACAAGTCTGACCGCCTGCTGCTGGGAGTCCTTCCAGCCAGGGAGGCTTGGACAATAGGTTTCCTGTCACAGGGAGGTGCTAGCACCACCCCAGACAGGCTATAGTGTATTGGGGCAGGGAGGGCTGAATGAAATGAGACACTGCCTAGAGCACACAAGGTGTCCCATGCATAGGCCAGTTCAAACCGGTGCTGCGGCACTCCAGCCCCAGTTCTGGCGCGAAACTGGACAAAGGGAAAGGGGTGTAACCACCCCCTTCCCTGGTCCCACCCATAGGAGGGACCTAGCAGGTAATCCAGCCCCTAGATTTGGTATATAGGTAGGAGCTGAGTCCCAAGACTTTAGATAATCCTGATTGAAACTCTGATACGAAACTCTGGACCCTTCGACATCCTACTCGACGTAGAAGACTGAAGAATCTCCCTTGTGGTCAAGGAGTGACCACCCAGTGCAAGCAGGCACCATCAAGCGCTCAACGGTTTGCTTTGTCGTTGCTCCCACCGGAGCTTGAACACAGAGCCTGACAAGACCTGGACTTCCAGACATCCAACAGCCTGATCCACAGCCACTGCAAAGCTGAGACCCGTGGAGGCGACGAGAGACGTGGGACCGGCCATCTTGTAAAGCCAGCGAATCGGTTTCCGTGCAGCTTCTGAGGCACCCTCGAAGTTGTGCATTGGGGATTGAGAAGCCCCAGCCCCGAGCATCCATTGTACCGAAGATCACCTCTCCACACTCACCGAGTGCTGCGTTGGGCACTTTTGCATTTTCCTGCTCGACGCGTCTGTCCGGTCACTTGCCCGTTGGCTAGTGGCCTCTGTGACGCCAAACCTTTGAATTTCCAACGCTGGTCTGGTTGCTCCAGACTGGCCCTTGCTCCCCTGAAAAGGAGCAGCCCATCAGACCTTGCTGGTCTGATCCAGAAGCCATCTTCGATTCCTGCGAGGGTTGCATTTGCCAAGGCCTGTTGACTCCGAATCGAGAATCGACACCGCCGACAGCGAGAGCCTTCGTGGAACAGTCCGTGCCCAGCTCCTGGTCGTCGTCGACACCTCCTGGTCCACGTGGCAGCGGACACAAGCTTCACGACAGCACCTGATCGCATCCCGACATCGCCTGGTTCCTTCCTTCCATCCTGGTAACTGGCTAGTGACCCAGACTCTGTCCCCTCTGCTTTCAGGTTCTCTTCATCCTCAATCCGCCCTTGGATCCAACCGGACTCTTCTCTCCTGGTCGCCTGCAGCATCTTTTCTCCAAGGCTCCATAGAACTCCACGACGAAACCCGACACCCTTTGACACCTAAGCACCCGCTTCCTGTGGGTGAGGTAACGCGAGTACTGCGGTGCTCCTGTAGAGGTTTACACCCCTAGTGTCCTAGTTTCAAGTGGTTCGTTTCTAGTGCAGTCGGAAGACTCCTAAAACTCTAACTTTCTAACTTTACGCACCCATTGACTTCTATGTGTGCACACGTGTGCATTTAGACATTGCACCCGCATCCCGTGGGCCTCCTGCTCCCTTACTACTGTTAGTCCAGTGTAGCCCCAGCGATTCCCAAGGCCCTAGGCCTTACCATTGTTCGTGACGTGGTTCTTATACCACTATTTTAGTATGTGGTTTTACGGACCACCAGGGCCTATCCATATTTGTGCAACTTTTGTATGTTATATTAAGTTACTTGTTATGCGCTTGTGCTCCTGTGCTCATAAAGAGTTCAGGGGGTTGTTTAGAAATAAATACATATATATTTTGAATATATAACCTGTGTGGTGTCCATTCATTTGGTATTAAAAGGATTGCATATGGTAAAACAGCTGGCTTCACATGCCCTCTTGAGTTTAGCCTAAGACTGCTTTGTCCATGCTACCACTAGGATAGCTGGTCTATAAGGTTGACTTTACAACCATCACCATAAGGGTTGTTTGGACTGGTGCAAGGTGCTCACTAGAATAGTGAACATCATATACCAGGCCAACCTCTCACATTGGTGTGCAGCGGTTGGGATTTGAGCTTGCTGTTGTTTTACCAATTGTAATCTTTGATATCATTTGAACGATCACATTAAGTACCCTAGGTACATATAACAAAACTTAGAATACATAAGTTCTACTGAACTTAGTTGTTGTAGAGGAAAGGGCCTAGCACACCCTGACTACAACTCCTAGAGAGGTTCTAGTAGGTAAACACATAGTGTAGGTAGGTGCAAACACCACACCTCACTAGAAATCATGTCTACCACAGGGAAGCCAAGTATGACTCTTCCTGGGGCAGGTGACCCTCCCAGGGCACCATCTAGGGCACCAACTACATCACTCCGTCACAAGACCTCTGCGACTCCCTCGCCTCGTTCTTCCACCGCAAGATCGCCGACATCCACAACAGCTTCGGCGCCCCACCCACGCACCCAACCGTCGAACCAACGCCCCCCACCGCCACCCTTCGCGCCTGGACCACGGTGACCACCGAAGACACAGCCCGCACGATGAACACCATCCACTCTGGATCACTGACCGACCCCTGCCCACACCGCGTCTTCAACAAGGCCGACTCCACCATCGCACCCCAACTCCGGAACATCATCAACCCCTCCTTCAACACCGCCACCTTCCCGGAGAGCTGGAAGCACGCCGAGATCAGCGCCCTCCTGAAGAAACCTACAGCGGACCCCACCGATCTCAAAAACTTCCGCCCCATCTCGCTCCTCCCTTTTCCTGCTAAAGTCATCGAGAAGATCGTCAACAGACAGCTGACCGCCTTCCTCGAGACGAACGGATCCCTCGACCCCTCGCAGTCCGGCTTCAGAGCCAACCACAGCACCGAGACCGCCCTCATCGCAGCCACCGACGACATCCGGACCCTGCTCGGCAAGGGGGAAACAGTGGCCCTCATCCTCCTGGACCTCTCCGCTGCGTTCGACACGGTCTGCCACCGCACCCTAGTCCAGCGCCTCAGCAACATCGGTATCCAAGAGAAGGCACTGGAGTGGATCATCTCGTTCCTCGCCGGAAGAACACAAAGAGTCCGCCTCCCCCAGTTTCGCTCAGAGGCCACCAAAGTCATCTGCGGCGTCCCGCAAGGATCTTCACTCAGCTCCACCCTCTTCAACATCTACATGAAACCTCTCGCAGCCATCGCACGCCAGCACAACCTCAACATCATCTCTTACACCGACGACACCCAGCTGATCCTCTCCCTCACCAGAGACCCCGACACCGCCAGAACCTGCCTACGCAAAGGGATGAAAGACGTCGCCGAGTGGATGAAGGACAGCCGCCTGAAACTGAACTCGGACAAGACGGAAGTCCTCATCCTGGGATCTTCGCCCTCCGCCTGGGACGACTCCTGGTGGCCCCCAGCCCTGGGCACCGCACCCAAGCCAACCGACCACGCACGCAACCTGGGCTTCATCCTGGACCACTCCCTCTCGATGACCAGACAAGTCAACGCCATCTCCTCATCGTGCTTCAACACCCTGCGTATGCGTCGCAAGATCTTCCGCTGGATCCCGACCGAGACCAGGAAGACTGTCACCCAGGCACTCATCACCAGCCGACTGGACTACGGAAACACCCTCTACGCCGGAACCACAGCCAAGCTACAGAAAAGACTCCAGCGCATCCAGAACGCCTCCGCCCGACTCATCCTGGATGTCCCCCGATGCAGCCACATCTCCAGCCACCTGAGGAACCTGCACTGGCTCCCCGTCGACAAGAGGATCACGTTCCGGCTCCTCACCCACGCACACAAGTCTCTCCACGACCTGGGCCCCAAGTACCTCAACGACCGCCTGACATTCTACACGCCCACCCGCCAGCTACGGTCCACCAGCCTCGCCCTCGCAGCCGTACCACGCATCCGAAGAGCCACCGCGGGAGGAAGATCCTTTTCTTACCTGGCTGCTAAGACTTGGAACTCCCTCCCCATCCACCTTCGGCTGACCCAGGACCATCTCGCCTTCAGGAAACAACTCAAGACCTGGCTGTTCGAGCAGTAGCATACCCCTCCCCCCAAGCGCCTTGAGACCCTCCCGGGTGAGTAGTGCGCTATACAAATGGCATGATTGATTGATTGATTGATCTAGATATGAAATGCTCAATTTCCAAGAGATGAGGAACTTGTGCACCTCAAGGAGATTAAAACAGGGTTCTAACCCTACCATTTCCCACTTGATAGAAGTCCTAGAAAGGGCTGATGCTGAGAAGGCCTCTATACAGGGACCCTCAGCTCAGGCAGAAGAGGTCTTACCCTCTACAGATGATGCATCTGATCCTACTATCATGAATGAGGGAGATGAAAACGAGGAAGGCTCTGAAGAAGAGATTTTCCAAGATAGCCAGGTTCAAGTAGGTAGACTTAGCCAGGCTAACCTAAGCCTACATGGGGCTGAGAATGGGCTAGCCCCATACAGACCTATTAGTAGACTTAACCAGGGGTATGAGAGGAGAAGGTCCCACTCAGGTGAGTCCCTCCACTCTAATGCCTCTAGGGGATCCAATACCCTTGCTCAGAGAAGGATGACCTCTCCTGAAAGGAGAGAATATCAGGCTAGGATGAGGGAAGCTAATCTAAGGATTGAGAGGCAAGAACTAGAAGTTGCCCTTGCCAAAGAGAAGCTTGCCCTAGCTAGAGAGCGGAAATTGAGTGGATCACAACCCACTGGTGGTAGCAATATCCCTAATGATAAAGACAGGTCCTATGACAATAGACACCGGAGTAAGATTGTGCCCCCCTACAATGATGGGGATGACATCCACAAATGGATAACTGCTTTGGAGAGGGCTTGCAAAGTACAGCAGGTACCCCAAAGTCAGTGGGCAACAATCTTGTGGCTCTCCTTTTCAGAAAAAGGTAGAGATAAGCTCCTCACAGTTAGTTATGAGGATGCTAACAACTACTCTGTCCTGAAGAGTGCTCTGATTGATGGGTTTGGCTTAACCACTGAATAGTACAGGTTGATGTTCAGGGATACCCAGAAGACACAGACTCAGGACTGGACTGATTTTGTAGATTGTGCTACTAAGGCTCTGGAGGGCTGGTTACTGGGCAGCAAAGTACAGGACTTTACAGGATTGTATAATTTGATTATGAGGGAGCAGATCCTTAGTAATTGTCAAAACCAGCTTCTACACCAGCACCTGGTGGACTCAGATCGGACCTCTTCACAAGAATTGGGTAAGAGGGCAGACAAATGGGTCAGAACTAGGATTAGGCCTAAAAATAAGGGTGGTGACCAGAAGAAGGATTCTACCAAGCCTCAAGAGAAAGGTGGGGATAAATCAAAAGACAAGTCCTCCACAGGGCCCCAAAACTCCAATGGTGTGGGTGGGTCCCAAAACACTTCCTCTAACCAAAAGAAACCTTATTGCCGTGTCTGTAAACAGCCTGGCCACTGGAAGACTGACAGCAGTTGCCCAAAGGCCAACAATAAGGAAAACATTCCCCCAAGTAATACTCCCAGACCTCCTGTTACTGTTAGCAGTAATCCCCCAGGTGGTGGGAGTGCCCCCAAGAATTTGGCTGGGTTTACTTTGGGAGCTCAGGTGGACTCTGGCCTAACCAGGTCCCCTAGCACAGCTACTCTTGTCTGTGAAGATGGCATGGGGTTTGCCAACTTCACTGCTTGTCCCAACACTTTGGGCAAGTACAGACAGGAGCCCCACATCAATGGCCAGAAAGTTGAAGCCTACAGAGACACAGGGGCTAGCATCACTATGGTGACTGACAGTCTAGTCCCCTCAGGACAACTTTTACCTGGGTTCACCTATCGGGTGACCAACATTGATGGAGTGCAGAAAGATCATCCCATGGCAGTAGTAAATCTCAGCTGGGGAGGTGTCACTGGCACAAAGAGAGTGGCAGTGTCTACAAACTTGCCTGAAGATTGTCTACTGGGAAATGATCTAGAGATCTCAGCCTGGGCTGGGGTAGAACAAGAAACCCATTCCAAAATGGTAGGCCTTCCAGAAAAGGTTAGTGGGGCTGTGATGGCTACAGCCCCAGTTCAAGCAGAATTCCTTCCTAAAGAGGTTGGAAGGGCTGTGATGGTTACAGCCCAAGCTCAGGCAGACTTCCCTGAAAAGGTTGGCAGGGCTGTGATGGTCACAGCCCACACACAAACTGAGTTCCTTCCTGAAAAGGTTGGCAGGGCTGTGATGGTCACAGCCCAAACTCAAACAGATTTTAGTATTGTGAAACCTGAAACTATGGATCACTCCACTCAGAGCGCATTGTGGAGGAAGAAAAGTCTCCCTCCCACCAGACATTAGGTGAGAGTCAGCCTCTTCAGGGAACTGACCCTACACCTTGTGAAGAAACTGCCCCAGAGGTAGCCAGGCCTAGCCTGACAGAGCCTCTGATGTCAGAGGACCCTTCCAAGGTGGGACCCAGTCTGGAGCAGGTAACCTGCCCCTCTCTACCCTGCCTGAGTCAGCCCAGGGCTGTAGAGGTAAGGGCGGACAGTGGACCCCAAAGGGCCCCCAGTCCACAAGAACACCACCTTCAGCAGATTAAGGGCACCAAAGCTAGCAGCCCTAGCAAGGTGAAAATTACAGAAACTCCTGAGGGATCTCCCTTACTAGTAGTTAGGAACCTCCCCCAGATGGACACTGTTGGGCACAGCCAAACATGGGACCCAAAGGCCCCAAACCTGACCTGTCCCTCCAGTAAGCCAACAAAAGGGACACAGCCTCCAGCTGTAGGCAGCCAAAGGTTGACCCTGAGAGCACACTGCAACTCAGCCATGGAAAGAAAGGCACACATGGTGGATAGTGATTGGAGGAAGCTGAGCCCTACATTAGTGGAGCCTCACTTCAGTACTCCATCTCAACACCAGCCTTTTACTTTGCCAAAACACACCACAGGTAGAGATTCCCTATGGTGGAGACCCTCCGATGCCCCTAGGATGAGGGATTGCTTAGTGGACCATGAGAGGGGGTAACCATGCTAGTGCAGGTACTTCCTTATTTGGCCACTTAGGCAATATAGGCTTACCTGGTCAAGGATAGCCTTATCTCCTTTCGTTTGGGGGAAGGGGGGGTTGTGTAGGAAGGTGGATACCAGACTATGGTTACCCCAGATTTTTTTTGCCTTGTGTTTAGCTGGTTTTCAACTTAGTTGGCCTGGGATCCTGCTAATCAGGGCCCCAGGCTATCTGCTCTCTCTGTAAAATGGACTCCATGCACCCTAGGTACATAACTAATTGGATATTGGGTCACCTTAAGAGCCCCTGTATAGTGTACTATAGGTACCCAGGGCATAGGTGCACCCAAGGTCTACCAGGGGCTGCAGCATATCTTTTGCTACCCCTGGCTGGCCATCCAAACTGACACAACTGGCTGATCACTCAGCTGGAGCAAGGTCGTGTAATCACCCCTTGCTTAGATATAGTATTCCTATGTCTAACCCTATATCTAGACACATATACACCTATAAGTCACTCATATGGCAGGCCTTAACAATCCTGAAGGCAGAGTGCTTGGTTTTATGTGAGATGGTGCTCTAGCATGAGCTGAGCCTGTCTGCAGCTTTCGGAACCATGTCCTTATAGCTGTTATAGGATATTGTCTCACCATATACTCTTAAGCGCATTATGAACCTCGCGGTCAGATGCTAACTTTGGTTTGGCTTTATCAAAACATGTTGTGTAAGGTGTCATACGCTTTGGAATACTACCCCCTCGCCAGTTCTGGCGACGGGGGTAGCATTCCACCCTTCTAGAGGGAGAAGACATGTGACTTCCATTGATCCCGGTTAAAGTTAACCAGAGCCTCAACATCACAAAATGGATGCTGCTGCCACAGACACAAGTCTGACCGCCTGCTGCTGGGAGTCCTTCCAGCGAGGGAGGCCTGGACAATAGGTTTCCAGGCCTGTTGACTCCGAATGGAGAACCGACACCGCCGACAGCGAGAACTTTCGTGGGACAGTCCGTGCCCAGCTCCTGGTTGTCGTCGACACCTCCTGGTCCACGTGGCAGCGGAGACAAGCTTCACGACAGCACCTGATCGCATCCCGACATCGCCTGGTTCCTTCCTGGTTCCATCCTGGTCACTGGCTAGTGATCCAGACTCTGTCCCCTCTGCTTTCAGGTACTCTTCATCCTCAATCCGCCCTTGGATCCAACCGGACTCTTCTCTCTTGGTCGCCTGCAGCATCTTTTCTCCAAGGCTCCATAGAACTCCACGACGAAACCCGACACCCTTTGACACCTATGCACCCGCTTCCTGTGGGTGAGGTAACGCGAGTACTGCGGTGCTCCTGTAGAGGTTTATACCCCTAGTGTCCTAGTTTCAAGTGGTTAGTTTCTAGTCCAGTCGGAAGACTCCTAAAACTCTAACTTTCTAACTTTACGCACCCATTGACTTCTATGTGTGCACGCGTGTGCATTTAGACATTGCACCCGCATCCCGTGGGCCTCCTGCTCCCTAACTACTGTTAGTCCAGTGTAGCCCCAGCGATTCCCAAGGCCCTAGGCCTTACCATTGTTCTTATACCACTATTTTAGTATATGGTTTTACGGGCCACCAGGGCCTATCCATATTTGTGCAACTTTGTATGTTATATTAAGTTACTTGTTATGCGCTTGTGCTCATAAAGAGTTCAGGGGGTTGTTTAGAAATAAATACATATATATTTTGAATATATAACCTGTGTGGTGTCCTTTCATTTGGTATTAAAAAGATTGCGTATGGTAAAACAGCTGGCTGAGTTTAGCCTCAGACTGCTTTGTCCATGCTATTACTAGGATAGCTGGTCTATAAGGTTGACTTTACAACCATCAACATAACGGTTGTTTGGACTGGTGCAAGGTGCTCACTAGAATAGTGAACATCATATACCAGGCCAACTTCTCACACGGCTCGGCAGTCGGGCATGACTTGGAGTCATGGTCGCGCCCCAGGCAGTAGAGACACACGCGGTGTGGATCCATCACCGACATCATGTGGCGACAGTCACCGAAGTTCTTGAAACCAGGCATCCCTACGACACCAGGAGTCGATCGATTCATAAAAAATGCGGTAAAAGGCCTTGAAAAAGCTCAGTCAAAAATTGACTGGGGGTACGCGCTCTACCCGGATCTGCGCTTGCTGGCGTGGAAAAAACGCGCGTGGGCGAGTCTAAGTAGCTCCAGCAGCGTCATCTCGGCGACGACGACGCCACTGATGCTCACGGAGCCGCACGACGATGCCTACCGATGCGCAGGTGTACTGCTGACGAATAACTTTCCGGATCCAGTCTGTCTACTGTCAGAGCTCTGTATATGTCAGCATAATATTCATAAAAGGTCTGTAAAATCTCTGCTTGTCTGTAGGTAGTGGTTCCCATGGAGGTAGTTATTCTTGTGATTGTCGGATTAACCATGCCAGTAATGCGGGGGCACTAGCGAGCCGGCTGCAAGATGGCACCCATGCTATGAGGCTCTGCAGGCTCGGGAGCTAATCCGGCATTTATCATGTAGGCAGGGTGCCCATCGCAACCCGCAAAGTAGTGGGATTGACTCGGCTTGAGCTGCCGATGGTGAGGCTGGTGGTGGCGGGGTACCGGATCCGGTGACTCTAGATGGGATTTCCTCCTGCGGCGAAATGGCGGCAATGGCCTTGTCACAGCCCTGCTTCATATAGCCCAAGCGTGGACCCGGCTGGAGGTGAGGTGGGGCCTACTCATCGCAGAGAGCCGGTGGCGATGACTGGCACCGGCTGCGAAGAAGACCCGTGACTTGTAGCTGCTGTAGGCAGACTGAGGTGAGCGGCCTGCGGCTCTCCCCTCCGGACCGGGACCGTGTCCGGCGTGGAACCCCCTGCGGTGGCCCCTGCACGATCAAGTGAGTGACGATGGCACCGGGGAGGGGCGCATCGGCCGGGAGATTGCCCGGGAGGGAGTGTGCTATCAACCTGATGCCAGGAGTCAAGCGGGGTGTTTGGGCCAGCCCGTGGGGTTGGGGTCCCAGATCAGCGGTGCTCACTCCTGGCGGGGGCCTTTTTTGCTGTGTGTGCCCCCTGCTTGGTGCAATACCGGAGGGCTCCACCTGCGGTGATCTTTGACGGCGGGTGAACTGGCACGGGGGTGAGTGTGGCCCCCGCTGACCCTGACTGTGCCATCGCTGATCGGGGGGGGGGGTCGGGACCTCTATTTTTCCATCGGGCCGCTAACCGGGCCTTCATGCACGCCCGCGCGATGTGTGCGGGCCGGTTTGATCAGCCGGGAGACACGCTGCGGCTTCCCATGGACTTTATCCGCGCATCTGTGAGAGAGGCCCCCTGGGATCCATCTGGGACAGGGCCTTCCCTTTGAGAGACACAACTCTGTGCCCCCTGCGAATTGCCCGCTGGTGTCGCCTAGAGGCCTTGCTTGGTGGCACTGGGGGGAGATCTGACGGGCCCCCATCTTGGCTTCATTTGCCCATGCTGATTGCCCCAAGCCTGGGTTGACATGGCTGGTGTGGCTGGGGGGCTGACCTGCGGGCTGCCTGGCGAGTTGACTGGAGGCCCTGCTGCGGACCGCAGTGGGGGTGAGTTCTGAGGCCCCTTATGTGCACCAATCGCGCACCAGTGACACTGCCCCCTGGGTTGTATGTGGGGCCGGGCCTGATCCCCTGAGTTTAGCGTACCTGGGCCTCCTGCGGCCTTGACTCAAGCGTCTTCTGGTGGACTATAAGTGCTTGCCTCGTTTGCTCCACCCTCTTCAGGTCTGGCCCCTGGCTTTAGGAGGGTGGCTGGTGCTTTTGGTTCGCACTGTTCTGAGATGGACACCCTAGCAAACGCAGTGCCGTTGTAGCATCATGGGCAAAACTGATGCTAAACAACCAAAACTCTCCCTTAACCTTCGGAAAAAAACCATGGAGGCCAATCCCCCGATGGAAGCACCTGAAGGAGAGAACATGGCGACCGAAATGGATCCGGAGTCTAGCATACGCTCCATTTTTATTGAGCTGAAGACCTCGGTGGCAGTCCTTTACTTAAAAATCGACTCCATGTCTGACCGCTTGGACCGGCTCAAAGATAAAGTGGCCAATCACGATGAGCACATTGAGGAGGTTGAACAGCGAACCTCCGCTTTGGAGGATGAGGGAACGGCGACGCGTGAACAACTTAACAGTATGGAGAAAGTTCTTGAGGTGATTCGCGCCAAAAATGAGGACCTTGAGGCTCGGTCCCGGCACAATAACTTGCGCATTCTGGGAGTCCTGAGTCCACCGCAATGACACGAGTGGAGGATTATGTGGAGGACATGCTTCAGGCCCTATTTGGGACTCCCTGTCATCCGTGTGCGTAGTGGAGCGTGCCCATAGGTCCCTGGGCTCCCAACCTCCCCCGGGCGCCCCTGCCCGCCCCATCATCGCAAAGGCTGCTGAACTATAGGGACCGCGACATGGTTCTTTGCAAGGCCCACGATCTGCCGGACTCCAGATATCAGGGCAATGTTGCTTTATTTTTCCCGGACTTCACGCTGGCGGTCCAGGTGGCCCGCCGTTAATTTATACCCGTCAAGCGGGTTACTGCAGCAGCAGGACATTAACTACTCTCTCCTGTACCCGGCAAAATTGCGGGTGTTTCATTCTGGCAAGACATCCTACATCAAAGTTTCCAAGTTGGCTGCTAAGTGTGCCCGCAATCTTAAGCACTCAAAGCCGCCCGCCCGCGTTGATAATGATCGGCAGGCAGGAGATGTGCTCAACGAGAATGACTGATTACTGTGCAGCAGTCTTGCCTTGTCTAATGGTTTCTAATGTACCCTTGGGTTCAATTGTTTTTTCCACTTGATTCTTGCCATGTTGCTAATCGGCCTTTTTAGCACCCCGAAATGGATGGGTACTACATGGGATGACCGCCCACTTGATACTGTGAGCTCCCTATGGGCTCTCGCTCGGCCACCCAGCTCCCTGGGCTGGGATTCACCGAGCTTCCTGGCGTTCCCCCCTGGGATGAGCCCCGCATTACGATTTGACGTTGGCCCCTTGAGGCCTAGTTGGGGGTGGGTGGGTACTCTTCAGCCTTGTTGAGTGGCTGCAGTGGGAGGGAGGTGAGTTGGGGGTGAAGGTTGCACTGCATACAATGTTTTTTGTCTATTCTTCCCTTGTATCCTTCCCTTCCCCCTTTCTTCCCCCTCTCTGGCCCCACAACTACAGCTGCACGCTATTTGGTTCCTCTCTCCCTCTCTCCTTCGTTGCTTGCGACTTGTGGTGTTGTGGTGATGGCTGATGACTAACACTGAGCGCACGCTCAAAGCTATTGCCTGGAATGTGCAGGGCTTGAACGATTGTAGAAAGGTGTGGCTTGTAGCAGCACTGTTGAATCGTCATAGGGCTTATATATGCTTTCTGCAGGAGGTGCATTTGACGCGTGATACGCACCTCGTACTTGCGGGCAGGCTGGATGGGTGAAAAATGATCGCAGAATACTCTGAGTACGCTCGGGGCACAGCTATCATCCTTCGTAAGGGTCTTCCTTTGCACACACATGATACTATCCAGGATCCCCTGGGTCGATACGTTATGGTTTCGAGAATATTGGGCGGGCGCCCCATTAGACTGGTCTCGATATACGGGCCTAACAATGACGATCCCCAGTTTTTTAGCGGAGTGTGGAGGCTTGTAGAATCTCTTGGCACTGGGGCGGTGCTGTGGACTGGGGATTTCAACGTAGTGCTCAAGCCTGACAAGGACAGACTGAGAGGCTTGCACCTCGCCCAACCTCGGGCTGCAGCTCAACTCCAGGTGCTGATGGAGGACTATGGCCTGACGGATGTCTGGGGTCGGCCCCATTTGCAGTGCTGTGAGGGTACCTGCGTCTCCACTGCGGGCCCCACATGGTCAAGGATAGACTACTGGATCATCTCTCATGATGCAGATAATGGGTCCGACGCTGCATGCACCTCACGCATACTCTTTCAGATCACGCCCCGTGTTACTAGAATTCACGATGCTTGGTGCGCAGAGCAGGTCCTTCAGCTGGAGATTCCCTGCTGGAGCTCTCCGTGATCAGGTCTTCTGGGAAGATATCGAACTGGCAATCACAGAATAATGAAGATTCGGTTGACTCCCCATCCACACTATGGGAAGCTTTTAAAAAAGTGATTAGAGGTAAATGCACAGCTAAACAGGCCAGCATCCGTCGCTCTCTTCGGGGGGACTTGAGGCACTTTGAAGGTGAGATACAACTGCTGGAACAGGAATACTTTGCTATTAATCAACTTTTCCTTCTCGCTCAGATTACATCTAAGCTGGAAGAATTTGAGGAGGCTGCACTACGAGAGACACACTATCTGGGAAGGAAGGCGCAAGCCCATTGGTACGGTGAAGGTGATAGAGCTGGTAAGACCTGTGCAGGTTTACTTCGGAAGCGGTGGGCTAATGATTATATCAGTAAGCTGCGCTTGGATGTGGACGAGTAAGTGGTAGGAGAGGATGCAGTCCAGGCCAAAATGATGGCGTTTTACGCCTCGTTATATGCCTCACACCAGCCGGAAGTCCCTCCTGACCTGCTTTCTTTCTTTGACTGGATCGAACTGGTTTGGGTAAGCGATGCCCAACGCCGGTACTTGGACGAACCTTTCCCGGTAGAGGAGGTATTTGGTGTAATTCGTGCTGTCTGGGACAAAGCCCTAGGGCTGGATGGGCTCACCTCAGCCTTTTTAAGGGGCTTGCACCGGTGCTAGCACCCCATCTGCTTAACATGTACGAAGACTCATTAGAGACGGGTGACCTCCCTCCCTCTGAGAGGCACTCCTCGTGACCATACTTAAGCCAGATAAAGATCCGTTATTGTGTGATTTTTACCGGCCACTGTCCATGATTAACATTGACAACAAAATTCTCGCAAAGCTTCTCGCCTCACATCTGCTACCCTTGCTTCCTACAATTCTTTGGTCGGATCAATGTGGCTTCGTCCCGGGTAGGAGTACTGCCCACAACCTCCGCATCCTCTTTGCCGTTATGCAAGAGATTGATCCTGCCCTCCCTGCGGCAGCAGTGTTCCTCGACGCCACTAAAGCGTTCGACACACTGGAGTAGCACTATCTCTTCTCGTTGCTTGCCCGAATCGGCTGAGCCCAGCGTCCCTTAGGAAAATTGTGTTGCTATATACCTCCCCCTCAGCTAGACTGCAAATCAATGGAGTCATCTCCCCTCTGGTTCGGGTTTCCCGGGGCACCAGACAGTGCCCGCTGTCATCCCTCCTCTTCGCGATCACGATGGAGCCGCTGGCGGCCCGGTTGCGATAGTTCCACACGTGGAGAGGCCTCGATTTCACGCCGCGGGTGGTCCTCGAATCCATGTATGTGGACGATGTGACACTCTACATCCACCATCCTGCTGATAATCTTGATCCCCCTCATACGGGAGAACATTCGATTTGGTGGCCTCTTGGGTGTTACCTTAAACTGGGAGAAGTCTATCATCTTCCCACTCACTGCAGTAACCGTTGCGTTCCAGTCAGAATTTCCCCTCAAATGAGCTGATTGCCCAGTAAAATATTTGGGAATCTGGACTAGTAGGGACCAGTCGGAACTGTGGAGCTATAACTATGGCAGACTCATGGACTGGTTTGAAGATCGGTTTCCCCACTGGAGGGTGCTATCTCTTTCGCTCACAGGGCAACTCGCCATTGCCAAGATGGTAGTACTGCTCAAGTTCCTTTATAACTTCGTTAATCCCCTACTCCCCCTCACGGTCGCATTCAAGAAGCGTCTTCGCTCCAATTTGTTCTCCTTGGTATGGGCGGGAGGGCGCGGCGGATCTCCTGGGAAACTCTCAAGCTCCTGTTCGAGCAAGGGGTCTGGGGGCACCAGTCATGGAATTATATCATTCCTGTGCCCAGGCGCAATTCGCATTCCACTGGGTTTTTCTGACGTTATTCCTGGCGCACGCGGCACCAGAGTGCGACCTGGCGGACCCGACTCCGCTGCCTATGGCGATGTTTTGCTCGCAGAGCCACCAGCGGACGGGGATAGCCACGGTCGGCAGTACGGACGAGCGGGTATAGACACCCTATTTGCGCCCTCAGTGCCGCTTACGGGCCACCCGGAACTGCCCTTCGCAAGTGGTTGTGCAACTTGCAGGTGCACACGCTGGGTCGGGCATTCCCAGATGGGGTTTTCATAGACCTGGACACTGCTCTGTGTGAGAAGCATATAGGACTCTTGGACAGGATGACTTAGTTTCAGCTCCGTGCGGCTATGAGGGCGAAGTAGGCCTCATTCCTGCTTGCTCCACCCACGTTTCATGTTTTGGAAGCATTTTTATCAAACCCCTCACCTCGTAAACTCATAACGCCTCTGTACACTGGTATGCAGCGAGACTATCCTGTGCTTGTGCCCCTGGCTCAGGCTGCTTGGGAGGAGTGCCTGGGTAGGTGGTTTGAGGAAGGAGTGAGGGCCTACTGCTGCACGCAATCTAGGGACTTGTCGCTCAAATACAGACTTGGATTAGACCATTTCCAGTTTCTTCAAAGACTGTATAGAACCCCGGTATGGATGTGTAAGGCTGGGCTTTGTGAGGAAGCTTGCTGTGTGCGTTGTGGAACGTCTAAGGCCTCATTCCTGCAACTACTGGGGTGTTGTGTTCTGGATGAAATGCTGGAATATAGGGTGGAGCGCACCCCGTTATTTGCCCTGTTGGGCTATGTTAAACCTTTACCTAAGTGCATCAGGCAACTTGCTGCTATGATGCTGCTGTTGCCAAAGAGGCGAGTGGCGATCTGCTGGGCCCGTAGGCGTAGGCTGCAGAGAGATAACTGGCTGTCGAATGCAGCGTTTTGCCATACACAGTTGTCTGAGTATTGGGATCTGATGCCCTCGCAAGCGCAGCCCCTGGATATATGGAACCCCTGCGAAGGTATTTGCAGCAACAACGTAGCCATCAAGCCCCAGGCCCTATAGTAGAGAGGTAGACGAGAATGAGATGTGATGGATGTCCAACGGGGAGGGGTCCCCCCCCACCTGCGCCTCAACAGCTTTTCCTTTTGCTGTTTCGATACGGCCAGAGGGGTTCCCCCCATTCCCTTTCCTCTTACCCCTCCTTTTCACTGGATGCTTAGTTGCATCCCTTCTGCTCTATGTGACTACACTGGAACATGCCGAGAATTGAAGGACAGTGGACAGGTTGGACCCCATGGACTAAAGCATGCCCATAGGGGCACTTTGGTAGGCTCTAACAGGATAATATTGTCTTGTACCACTGTTCAGATGGTGTGCTTCTCGGTACATTCGCAAGCTCATGCTCTTTCAAAATATGTCACTTCCTCTATGTGTTTGAACTTACCAATAAAGGTTTTTAAAACTCCCCCCCCCCCCAAAAAACATGCCAGTAATGCCCCAGCTCTATCCCCTTTCCTATGTACCCTTGCAGCATATGCCTCAAAGTTGCATCTGCGCAGGTCCGTGATGGCCTCCTCATATGTGGTCTTGGCCTCAGCTAGTTGTGTTGGGGATATTGTTCCAGCATCTGCGGCCTTCGTCAGAGTTGCTAGTTTCTGTTCAGTTGCTAGTATGGAACATTCAAGTGTTGCACCTACGCCTGTGATTTGCCTAATGCATGCGCCTTTTATGACTACCTTGAAGGCGTCCCGCTCTAGTATCCTATATGAGGCTGTGTGTGTATTTTCTGCTAAGTAATTTTATATGCTATCTTTTTGCCCGTGTCTGAACACTGGGTCTTCAAGGCAGTCTCGGGGCAATAACCAAGTGGGGATCGGTTGTAAGGGGGACGCCATCTAAGAGTTATGTCATGTGCATCATGATCCAGGTAATCCGTGTTTTGGATCATGGGGCTGAGTGCTGGGGAACATAGGAAGCGGTCAAATCGGACTCTGATTGTGAGGGATGGAATGGAAGGAGTAGAGTCTGGTAGTTGGGTGTATATGTCTATAAGCATCCAGCAGTGACCATTGGTTCATCCATGCGCAAAAGCACGTCATTTGCGCGTGTGCTCAGGAGGTGAGGTGGTATCTGCCCAAAGAGAGGTCTAATGTGCAGTTGTAGTCCTCTCGCAGAATCCAAGGCGAGGTTGTGCATAGGGCGAGGACACTCGATAGGGTCTCCCAGAATTTTCTCCTTTCAGTTTTGGGTTCGTATACACTTTCTATTAATATCTGTTGGCATCTAATCGTCCTTCTAGTAGAGTATATCGTCCTTCTGAGTCTGTCGCCCCCTGCTAGTCTCCTGGAAAGTGAACCCGGTCGGAGCCATATCAGCGTTCCACGCGCAAACACTGAATATGTAGTGGCACAGAAGGTGCCCTGCCAGCGTCTTTTGAGTCTGTCTAGTTCCCCCACGATGAGATGCGTTTCCTGAAGTAGAACTAGCGTTTCTGCGCCATGTGGATTCCACGGACATTTAGGGTGAGGAATTTAATGTCTGCTGTGGAAGCCATGGGGTGGGGGGGGTTTATCCGTGCAAAGGGGGGGAAGGAGATCAGGGGTCATCGTATAAGGATAGTTTACTCCCCGCGATTGGTCTATGAAAGTTGTTCTTTGTGGTTGCCCATTATATGTGAATAGTTGTTGGGTTGGGAATAGGTGGGGGGACAACATGGTAGTGAGTCTCAATACTGGAGATCTGCTGCAAAGGGCAGCCCATTCAAACGTGTTCTAGTATGAACGCTTTAGTGTATTGTGAGGGGTGTCTTGTGTGCGACCCTGGGGTCCGTGTGGTGGGAAGCCCACTTTAAGCTCATAGGTGATCGGTGTAGACCCTGGTTACTGGTGACGTTGATGACTTAGATAGGCTGCATATGAGAGGTGCTGAGGCCATATCTGTTACGGTGCCATAGTGGCCGAAAGCTCAAGGAAAGGCTGTGAAGACGTTTACCAACTTCAAACAAATGAGAGTGTCTGCTGTTTGTGGGATAACCAGGGGAGGGAGGGGTTATTGAGTCCGCACCCGAGGTGCTCGAGTCTATGGGGTCTTTGGGCGTGAAGATGTTAAGCCTTCATCCTTATCTGAGACCATCAAGCCTGCTCCCCATTCATCTGCCGCCTGGAGGGCCTTCCGTCATTCTGCGATTATTTGTTCCAGGTCTGGAGATTTCATGATGTTGCCGAGTGATTGGGATCCAGCTCGTTGTTGGGTGTTCTTTCCATGCCGGTGTTAGTTCCGGGGTTCATGTGCTAGAGACTTCAGATTGTTTTTGAGACTCAGAATGACTTGCAGATGTAGTTCCGCCCAGTTTATTGCTTCTCTTGGGTCTGTGAAAAAGATTGTGGTTTCTTTGTGTATTATTTTGAGGCGAGAAGGGGAATAGTAGCGAGTATTGTACTCCTTTTTGGCTGAGGAGTCGCTTTATTTCTAAGAAGGCGATCTTTGGTGTTTTACTGCCCTTGAGTAGTCGGGAAAAAGCAGACCGTGTTTGTCTTCCGCTGTGATAGGACGATTGTTTCTGGCGGCGTGCAGTATTGAGTATCTGTCCCAGAAATGGAGGAGTTTGACAAGCAGTGGTCATGGGAGGGAGCCCGGTGGTAGCTGCCTGTGCTGCACCCCATGCGCCACTTCCACTGAAAAGAAGGCAGTCAGTTCCATGGTCGGTGTAAACGACTTGAGACAGGTTTCTGTATAATTGACGGGGGTTGTTCCTTCTACTCCTTCAGGTAGGTTCAACACTCGGAGATTGCTCTGTCTGGATCGTCCTTCCAAGTCATCTGTTTTCCCTTCTGGAGTGTAAGCTGGGCCTGGAGTTCTCGTAGCATGTCTTGTTGTGCCTTTGCCAAAGGTTGCAGCGTAGAAAGGACCTTTTCTTCGTCCGCTACTTTGTCCGCCAGCTTGCAATGATCCTCTTGTAAGAGATTTAGATTTGTGGAAATGCTCCGAAGCGGTCCTCCATAGTGACCCGCGAATGTTCAATGGGCGCTAACACGGTCAAGTTTGTCCGACACAGAGGCAGTGACGAAGGGTTCCGTTGTCATGCCATTGTCTTCCATGGTTGGGGACTTTTTTCGGGTTGGGATGTTGAGATCCCACGTTGGTGCGCAGTTTGTATGTTTCTTCTCGTGCCTTACGTTGGTGCAGGGGCATTGTTGGTTCCCTTCTGAGATGATAGATTGTTGTCCCCTTCCTCATATATCCGAGGTGGTTGCCTTCAGGTGTAGTGCTAAGGGGGGGCGAAGGTGCTCTCTGGTTCTCCCTCCGCGTCTCGCGTCGGGACTCGAGTATCCCCCTTGGGCGCGTGAGTTCAAGGACGAGGGGTTGCTGGTGCAGTGGCCAACTTTCTCTGTGGCTGTCTGTGGCAGCAATCTTGGGATCAGGCACCTTGAAATGTATTAACTGGTGTTCTCGCCCAGATCGTGTTTTCTCCGCACTGTAGCATTGCCTGCACTGCCTCAGGATCGGTAGGGGTATCCTGTGGTGTTCTCCTGGCTGTTTTTCAAGCCCCACCGATGTGGATGTGAGGCGATTATCGGGCCCGCGTTCGGAGCCTCAGGTAAACACGTCCGCCATTGTGGCTAAGTTAGCCACGCCCCCGGTAGATCAACTTGATATGCTGCTGTATGTAGATGCTGTTCAGAGTAGAAGAGAAAACAGGGCCACAATAGGTAACTACATGTTAGTTTTCCCTGCAACTCAAGACCAGCCCTTCAGAGATCTCCAGGTCTATACAGGATGCGTGGCTCCGATGAAGGTTTTCTCTGAATTTTAGGGCTTGTAGCCTTTTTTATTTTATTATAAAATAGGACTTACAAGTCTCAGAATTCAAAGATAAAACCTGAACAGGAGCAACATACATGGACCTGGGAAACTGGGCAGCTATGCAAGACATATCTGAAAATGAAATATACAGTGAATCTAAATGGCTCAGGAATCGTTTGTAATATTGTAAGATGACGAGCTCAAATACTAGGTGCTCAAAACACAGCTATTGTCGGAATACACTGAGAAATTTGTAATATTAATTACCTGACCTGTCTTCCGATGTCCTTTAATGCCTTTAACCTTTCAATATCCAGCCAAAGTAACCAATGGTTCTCCCCTGATGTTCCTTTCAGAAAGGACTTGAACTTTTCAAATAGTTTTCTGCTGCGTATGTTATTTGGACTGTGACTGAGTTGCCACCCAACTCCACATTCTGTGTCTTCAATTTCAGATTCAGAGCTCATACCGTCTTCCTCAACATCTGCTTCAGAAGATGTGGAGCTTATCGTTGAAGCTGCACTGGATGGTAAACTTTGAATGATCACCTCAGACAAATTGTAAATATCCACTCCATCATCAGTGGCCACAGGAGGCTCTCCAGTTAGCATTGCAACTGCATTTTTAATCAGACGGTCAATATAAAAAGCTGCAAACTCCTCCAAGGACCCAAACACTGGAACTCTATGTTCATTGTTGTCTGTGTCACAAGTCACTTCCAGATAAACTCGATTAGTGGATGGTGATGGGCAGGTAGCAACGGAAGCAGAATATTCCTCTTTATCTTTTCTTTTTTGAACATCTGCAGCTCCTGCTGTAAGACTGGCATTTTGCATTGGAATTCCTGCATGCAATCAGAAACAATCATTGTAACGGACTCAGAAAAAAAGGACTGGTACACATGGCTATTAAAAGGACATTCAATGAATAAAAAGGCGACCTAGGCAATCCAAAGTGCCTGGAAGCATGACTTTACCAATCACAAGTCTTAAGAACGTAATCTCCTACCTTGAACATTTCTAGGTAGACCAGACACCTCTCGATATTGCTGGGAATGGTGCTGAAAGTTAGCATAGGTCACATATAAGTAATGAGTTAAATCCTTTCTTTAATTTACAGGTCTTCGCAGCAAGACTCCCTACACATAATAACATATGTACTATGCATCCTTTGCATTATTCAAATCCTCTAATTCACACATTCCAGCCAATTAAGTATGCAGCAAAGAGCTAAAATTGTTTGCCATTTTAGTGACTGAACCTAAGAACAACTTGCCCCTTAACCACAATCAAATTATCAACTTCCTACTGCTTTAGCAGATATTAAACTGGCACTTTATTTTTACCTTTTCATCACCTTCTTGGACTTCTACTAGCTTCCAAAGACTGCTTTGTAAGTGTGTTATGACATGTTAGGAAACAATTATCATTTACTTTAATAGTTCTTCTTTATGTGTTTCATATTCATACAGAATGGCAAATAATTGTTTTGAAATGAAAGGATTAACATGAAACAATTTTCACATTAAAAAAGGAAAACACGCATTAATAACTTTTCGCAGGAATCAGAACTGTGCATTCTTCAAACCAGAGAGGAAAAGGTTGCTCAAAATGCCTTACATTTAAATTCTATTTGGAGCTATGAAGTAGGTCACTGTCCCTTCTCTGACAAAAAGAAGTAAGTTTAACTTAGATATGAATTTGATTATCCATAATAGAGATCTATCATTATAGGTAAGTAGACTTTCCCTTATTGTCATATAAAAGTAACAGGTGGTAGGCAAGGGGCCTTTAAAATCTCACCACTGGGAAAGTGAAAATAAGGAATTAATGAAGGGACTAATGAATGTATTAAAATTTCCCAGAGAGGGTTTATTGTCCCTCCAGAGAACTCACGCTCTAATCAGATGTAGTGAGTAATGACTGCAGAAAGAGTAAGTAGACGTCTAGGGCAACAGATTTCTGCCACAAGACAGTTGACTAGGAACACTACAGTGGGACCCTCCTCGTCAGGGAATAAGCATTTAGTCTAGCAAGTAAGGGTCCATTTATGTACATTCAAGTAGAGCATCACCTTGTTCAACAAACTATCTACAGATAGGCTGGTTGCAAATTGCTGTGCTAAAGATAGCCTATGCAACAAAAAGCTGTCTGTATAATCTGGTAACTTCAGATGTAATTTGAGTGCTGTTTTCCTGTCCTGTCTTTGATATGTTTATTCTGCTGGGGTGAATGAAGTTAAAAAGAAAACTTGAAAGCTACCAATAAATTTAAATAAAAATCCCACATAATGATGAAAAGAGAAGAGTGTACCCAACTACTTTATCACTACGAAAGACCAAAAACATCTAATCAAGTCAGTGAGATTGAATCGCTTTAGTTCTCCTACACCAGCGGGATCCAAAGGAGGCCCAGAAGTACTGGACTTTGCGATTATGCTTATAATATAAATGTACATTTAGTGAATCTAAATGGCCATCATTTATATAGCAAGTGATAACCTGAAAATCTGGCAAGGGTTTCAGCCCTCTTGGCCTACATTAGACCATCACAGCATGCAGTCCTTGACATTGTCAAGTTTCTTTCTTGGCTGACGGAGAAAGGTGCGACTCCTCCAGGAGCCACAGTGCCAGTCTGTACTGGAAAGTAAGGTGTCAAGTGTCTCCGTAAGATGGTCCCAGTTAGGAGGCAAAAACCACAAAGGGCAAAGAAACTCCTTGGTAATGTGCATTTATTGATTGAAGATGATGACTTCTGCAAAATAAGATTAGCAGGGTACCACATCCTCCCTTACATGAGGACAGAGAGAAGAGCCCCATAGCACTTGACTGTGAGAAGAAATCCAAAGATAGTCTGGCTGTAAAGAGCAATATCAGGGACAAAAGTAGTAGCAGGGTGTGTGACGAATGCAGCAATAAATAGGTTTAGGTTTAGGGATTTATAGAGCGCATGGCTACCCTTAGGCATCCCAGTGCTATGTATTTCAGCAGATATTTCCGGGGAACAGCCATGTTTTAGTCTCTTTTTGAGGGTTGTGTCGTTCTCGATCATCTGCAGCTCTGGGTCGATACTGTTCCATAGCTTGGGAACCAGGTTTTGAATGACCTTCCACCCCATCTCGATCTCTTGATTCTTGAGGTGTTCATCAGGAACTTTGATCCTGACCTGAGATGCTGGCGTGGAGAGTACTGGGAGATCAGGTCTCGTACTAGCGCGGTGCCTTTCCCTTGCATAGCTCTGTGCGCCAGACAGAGGGATTTGAATTTAATTCTGGCATTGACCGGAAGCCAGTGTAGATCCCTGAGGGAGGCCCTTACTGACTGGTGTTTGGGTATTTTAAGGAATAGTCGGGCTTCCGCATTCTGAACTGTTTGCAGCCTGTCTGTGACACTTTTGGGGGAACCAAGATATAATGAGTTCCCGTAGTCAATCCTTGACACCACGAAGGCTTGAACCACTGTCTTCCTTGATTTTTCTGGGAGCAGGCCCAATATTTTTCTAATCGTTCGAAGCATCCCAAAGCAGATGTTCGACCAGTTTTTTTGATTGGGTCTCCACCGTTAGATTCTGGTCCAGCCACATTCCTAAGTTTTTAATACAGGTTTTGGGTGGGGGAACCCTATTTTGCTGGCCAGGGGATCTCTGAGCGTGGACTGAAGATACTGCCTAGGATCATGATCTCTGTTTTATGTCCATTTAATTCAAGGCTGCACTCTGCCACCCAGGACCCGATTTGTTCCAGGCAAGGGGCAAGATGCCTGTGGTCCGAGTTGATGGATTCTGAGATTGATACCACTCGTTGTGTGTCATCGGCGTATGACACGATGGAGAGGCCGAACTCCTGTACTGTATGGGCCAGTGGGCTCAAGTAAATTTTAAAGAGGGTTGGACTCAGGGAGGATCCTTGAGGAAACCCCCGATGGGGCTGCGAGGGCGTCTGAGAAGATTCCAGCCTCCATGCATTGGAATGTTCTCCCATTCAGGAAGAAGGCTAGCCATTTGTTGGCTTTGCCTTTGATTCCAATGTCGGTGAGTCTGCTTATCAGTACCTCGTGATCAACTGTATCGAAGGCGGCGCTGAGATCCAGGAGCATGAGTGCTGCGGCTCTTCCCTGACCTAGGGTGGCTTTTAGTTTTTCGGTGACAACAAGTAGGGCTGATTCCTTGCTTTGTCTTGGTCGGAATCCCATCTGTGTTTGGTGTATGATTATATTGTCCTCCAGAAATTGTGAAACTGTCTTATCCACATGTTTTTTCCGCAATTTTGCCCAAGATGGGTAGCAGTGAGATCGGACGGTAGTTGGCCAGTGAGGCGGGGTCGAGTTGGGGTTTTTTAAGAAGGGGTTTCACAATGGCATGTTTCCACTCTTTGGGTACTGTGCCACTTTTGAGGGATAAGTAGATGAGGTGGGAGAGTTGGGTAAGAATACTTTCCCCCCCTTGTGAAAGAATGTGCAGGGGTGCTGGGTCTAAGGGTGATCCTGATTTTACGTTTACTAACAGGGCGCCAACCTGATCCTCGCTCAGTTTGGGGAAAGAATACAGAGCCGGAAGGGGCGGGGGCAATTCTGTGGTCTTGTGACGTTCTATGGAGGATGTGGGGGCATCGGTGGATGTTGAAGTCAGGCTTGTGTTGATGTGTAGTGATTTGTAGATTTTTTCCACCTGACTTTTGAAGAATGAGGCTAGCTCATTGCATCTCTCTTTTGAGCCTTGGGGCATGTTAGCAACTGGGTCGATTGTGGAGAGAGACTTTACTATTTTAAACAGTTTCTTTGAGGAGTTCTCAATTTTTTTTCTCAAAGTAGGCCGCTTGAGCGTTCCTGATTTTCTTGTGGTATTGATGAATGGCTGATTTGTAGGCTATTCTGAGCTCAGGGTCATAGGTTTTTCTCCAACTTTGTTCAAGCTTTTTACAGGTGTTTTTTGGGGTGACCAGCTCAGAACTAAAGCAAGAAGATCCGTTAGTGTTTTTTGGTTTTATTGGGCCTGAATTCCTGAAATTACGGTCTATGGATCCTTTTATCCAAGATGACCAATTTTTATGGGCTTCTTCTAGATCTATGGATTCTGGTGGAGCTGATGACAAGGTCTGTGACCCATTCTGCGGGACCTGCCTTGGCCATTTGCTTCCTAGGACTGGGCTTATATTTTTTAGTTCTGTGAGATTGGGTTTTAGGAACCAGATAGGGACGAGGAAGTGCTCTGTCCATGGCATCCGGATGGGGTCGAGTGTTTCCAGTATGGGGTCGTTTGAAAAGATAGGGTCCAGAATGTGGCCTTTTTCGTGAGTGGGCAGATGTACAAGCTGAGTAAGCTGTACTGAGTCTAGGTTGGCTAGGCATCTCGTTGTTGAGGGGTTAGCGTGTTTGTCCAAGAGGATGTTAAAGTCCGCTAGTACAGTGAAGGTGCTTTTCTCGATTATCAGACTAGCTAGAATGTCTGAAGTGGCTTCCAGGAACTGTGTACATGTCCCTCGTGGCCTATAGATAAGGCATCCTGAGAAGGAGCATTCATGAGTGAGGGACAGTCTGAAAGTGAGCGCCTCACATTTCGCTATGTTTAGGGGGGTGATGGCACAGGCAAAATGGGATTTGCAAATAAAAGCAATGCCACCTCCTATCGCACCAACGCTGTTGCTGCGATAGATTTCAAAGCCCTGGGTGAGGGCATTTACAATGTCTGGGCTTGAACTGTCACATAGCCAAGTTTCTGTCAAGAACAGGGCCTCAAGCTCTTCCTCCTCTATTAGGAGCTTAATATCGATTGCATGTTTTGGGAGGGATCTACAGTTGATTAGTCCCATCTTCCAGTGGTTAGAGTAGTCTAAATTTTCTCCTGTGACCTTTCTCTGTAGAGGCTTGGTATTGCCTGTGACTACACAGATGGGACACATCAGGGGATTGTTCGTACTCCTAGAGTGCAGGCAGGTGGGGTGGACACCTGTATTCAGTGCCTGGAGATCTGTTTTTGTGTATGTATACCTTTTTGGAGGGTCCCGGGTGGTGTGGGCAGGGTTCCTGGCCCCTGGTCCCGGGCAGGCACGGACGGGCACAGAAGGGCACAGAAGGGCTTGCCTTAGGCGCTCCTTCGCGCGCCAGCGGCGCACCCGCTGCACGTTGGCGCCATCCCGCTCTTACATGCAGATCCTGGAAGTGCCTTTGCGCTCAGACTAGACCGCCAACTCTGAAAATGGCGTCTGTCTGTTAGCCTCCCAGAAGTGAGTGTTTCCGGCGTGATGTTCTCCCTCCACTCAATCAGCTACCAAGCTGCAGTGGACCGGGGAGAGTCAGGTGAGCAACTCAGGAGGTATTTGTTTAAAATCCTATTTGCAGACAGTTTATGTGCAACAGTTTAAAAACGAAATATGTGCAACTTATAAAACATGTGTCAAAGAAGGTTCATTATTAATTCCAAGTGCAGCGAGCGCTAGCAGCGATGCAGGTCATCAAGTGAAGGTTAAAAAGCAGTTTCAGGACAGCACGAGTGAATCTAGCCGCTTCAGCGTGCGAATCTGCCGAAAATGCCTATCTTGGCCTAATAAAGGAAACAACTGCATTTAAATATAGCCATCATTCTTAAATGCCTCCTTTATATGCAGTTCAATCAGGATCTGACACTATGGAGAAGATTTAACTCCATCTTGAATTGGGAACTTCAGCCAGTAACCACTGAACAGACCGCCAATCTGGAATTTCTTCCAACATGTGGTTTCAATGAGGTATATGAGAAAGAATCCTAACCACAACAATGCTGACAAAGTCTAGGTCTAGCAGACGCCCAGCTGCACGCCAAGTGTGGATTTGAGAGTTTGACTGCCTATCTATATGGTATGGGGTCGTATTGTTCTCAAAACTTGTCGCCTCAGGTAAACTCACTGCGTGGATGTAACAGTTAACACTCCAGTTCCACAAGATTTGAAGGTCAGTTGGAATGCCGCAAGATATTTTGAGGTCAGCAGTTCATCAAGAGAACAAAAGTCTAGAAAGAAAGAAAGTTTTCAAAGTGCTAACAAAACCTTACATCAGCTGTGAAGAAATGTCTTCATAACAGGCATAGTGAGCAGATTTCTTAGCTTGGGACTGCTATGTTAACGATTTATATTTCTTGGCAGGTCAAGTGGTCAATTCTATTCTGAATGCATTAAATAGTGAATATTTTCCATTTGAAGATCTAATAGACACTGAAAGGACGGTGACTCTTCAACTGTATTTTTGAAGATTTCAAAACAGGACGATAGGTATGTTTAGATGAACATAGCTCATAAAATTAGAGGCCACAGTGCAAAACCAAGTGGCGTCAGACTGCGGTGGAAGAGGTTTCCTCCTAATGTGAAAATAAAGTTTTGTCTACATGTCAGCCTCCAATAAGATTACATAGAAAGGAAAAGACACTCTCGATAGTACTACTGCAGGTGCCACATTTGAGTAATGAGAGTTAATTAGCTTCCAAGATAACACCTATAGGGATTAACTTGAGGATCAGTTCGCACAAGGGGCTGTTCTTCCGGCCGTGGCTACTACCGGTCCTTCACGTCCTCCAGAGGCAGAGGAGCTTCAGGTAGAGGTTTCTACCCTTCCAACCGCCAGTTCTACCCACAAAGAGGCAGAGGTTCCCGCAACAGAGGTTTCTCCTCCCGTGGAACTCCCAACAGCAACCCTCCAAGTAAGTCTTTCTCTCTCTTCTTCCCCTCCCAAGGTCAGAGGAAGACTCAAACATTTTTAGCATGTTTGGAAATCTTTAACTCAAGAACCGTGGGTTCTCGAGACAGTTCAGGGTTTCAAAATAGACTTTGTAGATCTTCCCTGTCAAACACACACACAAACCTTTGTTTCTTTCAGTGGAACATCAGGAGATTGTCAAGGAGGAAATCTCCTTTATGCTTCAAAAAGGTGCTATTATCGAAGTGCCATGGTCTTTAAAGAAATTCAATAAGGTTGTGTGCACGCATAGACGTGAGTGCATCCCTGGTTGGAGGCACACCTTAGGGTTCCAAAATAAATTTAGACTCCAATGAAGTTCATGGCAATGATTTGTCAATTTATTCCATGAGAAAGTTGTTTGATATTAACATCATATCAAGGTGATGAGATCTTCAAAAGGCATGGTATATACAGGTAAATGAGTTCCACTCCCTATGCATTTCGGGCAGAGCCCTTTGTCAAGGGGTATCTACAAAGAATGAAGAAGATTGAGTAGCCTGTTAGGGTAACGTAAGAAATAGGTGTATCATCCCTAAATAATATGTCTAGTTACTGGAAGCAGTTAAGTGCCTAAGTGAGCATGCTACTATGCTACTAACATGCTACGTGGTTATGCTGATGTGCAACAAACATGCTGCGTGATGAACGTGGTGGCATATCAATGTATACTAGCAGTGGATAAAGCAACAATAATATTGCGCAGTGGATGTGGCTGAATAGCGACAAGGTGCTCGTGTCAATCAGTGATTTAATGAGTAAAAATGCTGACATGCAGTGTGCAAAGTGACGCCAATCTACTCGAGACAGGCGGTGATCTCACGAGTGAAAAAGCTGCCATGCAGAGCGCGATGGTAGCGCGATATCGGCATTCCGTGTGGGGACTTAAATATAACAAGCTGGTGTGCTTATCGGTATTGCGTGTTGAGAAACGCCTTTAAAACTCACGGCGTGGGCCCTGAAAGACCAATGATTACGTCGGTCTGTGAAAACGGTAAAAAACAACAATTAATATCACGAAGTGAAATAATGGAGCGAAACTCCCGTTAACAACGAAACGTGGTGTTCTCGCCTCACTTACTCGGGCTAGTGGAAACTGTTCGATTAACTCCAAGGGACCGTCTTCAATCAGTGTATCACCCCGGTGAAAACCGCCGGCAGGCGACTGCTTATTGATATACGAATAAACGTGCAAGTGATAGGCTATGGTGATGTATACTAAAGATAGATGATGGACTAACGTGTGGTCTGTTGGACTAAAGGTAAAAGAAGGACAATGAAGAGAGTATATACAAACAGAAAATGCACGTAATGTTATGAACTTTTGAAAATGTTTCGAGCATACACTAATAAATGTAGGCACTGGATCAAAACTACTCTGTTACTGTATGCTAGTATGTGAGGGGATAAAACTGTAAATACAAACAGGAAATGCACATAATGTAGTGAACTGGATCAAGATTAGACTGCTGCTATATGTTGATATATGGAGGGATGACCAAGGAGCGTGTGTAAACATACAGTATAGTAACATCAATACGGGAACATATTGTTATGGATTCAACAATAGGTATATAGATAACCAACAAACTGCATTACAGATAGCAACTAAATTCAGTCCGGTCATTAAGACCATGTGGCTTCATTGACTGTAATCGATAAATCCATGACATTTCTCTCTGTAGGAGAAATTTACAATTGTCTCTACCTTCCACCTTCTGGATGATTTCCAATACAAGGAACTTGAGTTGGGCCACGTTGTGCTTTTGTTCAATGAAATGGGCGGCTACACTGGACTTATCATTTCTAGTCCGGATGTTAGATTTATGTTCGTTAATACGCACTTTGATTTTGCGTTCAGTTTTTCCCACATTTATTTTGCCCCATGGGCATTTCAAAAGGTAAATGAGGTTGGTGGAGTCACAGGTTGCATCTACTTGAAGTTTAATAATGTTGCCTCTCATGGGGTGCGTGATGGAATTACCTTTAATGATGCAATTGCAGTTGTTGCAGTTTAAGCAAGGGCGAGTTCCTTTTCGAGAAGTTGTCGTAGCACAAGGTTTGGTCAATATTTCTTTAAGGTTTTTGTCTCGCGTGTAAGCAAAGATTGGAGGAGCTTTGAAAATCTCATTAAAGTCAGATTCGACTTGTAGGATTGACCAGTGTTTTAATATGATTTTTTTGTACATCGTGCTTGAAGTGGAGAATTTTGATACTAGCACCATTTTATTTTCCAGAGGTTTAATGGTGGGCTTCAAGGTCTCTGCTCTCGCAGTGGATTCCACGCGGTTCATGGTTTCAGTAAGGAGTGCTTCTGTGTAACCTCTTGCGGTGAATCGTTTACTCATTTCCTTAACCCCTTCCACACTCATGACGAGCTGGGCTCGTCATGCAGTAGCCTCCCAGCACGCTCATGACGAGCCCAGCTCGTCATGAATAATGGGTTTTTGCATATTCCAGCACAGGGCTGGAACTCATCGAGCATCGATGTGGTTAAGACGTAGTTTTGCTGTGTGTGGATCTGATACGATGCGTTTAACACGTAGCATTTGTGAGTATGGCAAATGTTTCTTTAGTGCTCCTTGGTGGAAGCTCGTATAATGCAACGTATTGTTGCGGTCTGTGGGCTTTCGGTAAAGGTCAGTACGAAAACCATCCTCAGTTTTGGTAATGTTGACATCGAGGAAATTGATAGATGTTTCATCAATTATCCAGGTGAGTTGAATGCGGTCATCTCGGGTATTCAGAAGGTTTAGTGCTTCCTCTAAAGAGGACCTGCTGTTGTTCCAGATCAAAAATAGGTCATCTATGTACCCTGTGTAGGTGGCTACGTACGCGATTGCAATGGACGCCTTCGGGTAGAGCTCCGCGCCGAGCTCCCCTTCCCGGCGAAATTATCTGGTGAACTAACACCTGTAGCCGACCGGTAACCACAGGCGCTGCAGCGGGACACCATAATCGAGTGCCCCACCGATTCTGGCAGCAATCGGTGACACTAAACCACACCGCAGTTTTCGTGGAGCAACGGCCACGCGCGTCGCCTCCGGGCTCGGCGTATGCACAGGATAGCTCGAGCCTCCGGCGGGAGCGGTAGGCCCAAAAGTGCGGCCCGCGACTGGCCCTGGCGGAGCACACTGCCGCGCGAGCTGTATGCTCGAGACCCGAACCTAACCAGCTGAGGGTGCCGTTTCCTGAGCGCTGCCAGACTTGGCGCTGACCCGGCGGAGTGGCGACGGAAGGACGCGGCGCGCGCGCCGGAACGCTGCGGACAGGGGGCGAGGTGTGGAGGAGCGGCCCACTGAGACCAGGGGCCTGGAACCGGCAACCACAGAAGCCCGAAGCCGGTCCCCCGACCACGGAGATCACGGTGCCCACACTACGGAGCAGGCAGAGGTGAGCGGAGGCAGCCTGGGAGACGCAGGCGGCTGAGGCCGGGGACGCGGACTGGAGGCGGGCGCCGGCGAGTACAGCCGGAGATAGAGCACCCACCTGCTGCTGGCGTGCGGCGAGGGTGCGCAGGTACCCGCAGCTGGGAGAAGGCCGGGCGGGACGGGAGAGAAGATACGAGGTGCGTGACGCCCCCATTGCTGGCTGCGCCTCGTGGCACGGCGCCGTCTGAGAAGCGAACAGAGGCCTGCAAAGCCAGACGACATACGCATACCCCCCCTGGGGAGAGAGCTCCGGGGCTGCGCGACTCACACGCGACGGCACAGCGGCCTAGCTGGCACTGAGCACTACCGATCACCGCCACGGGGGCAGAGGAGCAGGCAACTGCCCACCTACCGGCCACAAACATTACGTAGCTGACCCGGCTCCCACCATACTACAGGTCCACACCCCGGCCCGTCCTCCGGCGGCCGCGTCGTCGCAGGTCTCGCTGCTGTGGCTGAGCGCGCGCCGGGGCACTGATATCTAACGGACCCAGGACTCGGACCGGGACCGGAGGCGAAAGCTCTAAGGGCAAGATGGACAAGTCCGGAAAGAACACCGATCCGGATCCAACAACGGCCAAACTGGACACTATGCTGGCAGCCATGGAAAGGCTAGAAGAATCCATCCAGCTCACTCGCACCTCCCTAGCCACCAAAATCGATAGTGTAGTCATAGACCTCACACATCTGAGAGCGGATCATAAAAAACTGGCGGACCGCACCACGTCCCTGGAAAGCGACGTGAAGGAGCTTCAGCCCCAAGTCAGCCAATCGAATAAACAAATGCAAGACCTGCTGAACAGGGTGGAATTTCTGGAAGACAGAGCCGAGGATGCGGAAGGTAGGGCACGAAGGAACAACGTGCGACTGGTTGGGGTTCCGGAGAAATGGGAAGGAAGGAGTCCGGAGGAGCACATGGAACGGTGGCTGAAGGAAATACTGCCGGAGGGGTCGCTCTCGCCGCACTTCGTAGTGGAACGTGCTCACAGAGTTCCTACATGGCCCTTAGCAACGGGCTCCAACACGAGACCCATGCTGCTCCGCATACTGAACTACAGAGACAGAGACTCCATCCTACGCGAAACACGCAAACTTCAAGAGGTACGGATTGAGAATACGTCAGTAATGTTCTTTCCGGATTACACGGTGCAAGTACAGAGACAAAGACACTCCTTCCTAGCGGTGAAAAGACGCCTGCGGCAGCTGGGCCTGCAATATTCTCTGCTGTTTCCCGCGAAACTGAGAGTTGTGGCTGGCGAACGGACTCACTTCTTTACTGACCCAGCCGAAGTGGAGGCATGGCTGGACAGTGGCACGGATACGGACCCCAGGGCAGCCGCAGGCCCCGCTACCCGACGCCAATCCGGAGGCAACCGGAGGAGACGCAGACCCCGCCAGAGATCGCAGACCAGTGCGCGGGGAGCGGCGGGGACGCCACCCCCCGGCGGATGCCACACAGCAGGAGAAACAGGACGCTCTTCGCCTGGTGATTGAACTCAGCCGATCCCCTCTGCAGAGCGAAGCGGCAGTCCACGGGACCTCCCCAGCGACGATGAAGCCATCTATGGCGTACCATAATCCAAGGTCTCGGAGGAACGACCGGACGTCACGCCTCAAACAGCTGATTACATAAGCTGATTGCGCCATAGGATACGTCACCCCAGAGACACTTACTGAGGAGTGCCCCAGCGGCCACGGAGTGTAGGATTGACTGGGCCGCGATGCCACAAACGCAAGAGACGTTCATAGCAGCAAGTGGCCAACTAGACACTGACTGCAATCTGAGGAGCAGGCGCACACCCGATACCTCTCCAGTGGGCGCACGACTCGGGGACGGCCCAGAGACCTGCGTGCGACCAGCACACGAGTCCGGAGGTGACTTACCTGGCAGCCGGCCGCTTGGGACCCGAAAAGTATGGTGTTTAATACATGTGCGAATGGTTCCCTGTATTGCAAAGTGTGGTTTAGACTGGCATATACCTCCCGGGAAGGCGGGGGGCCTTCATACAATGACTTTGTTGACTTAAAATCACTGTTATAGTGCGCACCGCACAGCAAACCCCTTAGATTTAGACTTTGTTGCTCTCCTCGAGAGTATGGACGGGAGCACGTTTGGCATCCGACCTTTTGGTATTCTATATGTTCATCACGTTCAATGGCTCATTGTTCCATTAGCCATGTTTCTTACCCCCCCCCCCTATTTCGATGAAGTGGTGTGAAGAAGTGGATATACTTCCGATAAGTATTGAAGGGACCATCTGCTCGATGAGAACTGTGGGGCCCACGGGAGGATGGTGGGAGGGCTGGGGGAGGAGAATTGCTGAAGAACCGTAATGTCTGCTATTAAAATATGTATGTGGAATGTGAGGGGCATGCACACACCATCCCGACGCTACCAGATCTATTCATATCTTAAACGCCACCACATACAAATAGCCCTCTTACAGGAGACACACCTCAGCGAAACGGAAACTCGCACCTTACGACGCAGATGGCAGGGGCAACTATATGCCACACACTACTCATCTTACGCTAGGGGGACATTGGTGTGGGTAAGGCCGGGCACCCCAGGGCCAGCACTAGACGCTTATGTGGACCCCGGAGGGAGATACGTTGTGGTTAAAGGTAGATTAGACGGGAACCCATTGGTGCTGGCCTCGGTGTATGCGCCCAATACGGGACTAGCGGATTTCCTCACACAATTATCAAACACATTGGCGCCCTGGCATGGAATCCCGTGGCTGCTGGGTGGAGACTACAACTGCACATTAGATCTGACCTTAGATCGGTCCCACCCCCCGCCACCTAGCTCACAGGCACAGAACGCCGCGCACACCCTTCAGGCCTGGTCCGCACAATGGGACCTACAAGATGCGTGGCACAGCCGCAACCCCCACACCAGAGTCTACTCATACTATTCAGGGGCACATGCCCTACACGTGCGCCTCGACAGGTACATGGTCACCAGCGAGATTCTACCATATGTCACGAACACCTGCTACATGGGCCGCACACATTCAGACCACAACCCACACCTCATAGATCTGGCAAGGGAGCAACCGCGACCCCGGTGCCTACCTGGAGGCTACAGACTGATTTGCTATTGGACGGCCCATTTAGGAACTCCATATGCACACAAACAGCGCAATATTTCGAAGACAACACTGGCACGTCGTCGACACCTCAGCTTGAATGGGACGCATTCAAAGTAGTCCTCAGGGGGCAATGTCTGGGCACACAGGTTCATTCCCGACGGCAGATAGAGACAGATCTGAGGCGCCTGGAGTCAGACCTGATGCAGGCGGAACAGGAAGCGACTGAGGGCGCAAACACCAGACTGCAGGAGGCGCGGGCGAAGCACGACAAACTGGTTGATAGATTAAAACACGTTAATTATATAGCCCATTCGGCCCGCACACATCGCACTGGGGATAAACCCGGCAAATTGTTAGCCTGGTTGATTCCGCGCGAGGATCGAACGTCACCTGTGACGGCGATACACCCAGCTGACGGCCCAGTGGTATATACTCAGGTGAAAATTCACGAAGCCTTTGTGACACACTACTGTGCACTGTATAGGTCGAGGCTGCAGAATCCATAACCAGACATTGCCGCTTACCTGGATGAGGTCACACTGCCTACCCTGACTGATGACCAACGGGACGACCTTGGTTCACCAATGGCGGCGGATGAGCTGCGTGACGCCATCTTCGCCCTTTCAAATGGCAAGGCCCCTAGCCCAGATGGGCTACCGGCCGAATACTATAAAGCCTGTTCCGATATCCTGATCCCGGAGCTCCTCCGGATATACTCAGTGGCGCTAGAGGACTCGTCCTTGCCCCAGTCGATGAACGAGGCGACATTAGTGTCTCTTCTTAAGCCGGGTAGAGATGACACACTCCTCGTTCATATAGGCCTCTGGCACTCAAACACGGACTACAAGATCCTGGCGTTCGACCCTAGCCCGACGGCTGGCAGCCTTGGTACCCGCCCTGGTACACGGTGACCAGAACGGCTTTGTGCCCACTAGGTGCACCTCCCAGAATATAAGGAGACTGTTCCGGGTGCAGGAATATGCAGTGCAAAAGTGATCGGGCTGCTTGATTTTAGACCTCGAAAAAGCGTTTGATTCGGACGAATGGCCCTATTTGCTGGCAGTGTTGCGTAAGTTCGACTTGGGAGACGACTACATCGAGTTGGTTGGATTGCTATACAGAAGCCCCGAGGTACGAGTCCGCACGGGCAAGCTGTTGTCCGATGCCATTAAAGTCCGACGGGGCACTAGGCAGGGCTGCCCGTTGTCCCCACTGCTCTTCTCGTTAGCGATAGAACCCCTCGCCGAGATATTGCGTAGCAGAGGCGCACACTGGGGCATCCCACTAGCAGACGGCACACACGTTGTCTCGCTATACGCAGACCTTATCCGTTTACCGCCGGAGCTATCGGACATCTTCCGTTCCTTTGAGACCATGTCGGGCCTAAAGGTGAACTGGGCCAAATCGGGAGCGTATTCATTTGCTCCTGACGCCCCAGAACCCGAAATCAGAATCAATGGCGAGAGGCTACCATGGCACCACACCACGTTCAAATATCTAGGAATTTATATATATAGGACGCCGCCGGATATCCTGGATGGCAACCTGACGCGCGCCATCACGTCCATAAGGTCCCAGGTCGCCTTTTGGAAGACTCTCCCACTCAATGTGCCGAGCAGAGTGACGTTAACGAAAATTATTGTTCTACCCAGACTCCTATATTACTATGCCAACATTCCAGTATACGTCCCGGTCCACACTTTCAAGGAACTGGAAACCATGATCAGAGATCTGATCTGGAACACAGGAAGGCCCAGAGTGGCACTGAGAAAACTATATACGCCCGTCGACGATGGTGGCCTTGCAGTACCAAACCTAGAGCTTTATTACCTGGCGGCACAACTACAATGGGTAGCGGTCTGGCTCTCTGGCAGGCACCTGGAGGATACAGCCACGGCTGCGGACATGCTGTCCCCCCTGCAGATACACTCACTATTCCACCCACTGACAAAAACGAGGAAACAGACACAACTACATGTAGCAGTGGCCACAAAATGCTATACCAGGAGCCTACGGCTCACAAAAACCATTAGGCCATATGCCCCAGCGCTCCCACTCCTAGGCACCCCTAAGACCACAACCGTGGTCACCGAAGCGGCTATGGAACACTGGAAGTTAAGTGACTATACTTGGGCCGATGTTTACGCCCAACGGTGGAGAAATAAACCGTACAGTGCCCAAACCGATACATCATCCTCAGGAAGTGAAACATCAACACGGCCACAAAGAAAAGCTGTTACTAAACCTAGTCACTTAACTTCCACTGATGATATAGTTCAACCTACAGAACAAGCCACCACTTCGGTTCCTTTTTTAGAATCAGGCCCCAACGACACCGAAGACCCAGGAGGAGCCAACGAAAAAGAAAACAATTACCCAGGAACCAGGAGTACAGTAGTGAAAAAGGACCCCAAACCGAAAAAGACCACTTAGTAATCAACATTTCCAACACACAGCTCACTACACATCAGATGACCTTATTGCAAAAGGGGACGTCATTTATTCCAACTACCAGCACCAACCTTCTAGAGCTTGAAGTCAGCACTTTCAAATTTACCAGAAAGCTACGCCTCCGTCATTTTTTTGACAACATCCTGCCAGCTAAAACTGAGGAAAAAACAGATCTGTTGAAAGGATTGCGTCCCCCAAGTGATTTTCAAGCCCCTGTAAGTCACAAAAGCATAGACTTATTCGAAAATCTAGTGCGCAATGACTTGAGCAAATTGAACTTTCGGAAAAACAAGCACCGGAACATCACTCAAAAAGATATGGACACACTCAAACAAATTGCTAACAACCCAGCGATCAAATGTGTCAAAGCGGACAAGGGCGGGGCCCTTGTAATACTGGATGCGGAACTGTATTCGAGGAAAATCAGCGAACATATTAATGATGGCGACATCTACATGAAACTGGATTATAATCCTACCAGCCAATATCAAAAATCACTGACAACCATCGTGTGTAAAGCCAAAGATAATGATATTATCGACGAACGCACCAAAAAATTCCTTATATAAATGCATCCTAAAAGTCCGTCAATCCACATGACACCAAAGACACAAACACCTTACCGACCCCCCTTTTCGCCCTATCGTCTCAACCAAAGGCTCATTACATGAACCGGTAGGAAAGTTCTTGGACCGATACCTTCAACCGCAAATCTTATCTATGCGAAGTTATGTCAAAGACACAACGGACTTCTTATTGAAACTATCTGAAATCACTTTTACAGAGGATGAACCCCTGATACTTTGTACAGCTGATGTCAGCTCTTTCTACACTTCCATCCCGCATGCCGGCGGTATAGAAGCTGTTGAAAAAGCTTTATTGAACAGTGACATTGACCCTCTAATGCAAGGGTTCCTCATGGAGCTCATGATATACACACTATATCACAGTTATTTTAAACATGGAGATTCCTGGTTTTTACAGCTGTCCGGCATGTCAATGGGCAATTGTGCAGCACCAACGTATACAAACCTTTACATGAAGGAGTTTGAGGAAGCATACATCTACAACCACCAAACCACGTACCAAAACATTAAAATGTACATAAGGTACATAGATGACCTATTTTTGATCTGGAACAACAGCAGATCCTCTTTAGAGGAAGCACTAAACCTTCTGAATACCCGAGATGACCGCATTCAACTCACCTGGATAATTGATGAAACATCTATCAATTTCCTCGATGTCAACATTACCAAAACTGAGGATGGTTTTCGTACTGACCTTTACCGAAAGCCCACAGACCGCAACAATACGTTGCATTATACGAGCTTCCACCAAGGAGCACTAAAGAAACATTTGCCATACTCACAAATGCTACGTGTTAAACGCATCGTATCAGATCTACACACAGCAAAACTACGTCTTAAGGAAATGAGTAAACGATTCACTGCAAGAGGTTACCCAGAAGCACTCCTTACTGAAACCATGAACCGCGTGGAATCCACTGCGAGAGCAGAGACCTTGAAGCCCACCATTAAACCTCTGGAAAATAAAATGGTGCTAGTATCAAAATTCTCCACTTCAAGCACGATGTACAAAAAAATCATATTAAAACACTGGTCAATCCTACAAGTCGAATCTGACTTTAATGAGATTTTCAAAGCTCCTCCAATCTTTGCTTACACGTGAGACAAAAACCTTAAAGAAATATTGACCAAACCTTGTGCTACTACGACTTCTCGAAAAGGAACTCGCCCTTGCTTAAACTGCAACAACTGCAATTGCATCATTAAAGGTAATTCCATCACGCACCCCATGAGAGGCAACAATATTACACTTCAAGTAGATGCAACCTGTGACTCCACCAACCTCATTTACCTTTTGAAATGCCCATGCGGCAAAATATATGTGGGAAAAACTGAACGCAAAATCAAAGTGCGTATTAACGAACATAAATCTAACATCCGGACTAGAAATGATAAGTCCAGTGTTGTCGCCCATTTCATTGAACAAAAGCACAACGTGGCCCAACTCAAGTTCCTTGTATTGGAAATCATCCAGAAGGTGGAAGGTAGAGACAATTGTAAATTTCTTCTACAGAGAGAAATGTCATGGATTTAATGATTACAGTCAATGAAGCCACATGGTCTTAATGACCGGACTGAATTTAGTTGCTATCTGTAATGCAGTTTGTTGGTTATCTATATACCTATTGTTGAATCCATAACAATATGTTCCCGTATTGATGTTACTATACTGTATGTTTACACACGCTCCTTGGTCATCCCTCCATATATCAACATATAGCAGCAGTCTAATCTTGATCCAGTTCACTACATTATGTGCATTTCCTGTTTGTATTTAGTTTTATCCCCTCACATACTAGCATACAGTAACAGAGTAGTTTTGATCCAGTGCCTACATTTATTAGTGTATGCTCGAAACATTTTCAACAGTTCATAACATTACGTGCATTTTCTGTTTGTATATACTCTCTTCATTGTCCTTCTTTTACCTTTAGTCCAACAGACCACACGTTAGTCCATCATCTATCTTTAGTATACATCACCATAGCCTATCACTTGCACGTTTATTCGTATATCAATAAGCAGTCGCCTGCCGGCGGTTTTCACCGGGGTGATACACTGATTGAAGACGGTCCCTTGGAGTTAATCGAACAGTTTCCACTAGCCCGAATAAGTGAGGCGAGAACACCACGTTTCGTTGTTAACGGGAGTTTCGCTCCATTATTTCACTTCGTGATATTAATTGTTGTTTTTTACCGTTTTCACAGACCGACGTAATCATTGGTCTTTCAGGGCCCATGCCGTGAGTTTTAAAGGCGTTTCTCAACACGCAATACCGATAAGCACACCAGCTTGTTATATTTAAGTCCCCACACGGAATGCCGATATCGCGCTACCATCGCGCTCTGCATGGCAGCTTTTTCACTCGTGAGATCACTGCCTGTCTCGAGTAGATTGGCGTCACTTTGCACACTGCATGTCAGCATTTTTACTCATTAAATCACTGATTGACACGAGCACCTTGTCGCTATTCAGCCACATCCACAGCGCAATACTATTGTTGCTTTATCCACTGCTAGTATACATTGATATGCCACCATGTTCATCACGCAGCATGTTTGTTGCACATCAGCATAACCACGTAGCATGTTAGTAGTATAGTAGCATGCTCACTTAGGCACTTAACTGCTTCCAGTAACTAGACATATTATTTAGGGATGATACACCTATTTCTTATGTTACCCTAACAGGCTACTCAACCTTCTTCATTCTTTGTAGATACCCCTTGACAAAGGGCTCTGCCCGAAATGCATAGGGAGTGGAACTCATTTACCTGTATATACCATGCCTTTTGAAGATCGCATCACCTTGATATGATGTTAATATCAAACAACTTTCTCATGGAATAAATTGACAAATCATTGCCATGAACTTCATTGGAGTCTAAATTTATTTTGGAACCCTAAGGTGTGCCTCCAACCAGGGATGCACTCACGTCTATGCGTGCACACAACCTTATTGTACTTTACAGCGTCATCGGACGGTGACGCCACCTGGGAGAGCACCCCACCTGTTTAAACCTTATGGACTTAAGTTAAATCAGAACAGTGTAGTGCACCTTCTACCTTGTGATTGATTATCCTTTAAAGAAATTCGTCAGCACTCTCTTCTTGGTCCAAAAGAAGGAAAAAGGCTGGAGACCAGTTATAAACCTACAAGAAGTAAACAAGTATCTAATCTACAGACACTTCAAAATGGAGAGCATTCACCTCCTCCTAAACCTCCTCCTTCAAGGAGACTGGCTGGTCAAGCTAGATCTAAAAGACGCCTATTTTACCATCCCTATGGCAGAAGAACACCAGCCCTTCCTTCAATTCATCTGGGACAATCACCTCTTTCAATTTCAGGCCCTCCCATTTGGGCTGTCATCCGCCCCTTGGTGCTTCACCGAGATCATGAGAACTATTGTTTCTCTCCTGAGAGAAAGAGGCATTTGTCTAATTATCTATCTAGACGCTAGACGATATCCTTACCATGTCCCAACTTCACTCAACTTTTGGAAGACCTCAAGACCACCATGAATCTCATAGAGAGTCTTGGTTTCATTATAAATGGGGAAAAATCCATCCTTACCCCCTCAAAATCTCTAGAATTCCTCAGGTTCACCGTAGATACCTCAAAATGCCTCCTTCTTCTTCCCAACAAGAAGATCACCAAGATTCGGAAAGAGATCAGGTTTGTTCTAAAACAACAATCTCTTACTCTTCGGGAATTAGCCAGACTTCTGGGCTTACTCTCTTCCTCTATTCAAGCCATCTTTCCGGGACCACTGAATTACTGTGCCCTCCAGAGAGTGAAAGCCTAAGACCTCAGTTCTGGTCTTTCTACGGAGACCTTGTAACCCTAAATCAACAGGCCAAATCAGGACTTTCTTGGTGACTGGACAATTTGGATGCATGGAATGGAAGAGCCATCTTCGGCTCGACTCCGGATTTCGTCTTGAAGTCAGACGCCAGCCTTCATGGTTGAGGCGCCCGCCTCTTCGACCAAAACACGGGTGGTGTTTGGTCTCAGGCGGAGTCCTCCCACCATATAAACTTTTTGGAACGGATGCTGGCTTATACGCCCTAATGAGCTTCAAACACTCACTTCAGGGCAGATCTGTTGTCCTGAAAATGGACAACATCTCCGCAGTCTCCTATATCAACCGCCTTGGCGGGACCAGATCAGTAGACCTCTCCGATTTAGCCAAGAAACTCTGGATGTTTTGTTTAGAACACAAAATCTCGCTGAAGGCGGAATATCTCCCGTGAAAGTCGAATCTTTTCGCAGATTGGAATTCAAGATTCCTTTTAGACTTCAGTGATTGGAAACTCAATGTGAACGTTTTCAACTCCCTGTTTCATTTCTGGGGCCCTTTCGATGTGGATCATTTTGCGAGCAGATTGACCTTCCAACTGCCGAAGTACTTCAGCTGGATGCCGGATCCAGGCGCTCTTGCGGTGAATGCCTTTCTCCATCCCTGGTCTCACCTTCAGCCTTACGCCTTTCCTCCCTTTGCCATGACTCAGAGGGTTCTTCAGAAACTGAGACAAGACCAGTGCTCCTTGGTCCTGATAACTCCCTTGTGGCCTTCTCAAGCGTGGTTCCCGACAACCTTGGAACTGTCGTGCGACATCCCCTTCCTAATTCCCGGAATGAAAGGTCTGGTTTCAAACGCAAACGAAGAAGATCACCACCTAATACTTTCAGGGAATTTGAACCTTCTTGCTTGGAAAGTGTCAGGCAATCTAACGAGTTGTCTGGACTTTCGTCATCAGCTCTCCCGCTCCTTGGAGAGTCCTGGGCACCAGGGACACATTACAGGTACAATAACATTTGGAGAAAATGGTTTTGTTGGTGCATGGAAAGGAACTTGGATCCCGTGGAGGCTCCTATCGTCAACATAGTTAATTTCCTCTTTGAATTACTCGACAATGGCCTCTCCTATAAATCCATTAATTTTTAAAGATCAGCTATCTCTGCTGGACATTCTCACGTCAACGGTAAGACGGTAGGTAAGAATGTTATTATTTGTAGAGTACTGAAAAGTATTAGACTAAGAAGACCTCCTAGACCCAAATACCAATCCTTGTGGTATGTTAAACTTACCCTAGACCTTTTTTCTTCATGGCCTGATAATTCTCATCTTAATAGGAAATGTCTTTCCATTAAACTTGCTACTCTCTTATGTTTGATTTCTTGTCGTAGGGTATCTGATGTTAAATCTCTTGATATTTCCAATAGATGTTATGACATGTATAGTGTTAAGTTTGAAATCCTTAGGAGAACTGAAACCATGTCAGATTCTATCTTTTACCCTCGTTTTGATTACTGCAAAAAACTTTGTGTTGTTGATTGTATGAAAGAATACGATTCCAGAATGAGAGACCTTCGCCCTTAGGATGCTAATCAACTTATCCTTTCATTTGTTAAACCTTTTAAACCAGTCTCTTCCTGCTCTATCGGTATATGGGTCAAGTTAGCTATGAACTTCGCTGGCATTGACCTTTCTAAATTTCAAGCCCACTCTCTCAGAGGTGCTATGGCTAGCAAGCCCTTCTGGTCTGGTGGTAAGTTAGATGATATCCTTAAAGCTGCTTATTGGTCCAATCCTCCACTTTTGCTCGTCATTATTGTAAACCTATTGAACACATGTCCGATGTTCTTCAAGGCTACCAACATGCATAATGTAGCCTCCTGTCTTGTAATGAAATTGCGATTCTCCTATTAACAGGACCAGAGAATCTGGATTTCATTAAAGACACGGAGGCTAACATTATCCCACCTGTCCCTCCCTTGGACGGAGTATCTATTTATATGGTATTGATTATTTGCATTTATATGCCGTTGATTTTTGGACTTGTTCCTTTACTGTTTACAATAGGCATTTTGTCTTTGATGCAAAGGTTTTCAACCTTTTAATTTTTAATTCTTCTTTTCAGATAACTCAACCTAATGGATCATCCTCTTCTCCTGGACTACTCTTCTCTTCGTTTCCTTCTTCAGAATTTCGTTTCTTCTTCGCTCTCTAGACCAAGTTGCACCTCGACCTTAAGAACTCTCTTTTTGCTTCGTTTCATTTAAAAGAGGCAGCTCTGTTGTTCATGCCTTTTATTGAACCTATGTTGTCACTGCATTCTAGATCTTTCTATTTATGATGTAAGAGCGGCTGCTTGTGACTGCATTAAAAGATTTATGCATAATGTTAGCCTCCATGTCTTTAATGAAATCCAGATTCTCTGGTCATGTTAATAGGAGAATCGCAATTAGCTTCCAAGATCACACCTATAGGGATTAATTTAAGGAACCGTAGGAGAGGAGGAAAAGCACACATTCATTTCCATGGCTGCAAGTTAAGGAAGTTAGTACCACTGACTTGCCCTTTGCTGCCTCTGGCACTGCCATTTCTACACCTGATCCCCGGATTCATGGAAGTAGCAAAAAGAACAAATATTAAGAAGCTGTTTAAAAGCCGTCTGCTTAGTTTTTCCCACTCCTTGCCCTTCTGCAAGCCCCTGCACACAAGGTAAGATGCAGTTGAGGATTTAAGGATGAGGCAAGGGATCAACCGAGCCATATCACAAATCACCAGGGGTCAAGTGTGCCTGACGCCACTCGTGCTACCCGTGATATTTTGGTGAACTGAACTCCATGACAGTTCTGACATTTTGCATTGGCTGCTGTAGCAACCATAAAGAACATTTTTGTTCGGGGCCTATTCATGTTCTTTTAACAGGACCCTGCTCATAGCTCCGGTTGTTACTTTTTGTTTACTCAAAACATGACTCTTTGACTGTAATCTGTGCTCCACAGCCCACTTACAGAGCATGGGACGTTGTTAGAGTCAGAGAACTTAATACCATCCCTCCGTCTCTAAATACAGGAAATAATGCAGAGCAGGCCGTAGTTTATTTTTTCCTATTAATTGTGCAACTGTTCTCAGTTACACTTTCTTTACAGGGGAAGCATACATTCCCTCACTTTACTCATTAGTGTTTTTCTCAACTGCCCCTATTTTAGGGCAGCCTGAAATTTCTCTTGATGTGGGTAACCCCATGTGCCTCCTTTAACCCTAATGCTTACTCCTCTGCAGCCACTTTGCCATCAGCTCGTCTGTTTGCCAGGCTCCACTTTGTTTTCCTATTATTTTTCATGCCTTACACCTTTGTTATCTCTCTCTTTCACCCCGCTGGTACTCACCGATTTTAAAGGTTCAAGGCAATCTTGCTATATAGTATTTCCTGCTGACCCTCTCTCAAAGCTGGGCAACTACCATAAACATTGTTAGTTGCCCAGCTGGGAACAGAGAAATGAAGTCTTTCTCTGTTTCTATTGCCAGTTTTGGAGTTACAGATACTTTAATTGAAAGTGAGCAAGGGTTCCCTGCATTGTGTTCTTTGCGGAAAAGGATGGGGATCTTTCCTCTGTTTCAATTGCAGATTTAGAATTAGCCAATCATTATTTTCCGCTCGGTTTTTATGGTACACATTGTTTTACAGGCGTCAGTCCCTTTAGCTTATTTTTGGGCTTGGGATGCTTAACCCAAGCGATACACAATTTCCAGATCGGAATAAAGCAAATGAGTTCTGTATGTGTAATCCAATGTGACCCTCCACAAACAGAAATGCACATTTCGAGTAACTGGGATGGAATAAACAAATAGAGCTCTGACTAGACTCACTGTCTCGTGCACTCTATCTTTATTTGACTAGCAGCTACCCAAGTACAAACAAAACATTTTTACATATTTCTTAAAATAAAACAATTAAACAGTTTGGCCTAATCTACATTAACTCGTCCCAAAGACATTGCAACAAAAAAGCAGTGAATAATCTTGCCTCAAGCTTTTTGTATCCTTCCCCAATCATGTTTTCCTAAAATCTTCTCTCATCCTTTTTAATCATCTTTTGTAATCCTCGTTTCCAATACTCTTGCCACATTTCCTAATTCTCTTTGTCATTATCAAATAAATTACCTTTCCAATTCTATTCCCAATTATTCGGGTTGAAGCCTCATGCTCCAAGGTGCCTGTGGCTTTCTTGAACCTCTTATCAACTTCACTCATATTCATGTTTGTTCCCTCCCTCTCTCAAATTAATTTCCCCAAGAACTCTTGCACTAGTCGTCTGGAATCCTTCATCTCTTACTATACCCTGCTATTCCCATTCAACTTCTACCCACTCACCCAAATCTCTTACTCTCAACATTATGGTCCACAGGTCTGTTAAATCTCACTTTCTTTCTCCATCTTGCTTCCAAGCGCCCTTCCTTTCCTTCACCCCCTGCTTATGCCAAAATCTTCCACTTAGCCCTATAATTATATCCCTTATGAGTGAACCATGCATAAGCACACAACCGCCTCACCCTACTTTACCTGTTGATATTGAGCACTTTTTTCTTGTGGCACTTTCCATCCATTTAATTGTCACCTGTCCTGGCTGCAGATTACACTACCTGCCACGTCACATGACTGATGTGCTCTTTGCTCTCCTAAACAGCTTGTACTCCCTTCCCGACCGTGCTGCACAAAGCGTTCTGTCCCTTGCTGTGCTTGGGAAAAGTGATCCAATTAACTTTCCTGCTCTCATCAAGAATATTTAATCCGTGGCCCTTTCTCGGTGTATTGCTACTGCATTCCCCTGCACACCACTCCACATGCTGTATGTGTTTTTATGTCCTTAGATGGACATGCCCATTCTGAATCACACCTCATGTCTTGGAACTGTAGCACAGAACTGCAAAAATGATCCCACTGAATTATAATCCCAATGTATTATCCAATATGTGTTACTAGATATCGAAATTGCTTAAACACCCATCACTAGCTTACACATGGCTCCTTATCAACGAGTCATCCCTTTCATTCACACCCACTTATAACACTGCACCCACAAGCCAACTGTACTACCAAAACTCCAATATCCTTCTACATTTCTTATGTAAATGAAACTGCCCTATTAGTTTACTCCCCCTTTCAGATGTAAACACTGTCCATACACCCGACTGCTCTTCATTCTTCTCAACTACTGTTCCTCTCTAGAGTGCCTTTGCATACTTTTCTCCTGGATCAAAAACAGAAGTTTTGATGATGATCAGCAGCAACATCAATACCATTCATTTCACAATGCCACAGGGATTTGAGCATTCTCTTTTAATTCCAGCTTTCTTTAGCACCATGTGTCTACGCATAGGGCAAACGAATTAGTCACTGCCTTTAGTGAACTCCAACTATCAAACTGAGCTTTCCAGATCACAGAGTTGCTCAAGGTTAAGATTAATTCAGTATCTGGTACTTCGGCCTCTCTCTCTAGACCCCAAATCTAGCACCGAGTACATTACAGAAGTAATGAGGGCGTAAACTTCAATAAGCTAAAGCACAAGTATTGAAAGCAGCCTATTAAATACCAGTGGAGCAACAAATACAAATCATGGTCCACTGAGGTAGCTGACCGAACTAACTATAATATCTAAGAAAACATGGAGCAATGACTTTTAACATGCTGTGTGCCACGCCCCCCTATGCAAGAATTTGGACTTGTCCCTGAGGTAACAAGAAAGCCAGCAATGGTTCAAGAAATACAGGTAGAAATCAGGTTATGGTCTGGAATGAACCCTTTTGCTCACTCTGTTATTGCATTCCTCCTAGGGCAGCCAATGCTTCCAAGAAACGAATGGAGCAAACACAGTAAAAAGACCCAAACCAATGATTCGCAGTGCAAAAGACTGACTGACATTGATGATCTTGTTCATTTTAGTTTGGTAACTAGAGCAAAGTGAAGTAACCCTCGAGGAGGCATGCGGCTCTATAGAAAACTCCTAACTCACTAAATAAATCACGATTTCTGGGGTTTACCCATTGCTGGTTGAATTCAATCAATCCACGGATGGAACAAAATACTGTCAGGCGTATAAGTTGCTTTGTCAATCACAATGAGTAAAACCTTAATTAGCCTTATATTTTCAAGGTGTTTGTAAATGCTTATGTGTTTTCTGAGTTTACTTTGTTTTTTGGATTTTGAATCTGAAGAACTTATGGAATGTTTAGTTTGTGATAGCTATTAATGCCAAACACAAAAAAAGTGTTGGGAGGAATACTTGCAATTTGTCTAACCACTGGCAACCGCTGGGGTAGCGTCCCAACCCATCATTCTTTTGCTCACCATGGCACCTCAGTTTGGACGCAGCCATATGCTAATCAGCCTTGACCTTGCCCCTTATTGGAACAGTTTAGTCCGAACTGCCATGTCAGATCATCACAGAACAGGAAGAAAAGCAACCTATGAACGGATGTGCCCCGATTGGGCATCAGCCAGTTATAGTTTGGTTCCAGTGTAACGGTGAGCATGGGAACCACGTCTGGGCATACCCTTGACACTCAAAGTGGTGTATCAAACACACAATAGGTGATAGGAGGACTGCTTGCTATTTGTCTAACCACTGGTAATTACGGCACGGCCACCAGCTGCTGCGAGTGCCTTTCCCGCCTTCTGCCTCGCTGCCCCGGCTCCGCCGCGTGACCACGCCCCCTGACATCGAGCGGCGTGGTCTCCGCTCGCTTCCTTCCCTCTGTTTCTGTGCCTGTTAATATTGTGCTTTGTTTTGTAATATTTGCTGTTATTCTGTGATTGTCTCCCCCATTGTTGCCTGGTTGCCTGTTCCTTCAGCCGCCCCCGTCTCATCCCTCCCCGCTCCCCGCTTCCCGCCCCCACCGCTTACCCCGCCCCTTTCTTCATTCTGTACCCTCGCCGCTCCCGCCTCCCAGCTGCTCCGCCCCCCCGCGCACTTGGCCATATATGGCGACCGTGCGACGCAGGTGAGTGCGACCTAATTCTAGGACACCCCAGCGCCGCACGGCCACCAGCTGCTGCGAGTGCCTTTCCCGCCTTCTGCCTCGCTGCCCCGGCTCCGCCGCGTGACCACGCCCCCTGACATCGAGCGGCGTGGTCTCCGCTCGCTTCCTTCCCTCTGTTTCTGTGCCTGTTAATATTGTGCTTTGTTTTGTAATATTTGCTGTTATTCTGTGATTTTCTCCCCCATTGTTGCCTGGTTGCCTGTTCCTTCAGCCGCCCCCGTCTCATCCCTCCCCGCTCCCCGCTTCCCGCCTCCACCGCTTACCCCGCCCCTTTCTTCATTCTGTACCCTCCCCGCTCCCGCCTCCCAGCTGCTCCGCCCCCCCGCGCACTTCGCCATATATGGCGACCGTGCAAACGCGCAGCGTTGACGCGCAGCGGGCGCGCCGATTGTGCGCCGAAGGCGCGCCAAAGGTAAGCCCGTCTGCGCCTGGACCGCGCCCAGTGCCAGGAACCCTGTCCCCCACCGACGAAGGCCGACCCGACGAACCTACAACGCCGCCGAACTCTTCGCACTCAACACCAGCGGCATCCCGGGATGCCACCGAGCCACCCCGAAGCACACCCACGGACCCTTCAGCTGCCACGCCTGCAAGTTCTCCTGCGTCCGGACCTGCCCTGCACCAGCACCCGCCAGGCCGAACACCAGCAGCAACCACCTCAAGTGCATCCTGCTCAACACCCGCTCCGTCCACAGACACGCCATCGAACTCTGGAACCTCCTCGACACCACAGCCCCTGACATCGCCTTCCTCACGGAGACCTGGATGAACGCCTCCTCAGCGCCCGACATCGCCATCGCCATCCCAGAAGGCTACAAGATCATCCGGAGGGACCGCACCGCCAACCAGACGGGAGGAGGCATCGCCATCATCCACAGGGACACCATCCGCATCACGACCAACACCGACGACACCCTAACCACCGCCGAACACCTGCACTTCCAGATCCACACCGACCCGAAGACCACCCTCAGAGGCACCCCCGGGACCACGCACACGATTCAGCGAGGACATCGCCGACTTCATCAGCCCGCATGCCCTCCCCTCCGCCGACTACATCCTCCTCGGGGACCTCAACTTCCACCTGGAGAACAACAGCGACCGCAACACCATCACCCTGCTCGACAACCTTGCCAACCTCGGACTCAAGCAGCTGGTGTCCGCCCCCACCCACCTCGCCGGACACACACTCGACGCCGTCTTCTCATCCAGCAAAGACATCGCCTTCAGCCACGCAACAGGACTCCACTGGACGGACCACAGCTGCGTCCACTTCAACTTCAAAAGAACGACGATCCACCACCACCAGCAACAGGTTGCCCGAAGAAGCTGGAACAAGATCACAGCCGACCAGCTCACCGCCTCCCTGAGCCAGCACCCTCCGGCCGGCTCAACGAACCCCAGCCAGGCCGCCGACAACCTCACGAAGTGGATCAGCAACTGCACGGACGAACTCGCCCCTCTGAGGACCCCGCCCAGCAGACCCGGCAGCAGAAAAACCCCATGGTTCACCGACGAACTCAAGAGCTCCAAGAAGAACTGCTGAGCCCTCGAGAAAGTATGGAGAAGGGAACCAACAATGAACAACATGTCCACCCTCAAGCTCGCCACCCGGAAACACCACCAACTGATCCGCGCCACCAAGAAAACTGCATACAAGGACCGTCTGGACAACAACGCACACAACTGCAAGGAACTCTTCAACATCGTGAAAGAGCTCTCCAACCCCAACGCCGGAAACAACGACATCACCCCATCGCAAGACCTCTGCAACTCCCTCGCCTCCTACTTCCACAACAAGATCGCGGACATACACAACAGCTTCAGCATCCAACCGACGCACGTCACAACCGCAGCAACGCCACCCACCACCACCCTCCGCGCCTGGACCCTGATCAACACCGAAGGCACCATCTGCACGATGAACTCCATCCACTCCGGATCTCCAACCGACCCCTGCCCTCACCACGTCTTCAACAAGGCCGACGTCGTCATCGCACCCCACCTGCGGGACATTATCAACACCTCCTTCGACACCGCCACCTTCACGGAGAGCTGGAAGCACGCCGAACTCAGTGCTCTACTCAAGAAACCTACAGCGGACCCCACCGAACTCAAGAATTACCGTCCCATCTCGCTCCTCCCGTTCCCGGCCAAAGTCATCGAAAAGACCGTAAACAAACAGCTGCCCGCCTTCCTCGAGACGAATGGATCCCTCGACCCCTCACAGTCTGGCTTCCGAGCCAACCACAGCACGGAGACCGCCCTCATCGCCGCCACCGATGACATCCGAACCCTGATGGACAACGGAGAAACAGCGGCCCTCATCCTCCTGGACCTCTCCGCGCCATTCGACACTGTCTGCCACCGCACCCTAGTACAGCGCCTTGGCAACATCGGAATCCAGGAGAAGGCACTGGAATGGATCACCTCCTTCCTCGACGGAAGAACACAGAGAGTCCGCCTACCACCGTACAAGTCAGAGGCCACCGAAGTCATCTGCGGCGTCCCTCAAGGATCCTCGTTGAGTCCCACCCTCTTCAACGTCTACATGAGCCCCCTCGCGGCCATCGCACGCCAACATAACCTCAACATAATCTCCTACGCCGACGACACCCAACTGATCCTCTCCCTGACCAACGACCCCGCCGCCGCCAGAGCCAACCTGCACGAAGGGATGAAGGACGTAGCCGAGTGGATGACGACCAGCCGCCTGAAACTGAACTCAGACAAGACGGAGGTCCTCATCCTGGGCTCCTCGCCCTCCGCCTGGGACGACTCCTGGTGGCCCCCCGCCCTGGGCACCGCACCCAAACCGACGGACCACGCACGCAACCTGGGCTTCATCCTGGACTCCTCCCTCTCCATGACCAGACAAGTCAACGCCGTCTCCTCGTCATGCTTCAACATCCTGCGCATGCTACGGAAGATCTTCTGGTGGATCCCCACCGAGACCAGGAAGACTGTCACCCAGGCCCTCGTCACCAGCCGACTGGACTACGGCAACGCCCTCTACGCCGGAACCACTGCCAAGCTCCAGAAGAGACTCCAGCGGATCCAGAACGCCTCAGCCAGACTCATCCTCGACATCCCACGAAACAGCCACATCTCCGGGCACCTGAGAGACCTGCACTGGCTCCCCGTCAACAAAAGAATCACCTTCCGCCTCCTCACCCACGCACACAAAGCCCTACACGACCAAGGACCGAGCTACCTCAACAACCGAATCAACTTCTACACCCCCAAGCGACACCTCAGATCAACCAGCCACGCCCTCGCCGCCGTCCCCCGCATCCGAAGAGCGACAACAGGAGGAAGGTCCTTCTCCTACCTGGCCGCCAAGACCTGGAACTCCCTCCCGACCGACCTACGCCTGACCCAGAACCACCTCTCCTTCAGGAAGAAGCTTAAGACCTGGCTGTTCGAGCAGTAAAGGCACCCCCCCTCCTAGCGCCTTGAGACCCTACGGGTGAGTAGTGCGCTCTATAAATGTATTGATTGATTGATTGATTGATTGATTGATTGATTACTCGGGTAGCTTCCCAACCCATTGTTCATTTGCTCACCATGCCACTTTAGTTTGGACCCAGTCATATGCAAAACAGTCTTGACTCTGCTACTCATGGGAACAGCCACAGGAACCAAGCTATACCGGACAGATGAAACCTTATTGGGCTGAAACCGGTGCTAAGTTGTTTGTTTTACTGTTCATGGAGGACCTGGTTTGGCAGTTCGGGTTGGACTGTTCCCACTGGAGCAGGCATAAGACTGATTTGTATATGGTATGGCTGGGTCCAAATTGAGGTGGCATATCGGGCAAAAAACGATTAAACTGATGTGGCCTGAGCAACTGACAGTGACTGAGATTAATTTAAGCATCATCTTGTTGTTCCAAAGCAATGCAACACGTTGATTTATTTGCTGACTTAGAGTGAGTGCACTCAGAGTCTACATTCTTCCTCGCTGAATATTGCGAAAAGAAATTTAATGAAGACTCGAGAATGATACTAGTACCTCTAGCTTAATAATTTAAACATGAAATATAACACCGGAGGGGAAAAAGAGTTGCTTTTGGAGTGCACTATTCAGAGCTGCTACCACTTTCCACAAACCCCAATTTCCATATTAAAATCACAGGATGGTCAACAGAGCCCTGATTTCAGCAAAGCTAGCAGGTACTGCTCTACAATCACCAAAAAGAAGATGATCACTGATCTTGACAAGGACTGCAAAAGTATCTGATTTTTAGCTCTGGTAAGAATTGGTTGAGTTGGGGCTCACCTGGTCTGTCAGTGAGACTCATTCTTGTAGTAGACTTAAAATGCGTAACCGAAGTGATCGTAGAATCTGGGCCCCAGGTCAAAGGGAAAGAGAGTGACTTAGCAGTATTTGTATGTTGACTTTGCTTTGCTAATGTGAACCATTCACTTGTTTGCGAAATGGAAGCCTGTATAAAAATATAAAAGATATTTTAAGTTAAAAAAATATAAAAGTCTTCAGAGCAAATTGTCTACTCTTACAAATTATTACTTGTACTATACATGTTTTATTAAATAATTATTTATTATTTTATAAGAACAATAACAATGAACAATATGTAGCAGATAGTTATGGCGAGATAATCACAATTCTCTCAGATCACATGCCAACATTATGTCTTTCATGCAATGCTCAATGCAATTATAACCGGCTGAGGCTTCCGCAATTATGTATGTAGAACGGCATATGTACAACCATGGTGCTAGTTGACCCTGTGCACATGTTCAAAGCATTTTTTAAAGGTGTATTTACGTGCTTAATAATGACAGTCTGTGCTCTGGGCGGGGGCGGACTGTAAATTCTTGAGCAAATTCTGCTATCTTTATGTGTTCTGGCATTTTGGCGTCTCATCTAGCGAGTGTCATTCAGATTTCCTCTGCCATGCACCATTTCCCCACATCGCTTAGACAGTTCACTACAGCTGGGATTTACGACTCATTCAGTGTACTGCTAGCCTTCTCTTTGTCAGGAGGAGGGTGACATTTACAAGTTTTTCCTCATTTTATTCCTAATGCGCCCTACAGATATACCAAAGAGATACGTTTGCGGGGTCGGCTGTAAATCAACCTGTGTGCCCTCTTTAAAATAATCTATGACTTGTCCCCAATAATATCGCAACATTAGGCAGTTACACGTCATCGTACGTGGGTGACTCCCATTTAGTTAACATTTGGGGCATTCTCTGCCATTTAGTGGGCTCTATCATATGCAACATTTGTGGCGTGATGTGTGTCTGGTGTAGAAAAATTTAATGAATCAGTCAGAATCTAGCATTCCTATTTGGCAGTGCATTTAAGCAGAAGGGACCTCTTCTCACAGCGTGTCCGTAAATCCGGACACGCAGTTTATTTCCTATTTCGTCCTGGGGTTTTGTAAACTCGCCCCTCGCATTTTTTTTAAGACATGGGACTCAGACACGAATGGTCGCAAATAGTGTGGAAATGTACACGCGACTGGCAAATCTTAAAAATCAACACAGCCAAACGCCTATCTGACGAACTGATCATCAAAACCACAATCGCAGAGAATAACTTAAAAGCAGGAATTAACATTTCTACCTTCAAAACTTGTCTAGCGGACATTACCCGCGAAATGGAGGAGCAAAAGGATTACCTAATGCGACAAAAGATTCACTAACTACAGAAAGATATCAAAACATTGGATAAAGAGAAAGTATATCCTTATATCAGGGAAGACTATCAAGCCCCAGAGGGCTCTATGACCTACTGTTGAAAACAGGGGTCTTCCAGTAGCTCATCAAGCAGAGATAGCTGGGGAAGTAAAAAACAATAGGGGATACTGCCACCACGAATGTACAGATACCCGATGAGCCCCTATCCAGGCTGTCCAGGCTGGCATATTCCTAGGGCTGCCCAGGGGGTAATATAAAGTCAGAACCTAAGCCATTTAACAGAGAGCCACACATCCTTTGCCTGGGTAATAAAGGGTGTTATGCTACCTCAAAGTTTCTTGAACAGCAGAAAGTAGCATAGGATAGCTCTGAAGAGATAAACGCCCGATGGCAGCAAAGCAGTTGAAAAGAGAGCTTCCGTCCCACCAAAAACAGCGGTAAAATAGCAGTTTGAAAAAAAAATTATTCATAGTTTTTTAGGCCTTGACCTAGGGACTGCTTCAGCTGTATTACCAGATGTCCCACCAGCATGTAATCTAAAACAAGCATTTGCAATGCAATAGGTCTCGCATTTACGGCTATTGGCTTTGTAAATGACAATGCCTTTTACTTATGTTTTAAAAACAAAAAATGAAAAGCATTGTTATTTGCCATGTCAATAGCTCAAACTTGTGTAAATGCGAGACCTATTGCATTGCAAATGCTTGTTCTTTTTTTCAGTCCTCCATTGGAGTGTGTGTTTTCTGTCTTTCTCTCTGTTGTGCAACTCCCTCTCAAATTCCTGTCCGCACCCAGTGTGCTCCATATTCCCCCATTACCAACCCTCAGCTTACCCACAGCTTCCCCAAACCAGGCTTTTAATTTTTCTTTCAGTTCCACTCCACGACCTAGAGGTCCTCTCAACACGATTCCCTGCTGCTTCCCTCCCTGTTGATTCCCTTTCCCACTCCGCTCTGCTCCCCAACCCTCCTGTCACTGTCCATCTACAAAAACATGTTTTAATATTTTGGAGGACTTGGTAGCTGCCATTTGCTTCTCAGCTGCTCCTTTTTCACAAAGTGCATTTGTGCGCCTTTTTAAATGTGTTTTTTGATTTTTTTGTTTACTGTTTTAAGCGACGTGCACCATTTTGGAACAGTAAATAAAAAAAAACTAAATAATATTGAGCCTCACCTCGATAGCATCATGATGTGTGCATTGTTTTTCTATTTTAGCTTTTTTAAATGCACTTAATTTTATCGCTGATGCACAGCGTTGGTAATAAGCATTATCAAAGTAATAATGTGGAAAAGGCAATCCCTGTTGGCTTTTCCAGTTCTTTTTTCGTCATGCTTCATAGTACTTTGAGCTGCTTTCTAACCGCTCTCAGTTCGGGCATGTAATTGAACCAATTTTGTAGTAGTGTAAAAGAAAACAAGTTACTTACCTGTAACTGTAGTTCTCCAGTATTGGAAGCTTTCATAGATTCACATGTCCGAATCATTCCCCGTTGTCGAGACGGGAGTCTCCGGTACATAAAAAAGCAATGCTTAGTAGTAGAGCAAATCGAAAAGAGGCCTAGGCCCATTGCCCTTTTGCAACCCATAGCCTTTGTTATGTAAAAAGGCCCAAACTTTTCCCTGAACCAATCGGAGCTCCTCACCCTCTAGAACACTCCTGAGAGAACCTTTTACCCCTCAGATTTTTGCGCACTTGTGCATAAAGAACACTTTTCGTGCTAAATCCAAGGTGAGCCTCTCAGGGGAGGAGGGTGGGTGCATGTGAATCTATGAAAGCTTCCAATGCTGGAGAACTACAGTTACAGGTAAGTAACTTGCTTTCTTACTCCAGTATTGGAACTTTCATACATTCACATGCCTGAATCAAAATAGTGAGCAGTGATATCACAAAGCACATTTGTCTCTTACATTTCCTCATCATGTAATGTATTATGAATATAATCAAGAATAGCAAAATACAATAAATGTGTCTTTGCAAACAAGAGAAAAGAATGGAGGGATGGAAAGAAAAAAGGCTCACCGTCACCGGATGATATTTCTCAGCACCGGTTCTCCCACCGCCGCCTCTGACTCTGTGGCCGCCTCCAAGCAGTAGTGCCTGGTGAGGGTGTGCGTAGATGCCCAGGTAGCTGCTCTGCAGATATCCTGGATTGGCACTCCTCCAAATAACGCAGTGTATGTGGACACTGCTCTCGTCGAATGGGCACGAACTTGTGTGCCTAGAGGTTTTCCAGCAGCCTGAAGAAAGTAGACAATCGCACTGGAAATCCACCTGGCAATCCCTCGTTTTGATAAAGGGAAACCTTTCCTGGGTGCGCTGAAAGCAACTAAGAGCTGTGAAGATTTGCAAAAACTCTTAGTCGCTTTTAGATAGAATTTGGGGCATTTTTGAACGTCTAGCGAATGCAAAACTCTTTCCGCCGCCGTTGTTGGTTGAGGAAAGAAAGGTTTTAAAACCAATGGTTCATTCAAATGAAAGTCAGTTTGCACTTTAGGAATAAATTTAGGATTAGTCCTAAGAATCAGTCTGTCTTCATTAAACTGTAGAAAAGGATCTTGAATCGTTAGAGCCTGCAGCTCTCCTACTCTTCTTGCTGAAGTTAGAGCAATGAGAAGCGCCACCTTCCATGATCAATCAATCAATCAATCAATCAAAGCATTTGTATAGCGCGCTACTCACCCGGAGGGTCTCAAGGCGCTTGGGGAGGGGGGGTCCGCTACTGCTCGAACAGCCAGGTCTTGAGCTGCTTCCTGAAGGCGAGGTGGTCCTGGGTCAGGCGGAGGTGGGTCGGGAGGGAGTTCCAGGTCTTGGCGGGAGGTAGGAGAAGGACCTTCCCCCTGTGGTGACTCTTCGGATGCGGGGGACGGCGGCGAGAGCGTGGCCGGTCGATCGGAGCTGGCGTTTGGGAGCGTAGAAATTGAGGCGGCTGTTGAGGTATCCTGGTCCTTGGTTTTGCAGGGCTTTGTGTGCGTGGGTGAGGAGACGGAAGGTGATTCTCTTGTTGACCGGGAGCCAGTGCAGGTCTCGCAGGTGTCCGGAGATGTGGTTGCGACGGGGGATGTCCAGGATGAGCCTTGCTGAGGCGTTCTGGATCCGCTGGAGTCTCTTCTGGAGTTTGGCGGTGGTTCCGGCGTAGAGGGCGTTGCCGTAGTCCAGTCGGCTGGTGACGAGGGCCTGGGTGACCGTCTTCCTGGTCTCGGTGGAACTTAAGGTCCACCCTGTGGATAGGCTCGAAAAGGATGATTCATCAATTGTGACAGCACTAAGTTGAGATTCCAGAGCGGTGGTGGAGGCTTTATTGGAGGAAAAACTCTGAATAATCCCTTCATAAACTGTTTGATGATCCTTGATGACCATAAGGAGGGACCTGAGGCAGACCTCCTGTAACGGGATATTGCGGCTAAATGCATCTTTAGAGATGCATGAGCCAATCCAGACTTAGCTAACAGTAAGATGTATGGTATAATTTCATGAGGTGCCGCAGTCAGAGGATGGATCTTACTCCGTTGACACCAGAGACAAAATATCTTCCACTTCATCTTGTAGGTTTTGTTTGTGCTATATGCCCTAGCTTTAGAGAGGATGTTCCTACATTCTGTTGAGATATTCAGGTGTCGAAATTCACAGTGCTTAGGAGAAAGGCTGCTAAGCACAAGGATTTCAGGTCCGGATGGAGAACTTGTTCCCGGGACATAGTCATAAGTGATGGCATCGATTGGAGGTGGATTGGTTGACTCTCCGACAGTAGCAGAAGTTCCGTGAACAAGTGTTGCCTGGGCCACCATGGGGCTATCAGGATGAGCCTGCACGGTTCTTTCTTGATCTTCGCAATCACTCGCGGCAGGAGGGGAATCGGAGGAAAAGCGTAGGCAAAGACGCCGGCCCATGCCATCGAAAACGCATTCCCCCAGGACTCCCACTGGGGAAGCCAGCTTGCGAAGAACCGTCATTTCTTGTTCTCCCTTGTGGCAAAAAGGTCTACTGTTGGTTTTCCCCATGTTCTAAAAATGTTGTCCAGGAGTCCTCGGTCCAACTCCCACTCGTGGCAGGATGATTTGAGCCTGCTGAGGGTCTCTGCTTTGGTGTTCTGATCTCCTGGGAGATGTTCTGCTGACATGGATATCCCTTGCTGTAGAGCCCATTCCCATATTTTTTGGGCTTCCTGAGAGAGGGAGCGATCTTGTTCCTCCCTGTTTGTTTAGGTAGTGCATCGCAGTCGTGTTGTCCGTTCTTATCAACACCAACGAACCTCTTATCCATGGCAGGAAAGCAAGCAAAGCGAAGCGTGCTGCTCTGAGTTCTAGCAAGTTTATGTGTAAATGCTGTTCGTGCAACTTCCAACTACCGCTGACTTAAAGGTCCTGTAGAAATGCTCCCCACCCTTCTAGGGACGCATCTGTAGTCACTACCAATGGGGCTGGTGCTGCGAGGAATGAGAGCCCTTGAGAGACATTTAGTTGTCGTGTCCACCATGCTGCTGCCTGCCTCATGACCGGTGTTACTTGGATCACATCTTCGAAGGATCCCTCCGCTTGACGCCATTGAAGGTCGAGTTGCTCTTGCAACGGGCGCATTCTTAGTCTGCAGTGAGGTGCGAGGGGGATGCAAGATGACATCATTCCCAGTAATGATTTGTACCTGCGTACTGAAAGATACTTTCTTTTATGAAACTCCTGGAAGTGAGACACAAACTTTAGCTGTCTTTCTTTGGAGGGAAATGCCTTGTTTCTCTCTGTGTCAAAAATTGCTCCCAGAGAAGTGATCCGTTTTTTTGGTTGAAGGGATGATTTTTCCTCGTGTAGAGTCAATCCCAGCCTGGTGAACAAGTCTATGCAAGCCCTTGTTGACGTTCTAGCTAGTGCTCCTGATGGTGCCTTGACTAACCAGTCGTCTAGGTAAGGAAAAACTTGATGTTTCTGTTTCCTTAAGACAGCCGCAACTGGAGCCAGGTATTTTGTGAACACTCTTGGGTCTGATTTAAGGCCGAATGGCAGTACCTTTAAATGGTAATGTTCTCCGGCTACCATGAACCGAAGGTACTGCCTGTGGGAAGGATGGATGGAGACGTGAAAGTACGCATCCTGTAGATCTAAGGTAGTCATTTGATCCCCCGGGTTCAATAGTAGAAGGATGCCCTGAAGAGAAACCATCCTGAAAGATTGCTTCTTGATATAGGTGTGAGAAGTTGGCCTGATATATGATGCTCACTAGTTCTAGTGATCACCTTGTATCAGTCCAAACAACCCCTATGGTGATTGGTTGTAAGTCAACCTTATAGACCAGCTATCCTAAAGGTAGCATGGACAAAGCAGTCTTAGGCTAAACTCTTTTTGCATGTGAAGCCAGCTGTTTTACCACAATATAACCCCTTGAATACTAGATGAAAGGACACCACACAGGTTGTTATGAAAATAAAATGTATATTTATTAATACCAACACCTCTGAACTCTTTATGAGGTCAGAGGGCTAAGCACATGACAATCTCTTACGAAAAATACTACAAGTTGCACAAAATTACAATGGTGCCCTAGGGGCACGACAAACCATATACTAAGTTAGTGGAATGTGAGAGTCGATAAAAGGAATGGAGCTGTCCAGAGCCTGTAGGATCGATGGGACCACGCTACACTAACTTCAGGTAAGTAATAGGAGGCCCACGGAACGCGTGTGCAGAGTGTGAACTCACACGCGAGATGCGTAACAACGTCTATGGACAGTACAGTTCAAGTTAAAGGTGAGTACGGACAATCCTGACTAGTTAGGACAACAACGACTGTGGAATTGGACACTAGGACAGTTAGACTACCCTTGAGCACCGACATGCTCTCGTTACCTCACCCACGGGCTGTGGGTGCATAGGTGCCAAAGTGTGTCGGGTTCTCGCGTTGAAGTCAATGGAGCCTGAAAGAAAAGATGCTGCAGGCGACCAGGAGGAAGATGTCCGGTGCGATCCAAGGGTGGATCGGTGAAGAAGAGGACCTGAAAGCAGAGGGGACAGTGTTCAAAGTCACTAGCCAGTGACCGGTGTGGAACCAGGAAGGAACCAGGTGCTGTCGTCGCGATCAGGTGAAGAGTGGACGCTTGACTCTGCAGCCAAGTGGACCAGGAGGTGTCTTCGACGACCAGGATGGAGGCACGAGCTGTCCCACGCAGGCTCTCGCTGTCGGCGGTGTCGGATCCGGGATTGGACTCAACAGGCCTTGGCAAAGGCAACCCACGCGGTGAAGGGAAAAGACGTCTAGTGCGGACTAGGAGAGTACGAGGTGCCCCTCTTTTGGAAGGGAGCAAGGGCCAGTCTGGAGCAACCAGACCAGCAGCAAAGATTCGAAGGTTCGTCGTCTAGGAGGCCACTAGCCAGCCGGCAAGTGACCAGACAACGCGTCGAGCAGCAAACAAGCAGAAGGGCCCCACGCAGATCTCGTGGATGCTGGAGGGCTGATCTTCGGTGCAGGGGCTACTCGGGGCTGGGGCTTCTCAGTCCCCAAAGCACTTGGTCGAGTTTACCTCGGGAGTCGTGCTGGAAGCGAAGTGCAGGTTCGTTCAAGATGGCCGGTCCCACATGTCTCGTCGCACCCACGGGTCTCCGCTTTGCTGCAGATGTGAGTTAAGGTCGGAGAGGTCTGGGAATCCGGGTCTCGTCGGGAACTGAAGTCTGGATCCTCGAGGGAAGACGACAAAGTGAAGCCGCTGGACGCTTGATGGTGCCTGCAGTTGCAGGGTGGACACTCCTTGTCCACAAGGGAGATTCTTAAGTCTTCTGTGGAGCAGAACGTCGAAGGCCAGAGTTTCTTCTTGTTGAATAGTTCAGGATAATCTAATTTGGAATGGGACCAGCTCCTACCTTTATTCTCCTAAAGGGGGCTGCACTACTGACTAGGTCCCTCCCCTGGGTGGGACCAGAAAGGGGGGTGGCTACACCCCCTATCCTTTGTCCGGTTTCCCGCCAGAGCTGGGACAGGGATGCCCCAGCAACTGGTTTGAACCGGTGTATGCACAGGGCACCTTGTGTGCCCCAGGCATGTCTCATTCCTTTCAGGCCTCCCTACCTCAATACACAAAATCCTGTCTGGGGTGGTGCTAGCACCTCCCAAGGCAGGAAACCCTTTGTCCAGCCATCCTCGCTGGAAGGACTCCCAGCAGCGGGAGGTCAGACTTGTGTCTGTGGTGGCAGCATCTATTTTGTGATGCTGAGGCTCGAGTTAACTTTAACCGGGGTTCACAGTTACATACATGTTGTGTCCCTCTAGAAGGGTGGAATGCTACCCCCGTCGCCAGATTTGACGAGGGGGTAGTATTCCAAATCGTATGACACCTTACTCGACATGTTTTGATAATGTTATACCAGAGTTAGCCTTTAACCGCGAGGTTGATAATGCACTTAAGAGTATATGGTATAGCGTTATCATGGAACAGCTATTAGGACTTGGTTCCGCAAGCTGCAAATGGGCTCAGCTCATGCCAGAGCACCATCTCACATAATTCCAAGCACTCTGCCTTCAGGATTGATAAGGCCTTCCATAGGAGTGACTGATAGGAATATATGTGTCCATTTTAGGGTTAGATATAGGTATACTATATCTACACCAAAGGGTGTTTACACCACCTTGCCCCAGCTGTCATGCAGCCAGTTGTGTCAGATTTAGATGGCCAGCCAGGGGTGGCATAATACATGCTTCAGCCCCTGGTAGGCCCTGGGTACACCTATGCCCTGGGTACAGGGACTGATAAGGTTGCCCAGTACCAATTGGTAAATGCACCTAAAGTACATGGTTGTCAATTTAGAGAGAGAACAGCTAGGCTGTGGGTCTGATTAGCAGGCCCACAGCCAGGGAAAGTCGTAAACCAGTGAAGCAAAAAGCAAAAATCTGGGGTGACCATAGGATTGCAGACCCCACTCTCCTACATAACCCCCCCCCCCCAAACCTAGGGACATTAAACTAACCTTGACCAGGTGAGTCTTCCTGTTCTAAGTGGAAATACCTGGAGAGACCATCTGCATTGCCATGGTCAGTCCCTGGTCTATGCTCCACTGTAAAGTCCATCCCCTGTAGGGAAATGGACCACCTAAGAAGTTTGGGGTTTTCACCCTTCATCTGATTTAGCCATAAGAGGGGCTTATGGTCGGTCTGAATCTTGAAGTGAGTTCCAAACAAGTATGGCCTCAACTTCTTCAGGGCCCAAACCACAGCAAAGGCCTCCCTCTCAATAGCTGACCAACGTTTCTCTCTAGGGGTCAGCCTTCTGCTTATAAAAGCAATGGGCTGGTCATGACCATCAATATTCAGTTGAGAAAGAACAGCTCCCACACCCAACTCAGATGCATCTGTTTGGACAATGAAGGTTTTGGAGTAGTCAGGACTCTTGAGAATAGGTGCAGTACACATGGCCTGCTTTAGGTCATCAAATGCCTTCTGACAGCTAACCGTCCACTGAACTTTCTTTGGCATGTTCTTGCTTGTCAAGTCATTAAGTGGTGTCACAATGGACCCATATTTTTGACAAACTTCCTATAGTAACCAGACAGGCCCAAGAAAGCTCTGACCTGTGTCTGGGTGGTTGGAGGAGCCCAGTCCTTTATGGCCTGTATCTTGCGCTCCAATGGTTGAACCTGGCCTCCACCCACAAGGTGGCCCTGGTACACAACCTGACTCTGCCCTATCTGGCACTTAGTAGCCTTGATAGTGAGGCCTGCCTTTTGCAGGGCCTCCAAAACTTTCCTCATGTGGATCAGGTGATCCTCCCAGGTGGAGCTAAAGACAGCAATATCATCTAGATATGCTGCACAGAAGTTATCCAACCCAGTGAGAACTTGGTTCACCAACCTTTGAAAAGCGGCAGGTGCATTCTTCAAACCAAAGGGCATCACCACAAATTGGTAATGACCTCCTGGGGTAGAAAATGCTGTTTTGGCCTTGGCATCCTCAGCTAACCTGATCTGCCAATAACCAGCTGTTAGGTCAAATGTACTTAAGAAAGTTGCAGAAGCCAACTTGTCTATCAGTTCACCTGCCCTAGGTATTGGATGGGCATCTGTCTTAGTGACAGCATTGAGACCCCTGTAGTCTACACAAAACCTCATCTCTCTCTTACCATCCTGGGTGTGAGGTTTAGGCACTAGAACTACAGGACTAGCCCAAGGGCTCTCTGACGGTTCAATGACTCCCACTTCCAACATCTTTTGGACTTCTTTCTTAATGCAGTCCCTGACGTGGTCAGGTTGCCTGTAGATTTTACTCTTGACAGGCAGACTGTCACCAGTGTCCACCTCATGGGTGCACCAGTTTGTCTGACTGGGGGTCAGTGAGAACATTTGCCTGAAGGATTGACGAACCTGTTTTCAATCCTCTTGTTGATGTTCAGAGAGGCTGTCAGAAAAGACTACACCATCTACTGACCCATCATCAGGGTTCTGAGTGAGCAGGTCTGGGAGAGGGTCACTCTCTTCCTCCTGCCCCTCATCTGTGGCCATGAGCAAGCCCGTGTCCTCCCTGTTGACAAATGCTTTGAGCCTGTTTACATCAAGCACCCTGTGGGGGCTCCTGGGAGTTCCCATGTCCACCAAGTAGGTGACTTCTCCCTTTTGCTCAATGATGGTATGGGGTCCAGACCATTTGTCTTGGAGAGCTGCTGGGGCCACTGGCTCCAACAGCCACACCTTCTGTCCTGCATGGTACACAGTTAGAACAGCCTTTTGGTCATGCCAAGCTTTTTGAAGTTCTTGGCTGGCCTCAAGGTTTTTAGATGCCTTCTCCATGTACTCTGCCATCCTGGAGCGGAGACCAAGTACATAGTCCACTATGTCAAGCTTAGGCTTTTTGAGAGGTAAATCCCATCCTTCCTTCACAAGACATAGGGGTCCTCTTACAGGATGCCCAAACAGAAGCTCAAAAGGGCTGTAACCAACCCCCTTCTGTGGGACCTCTCTGTAAGCAAACAGGAGGCAGGGTAAAAGGATGTCCAATCTTCGCCTGAGCTTTTCAGGTAACCCTTTTATCATCCCTTTGAGGGTCTTGATGAATCTCTCAACAAGCCCATTGCATTGTGGGTGATAGGGTGTGGTAAATTTGTAATTTACACCACACTCCTTCCACATAGCAGTCAAGTATCCTGACATGAAGGTTGCACCTCTGTCAAGAGACAACCTCATTAGGAAACTCCACTCTGGAGAAAACTCCAAGTGGGGCCCTGGCCACAACAGGAGCTGTAGTGGTCCTAAGGGGAATAGCTTCTGTATACCTGGTGGCATGATCCACTACCACCAGTATAAATCTGTGCCCAGATGCTGTTGGGGGGTCCATTGGTCCAACAATGTCAATCCCCACTCTTTCAAAGGGAACCCCCACCACAGGTAGTGGTATAAGGGGGGCCTTTGTTGTGCCACCTGATTTGCCACTGGCTTGACAGGTGACACATGGGCGACAAAACTCTTTAGTGTCTTCAGACATATGGAGCCAGTGAAAGTGTGGGGCAAGCCTGTCCCAAGTCTTGTTCTGGCCTAAGTGACCTGCAAGGGGAATCTCATGGGCTAAGGTGAGAAGGAAACCTCTAAGAGACAAGGGGATGACCTGCCTCCTGGTAGCACCAGGCTTGGGGTCTCTTGCCCCAGAGTATAGGAGTCCATCTTCCCAGTATACTTTATGGGCACCTGTAGCATTCCCTGCAGCCTCAGCAGCAGCCTGCTGTCTGAGGGGTTCAAGAGAGAAACAATCTAATTGGGCCTGCCTCAAGTCTGCCCTGGAAGGTCCCCCTGTCCCAAGAAACTCAACCTGATCAGGCTCAAGTTCTTCTAGGACAGTTCCTTCTGGGGTCTCTGGGTCAGCCTCCTGAGAGGGCTGATCCTCAACCTGAGACAGGGGGGAAGGCTCTGCCTTAACCCTACCATTCCTTCTCTTGGGTAGTGTCTGGTCCATTCTTCCAGGATCCAGCACTTGTTCAGCTGGGCATTTCTTGGCCTGTGACCTAGTCACAGCAAGGACATTTGAGGAGAGACCTAGCATTTCTACATGAGTCCTGTACTCCACATCTGACCACAGTGAGGATTCCAAATCATTGCCCAAAAGACAATCTACTGGGAGGTCTGAACTAACTACAACCCTTTTGAGGCCAGTTACCCCTCCCCAGGAGAAATTAACAACTGCCATACTGTGATTGGTAGTGACATTGCTAGCATTGGTCACTAGGTAGTCTGAACCTAGCATGATCTGGTCAGGGTCCACAAATGTTGGTGTCACCATGGTGACACTGGCACATGTGTCCCTGTAGGCCTGAGCCATTTTTCCATTGATTAAAGGCGTTTGTCTGTATTTGCCCAGGGTACTAGGACTTACAGTAGGGGTCATATCCATGTCCCCAGTACAAACAAGAACTGCCTGAGTAGGAATTCTAACTAAGTCAGAACCCACCTCAGTTCCCAGGGTTAACCCAACTATAGCCTTGAGAGGTGCACTACCACTACTAACTGTACTAGGTGGTGCAGGTGTCTTAGGGACAGTAGTGGTAGGAGTTTGGCCTTTCTTGGTGCACTCACTAAACCAGTGAGTTTTACTTTTACAGTATTGGCACCATGGTTTCTTAGGACCATCATTCTTCTTCTTTTGGGAAGTTTGGGACCCACCCTCCTTAGGTTGTTGGGGCCCTGTTGAAGACTTCTGGTCATTTTGCTTATTCTCATTACCCTTCTGGTCTGCTTTCTTCTGGCCACCACCCTGGTTCTGGTTCTGCTGCTTGACCCTTGTCCTGACCCATCTGTCTGCCTTCTTTCCCAATTCTTGGGGAGAGGTCAGATCGGAGTCAATCAAGTGCTGATGCAACAACTGGTTCTGACAATTATTTAAGATTTGCTCTCTCATAATTAGATTATACAATCCTGTGTAATCAGTAACTTTACTTCCCAGTAACCAGCCCTCCAGAGCCTTAGTGGCACAATCAACAAAGTCAGTCCAATCTTGAGCCTGAGTTTTCTGGGTATCCCTGAACATCAACCTGTACTGTTCAGTGGTTAAGCCAAACCCATCAATCAGAGCAGTTTTCAAGACTTGGTAATCATTTGCACCCTCATCTCTAATAGTGAGGAGCTTGTCTCTACCTTTACCTTCAAAGGAGAGCCACAATATAGCTGCCCACTGACTCTGGGGTACCTGCTGTACTTTGCAGGCTCTCTCCAAAGCAGTTATCCACTTGTGGATATCATCTCCTGTCTTATAGGAGGGCACTATTTTACTCAGGTGTCTATTATCAAAACTCCTGTCTCTATCCCTAGGGATAGTGCTGCCACCAGTGGAGACTACCCCACTCAACTGTTGCTCTCTAGCAAAAGCAAGCTTCTCTTTGGCAAGGGCAAGTTCTTCCCTCTGGATCCTCAGATTAGCCTGCTTCATCCTAGCTTCATGCTCTCTCCTCCGAGGGGAAGTCATTCTCCTCTGAGCAGAGGCATGAGAGTCACGAGTGTGCACAGATCTAATGGAGTCCCTAGAATGAGACCTATCTCTTCTAACTCCATGGTTAGGCCTGCTCAGGGTCAGTACTGGGGGTCCCCCAGATCCTTCCCTATGTAGGTCTAAGTTGGCCCTTGAGAGTCTGCTGACTATCACAGAACCATTGTCTGCCTCATCCCCAGATGGTTCTTCTTCCTCCTCCTCCTCTTCTACATTCTCTGTTTCAGGGAGGTCTGGATCTCCAAGAGTACCTTCTAAGGCTGGCATGCTCCCATCTGTGTTAGAAGCCTTTCTAGCATCATATGTCTCTATGAGACCTAACAGAAAGGGAGTGGTAGGGTTAGAACCCTGTTTCAATTTCCTGGAGGTACACAATTGTCTCATCTCCTGGAAACTGAGAGCTGCATATCTGGAAAGGACCTGTGGAGGGTCACTAACCACTAGGGGAGTCTCTGAAGTCTCCCCATGGGTAGACATGCTTTCTAGTGAGGTGTAAGTGATGCACCTACCTACACTATGGGTTTACCTACTGATCCCTTGCTAAGAGTTGTAGTCAGGGTGTGCTAGGCCCTTTCTACTACAACAGCGGGTTCAGTAGAACTCAGAGTATTTCTAAGCTTGTTATATGTACCTAGGTACCTTATGTGATCTTTCAAATGATATTCAAAGATTATATGTGGTAAAAACAACAGCAAGCTCAAATCCCAACCGCTGCACCCAATGTGAGAAGTTGGCCTGATATATGATGCTCACTAGTTCTAGTGATCACCTTGTATCAGTCCAAACAACCCTTATGGTGATTGGTTGTAAGTCAACCTTATAGACCAGCTATCCTAATGGTAGCATGGACAAAGCAGTCTTAGGCTAAACTCTTTTGGCATGTGAAGCCAGCTGTTTTACCACAATATAACCTCTTGAATACCAGATGAAAGGACACCACACAGGTTGTTATGAAAATAAACAGTATATTTATTAATAACAACACCTCCGAACTCTTTATGAGGTCAGAGGGCTAAGCACATGACAATCTCTTACGAAAAATACTACAAGTTGCACAAAATTACAATGGTGCCCTAGGGGCACGACAAACCATATACTAAGTAAGTGGAATGTGAGAGTCGATAAAAGGAATGGAGCTGTCCAGAGGCTGTAAGATCGATGGGACCACGCTACACTAACTTCAGGTAAGTAATAGGAGGCCCACGGAACGCGTGTGCAGAGTGTGAACTCACACGCGAGATGCGTAACAACGTCTATGGACAGTACAGTTCAAATTAAAGGTGAGTACGGACAATCCTGACTAGTTAGGACAACAACGACTGTGGAATTGGACACTAGGACAGTTAGACTTCCCTTGAGCACCAAAATGCTCTCGTTACCTCACCCACGGGCTGCGGGTGCATAGGTGCCAAAGTGTGTCGGGTTCTCGCGTTGAAGTCAATGGAGCCTGAAAGAAAAGATGCTGCAGGCGACCAGGAGGAAGATGTCCGGTGCGATCCAAGGGTGGATCGGTGAAGAAGAGGACCTGATCCGGGATTGGACTCAACAGGCCTTGGCAAAGGCAACCCACGGGGTGAAGGGAAAAGACGTCTGGTGCGGACTAGGAGAGTCCGGGGTGCCCCTCTTTTGGAAGGGAGCAAGGGCCAGTCTGGAGCAACCAGACCAGCAGCAAAGATTCGAAGGTTCGTCGTCTAGGAGGCCACTAGCCAGCCAGCAAGTGACCAGGCAACGCGTCGAGCAGCAAACAAGCAGAAGGGCCCCACGCAGATCTCGTGGATGCTGGAGGGCTGATCTTCGGTGCAGGGGCTGCTCGGGGCTGGGGCTTCTCAGTCCCCAAAGCACTTGGTCGAGTTTACCTCGGGAGTCGTGCTGGAAGCGAAGTGCAGGTTCGTTCAAGATGGCCGGTCCCACGTGTCTCGTCGCACCCACGGGTCTCAGCTTTGCTGCAGATGTGAGTTGAGGTCGGAGAGGTCTGGGAATCCGGGTCTCGTCGGGCTCTGAAGTCTGGATCCTCGAGGGAAGACGACAAAGTGAAGCCGCTGGACGCTTGATCTTGATGGTGCCTGCAGTTGCAGGGTGGACACTCCTTGTCCACAAGGGAGATTCTTCAGTCTTCTGTGGAGCAGAACGTCGAAGGTCAGAGTTTCTTCTTGTTGAATAGTTCAGGATAATCTAATTTGGAATGGGACCAGCTCCTACCTTTATTCTCCTAAAGGGGGCTGCACTACTGACTAGGTCCCTCCCCTGGGTGGGACCAGGAAGGGGGGTGGCTACACCCCCTATCCTTTGTCCGGTTTCCCGCCAGAGCTGGGGCAGGGATGCCCCAGCAACTGGTTTGAACCGGTGTATGCACAGGGCACCTTGTGTGCCCCAGGCATGTCTCATTCCTTTCAGGCCTCCCTACCTCAATACACAAAATCCTGTCTGGGGTGGTGCTAGCACCTCCCAAGGCAGAAAACCCTTTGTCCAAGCCATCCTCGCTGGAAGGACTCCCAGCAGCAGGAGGTCAGACTTGTGTCTGTGGTGGCAGCATCCATTTTGTGATGCTGAGGCTCGAGTTAACTTTAACCGGGGTTCACAGTTACATACATGTCGTGTCCCTATAGAAGGGTGGAATGCTACCCCCGTCGCCAGAATTGGCGAGGGGGTAGTATTCCAAATCGTATGACACCTTACTCAACATGTTTTGATAATGTTATACCAGAGTTAGCATTTAACCGCGAGGTTGATAATGCACTTAAGAGTATATGGTATAGCGTTATCATGGAACAGCTATTAGGACTTGGTTCCGCAAGCTGCAAATGGGCTCAGCTCATGCCAGAGCACCATCTCACATAATTCCAAGCACTCTGCCTTCAGGATTGATAAGGCCTTCCATAGGAGTGACTGATAGGAATATATGTGTCCATTTTAGGGTTAGATATAGGTATACTATATCTACACCAAAGGGTGTTTACACCACCTTGCCCCAGCTGTCATGCAGCCAGTTGTGTCAGATTTAGATGGCCAGCCAGGGGTGGCATAATACATGCTTCAGCCCCTGGTAGGCCCCGGGTACACCTATGCCCTGGGTACAGGGACTGATAAAGTGGCCCAGTACCAATTGGTAAATGCACCTAAAGTACATGGTTGTCAATTTAGAGAGAGAACAGCTAGGCTGTGGGTCTGATTAGCAGGCCCACAGCCAGGGAAAGTCGTAAACCAGTGAAGCAAAAAGCAAAAATCTGGGGTGACCATAGGATTGCAGACCCCACTCTCCTACAATAGGTGTTTAGGGATCTGAGATCCAGAATAGGTCGCCAGTTGAAGATGTTTTTTCTGACTAAAAAGAATCGGGAATAAAACCCCTTTCCTCTTTGGGAGTTTGGCACCGGTTCCATTGCTCCCTTTCGGAGCATTGTCCAAATCTCCTTCCGGATTTGATGCAAATGGTTGACCTTGTGATGCATTGGGGGCGTACAAGGAGGTGTTTGTAAAAATTCTAGAGTGTGGTCGAATTGAATAATGTCGACGACCCATTGGTCCGTAGTTATTTCCTGCCAATTTTGAAGAAAATGAGCAATCTTTTTCCCCAGGGGAACATATGATCCCAGTAGAGTCGGTGTAGCCGGAACTTGAAGGTTGTCATTGTCGTCGGGTGTTGTCTTTCCCCTGACAACCTCCTCTACCTCTTGGAGTGGATTTGGTATAACCTCCAGATTGTCGCTGTGTATACTGCTGACGGTAGGGCTGAGAAGAGGTGGTATAAGAGGAATATCTTCCTTGTTGATATCCTCCTCTGTAAGATGGTTGACCCCTACCCTTAGAGCCGCGAAAAGTAACCTTTCTGTATTGTAGAGTTCCCAAAGCTTTAGCAGTATCAGTATCTTTTTTGATACTTTGTAGCGTATCATCCACATTCTTGCCAAATAAGACTTCCCCGTTGAAAGGAAGATCCAAGATTTTATTCTGAACCTCTGGTCTAAAAGCTGTCGCTCTCAACCATCCTTGTCTGCGCAGCACCGCTGCTCCTCCTAGAGACCTGAAAGCCGTTGTCGCTATATCCATAGCGCAATCTATGACTTCCGCCGAAGTCCTCTCCCCCTCTTGAAGAATCTTTCTGGCTTCCTGCCTCTCTGCTTCTGGCACACGGTCAATATATGGTGACAGGTCGCACCACATTTGCCTGTCGTATCTTCCGAGGATGGCCAGGGCATTCGCAGCCTTCACGAGCAGAGCTGACAATAAGAAAAATCTTTTACCCGCGTTGTCCAGCCGTCTTCCTTCTCTGTATGGGGGCGCTGTAATCGGAGCAGACGGATTTCTCGACTTCTGTTGCGATGCTTGTGTAATAACCGAGTCCGGTTTGGGGTGATCCAAAAGACAGACCGGAGCATCTGCAGGCGCTTAATATTTTTTATCCAGTTTTGCAAGCACTGGAGTTACTGTAGCCGGTGATTCCATCACCTTTAGGCCTTCTTCCCAAATATGACTTACGATCGGAAGGACCGGACAGATCTACGATGTGTTTCTTTAAAGTCATATAGAAAACACTCCGCTTTATCCTCCACTATGGAAAGTGCAAATCTTTTAGTGGCCCTTTCCATCAGGTTATGAAAACCACCAATGTCCTCTGGTGGGGAATCCACAGGTTTTGGTGAGGGAGACGAAGGTGAAGAAATGAGGTAATCGCCCCACTCCTTACTAGGATCCGTAATCTCCCCCTCTTCCTGATCATCCTCAGTAGTGTCAGGATCCTGCTGAGGTCTTGGTGGCGGAGATTTAGGGAGAGGCTCTGGCAAGATCTCCCGCCTACACACTGGCGTACTTGGTACAGAGCGTGGTCGAGGTGTAAACTCATGAATTTCCTTAGAGGCCTGAGGTGCAGGATATCTTTTCTTATAATCCTCAAGCATGAATTAAAGATCCTTTAATAAAGAAGGTGGTACACATGTCATCTCCTCGCATTGTTCCTGGTGGTGTTGTTGTTGGAGATGATCCTGAAATTCTTCATACTCATCCTGCGAGTCCTCTTCCTGGTATTTCCCCCTTAGTTGGGATGGGCTACTAGCATATCCAAAAGGTCCACCATCATCTTTGTCCTCTGATTCTTCTTCCTCCAGAAGGTGAGAAGGAACTAATGGCGACACCTTACTTATTTCTGGCGTAATTGTTCTTTTCCAGGCCAAAAAACGCTTTTCCGGGGTCTTTTCCCTGGTCGACGAGCCCGCCGACGAGATCGCCGTCATCAACAAAATCATATTTGTAGCCGCTACCGTCGACGTTGTAGTCACCGTTGTCGTCGACGGTCCCGTGGTCGTCGCCATCGTAGACGATACCGTCGACGATGTGACTGTAGTCATGGTCGTCGTCAATGCCATCGTCGTCGAAAGACTCCTCGTCATCGTCGTTGACACCGTCGTCGACGGTGGAAGTGCTGACGGCGATACAGCTTTAGACACAGCCTTTACCTCAGGTTTCGTTGTCAACTACGCCGTCTTCGTCGACGATGATGTGATTTTTCTCGTCGACGACGCAGTCTTCTCCTCAGAAGGTGTAGAAGATGATTTCTTGATTGTAATTTTGACTCTGGGAGGAAATTTTGAGGGCTCTGGGGTAGTTTTCTTTACCTGTTTCACCTCTGAAGCAGAACCCTTCTTCTCCTTAGTTTTTTCTGAAGGAGATTTTGAGGGACTGCGCCCTGAAGTGGTCTTTTTTGGGGCCTTCTCGGGTCTCTCACCTGAGGTATGTGCCTGAGGAGATCTGCTCCTTTTTTGAGATCTCCTAGACGAAGATGACTCCTCCTCAATCTCATTTGAGAGGATCTCATTCCTGGATTTAACCTTCTGAAGCCAGAGTAGTAGTCTTCCCTCACGATCTCTCAAGGTCTTATTTGAAAAGGTTCGACATACCTTACAATCCTTTGCCTGATGGTCTGGATACAGGCAGTATATGCAGTCTTTATGAGGGTCATCTGTATAAAGCCTTTTTTAGAGCAGGTGGCACAAGCTCTAAATAATCCTTTTTAGGTCTCGGACCTAAAGGCTGCGCTTGCGCAGTCTTTGGTCGGCGATTTAATGATTTTTAGACGGGGCTTGGAACCCGCCTCTCTCCTCCACCTCTTTTCCATTGGCTGGCTTCCTAAACGGAGGCCAGCCATTGGAGGAGAGGGGAGTCACTCCAATGAAGCCCAGTCTCTTTCGGATTCGGGGCGTGTTTTGGGCGTTCTTTCGCCCTGTGACATCACCTGTCACTCTGAACACCAAAACACGCCCCCGATTCTGAAAAATTTCGGAGCTTTGGCAGCCATTTTGTTTGTTTTTGGTTTGCACAGTCCCAGGCTAGCTGCGGGCCCCGTTGGGCTCCCCTGTATTTTTATAGCCGTGGACAGACCCCTCACGAACCCCCACCCCTGGCTAACCCGTAGAAAACACTAGCAGTGGCTGACTCTTTGTCCCTCCGCGCCCCCCCCCAGCAGCCCGCCATGCTGCCCCCGCCCCGGAGGATGAGGACGCGGGAGCCGGTGTGGAGCGGAGTGTACAGGTGAGTTGCCTTGTTTTTCTACGCTTTTGCACTTTTCTTTTACCAAACGATGGCAGTGGAGCCATCGGACTACACTTCACAGAGCGCCACTAGTGGGCTTGCGCAGGCGCGGAGAGCCCTGTTTGTGTGCGGGCACTGACGGTGGCAGAAGGGACTGTCGGCGGCCCAGAGTTCCGCCGGGGCCCAAGAGGAACACCCGGCCCCCCTGAGACCACAACAAGACGTCTGCGAGCCCCGGCCTCTCCCGAGTGCCGCCGCCGGGGAACGTAAGAGCTGCGCCCGTACAATGTTGAAGGCAGGGCAGGCACGGACCCGAGCGCGGGGTCGCAAGCCTGCATCTCAGGCGGGGGGAGGATGTATAGAGACGCGAGCGATGCAGGCACGAGAGAATTAATTTCAAAGGCGGCCCGCTTCGTCGTCTGCGTGCTTCCGCAGTAGCGGGGGACAGTAGGACGGAAATGTGTGTATTGGGGGAGGCTATGTGTCCAGGGTTGTGAGCGCCAATCCATGTAAAAGGCTGCCTGCATCGTGTCCCGCGTGCATCGTTGGGTCGAGCTTTGATGGCCCAGCGGGTTCCGATCAAGGAAGGGGGCATTCCGACACTGCCCGTAGTGCTGAGGGTCGGGGAAAATTAGCAGGGCGGGTTGTGCCGAGTTGGCGCAGAGCCACGCTACCCCCCCCCCCCCTAATTGGGAGCAGTGGTCGGCCAGAGCATTTGGTGCACCTCGCACCCGTTCGACAGCATTTGGAGTATCTCGCTCCCGTTCCACATCCGGCTGGGGCAATACCCCAGGGGTGCCGTCGGCTGCCAGCTTCTCGTCTGGTAGCACAAAACAATTGCCTGCACCCTACTTATTTAGTGAAATGTGATTATTCAAATAATAGATCATACCATTACTTATTCTCGGTTGATCTGGTACCTTAATTTGTACCATCCACTTTTTATTTCAAAGAATTTCATGCATATTTTTTGTGCAGAAACCAGATACACTAACACATCTAACTTAATATATACACATACAAAAACATTACATATACAACAAAATGTTCACAATTTACATTACATAACATCCTAACACCATAATAATAAAATTACAATGCAACTGTTATTTGTTTTATCAAATTAGTTTCATAATTTATCATCGGACCACGTCAAATGCCCAGGGACGTTGGAAAGTTGTTCTCAAAGTCCTAGTGTATATTTAATATACTGTCTATTCCCATTGGTATGCCGACGCGTTTCGAGTTGGGGCCATCAAGGTTCCCAAACTCTCCTCAGGGCCTTATGATTAATCTGTGTAGGAAGTAAAAAATAAAGGAAGATCACTATTCACTCAAAAAATTCAAATGCCTCATATGGCTTTTATGCCATACCTGGAAGATTGCCTAGTTTTACCTGTAGATTGATTCCCAGCGGAAACGATATGTTGAAGGGTTTTTCAATCAAAGGGAACTGTTTATCAATCTTCTGCCTGTGTCACCATGTCATCGCGCTGTCAATTCTAAATAAAAGAACGGGGGCGCGTGCAACTGTCAGTATATTAAATTGCCACATTAATATGTATGTACACGAGGTGGAAAAACAATGGTGTCCTACCTCGTCTCGAGAAGTTATCGAGATCAGGTGCTTATGCGAATGGCTGCTTTTATTTCTCCGTTACCTATTTAATAAAACGTATATGTCATTATTTAGACATGATTCAAACGAGGGTATTTACAGAATGCTAACACTTTAATCCCTCCAGGGTCCATACCTGCGTTGTACGCATCTATCGTGCAGCTTGGATTCTGTGGCCTTCAATTACGGTCGCACTGAATCTGAAAACAAACATACGGGGCCGGTAAAGACTCACGTAGACCCCCGGGTTTCAAAAATAATTTAAAGCGCGGGCGGAATCAAACTTACGTGATTAAAGGATCTTGACATGCACTAAGGCGTTCGCTTCCGCGTCTAGTCAGGAACCATCTGACTGATTCACCATGCGGGACACGCCCTCTTAAGCATGCATTGTGGATGAATGCTGGACCCTCTGAATTATGGGAGATGTAGTTGTCGTTTATCGCGAGACACCTTTTTACCAAAATTATTAAATAATTCTACGAGAACAGGCTAAACAGCATTATTCAGGACTATGCAGGCTACCTCAACTCTTCGACACTGCAGACGCATTTACACTCTCGCCAATTCCGACATGCTGTTTAATCCAATTAAAGTGGTATCGAATTTCAGAATTAGGTATGCTTCTTTTTGAAGCAACATCCTGTCGACATCACCAGAGCACTGTGTACTATTTATAGTAAAAAATACCGACCATTTAAAATCATTTTCATTGTGCATTTTCTCAATAAAGTGCTCAACCATGGGCGCATTGGGCACCTTCCTTTTGAGCCGCGATCTATGCTGGCCTATTCGTGCATTCACTTGTTGGTTTGTTTTACCAATGTATAACTTCTGGCACGGACAAATGACCACATAAATTACATTGGATGTTTTGCAATTCAAAAACACCGAATGTTTCCATTTTACATTCAAATGTTCGAATTCATTCCCCGCAATAGTGCTGGCACATGCCACACAGTTCCCACACCTGTGGTGGCCTTCCAATGGTTTCATTTTCCAGAGTGATAAAAGATCATGTTTCTGTTTTGGCTCCGAAATGTCAGCACGAACAATTTGTTGTCCCACACTTTTATTCTTTTTGTAGGCGAATATTGGGCGCGGGAAAGGGCATTCCAGTCCCTCCAACAGATGCCAATTTTTCAAAACTGCCTGCCGCATTTTGTGCGTGTCAGGACCAAAGGTAGTCACACAGACCAGCCGGTCCAATTCTTTCTTTTGTCTGGTCTGCAACAGACACTCACGTGGTGTGAACCGTGCTCTTTTGTAGGAGTGTTTTAGAAGCTTTTTAGGGTATCCTCTGTACTTCATCTCATCGCAGAAATTCTGTGCATGATTATCAAAATCTCCTATTTCACTACAGTTTCTACGTATCCGTAGCAATTGTCCGTAGGGGAGATTAGCTTTGAGATTTCTCGGGTGGTGGCTTCTATGGTGCAGAATCGTATTTTTGTCCGTGGCTTTTTTATACAATGATGTTTTTAAGCACCCTTTGGTGCCAGTCACTTCGACATCTAAAAATGTCATTCGGGTCGTGCTCGCCTCCATTGAGAATTTGATGTCTTGATGTCTCTCGTTGATCCAGCCATGGAACGCCAATAGGTCGGTCTGGCTCCCCTGCCACAGGAGCCAGACGTCATCTATATAGCGCAGCCATTGGGCAATATTTTCAGTGCATTGTAATTTTATTATTATGGTGTTAGGATGTTATGTAATGTAAATTGTGAACATTTTGTTGTATATGTAATGTTTTTGTATGTGTATATATTAAGTTAGATGTGTTAGTGTATCTGGTTTCTGCACAAAAAATACGCATGAAATTCTTTGAAATAAAAAGTGGATGGTACAAATTAAGGTACCAGATCAACCGAGAATAAGTAATGGTATGATCTATTATTTGAATAATCACATTTCACTAAATAAGTAGGGTGCAGGCAACTGTTTTGTGCTATTGAATGATAAAAGGTCCAGCCCGCCCCTATCCCGCCTAAGGACCTAACTCCTTTGGGTTCCAAAGCTTCTCGTCGGGTGGCAGGCTGGGTAGTGGACGGTATTTTTAGCTGGGCTGGCTAAGCTGACTCATCGAGAGAAACATGCTTAGTTACCACTGTTAGCTTTTGTTCAGAGTGCTCCCTGGGCGGAATAAAATTTGGCGTTCCCCCTCCCGCTTGTCCTCTTCAACATGCTGTAAATGCTAGCTTAGGAGGAGCATATGGAAGGTAAGGTGGGCACGATTAAGGAGCATCATGGGCAAAAAGACGCGGGCGCCAGAAGCCTTCAGGAGAAGTGTTTATGCAGGGTTGTGGTGTTAGATTGGGACGGGGTAGTTCAGGGGGATGGGCTCATGCCTCAAGGCGTCTCGCCGCGCTGCATTGCTCGCAAAGGAGTTTTGCCTAACTCCTCTCACCACCCTCTGGCACGGTCCCCTCCCGGCTCCAGCATCTGAGCGCTCCGGTGTAGCCTCGGAGACCCGATCTGCCGACACCTTTGTAGACGGCATGGGGAAACAGACAGTTGTTTCACTCCGTAGTGCCTCGGGATCTCCTCGGCCTCCCAGAACCACTCTAGTTGAGGTACAGTAGATGCACGCTGTACACGCGCAGGCGGTGTCGGGGCTTAGGGCGGGTGAGATGATGATGTTCAGAGACTGAATGTATGTATGCACGTCATAAAGAACTATAAATAGACATTTACAGGTGGCTACGAGCCGACCGCGATGGCTGCGTAGCGAGAGTGCTCTGACACCGAGGCGGCTCCTTTGACATTAATCCGATTGCTAATCCGCCTCCAGTGAACCATCAGACGCGGATTCAGAGTGAGGAAATTCAGCGACGCCGGCTGGCGCTTCCCCGGTCGAAATCGAGCACAGATAACTGGTGGAGCTCCTACGGTCCGGTAAGGGCCCTGCCGCGTGAGCAAGCACCGACCTGCCGCAACACCGCACCCCGACCAGAAGTGGCCGTGAGTCGGGCGACTGGGCCGGAAGGAGGCGCTGGCGACGGCGAAACTCGCCGGAGGTAGTTTTTGGTCCGCCAGCAGTGACGAGCCATACCGGACGAGGGTTCTCCCTCTGAGCAACCTCGCTACACGACCACGCTGCCCTGAGGTGTGGAGGCCCTGCGAGTGGCCCGTGACCGGCTCTACAGAAGGTACGAGGCCGGGAAGGGGAGAGCGTGATCTGAACCCGCGCTTGGCCTGGCGGTGCTGTATGAATAAGAACTCGGCTGGCCGACCTGTGGCATTGCGCGCATTGCCGCTCTTCTGGACACACGAGTAAAAGACTGCTTGGCTGCAGGTGGAGCGCCCTGGGGCGGAGGACGCAGTTGACTGGCTGACAAGAAGGAGCGTGCAGTGCCACCGGCCCCCAAAGCAGATAGTGGCAGCATTTCCAAATACTTTGCCGGGGTCCCTGAGTGCAAGGCGCGAGGACGGCAGCTCTTGCCCTGCGCCGTGAGCTTCGGGAGCGCCCATATCCAGGAGCACGTCTGCAGCCTCCGTACCGGCTGCTGCTCGGCTCTGGTCCCGGCGGTGCACGGCGAGGGGCTGTGGCGATATCAGCAGACGGAAAGCCACCTGGTGCTGCACAGGAGCGGAGGCTTAGGGGTCCAGCAGAGTCCCTTGCGAGACGGAGGAGATCGGACTGCACACTGCCCCCTGCCCAACGGCGTTATTGTACTACACACCTAGTGGAGGGGGGAGCTTTAACGATCGACGCCATCTTGTTACTGAGGAGGTACTCTGAAGCGGCCCCTCACGTGCTGACGACCTGGAGCCATGGCAAACAGAGGTCCCAGGAACGTAGCAGCACAGGCGAAGCTGGAAAAATATGCCTTCGACAAGAATGCCACAAATCTCTCGGAGGGTCGCCCCTCTGCGGGCAAGAGTCCGGAAGGTGAGGGCACCAAACGAGTGACATTGGAGGACCTGATGAAGATGTTTACGAGTGTGCAGGCGACAGTGGGAGCAATCTCTACTGATGTTGGGCTGCTGAGGGCGGATTTCCACAAAATAACGGAGCGGGTGGCCCAGGTGGAAGTGGTAACTAAATCATTGGTGGAGGACACCTCTGAACTGCAATTGACCACTGAGCGACTGGAAGCGATTGCCAAGAAGCTGCAAGACCGCCTGGACGATCAAGAAGGGAGGTCACGGAGAAACAACGTCCGCATCCTGGGCATACCGGAATCGGAGGGCAAACGTTCGATGGATTTGTACGTGGAAGAGCTGATCACGACGAAGTTGCAGCCGAAGGGTCTCTCCCGATTCTTTTCTGTCGAAAGAGCGCATAGGGTCCCCGGGGGGACGCCAAAGCCAGGGGCGGCGCCACGACCGGTGCTGGCTAAACTCTTTAATTTCAGAGATAGAGATGCCATACTTCAAACGGCCAGAAATTCCGCCCCAATCAAGGTGCTAAACTCTACTATAGCGTTCTTCCCTGATTACACAGCTGAGGTGGCCCGAAGACGAAAGACTTTTATCGACGTCAAGAAAAACCTGCGGGCCAAGGACATACCATACTCAATGTTATTTCCGGCAAGACTGAGGGTCGTGGACAATCACAGGGCATGGTTCTTCGACACACCAGAAGCAGCGAGGGACTGGCTGGACGGATGGAGACGTGTGGAGGCTCCTAGACGGGATGGCAGAAATCAACGCGATAGAGGCACCCGACATCAATCGGACCAGGAGCCATCGCAGGGCCATAGCCAAGACCTATTCGCAGAACCGGGTCTGGAGGAGAGAGAGTAATCCGGGGAGTGAGGGCCGGCGATCGTGAGCCATACATTGACTGTGAACACTTGGGCCCCGCTCGGGGCCGGGCGGCTGAGGTCACATGGAGCTGCCGTCGGGTTGCAGAGCTTCACACCCCCGACAAGCAAGTACAATGGGTTGGGATGGGACAAAGCGCTCTGCTAAGTTGGGGGAGGCGGGCGGTTTCAGACCCGTGCAGCAGGGAGGGGGGTGGGGGGGTTTGGATGGTTGTTTTGGCTCTAGTTTTATTGTTTACTTGTTGTATTTTCTGGCACAGCACAAGCTACACTGCACCGAGTGAGGGTGACATGTTAATTGGTGACGATGCTCAGCTGGGATCGTTCCTCCTAGACACCTACCACACCCTGATAGATGGCGACACACTCGCAGGCTACACCTGAGATCCACATGACACGCCCCTCCTGCTCACCAACACTTCCGGCACTCACATGGAATGTTCGAGGATTGGGCGATAGAGTGAAGCGAGGCCTAGTGTTACAATATTTGAAACGCTGTAAACCGGCGATAGTCATGCTGCAAGAGACCCATTTAGTGGGCACGGCCTCTAGAGCGATGGACAGATGGGGGTATAAATTCATCACTCATGCGGACTTCACATCCGGCTCTAGGGGGACTGGGATCCTTATACGGAAAAACTTCCCATTGATATGCCGACAAACTAAGATAGACACTCAGGGCCGCTTCACAGCGGTAACAGTACAATGGGAGGGCCAGCTCTTCAACTTTGTGTCTGTCTACATCCCGCCTGGCCTGCACGCCGAAGCTCACACTGCCCTAGCTTCCTTCCTCCTGTCCCTACCGACGGCGACACTGGTTTTGGGGGGCGATTTCAACGACGTGGTAGACCATGCACTTGATAGACACCCACAGGCTGGGACGGTGCGGGGAGGCGGGCGACTCTCCGGTCTGTTGGACGCCTTGGGTCTGACGGACTGCTGGCGATACAAACACCCCTACGACAGACACTACACCTACTACTCAGCTACACATAATTGCCTCTCGCGGATTGACCATGTTTTAATGTCGGGTGAAGGGCTTCACGGGGTGGAAGAGGTGGCAATCTGCCCCAGAGGAATCTCCGACCATTCCCCACTCCTACTCACGTACACGAACCGCCGCTCTCATAGGTGCCGTATGTTTCCGGTTCATGCGAATTATCTGCAAAATGTCCCATTGAAAAAATCCCTCACCACTACTGCCGAGCGCTTTTTTCGGGAGAATGAGGGCTCAGTAGACTCCCTGAGTACCCTGTGGGAAGCGTTTAAAACAGTGTTACGGGGGCAAGCAATTGCATCGGTAACGGCCCACAGGAGAACGCAACAGCAAGAACTCAACACCCTGGAGGAGGCCCTTGCAACGGCCATCTCTAGACAGTACTCTAATCCGTCTCTGGGAGCCGCCCAGGCGGTCCGGCTGTGCCGCATAGAATGGATGGCATACCAGAAGGAATTGGTTAGGTCATCAATCCAGGCCACCCGCCACAGGGTATACGAACTGGGCGATAAAGCGGGAAAAATGCTGGCTTGGCTCGATAAAAAAGAAAGGGCGGGAAGGGTTATTGCACAATTGACGTTGCCTGACGGACGTGCGACCTCTGACCCCGGTGTCATAGTTGACCTGCTGGCTGATCACTACGAAGCGATCTACGCTCCCCAGGCGAGGTTCTCGGCGGAGGAGGCTTATGACTACATCAAGGATCTAGCGATCCCCTGTCTCTCTCCTGAGGCAGCGCTTTTATTAGAGGCCGATATTACCGTGCAGGAGGTGAGGGACGCGACGGAGGCACTAGCGTCCGGGAAAGCACTGGGACCCAACGGCCTCCCGGTGGAACTGTATAAGCAAACAGCCCAGACGACAGCCCCCCATCTCCTTAACATGTTCAGGGACAGCCTAGAAGTGGGTATGCTACCGAGTGATCAACGTCTGGCCGCTATCATCCCGATCCATAAACCTGGTAAGGCGGCAGAGGAATGTACTTCTTACCGCCCCATCTCCCTGCTCAACGCGGAGCCGAAGATCCTCGCCAAATTACTGGCGCTGCGGTTGGCCCCCCACCTTGCCACTCTGGTACACCCGGATCAGTCCGGCTTTATGCAGAATCGTAATACCTCGCATAATTTGCGACGTTTACAGGCGGTACTGGCTCGCAGGGAGAGTATACAGGAACCAGCGGTACTGCTTTCCCTGGACGCCACTATGGCGTTTGACACTGTGGAGTGGCCTTATCTATTCGCTGTGCTTCGCCACATGGGCTTCGGGCCCCAATTTTGTGCGTGGGTCCGACTGCTTTACACTGGCCCCCTGGCTCAGGTGGCGGCTAATGGGCACATCTCCAGGAACTTCCCGCTTGGACGTGGGACGAGGCAGGGTTGCCCATTATCTCCTCTGCTGTTTACATTAGTCCTAGAGCCGCTGGCGATTTGGGTCAGATGGGAACCATCCATTAGGGGTATCTGATGGTCACCAACGTGGGAAGATCGGATATCACTATACGCTGATGATGTCCTGCTCTATCTCACCGCCCCGAGGAAATCAGTCCCGGAACTACTCAATGTATGCGAGAAGTTCGGGAGAGTATCGGGCTATAGAATTAACTGGTCGAAGTCAGTTCTATTCATTCTTGCTGGCCACCCCCCCCCCCCACTACCGAGGGACTGTCTGTTAACTTACACTAATGCCCCCTTTAAATATCTGGGGGTTTACGTCACTCCTAGCCCGGACGAATTCCACGTTTTGAACCTGAGGCCCCCCCTGGAACGGTTTGTTAGGGATGTCAAGGTGTGGCGCTCCCTTCCACTCACTCTTTTGGGCAAAGCCACCCTGTTTAAAATGATGGCACTGCCCCGTTTTTTGTACCTCCTGGAGAACTCCCCGTTTCCAGTGCCCCCCTCCTACTTTACGGCCATCGCAGCGGCAATTTCTAATCTGCTTTGGGACGGGAAACCGGCCCGTATTGCTCAGAACAAGCTGGTGAAAGACTGGTACGATGGGGGTATAGCGCTCCCTAGTATTGAATTGTATTACTGGGCTGCCCACCTTAAACAGATCAACTACTGGTTGCATGCCCCACACACGGAACCAGCCTACATGGCGGACAGGCAGAATATCGAATCCAGAGGTCTGCTGAGAAACCTTTATAGCCGCACCGTCCCGTCTGAGCTAAGGGGCCCGACTCATCACACAATCCAAATCTGGTATAAGGCACACAGACATCTTCAATGCGCGAACACCGTTACACAGATGACAACCCTATGGGACTCACACAGGTTGGGTTACATGGGCAATACTAAAGGGTTCAAGGCATGGGACGACATTGGAATTTCAGTGGTGGGGGACCTCTGGAAAAATCACAAAATCGTGGATTTTGGATTTCTACAGACCAAATATGGTATGGCTGGGTCCGAACAGTACAGATTCATGCAGATACGGCATGCACTGAGGGCAGCCATTCCGGAGGGTACGACTTTGCAGGAGTCTACCCCTCTTGAGGACAGACTGTTAACGGAGCACATGCCCCAAAAAGCCACCTCCTACACGTACCGGAAACTAGTTAACAATCTCCCCGACATGTTGTCCAAATTACGCTCCAGTTGGGTAGCAGATATAGGTGACCTTGATGACTCGGTGTGGCAGGAGGCTCTCTCATCGCCGCGCGAGTCTGCGATTCCCTCCAGGCTTAAACTGGTGCAGCTGAAAGTACTGCACCGTACATACTATACCAGGACGGTCCTGTACAAGATAGGAAAGGCTGAACGAGAGTACTGTCTCCGCGGATGCGGAGAAAGGGGGACATTTTATCACACCATTTGGGATTGCGGGAGGCTGGCAGGGTATTGGACAGCGGTGTTGCGCACTATCTCTCAGACTGTGAATATCTCCCTGCTGCCCGACCCGCGCTGCTGCTTACTGAACATTTGGAAGGCTACGGACTTGACCCATCGACAGCAGGATTGGGTAGTGTTGGGCCTGATGGTCGCGAAGCGCAATGTGGCTAAACTGTGGGGATCACCTGTAGTACCCAAACTGAGAGAATGGTGCAACGATATGGATGACGCGATGGTGGCTGAGTAGGCAGTGTTTGTCCAGAGGGGTTGCCCCAGGAAGTGGGGTCTGATCTGGGGGGCATGGAACAGGTATAGAGGAAACATTTGTGAACCACCGAGAGAGGACTCAGATGAGTGTTTGTCGGATTGAGAATTCCAACTATACTGTGGCTGTGGGTGGTAATAAGCTCTGCAGCCTTAATGAACTCCCGACTATTGCAAGAGAGGGAAGAGCTGGGAAGGGTCCTGGAATACGTCACTAATATTAAGATAATATGATTGTGGATATATGTCTATTTACCCTCTGGGATCGCTTTGTGTTTTTTTCTACTGCTGTGCCCTTGTTTTCTGTAAATGTTTGGTTTTACAGTTAAAAAGCAGACCTTCGTAATTTCCGACAATGATGCCAACTTAATTATGCACACTAGGAATAGTTGCCGCCGGGCCCCAGGGATGCCGGCTAAACGGCTGTGTAACTTTATGCATTCTAAATTTATCACTGAAATGTTTGCGGCCGGCCCCAGAGGTTGTAGGCCTTAAGCTGTGTCCTGGCTTTAATGTGCAATAAAGGTCTTTATAAAAAAAATTTTTACAAAAAAATAAAAAATAGACATTTACATATGGGAACCCCTGTACTGCGACAGTACTTTCTGTGCACTGACCAGACCCAGAACAGGCACTTGTTCCAGGGTGTAACTTTGACATCTTTACTAGACTCCTCTTTGGCGCCTGTAAAATAGCTTAGCGGATTGAGTACATGCTGCTAGAGCTGTAAATTCGAATTACTGCGAGATTGACCAAGTCCTTTCTCCTCCCATTGTGATACGTGTACCAGTATTCCACTAGATTATATTTTTTGTATCTAAAATGTACACAACAGAGAAGTGGGCCAAAGGCGGGTGGGGTAGGGGAGGGGCTGTGGTCCAGTCCCATGCCCCCTCGGGGTGATGCATTCTGCTGCGTGGTGCTGTGTACTCTGCCTGGCAGCACGACTCACTGTGTGATCCAGTCTCTCCAGACCTCAAGGATGACCTCAAGGCGCTGGAGGACATGGGGCAGACAAAGAGCAAGCAGCGGAGGAGCCGCACTAACTTCACCCTGGAGCAGCTCAACGAGCTGGAGCGGCTGTTCGACGAGATGCACTACCCGGACGCCTTCATGCTGGAGGAGCTGAGCCAGCGGCTGGGGCTGTCCGAGGCCCGGGTGCAGGTACTGACCGCGGGGAGAGGCGAGGGCGGCCGCCGCACACTCTCCATCTGACTCTAGCTCACACCCCAAGTGCCATAACCCTCGAACTCCCCCATACCGTGGGAAGTATTTACCCCAAGACAAGTACCCCTGTCATCCCAATATACTTAGCCAACAAGGTGTATTTGTTGTGGTGGTTGTTGGCCGCAGTTTTATTGGGATCATAAATCACATCTGGGTCATATACCCGTCAACACCATTGCCAATAAATCAAATCTGGGTCATAAACATGACATCCTCATAATCATAAATCATCTGGGTCATAAATCATACATGCCATCGCCATAGTCATAGATCATATCTGGGTCATAAACATGTCATCATCATATTCATAAATCATATCTGGGTCATAAATAATGCATGTCCTAACCCTAGTCATAAATCATATCTGGGTCATAAACATGTCATCATCATCGTCATAAATCATATCTGGGTCATAAACATGTCATCATCATCATCATAAATCATATCTGGGTCATAAACATGTCAATCATCATATTGTGCAGATCATATCGTGGTACATTCAGTTCGTAGATGGCACGCCTACCAATACAGTTCTTTTGTTAGTCCTTGGTTGTCCTCTTTGTCGTGTTACCTCTGGGACCACAATTTGGGTGGTCACCCACGCCCTTTGCGTGTAGGGAGGGGTAGCTTCTCCAAGGAGTTAGGCCCAACTCGCTACCTTTTTGTGCCCTGCCGTCTGGCCGGGTCTGGGCCGCGAGCGCCGTCTCCGTTTGCTACTCCCATCCTTGGCCCGGCCACCTCACCCTGCCGTGCGGCATTCCCAAAATGAGTGGCCTACTTCTACACACCGCCCTGTTGGTGTGTCTCCTTAGCCATCCATTGTAACAATTTCCGCCCATGCTTGTGTTGCTGTCCAGCACTGCGACAACTGCTGGTTCCTAGGTGTGGGTCAAAAATTCAGGTGCGCCGCTTCCCCCGCTCCACGAAATTAGGAGCTATCTGGGGGAGCGGCGGCTTATATCCCCCCTTTCTGCTCGTCCACTACGCGCAGCTGCCCCCCCATTGGGGAGTTCGTACCAAGCGGTCCCCCTATTGGTTAGGGGGTTCCTTGGTGCCAACCAGATGTTCCCTTGGGAGGTGTTGATCCTTCCTGCCGCTTCTGGGCGCCCAGAACCGGTTCTTCCACTGGGGCTCGACGTGGGTTATGGCGCCGGCCCTTGAGCCTCCCCCCCCCTTCGGGGGGGTGCGGCGGCCTCTGCAATAACCCTCGAACTCCCCCATACCGTGGGAAGTATTTACCCCAAGACAAGTACCCCTGTCATCCCAATATACTTAGCCAACAAGGTGTATTTGTTGTGGTGGTTGTTGGCCGCAGTTTTATTGGGATCATAAATCACATCTGGGTCATATACCCGTCAACACCATTGCCAATAAATCAAATCTGGGTCATAAACATGACATCCTCATAATCATAAATCATCTGGGTCATAAATCATACATGCCATCGCCATAGTCATAGATCATATCTGGGTCATACACATGTCATCATCATATTCATAAATCATATCTGGGTCATAAATAATGCATGTCCTAACCCTAGTCATAAATCATATCTGGGTCATAAACATGTCATCATCATCATCATCATCATAAATCATATCTGGGTCATAAACATGTCATCATCATCATCATAAATCATATCTGGGTCATAAACATGTCAATCATCATATTGTGCAGATCATATCGTGGTACATTCAGTTCGTAGATGGCACGCCTACCAATACAGTTCTTTTGTTAGTCCTTGGTCGTCCTCTTTGTCGTGTTACCTCTGGGACCACAATTTGGGTGGTCACCCACGCCCTTTGCGTGTAGGGAGGGGTAGCTTCTCCAAGGAGTTAGGCCCAACTCGCTACCTTTTTGTGCCCTGCCGTCCGGCCGGGTCTGGGCCGCGAGCGCCGTCTCCGTTTGCTACTCCCATCCTTGGCCCGGCCACCTCACCCTGCCGTGCGGCATTCCCAAAATGAGTGGCCTACTTCTACACACCGCCCTGTTGGTGTGTCTCCTTAGCCATCCGTTGTAACAATTTCCGCCACGCCGCAGGGAGGCGCACGTCTTCCTGCGGCTCCCCCCAGCTCTCGTGATTATTGTGGCTTATATGCGCAATTGCGGCACGGGAAGGCACTTCACTGACTCTCATCCTCCCTTCCGCCAGCTAGACTCGGTCGTGGCCGAATGGCTCCAGGCGACCAGGGCAAACCCAAGGTGAAAACCGCCATACATATTCTGAGTCGGCCTTGTGCACTTGTGCGCGGCTGTGCTTTTCCCCTTTTTTTTTTTTTTTTTGTGAGGCCGGCCCCCGTACCCACACCGGGGTGGGCGCAGGATCTGCGCTCGGGGCCACTCGCACCCATCGCAACAGTCATCCCCTTTGGCCCGGGAGACTAAGTGATTTGCCCACAATAACAGGATGTTTGAGCCTCCTTGTCGAGGCTGGACTGTGGTTTTATGGCATGCTCAACCTGCCCACTGTCTGGCTTCCTTCCTCTGGCCTTATTAGGCCGCGCCATGTCGTATGCATTTTTTTTTTTTTTTGCCGTTGCACGATAGCCCTATGCTCTCATGTACTCACCGTCTGCTTTTGAAATTTGCCCACTTGTGCCTATCCCCTCGCTGTGGCCGGTCGGCCTAAAACATTCGCTTCATGGTGGGCCGGGCGCGACGGGTTATAGGGTGGTCGTGATCCGCCCTCTGCACGGATGTGGGCCCCTGGGGCAAAGTGACTGCCCAGGAGGGGGTGAGCCCTCAGTGCTGGCCAGCTTCTGTGCTTGGATTTAGCGGCCACGCGGGTTCATGTAGCCATTGCTGCCATTTGAGTTTGGCTCCAAAGTCGCCCTTTTAAGTCCGAGTAGGCTAGCCCAGCCTTTCATCTTTGAAAGGTCGATAACCCACATGCCGCTTCCCCCGCTCCACGAAATTAGGAGCTATCTGGGGGAGCGGCGGCTTATATCCCCCCTTTCTGCTCGTCCACTACGCGCAGCTGCCCCCCCCCATTGGGGGGTTCGTACCAAGCGGTCCCCCTATTGGTTAGGGGGTTCCTTGGTGCCAACCGGATGTTCCCTTGGGAGGTGTTGATCCTTCCTGCCGCTTCTGGGCGCCCAGAACCGGTTCTTCCACTGGGGCTCGACGTGGGTTATGGCGCCGGCCCTTGAGCCTCCCCCCCCCTTCGGGGGGGTGCGGCGGCCTCTGCAAATCTCGCCCTAATATCACCCACCCCTTCTCTGGCCTTACACTGCGGCACCTCAGCTACCCTGTGTCTACCTCCAGTCCATTCTCTCACTGAGTCCTTCTGCTACCAACCCATGTCACAACCTCACACCCACACCCCACCCTACAAATGAATAACAGCTAATCAAATCCACAGCCGCCCTCCTAACTGCAGAGGCCACATCACCGGATCACCAACCAACATCCCATCTCCCAGTCCCAATCACCAACCAACACCCCAACTCCCAATATCTCTACCTGCCTTTACGGTGATTTGTGTGAGTGTGTGCTTATGCATATATGCTTGTTTTTATCTCCGACCATGACCTTTAGCAGTGAATTGTATCCCCCAGCTAAATGCCTGATCACCATTAATTACAACACAATAATTAGTTTAAGGCTCCTGCAGCTACCTATCACATTTACATGTTTACCTGCAGCATCCGGTTAACCAGGATACTGTATCTGTTTACCATTCTGTACCTGATACACATATGTACAAAGTGAAAGTGAATAGTATAAATGTGCATTTAATAGATGCTTGCGTGCTCTTGCACAGCTCACCAGCACAGGCACTAGACTAGAGTGTTTAACCTGCAGGTGGACAATCATTCACTTCTGTTAGACATGCACCGGAGCAGGTACAGTTCACGAGAAAGTCCATTGGGCTTAAGCGCCCACTACTGAGATCTGCGCACAGGTCTCCGAAGCACTACAGGCCGATACGAAGAGGAGTCAACGCTATAACTGGTGCTAAAATCTGTGCAGTCCTCAAGACAAATAATTAACATTTAACTGAAACTAAATAAAACCCCTTTCCTCCAACAAACGGTTCCGGCTACGAAAACTTCGAAACATAATCTAAATTATTTTCCTGTCAATTACGACAATATTAATATTATCATGATATTAATAAAATAGCACCAAGGAGACCCATATCATGTATGATTTGAAAGTAATGTTCTGATTTCTCCGTACAAGAATTATTATTATCTGTACTTACACAGCACTTAATTCCACCGAGTTGCAATTAACTAAGAGTAGCAAATGACGTGTTATTGCTACGCATTTTAAAGGTACTGGGTTTGAAATTAGCGACTTTCTGCTCACACTGTGACTCTTTTAAAAATACGAACTGGATTTAATCTTCATGACCCCTTAACGTAGGTTGCTTAGTGAGCGTAGACCTGTGGACGGTGCTATTTTATTTACAGGGATGACGGACGTGGTTGTATTGATCATGCAGCAGTAGATGTAAAATAGTAGATGCTGCAGTGCATTAAGAAGATCTGGGCGGAGATTCGGAGTGTGACAACTGTACCTTTCAGGTCAGGGTGTGGGATGAACAGAATAGTGGGGTGGTGGCTAGACCCTTTCAATAGTACTGATGAGAGGTTGGGAGTTGCTTTGGGCAATTTGTTAGCCCAACATAAGCGGGCCTTTTGAAGCTCGAATGGATCTTACCGGAAAGCCATATTTAGAAGCCCACAGCTCACTGATGTCAAGATCAGTTTAATGCATAATACATTCTACAGTTATTCATTTGGCCAGCCACGCAACATGCAGTGTACACCAAAAGTATGTAGTGGACTAGCAAGTACCCACAGATTTTAATGGCAGAAACATCATTTTGAGCCTAAGTTATCCGTCTCTTTGTTGCAGCTGTGGTGGAAGAGTAGAGTACAATTGAGGCTTTAGTATCTTATAGGAATTTTTCAGATATTCTAAGGAAGACCTTATTATAGATTCTATATCTGCCATGAAAGAATTGTTTAACACCTTCATAGCTGTGATCGTTTTCCCAAAATAAGCGAATGACTAGTTCCAGGTCAAATCCAAGCTAGGTAGACGTGATAGCAACCTAATCGTACTATTTGTTACATATAGACACTTGAAGACCCCACTTAAGTATGGTTATAATGGTGTGCATCTTGCATTGTTTACAGAGGACAGTATCTTAAACTAGGTGGAAAATCATCACCCAGATCAGATGTGTATAAACAAAATAAAAAGTGGCTAGGGCACAGGTTTTTTTAAGGCTTCTACTTGTTATAATATGTTCTGTGTGGTCTCTTGATCTATACCTGAACATTTACCCATATATTTGTACGGAGCTCAATATTAGTCCCTAGAAGATGCGAGAAGGGGGCCATAAGGCTTGCACTTTTGTAACAGGTAGCACATATTTATACTGTTGAATGCCGGCGTAAAGTAAATGAAATGTGTAATTTTTTTTAAACCTTTATTTACCAGTTTCTCAGTTAACAGAAAACAGACAGTACGTTACATTCTTTCGAGTTACAATCCCTTAAGAATCCTATAGGTACATCATTCGAGCGCCTGATCTGAGCAGGCAAGAGACATTCGTATGTGGGTCCCTTCCAATCCCAGCAATATACACTCTGCACAGTAACAGTCAGTAGAGTCACAGGGACATAGAATTCAGGGACCGCAAGCCAAGTAGATTAGCATATTATATGAGAAACATCATGAAGTGTTCAACAATTCACTGCATCATATAGTGTAGGGTCCATCGGCGCATCCCTAGCAACGGTAGGAGGTAAAGCAATGGAAAGTTGTCATCTATTACGCATACATTCAGCTGCCGTCGTCTAAATCATCATGTGGGGTTGCAGTGTGTGACAAGTATACCTGCAGAGGACCCCAAATATCTTTAGGTCTGCTGCGCACCGGCAACAAATCAGCATAAACATTGCGTTGATCCCGACAATAGACTACATCGTCCAGCCATTCCTTAAAATTAGGGGCTCTCCCCCTACCCCAGCGACAAGCAACCCTCCTCTTTGCAAGCAGTAGAACAGTGTCAACAAACCGCCGAATTGGCTTAGGTATATTTAGTGTATATCCCAATAACATAATCAGTGGGTCTTTATGGATCACTCCCTCCGTCATGATCTGTAATGCAGTGTGTACCTGTGACCAGTATTCGTGCACCTCAGGACACTCCCAGGCAAGGTGGATGAATCCCGCCCCCTCCGCATGGCATCGATCACATCTATCATTACCTGGCAACCGAAAACGCAGCTTACGAACTGGCGTATAATAGAATCGTTGTAAGAATTTGAAGTGAATAATTTTCAGCCTACTACTGGAAGATATATTAGCCGTGATGGCACAGCAATAGTGCCATTGCTCGTCAGTGATTTCGTGGCTCATATCTGCACTCCACAACTGGCGTGCCGAACTTTCCAATCCCACCCGCTGCAACCTGATGTTAATATACAATCTAGAGACAAGGCGGCCATCCGATAGCAGCATGGCATGCAATGGTATTACTACCTCTGGTTCATCCGGGAAGTGCTTCAATACGTCCCGCATCCCCTGTCTCAGTCTGACATAGTAAAATACCTCCAGTGGAGAAGGCGGCACTCCCTGAAACAACTGCTCCTTAGTACGAAATTGTCCATTCAGGAACAGGTCGCCCCACGTGGCAATCTTAACACGCCTGCACATTAATTGGAATCCTGACGCGTCTATGGTACACGTTACCGTGGTGGACGGTGTATCTATATCTTCCACCGTGCCCTGTATCATGCCACTGAGGGGAAGAGGTCGTGCTATCCAATCCTCCGCTGCAAGTTGTGGCATAAAAGGTGTAGGATTCATCCAATGGTACGCGTATTGCGCCTGGGCACTGATATAGTATATCTCGAAGTCCGGAACGTCGAAGCCGCCCTTCTCATAAGGCTGAGTTAAAAGGGACCATCGCAATCGCGGTTGCTTGCCCCCCCAAAAGAGGCAAAGAAGCTCTGAACGCAAACGTTTAAAAAAGTAAGCGCCAAGGTAATAAGGGACATTCTGAAAGAGATACAGAAAACGCGGCAGTATGACCATCTTTATGAGTGATGCCCTACCTGCCATAGACAGTGGCAGTGTCATCCAGCGTGTGACATTGTCAGCTAGCTTCGTGATTGCCACACCATAATTAAGTCTGAGTGTTTCTTCCTTATTCAGGGATACCACAATACCCAGGTAGCGAAGGTCTGTATCGCACCATTTGAGTGGGTAATCCAGCTGAAATTTCGTCACCGCACCCGTGAGCGGGAAAAATTATGAAATGTGTATAAGGATGCCTGTTGCCTAAAGACAATGCCATTTATTTAACGATTAAGCTATTGGCAATGTAAATGACAATGCCATTTATTTATGATAAAAGAAAATTAAAAAATGTCATGAGCAATGCCAATAGCTCTACCTTTAATAATACCGAGACCATTGCATTGTAAATGCTTGTTCTCCTTGTCAGCCATGGTAGAGGAATAAGAAACTTCAAATAAGGAAAACTGGAAAAAGAGAGAACCTCAAATCCCAGTCAAAGTGAGTAGACTACCTAGCACAACGTGCGGTAGAAAATCTGAGGGGCAAAAGGTTCTCTCAGGAGTGTTCTAGAGGGTGAGGAGCTCTGATTGGTTCAGGGAATAGTTTGGGCCTTTTTACATAACAAAGGCTATGGGTTGCAAAAGGGAAATGGGCCTAGGCCTCTTTTCAGTTTGCTATACTACTAAGCATTGCTTTTTTATGTACCGGAGACTCCTGTCTCGACGACGGGGAATGATTCAGTCATGTGAATCTATGAAAGTTCCAATACTGGAGTAATGCCATTTTCTGCAGCATGCCACACTTTGGATATTCGCGCTACGCTTTGAACTCGGTGCCTTGATGCCCTTGTAGCAGCTCTACCAGGCCCCCCTCTTCCGAGTTTCGTTTTGACTACAGTGATGGCCAAGAGCTTGAGGGCCCTGTCTCTGTGGCGGAATGTAGTTGCTGTCGCGTTTGCCAATGGTCCTAAGCATAACACATCCAACACGGAAAATTAAATATAGACCAAAAATGGGCGCTATATTCAACAGTGTTCAGCCGGACAAAGTATTTAATCAGATAAGTAAAATTTTCATTATTGGCAAAAGCAACAAACAATGGAGCGGGATGGAGTCCTGCATCCAATACAGAAAACAAAGAACAAGTACATACGAACAGTAAGGATTTCAGGCAAGAAGCAATGGAAACTTTGATTTGATTAAAAGATTAAACAAGCTATCCATAATAGTATCCACATTAATATCACACAATGGTTACATAGGTGAAACTATTTCATAGGTTGACGACGTTTCGATTCCTTTCAGAAGGATAATGGGATCATCATCAATCTTTTAATCAAATCAAAGCTTCCATTGCTTCTTGCCTGAAATCCTTACTGATAAATACTTTGTCTGGCTGGACACTGTTGAATATAACTCCATTTTTGGTCTACATTTAATTTTCCGTGTTGTATGTGTTACGCTAAGGACCATTGTTACAATATATAATTGACACTCAGGGTCCTTAGTTACTCATTGGGTTCCCTTGTTTCTCTTGAATAGTCGCGTTTGCCAAGGCACATGGTGGTGGTTTCGCTCTTGTAAAGGGAGCTTTGTGCTTCTTGCCACTTTAACCGTGAGAGGTTTTTGGAGGGTGTCCTTGTGAGTTGTAACAGATTGCGCTTCCCTCAGATAAGCATGGCCCTGCCACAGGCTCAGTGTGCGGGGGACTGTCTAGTGTGAAGCACGGCTCTGCGGGAAGGAATGCTCTTGTGCCTTCTGTTTTCTGACTATCTCTGGTTCGTGGACTTATTTGAGGCGGCATGTTTGCCCCCGGCAGGCTGTGCTCTAAGCTGCGGAGAGCAATGCCCGCTCGCCCTGCGGCGTTCACAGGTCTTCTGCGGCTTTCTCTCCACCACCAGACAAAAGGTTGCAAAAGTGAAAGTCTGAGGGGCGCAGCGCAGCAGGTTTAGGGAAACCCATCCCCTTTCTGCGAGCTCTGGTGCCAGGCGGATGTTTCCAGAAGTATCTGTGACATGGCAGAGGCAGCCGCGCCCTCGGGGTCTGTGCCACAGGGAAAGAAGCCTCCCTGAACCTGCCTGAAATAAAATGTACGCCTTGCACGCATGCCGGGGCTTTCCGCTATGTGCTCGGGGCAGAGACACTGGCTCCTGCTTATATTAGAAGACACTGGAATCAGGCGGCAGTGGAGACAAAACTATGAGAAAGGATTGGTAAAAGGATTGGTAAAAGTATGCGTTAGGAAAAACAAATGATGCCACTCATTGTATCTTGCTGTTATGTCCTTTCAACACATATTGATAAAAATAAATAAATAAATCCAGATCGTTATCCTCGCATGGCCCCGGCACAGACGTCACAGAAGACTCAGCGCAGCCAATGCGAGGTGGGGTGACTCCAGTCCCTTTGTGCTGAGGGCAAAAGCAGTGATCCAAAAGGAATGCGGTTGACCGAGGCTCCCGCAGGGTAACTAAAGAGGGCAGCCCTCTAGTACCATCGGGGCACCCCACACCCCCTTTAGGTGCCCTTAGGGGCAGGGACTCAGGGAAGAGTTCCCCCAGCCTTGTTGTGGGGCGCTAGGGAGCGTCACTTCCTGGGCGCTAGGACCGGGAGAGGGGTATATAGGCCTCCCCACTATCTTTTGCGTGTCAGACACGCCATCTTCCACCTTACCGCTTACCCGGCGTGGTTCGTGGCAGGAGGCAGAGGATGTTGTAATGTTGACTTTTCGTTGGAGGCGGAGTTACAGGGCGAACTGTAAGCAAATGGGTACAGAAGGGTACCTCTGCGTGGCACGATGGTGGGTGCCAGAGCCAGGGCCCAGGAGCCTCATGGGAGGTTCCTGGAGAACCGTTTCGGCGCCCCGTTAGTCCTTCGGAAGGTGGTGGGCCTGAATAACCGGGGGTTTGCTATGCTACGCTATGCCCTGAAAGGGGCGTGAGTAAGGAGGAATGGTACGTGATCCGGGAAGAGAATCACCACCAGAGGCAGCACAGATGGGGTTCTCCTCAGTGCTGCTTGGCTCATCAGGCGGGCTGGCGGCCCAGTTGCTTGCCTGCCCTTGGATCGCCCGTAAGATAACCCACCATATTACATAACGGTGTAAACGGTGTATGTAATAAACCTGCAGCAACTTTACCCAAACAAGAAATGTGTTGGTTTTATTTTTTTGCATGCATGTTACATTGGAGGGGTGGGGAAGGATGCCAATGGTTATACTATGTTCTAAACCAGGCGAAACCAACCCATCTGTCCTTGGGATAGGAGGGAGCAGAGTGGGCCATGCCCCCAGCCCCGACTGGTGCTCACAGATCTTGGCAGAGAGTCTGATGCCCCGTCCGTCAGAGAGGGGTAAAAAAAAAAAAAGTGCTTATAGTGTAACGCCACAAGTAAAAGATCCAGTCCAGTGGGCGGGGCCAAAAGTGGACAGGGCAGTAACAAGGAAGGACTAAGAAGACTCCTTTACAAAAGAAAGCCAGCATTTAGCCTGAACCATGATGCAAGGCAATAGGAAGAAGGGGCGTGGCTTCAAGTCCCTATCTGAAAGTGTATCGATGACAATAAGCCTCGCAGAGCGAGGAGCGCATGCGTGCTAGGTCTGCAAGACCTAAAAATCATGACTATAAACGCACACATTCATGCATAAATCGAGGGATCCTGGATCACTCCAGGTCATCGAATAGTCTTTTAAAGTGTCACTGGTATTTTGCTTTAGTTCACTACAGCGTACAGCATGAGCAATGGATCCGTCTACTTCATCTATATACTCTCGTACTTACTGAGCATGATGGCATTCTTCCTGATCTATGTGCACATCTGCCTACAAAGAAGGGCACTTCAGTGCCAGGGTTGGTGAGCCAACACTAACACTACCAACGCTCTATTCCTTTAATTTTTACCCTTGTGTGCTAATAAGCCTAATTTTCTCCAGCGATGTGCACTCATTCTTTTTTTGATAATCACATTTATTGTTTTTGAACATACAGAACAAATCAGCGAAAGTACGGAGGACAGTAGATCAATTACATTCTTGTGAGCATAGAATCCCTCAGTTTCACACCCCATAAGATATACACCAACAAATTAAGGAAGCAATTCAATCCGAACCCTCCACAGTACCCAACTACTTCCCCCACACCCTTCGGTATTTTATTAAACATGCTCTTGCCACGTAAAGGGCTTTTTCTTGGGTCGCGTATCAGTCCAACCCCCCAAGGTTAGGCAGGTCAGGGCATTTCAATGCCACCGATATGACAAGCTTGGCTACAATCATGGCTGTATTAAAAAATATCTTGTAATTTCTGGACCCGTCCAGCCCGTCCCTGATCCCCAATAGTGAATGACGTGGGTCATGGGGAACCCCCCACCCGAGGACCTCCGTGACAGGACCAAACCACATGGAAAAAATCAGCCGGGACATGGCCACACCTCGCACATAACACGTCCGGGCGCAAGTCAGCTCGGTGGAGGCGCAGGGAGTGAGGTAAACAGCGTGTAAGTAGTATAGTCGGATTAGCTTAAGTTTGGCGGCGGCGGTGATCGCTTGGGTGCCATGAGGGCGTCACGCCAATCCACCTCATCCAGGGTGCCCACCCACTCTACCCATTGGTCCCTCAACTTGTCCAGTGAGGTGGGGCTGTTGTTGACTAAACTGCAATATATGTGGGAGATACCCCCCTTGCCTAGGTCCCCCTACATAGTCTGCGCCTCAGTAGGGATGTAATCGGGGAGCCTCGTGTCATCAGTGATGTGCGCTTGGAGGGCATGCCTTATAGAATTGGGATGGATGTAGGGAGTAGCGGGTTTGAAGTTCCTGGAAGGAGAGCATATGGCCTTTAGCAGCACATACGTCTCCAAGTTGCAAAATGCCAATGAGGTCCCACAATTTAAAACCCCACAGCCCACTAACCTCCTGGAGCCCAGCCCCATGCCAGATGGGTGTACATTGGGTCAACCTACGCGTCCAGCCAGTGTGGCGTAGCGAGGCCCGCAAGGCCAATAATACGGAGCGCGTCACATCAGGTAAATGGAATGGAAAGGGCTCCCCATACATCATAGCTTGGATTTTGGGTAATCTCATCTCACTAAGCTCAAGCCGGTAGGCCAGGTCGGACCAGCCCCTATTGAACCAATCATGGACCACCAGCAGACGCGCTGCCAAGAAATAAAGATACAAGTGCGTCGTCCCCATACCCCCGTCGAAGGAGGGGATCCAGCATGCAGACAAAGCCAGGCGCGCCCTCCCCCCGCTCCAGAGAAACTTGGTAGCTAGACTGTCCGGTTCCCGGAGCCAGGTCCTGGGAAAGCAGAAGGGGGTATTTTGAAGGACGTAAAGAAATCTGGGGAGGATCATCATTTTAAACAGAGCAACCCTCCCCAGGTGATTCAGAGGCAGCGTCTTCCATTTTTGAAAGACCACTTTGGCCTTTTTAACCAATGGGGCGACATTGAGGGACCAGCCCAGTTTCAGAAGAAGGGTGATCCATATTCCTAAGTATTTAAAGGATTGTCACCAAAGCAGTATGGTGGATTGCCAGTCGTAGCAATCCCTAGAGAGATGCAGTGGGACCAATACCGATTTCCCGGGCTTCAGTCGAAGACAAGAGACTTGCCCGAAGGACTGCAAGATCTGGAGGCAGTGCGGCCTGTGGAAACGGGTTCGGCCAGAAAAACCAGGACGTCGTCCGCATACAGAGCTATCTTGTCCGTTTCCATATTGGGCCACTCCCAGCCACGAATACTATCCACAGCCCGCACCAGGGAAGCCAAGGGCTCCATTGCCAGGGCGAATAGCAAGAGTGAGAGGGGACCTTCCTGCCTTGTGCCCCTGCTAATGGGGATGGCCTCTGACAGTACACCGTTGACCAACACACGCGCTCGCTGGTGGGCATAAAGGACCTGAACCAGGGCCCTAAACTGGGGTCCGAATCCCATCTCGGCCAACACATCCTGGAGATATGCCCAGTCCACCGAGTCGAAGGTCTTTTCAAAATCTACGGACAGGAGAGCTAAGTATGGGGTGAGTAAGTGCCGATGGGCTAGAGTCAGCTGTAGCCTCCGAAGGCAGTGTCTGGTCTCACGTGGGGGCATGAAGCCCCATTGGTAGATAGGGCTTCAATCGCTGATCCAGGATGGTGGCATACAGCTTAATTTCCGTATTGAGGAGGGAGATGGGATGGTAGTGCGCGGACTACCGTCCTATCTCCCTCCTCAATACAGAAATTAAGCTGTATGCCACCATCCTGGATCAGCGATTGAAGCCCTTGACGGGAGGAAGGCTGGGATTTCGGGAGGACCACAATGGTGGCGATATCCCTCTCTGGCCGGGAAAGAACCTTTCTCTAAAGCTCCTTTGAATATGTCTGCCAGACGGGGCACCAGAGTGTCACGGTACGTCGCATAGTATTCCTGAGGAAGACCATCTGGGTCCGGGGTCTTACCCGATAAGGTGAGGGAGATCGCTTCCTCAATTTCCTTCCAAGAAATGGGGCGATCCAGATCCTTCTGGGTGGCCATCTACAGCCGAGGGAGACGTACATTACCTCGTTCAAGGAGAGCAGGGAGCGGTAGGTCGGGGGTTTGTGCTGTGTATAAATGCTGATAGTAGGCAGTGAAGGTGCTGCCATAGCCATAGGGGCGCGGTGCACCATTCCAACCTCGCCTACCACCTTTGGGATAATGCGATTCGCTCTGGGATATGTAGCTAGCCTGTGTAGGATCATACCATTTTTGTCTCCCCAGCCATACTCTCTCGCTACCGATGACCTCCACAGGACCTTAGCAGCATCCAGGGATAGTTGTCTGATTTCGTCCTGAAGTTGAGCCGGTTGTCGGGCCTGGGCGTCAGCATCGGACAGAGAAAGTGATTGCTCCAAGCGAGGTGATTTCCCGAGATTGTGCCTGTCTCTGGTTCTTAAGCTGTCCCTTCGCGACACCCCGTATGGTCGCCTTCCCTGCCTCCCACAGTGTAACGGGGGAGGCTACCGAGCCCTCATTAGTAAGGAAGTATTGCTTGAGTTCCGTCCCCACCACCTTTTTGAACTCTTTCTCTTGGAGGAGCCATGCGTTCATTCTCCACGTTTGGCGGGCAGAGGTGGGGGAGCCCCTGTACTAAGGAGCATGGGTGAGTGGTCGGAAATGCCTCGAGGCAGGATGCGGACGTCTATTGTCTCAGAACAGTCAGTTGCTGGGACAAAGATCGCATCTATGCGCGCCTGTGTGTGGGGGGCCGCGGAAGTGTGTGTGAAGTGAGTGGTGCGGGGGTGCCACTTGTGTCACACATCACAGAGGCCCAGAGACTCGGACCAGTTTCTTAGCTGTTTCGCTTGCGCCATTCGGGAAGCAGAGGGAGGGCCCGTTGTATCAAGGGCCGGGAGGAGGCTGTATTAAAATCACCCCAATAACTGTGCTGTCCAGAGGCAGAGTGTTCAGCAGGGCCGCGGTATGTGTAAGTGTGGGTGTGAGCATCGAGGGGGGGCATATACAGACATGAGATTGAGGGGGGCCGGCCAATGAGCCACACTCTGTCACGGATGAGCCTTGAGGGTCGTGGACCACCCGGGAGAAGACAAATGTCAGAGTGTGTTTCAAGAAGATAGCCACCCCACAGGAGCCCCGGGAGAAGCCAGAGTGCTATACTCTATCGAACCCGTAGCGTGCCAGGAAAGGAAAACTATTACCCAGGAGGTGTGTTTTTTGAAGCATGAGGATGTCTATGAGGAGGAGTTGCGCATAGCGCAGGACCGCCGTGCGCTTATGTCGGTCCAAGAGACCATTAACGTTCCACGACAACACATGGAGAGACGCCCTAGGCGGGGTAATAGCGGTCATGGCAGGCGGTACCTGGGTCTGGGACGTGTAGTCCAACTGGGGTGTGTGAATGCACGTGGGAGCCCGTAAATGTATGGGTAGTTGCTTGCAGTGAGTACATATCCAGCCCTTAGAGAAGAAGCATGTGTCAATCGTCAATCCGTGGTAGCTGAAACAAGAAAACAAGAAAAATAGCAACATAGGGAAAAAACCATCCCAAACCTCTTCCACCCTACATTTCGAGAACAGAAGCATCTGTTGACCCCCCCCCATTTTACCAAACTACAATGCTCGGATTGGTTGCGTGGAGGACCCCTCCAGAAGGACGGATAGGCAATGGATCGGCATTAAAACAAAATAAGTTAACTTTGAAGTCTACCAGTGTCAAAGGACCCCGCTGGGGGAGTGTCCTGTTTCGGGGGTTGATGGGCAGCATACAGAGCCCAGCAGGCCCTCAGAGAGTAGGAGTGCAAGAAAGATCCGAGTCCAGTCTGGGTGAGCCCACCCGGGCAGGCGATGAGGATGGTCCGGGTAAGTCCTCGGTAGAAAAGTGCCTGTTGCGAGGAGAGCCCGATTGGCTGGAAGAGTCTCGAAGTCCATAAGCCACCACGCTCGAGGATCTGGGTGCTGTTGCCTGAGATTGGCGTCCCCTACAAGATTGCGTGTGGCGTCGGTGCTGACGTCCCGGTACCGCGGTCCCTTGAGTTGGGAGCACGTGGGTCCCAGAGATGAATCACGCCTCTCGCGGAGGGGACGTTCCTCCATCAGCCATGTCCACGCTGCCTGAGGTGAATCAAAGAACTGCGTTTTGTTTTGGAAGATTACTCGCAGGCGTGCAGGGAGCTGGTACTGTAGGCCCAGGGCACGCAGCTTCCCTAGTATAGTCCGGGAATACCATAATGTTATGGTTTTGGAACTTGAGGGGACCTGTAGCACGTGCCGCTCGCAGGATGGCATCCCGCTCTTTGAAGTTAAGAACTGTCAGGATGATGGGGCGAGGTGGAGCTCCAGGAGGTGGCTTGGGTGCAAGGGATCTGTGAGCTCTCTCAACCACAAACCATGACGAAAGGGTGTCTGTACGCATCCACGATGTAAACCAGGCCTCAATGAAGGTAGCCACCTGGCCCGTCTCAACCCCCTCGAGAAACCCAACCAGGCGGAGGTTGTTACGACGTGCACGGTTCTCCGCATCTTCGGCACGCCGATGGAGTTCCCCTGTATGAGTGCGGAGGTGGGCCACCTGTTCCTTCAATTGTGAGATGTCGTCCTCCACAGTGGATATGCACGACTCAGCTTCTGTCAGTCACGTAGTGGCGTTACGGAGATCCTGCCGGAGGAGGGACACGCCCACCTTGATCTCCCAATTCTTCCCCTCACCAGACACTTGCAAGTCACTAATGGCCTGAGGATGGTGTCGAGATCCCTGTCCCGGGTAGGGGGAGGACCCCCAGTCGCCCTAACAGAGGGATCCTGCTCTGAGGTGGTGAACCGGTCCATTTTCGTCTGCGTGGGAGCCGGCGTGGATTTAGGGGCCCTGTCCCTCCCCATAGCTGGTAATAATTCCAGTAGATGCTTGGGTTTCAAGGATCAGGTGAGGGGGGAACCAGCCACAGGGCCACTTGGCGCTCCACTGCAGGATATGGCTCCCCTCACCTCAAGCGTGCCACCAGGGTGGCAGGGGTTTCGCAGTCAGGAGGAGGCCGCCACCAGTAGACCAGCCGGGCGGTCCTGAACACGGGCCGAGGGGGGCATCCACAATGATGATGATGCCCCAAACGCCACCCGATATGGTGGCCGAGGATACCCACTCGTGGATATGGACCACTGGGGCGCAATAATGCGGTCGGATCGGCCCCAACAGCGCACCGAACCCTGAAGTCTTCCCCTTGGCAACAAAGGCGGGTGGAGGCCTCATCAAACGCTGGTACCCAGCCAATATGCGAGCCGGTGATGCAGCCCCCACAACCAGGCAATGTCTGCAGCGGTGCTCCCAACCGCCACCCGAAAAGATGGCCGAAGTCCCTTGCGTATTAAGGACGGGCCCCGAGTACAGGGGTTTGACAGGCCCAACCCCACCGACATAGTAGGCCGTGCCCCAGGGCCCACGGATCCCCCCACCACAGTCCAGATGGGAGGAAAGCCTCTGCAGCGTGCAGGAGCACACTGGCCCCAAAGTCAGCCTTGGAGCGGGAGAGCAACAGGGGGGGGCACATGTTCCCCCCATGCGCATCGCTGCCCGATAAAACAGCCGGTTCCCCGCCCCACTCACCGGAGGATGAAGCCGCCTTCAGGCCCGGCAGGAGGTCGGCTTGGTAGAGTAGGTCACAGGCGCAGGAAGTACTCAGGCCCAGCACCGCCGACTCCGCAGACCGCGGGGTCGGCGGCAGTGTTTCCCACATGCACCGCTGCCCAAGCAGGCAGCCGGTCCCCGCCCAACTCCAAGGAGGAATCTGCAAATGGAGCTCACAGCCGGAGGTCTAGCCCAGCAGAATGACCCACAGGCGCTCCTCACCGCTTATTTATTGCTCCCTGATCGACAGAGGATTTAGGAGTTTAGACCTCGAGGCCGCCACCACCAGTTCCGCCGGCGGCAGGGCTCCTGGAGCTCCTCCGAGCCGGTCCCGCCCGTCGATCACGGGAACCCGCTCAAGGCCAGGGCACCAGTCGCAGCCCAGGAGGGCCTGGTCACCGCATGTCTCACGGCCCCCACTGGCACCGGCACACGAGAGAAGCCTCAGCACCGCTGGCAGAATGCCGCCGCAGCAGGAAAGGCGGGCCGCGGGCTCCAGATGTTCTCAGAGGCCAGCACCATCATTACGGGCACAGGAGATCGGCGCCACCTTTCCGGGGATCCTCTTCAGGCAGGCAGGCAGGCAGGGATCATGGATTGGTGCCGATGTGAGCAGGATGTGAGGTGGACGACGGAGGGATCCGGAGCACTCTTAAAGTGCGACCGCCATCTTGATGCCTCAGGCCACGCCCTGATGTGCACTCATTCTAATAAGGGTTCCAATACCTGTTATAAATGCTAAGAAACACTCATAGCGTTCTATTAATACTATGTTTACACTAATAATTTTGAATTTAACGTTTTTAGTGCAAGACTACGGATGAGACATTTGGGGTGGGGCATGATTTCTTTTTTACTCTTTTCATTTTTGTTGCCTATGCCTGCAATAAAAAAATAACCACTGCAACAGCTTGCCCAGGTGATACATATTGATATGCCAATGGTTATTTTCTGCAGTGATTCGAAATTAGCATGCAATGTTTGTTTTGAATTATATGCACAGAGCCAGACTGAGGTATGTGAGGTCTGCTCACACGAGATCAGATTTGAAACCTAGGAGGGTGGGAAGTTGAAATATTATGGCTTTTAAAGGACAAGACGTGTCAACATTGGTTCGCTTTTTTTCAATGATACTACCGAATATAGGGAGCAGCTGCTTCCGCAAATGCCATAATTTTATAGAAGGTGCCTAAGATGGACCTCACAGTAAAGATCTCAATGGTTTATTTGATCTTTAAAATAATGCATAGCACAAATAATGTCAGAGAAAGTGTAACAAGGGTGCAGTGGTCCCTAATGTAAGGAAGAGAACTAGCCCCACATGCACACGTTTGATAGTGTGACCAGTCATAATTGATGCCGAGTGAGCAGCACACAAGTCTATACGCCACTTCCTTTGCATCTGCTGCACCAAAGAAAGCTGTGCCCAAGAAGAAGTGAGTGCCACCCTTCTGATGCTAAAGAATCCGAATAAAGCCTGAATTATGCACAAAGCAGCGGATGTACCTGGATAGATGGATTCAAAAGGCGAAGCGAAGGATATAACTGCACACAAACACAAAAAGAACAAATCATATAATTCTTGCCAGGCGACTAGGGGCTATGTATACAGAGAGTGAAAATGTAGTGTGTTCTGGAGTCATGTGGCCAGGATAGCTAACATGTTCTCCCCCCCTGCAACCATATGTAGTACCATAAATCTCACCATTCACTCTGGAGGTCGATATGTAAAGGATGGAAATGTAACATACAGCAAGTCTTCAGTGCCACAAGCTATGGTGGTGGTTGCTATTCGAGCTATGGCTGTGGGTATCTGCTTATCTGCAATCAATGGAATAAAGCAAACACTAACACTAGAATTGCTAAATGACAGGGCATCCCTCTACTTACAGGCAATTAACAAGAAAGAGAGCTATTGGGGTCAGAGCCCGGAGAGGATCAAGTGAATCCTCACTGTGCAGCACATCAGAGGTCAGCAACTTAGCATTACAATCAAAGTAGCAACTTTAGTGAAGTGCCCAGCAAATAGAATATCAGTGCTTTGAAAAACCATAACATAAATAATGATGTAACTCAAGGTTCAAGCCCATTCGATCACTAAACCTGGTGAAATGCAGGAAGGCCCTGTGCTGGAAGCAATCTTTTTAAAAAAAAAAATTTTATATATGTTTATTGGCATTTTCCTAATTACATTACAGAGACTTTGTTCAGCAGCAAAACATATTAGCATATTCAATTTGACGTCGGCATCATATACGAATAACAGTGGTGAACAGTCAAATAACTGCATCATACACCTGCACATCATTGTGGACCCCTTCCTTCCCCCACCCGTACACCCACCGTAGGAGATCATTGTGAATCAGAGAGCGAGAGTCCATAATGAGTGAGCCATGGTTTCCATATTTTCCAGAACTTTTTGGGACAACCCGTGCTTTATAAGTCATCTTTTCCCCCCGATATGTACATATCCATACTCTTTTTCCATTCAACCAGAGACGGGCCCGTCACTGTCCCCATGCCTTAACTAGGTCGTGTTTCGCCACCACTAATCCTAGTTGAAGTAGGCTTTACATTGGTTTGGGGGGAGTCAATTTCGGTGGATATTCCCAGCAGAACAAACTGGGGACTAAGCAGAATTGTCTCTCCCAGAGTAGTTCCCAGCTCGTCCAACAGGGTGGCCCAATACAGTTGAATCTAGGAACAGTCCCACATTGTGTGAAAGAATGTACCCTCCGACGCTCCACAGCGCAGACAATCAGGTGTTTCCGCTCTCCCTATGCGATGCAGTTGCGCTCTGTCATAGTATGCTCTATGCACATATTTGAATTGAATCAATCGAAGCCTGGACTTAATGGCCACCTCTTGGGGATGCATCAACGCCATTTCCCCATCTAAGTCTTCCATCTCTCCCAACCCTGACTCCATTTTCGTCTGCAGCTTCTGCAATGTGTCTGGCTTATTATTAATTATTGTTTTATATGTCCAAGAAACTGCCTTTTCCTCTAGCTACCCCATCAGGAGTCGTCCCTCTAAAGGTGTGTACTCTGGGATGTCAGTAGTGTCTATGTGTTGCCCCCGCCATGCATGGGCCAGGTGAAGGTACTTGTAGTGTTGAGTCGTGTTCATGTTGTATTCAGCCTGAAGGTGTGAGAAAGTGACCAGCTCTTTACGGTGTAAGAAAACAAGTTACTTACCTGTACCTACCAGTATTGGTATCTTTCATAGATTCACGTGCCTGAATCATTCCCCGTCGCCGAGGCGGGAGTCCCACGGAAATAAAATATACAAAAGCAGTGCCTTAGAAAAAATGTGTAGTAGGCTGACAAGACTATAGGCCCCAAAAGGCCCAACACTAACAGCCTATCTACCTCATTATATGAAAAGAACTGAAAATAGTTCCAACCAATCAGCTGTCAGCACCCTCTAGAACCTTCCCAGCAGAGGCAGTTCTCCGCAGATTTTCCCAGCACAAGTGAGTAGTATGTATCCCTAATAAAGAACTGTTCTGCCGGGGATGAGGTAGGGTGCATGTGAATGTATGAAAGATACCAATACTGGATAACCGTAGTTACAGGTAAGTAACTTGTTTTCTTATCCAGTATTGGGGTATCTTTCATAGATTCACATGCCTGAATCAGAATAGCAAGCAGTAAACCTATATCTGTCATTTGCGGTAGGTGGGAGACAAAGCGTAATTCTATATATCCCCCACACATCCGGAAGGTTATAGAGCACTAGAAATGTAAATATACATAAATGCAGAAACCTTCTAAAAAGAAAGAATTATATCCAGATAACATATTTCATATTAAGAACAGCATTTGACAAGCAAAACATTACAGTGCATTATGCATACTCTTATGTCATGAATCTAATGTGGGAGACCTTTAAAAGTTTAACCTTAATGAAGAAGATGCTCCAGCACCGCTTGTCCCACTGCTGTATCATCCTGTGATGCCGTTGCAAGCAGTAATGCTTTGTGATGGTATGGAAACTTTTCCACGTAGCAGCTCGGCAAATGTCCTCCAGCGTGACCCCAGCAAATAAGGCTGTCGACGCCGACATCATTCTGGTGGAATGTGCTTTTACCTTTCTGGCTAAAGGCTTGTTATCCTTTTCGTGACAGAATTGTATTACTGAAGATAACCACCTGGCTATCGTTGCTTTCGGCACGGCTTGTCCCAGCGCAACAACTGGTTAGATTTCCTTATGTCTTTAGTTTTCTGATGATAGAACTTTAGACAACGTTTCACATCCAGAGAATATAGGGCCTTTTCTGCTGGTGAGACGGGATCCGGGAAAAAAGACTTTAACTTTACCAGCTGGTTTAGATGAAATTGAGACGGTACTTTAGGAATTAATTTTGGATTTGTTCTCAAGGTGACATAGTCCTTAGAGAAATGAAGGAAAGGTTCTGAAATCGTGAAAGCCTGAATTTCACTAACCCTCCGGGCTGAAGTGAGCGCTAGCAAAATAGCCACTTTCCAGGTTAAGAATTTTAGCTCAGCTCTATGAATAGGTTCGAAAGGCCTCCTCATTAACTGGGACAAAACGATATTAAGATCCCATTCAGGAGGTGGAAGTCGAATTGGAGGAAAGGCTCGAAAAATCCTTTCAGAAATTGCTTTATCAGTGAGGAAGAACATAGTGAAGGCTTGTTCAAACTGTTTCTGAATCGGGATATGGCGGCAAGATGCACTTTGATAGAAGAGAATACTAGACCCGCTTTGGCTAGCGAAAGCAAGTAAGGTAGGATATCTTCAGGTGGAGCTTGAAGAGGATGGACATTATTTGATTCACAACAACAACAGAAGCGTTCCCATTTGAAACGGTACGTTCTGATAGTACTCTGAGCACGGGCTTGAGACAGAATTGCTCTACAATCTGCAGAAATCTGGAGATCCTTAAACTCTAAGAAATCAGGAGCCAGGCGTGCAAGTGCAGCGATTGCGGATCCGGGTGCAGAATCTGACCTCCTTCCCTTGTCAACATTGGAAGTGTCGGCTTGAGACGAATTGGAGGCTGTTGAGATAGCAGGAGCAGTTCTTGGAACCAGTACTGCCTCGGCCAGCGAGGAGCAATGAGGAGAAGAGTGCAATGTTCCCTCTTCATCTTTTGAAGTATCCTTGGTATTAACGGTATCGGGGGAAAAGCATATGCATAGATTCCTGACCATCTCATGGACAGGGCATTCTCTCTTGACCTCCGTTGAGGAAATCTGCTGGCGTAATAAAGGCATTTGATGTTCTGTTTTGTTGCAAACAGATATAGAATTGGTGTGCCCATCTTCGAAAGATCCTGTTCACCTGTTCTTGTTCCAGTTCCCATTCATGGCAACCTGTGAAAGATCTGCTGAGGTTGTCGGCTAGAGAGTTTTGAATCCCCTTTACATGCTCCGCTCTGAGGGTTATGCCGTGTTGTATAACCCACTCCCACATCTCTTGAGCTTCTTGCAATAGAGATAGAGATCTCGTTCCCCCTTGCTTGTTGATGTAAAACATGCTGGTGGTATTGTCCGTATGCACCAGCACTGAAGAATTTGCAATCCTTGGAAGGAACGCTTGCAGAGAAAGGAAAATGGCTCTTAATTCGAGACTGTTGATGTGTTTCTGCCAATATTGGCGAGACCATCTGCCTTGAATCTGGAGGTCCTGGAGATGACCTCCCCATCCTTCCATAGATGGGTACGTGGTCAGAATGAACTCCGGAAGGGTTTGAAAAAACATGAGGTCCGGAGACAGATTGCTTTCTTTCGACCACCATTGAAGAGCATGCCTCATTCTGGATGTCACTTTTATGCGATTGTCGAAAGACCCTCCTATTTGCTGCCCTTGTCGGTGCAACTCCTCTTGCAGTGGCCTCATCCTGAGTCTTGCCAAGGGGACTAGACTGATAGCTGAAGAGCACATCCCTAGAAGAGACGCATATGTTCGGACAGAAAGTGACTTTTTTGTTGAGAATTGTCTTGCCAGTTTTTGAAGTTTGTTCTGCCGCTCCTGAGACAAGAACGCCTTGCACTGTTGGGTGTCCACTGAAGCTCCCAGAAAGGGTAACACCTGTAGGGGTTGCAATTGCGACTTCTTTGCATTGAGAGTGAGGCCTAGATTTGAGAATAGATGAAGGGCGCTTTGACCGCTTGTCTTGTAACCTGTTTCGATGGTCCTTTGAGCAGCCAATCGTCGAGGTATGGGAAGACCTGTATCCCCTGGGACCTCAACGCTGCAGAAACGGGGGCCAAACATTTTGTGAATATTCTTGGTGATGATTTCAGCCCGAATGGGAGCGCCTTGAATTGAAAGTGGATGCCAGCCACTGTGAACCGTAGGTATTTGAGATGTTTGGGGTGTATAGGGATATGGAAGTAAGCATCTTCCAAGTCCAGAGAAGCCATAAAATCTCCTTCGTTGAGACAATTGAGCACATCTGCCAGTGTCACCATGAGTTTGTGCAGATCCAGATTCGGGCACCACTCTCCCGACTTTTTCTTTATGAGGAAGAAGCGAGAGTAGAATCCTTTTCCTTTTTGCGAGACGGGAACCTTCTCTATCGCATTCTTGCGAAACATGTTTAAGGCTTCTTTGAACAGTAAGTGAAGACAAGGGGGAGGGGGGCCCTTGGGTGGAGTCATAGGTGGTTTCTTTAAGAACTCCAGAGTGTGTCCTTTTTCAACTAAGTCGAGGACCCACTCATCCGATGTGATTTTCCGCCATTGTTGGTAAAAGGGGGAAATCTTCGCGCCCACAGGGAGGGAAGGATGTTGGACTGGCGTCCGGCATAGCTCATTGACGTTTGTTGGAATCTCGTCCCTGATTATTTGATCTTCGTCTTCCTCCCTGAAGAGAGAAATTGCTGGAGGCAGATTGTCTGTATAGAGACTGGTAATACGGCTGTTTATACTGGGATTGGTATTGCCTGTTCTGTTGGTTGTGGTAATTTCCCCTAGAAGAAAAACCACGACCCCTTGCTCCTCTAAAACCGCCTCTCTTATATTGCAGGGTACCAAGGGATTTCGTGGTGTCGGTATCCGTTTTGATGGCAAGTAGGGCATCATCTATGTGCTTACCGAACAGCGAGTCCCCATCGTAAGCCATGTCAAGGATCTTTGTCTGCACCTCCGGTCTGAAGGAGGTTGCTCTGAGCCAACCCTGGCGTCTGAGAACCACAGCACCCACTAACTTTTGAAAGTTAGTATTTGCGATGTCTAGTGCGCAGTCTATTATCTCTTGCCGCCCTCTCCCCTTCAAGCACTTTCCTTCGTGCTTCCTGCTGGCGATCTTTAGGTATCAGCTACAGAAATTCTGATAACTCTGACCACATCTGGCGGTCATAACGTGCCAAAATTGCCAGAGAATTCGCTGCCTTGATGGATGATGCAGCATTGGTGGAGAACTTTTTGCCTATTAGGTCCAATCTCCTGCCCTCCTTGTCCGGTGGCGTTGAGATTGAAGTGGATGGATTTTTGGACCTCTGTTGAGCAGCTTGGGATATCACAGAGTCCGGACGTGGGTGGCCCACCAAACAAGATGGAGTTTCTGGCGGTGCTCTATACTTCTTCTCAATACGAGGAAGGACTGCCCGGATAGAAGCGGGTGTTTTCATAATCTTAAGACCTTCCTTCCAAATGAAATCTATAATGGGTATGGCCCTGGTGAACATCCTATACCCCTCTTTAAAGTCGTGCAGAAAGCAGTCCGACTGCTCAATAGTAACTGGCAGTTCAAATCTTGTAGCAGCCCTTTGCATGATATTGTGAAAGCCGCCAATGTCCTCCAGCGGAGAATCTGAGGGTTACGACAAAGGAGGCAAAGGCATGGGTATTATGTAGTTATCCCACGGATCCGCAGGTGTGTTGTCATTAGGCAACTCGCCTTCCTCTCTTCCATCTTCATCCGAAGAGGAAGTATCCTGATCCTCTTGTGTTGTGGGGTCTGCAGTGTGTCTAGGCAACACTTAAGGCTGCGGTGGTGGAGGCATAGGTACTTCCGCTGGTACCGATGGTACAACCGGGGTGGACGGTGTAGGTGGGAACCTTTGGCGATAGTCTGCCAACATGGCCTGTAAGTCCTGAATCAACGAAGGAGGGAGGTGACTTGTCTCCTCCGAACATGGAGCTCTGTATGGTTGTCTATAGAAAGGTGTAGACAAATCTTCTTGATAGTAATGCTCCTGTATATACTCTTCTTCATCCTCTTCCTGACATTTTATTTGTAATTCGGATGGATGGCGTGCAATCCCAAAGGGACCTTCTTTGTCACCATCATCCTCATCAGATTCCTCCTCTTCTACATATGTTTCCAAAATCTGCGATGGTAGCAGCGGGGAAATATTAGAATAGTCCTGCCTATGATAGGTCTTCAACTGGAAATGAGTGTATGCCACAGGTGAGGCATGAGCCACTTGAGGTAGAGTAGGCCAGGGTCTTGCAGGTGGAGTGGTGATAATGACTGGACTCTTTGTTGATTTAGGCGTCTTAAGCTGCGCTGAAGACGGCTGGCTCATTGACAGAATTGCCGTCGACGAGCTCGTCGTCGACGGACTCATCGTCGATGGGATTGTCGTCGACGGTGGTACTGTTGATGGACTTCTCGTCGACGGGGCTGTCATCGACGGGGCTGTCATCGACGGGGCCGTCGTCGATGGATTCTTCGTCGACGAGGCTGTCGTCGACGAGGCTGTCATCGACGGGCTCTTCTTTGATGATCCAGTCGTCGACGGGCTCTTCGTCGACGAGATTAGTCGTCATCAACGGGCTCTTCGTCGACGATGATTTCAACGCCGACGGGGCTTTTGTCGACGATGACTTCGTCGACGATGGAACTGTCGATGGAGTGGTCGTTGACGATGATTTTGAAGAAATTAAAGAAATGTCCTAATAGCAGAAGTAGACACCGTAGCAGAAGAGCTTGAGGTGGTAGAAGTCACAGAGACTGCGTGAGAAGACACCAGAGAAACAGTTTTTGCCTGGGCTTTACTCACAGTTATAGCTGAAGATCCTGAAGGCGGAGAAGATGGAGATTCAAGAAGAGGAGAGGATGACCTCCTTGTGGGTTCTGAAGCCCTATAAGAGGATTTGTGTTGTTTTTTCCTCTCAGGAGAAGAGCTATCTCTGGATCTGGCTCTTTTGCTGGATGTTGAAGCTCTGTCCTCATCATCCGTGGAAAATGATTTGAGACAAAGAAGAACCCTTGCCTCCCTGTTCCTGATGGTTTTGGCAGGGAAGGTGCGACAAATCCTGCAATCCTTCACAATGTGATTGGGATGCAGGCAGTAGATGCAGTCTTTATGCTGATCATCTACATGGACCCTCTTTTTATCACAGGTCCTGTAGGCCTTGAAAAGGGCTTTCTTCTCAGACATTCTGAAGAGAAAAGTCGAAAACTGAGTAGGCACTCAGGGAGACTCCCTTCCACACGACGTGCGGTGGAAATCTGAGGAGAACTGCCTCTGCTGGGAAGGTTCTAGAGGGTGCTGACAGCTGATTGGTTGGAACTATTTTCAGTTCTTTTCATATAATGAGATAGATAGGCTGCTAAGTTTTGGGCCTTTTGGGGCCTATAGTCTTGTCAGCGTACTACAAATTTATTCTACGGTACTGCTTTTGTATATTTTATTACCGTGGGACTCCCGCCTCGGCGACGGGGAATGATTCAGGCAAATGAATCTATGAAAGATACCCCAATACTGGATAATATGTCCTTATGTTGTGAAATGCCTAGAGGTTCCACTGTCGGAAACCTCGCAATTTCGTGATTTCCTGAAGCCGGTTCCCCACCCAAAGCTTGTGACACAGCCATCCCATTTAATTTGTCATTCAGCCTGTTTCCATGCTGTTACAACAATCCATGTCGACTGTCAGGAGCTGTACAGCGCCCCTCCCACTATATATGTAATGCGTGTGTGGGCACTTGGTAAACTGCGTGTGTTCTAGTACGTTTGTGGTGTGATCTCTCTCTACGTGTTGCCATTCGTTCACAACTAGATATGCTGCACAATAATATACCCGAAGATCTGGCAGGGAGATACCGCCGTTATATTGATTGCGTCAGTGCTATCCTCGGCGGTCTCCCGTCCCAAAGAAATGTCCGTAACATGGCCTCAATTTTATTGAACACCTCAACTGGTATTAGTTGATAGGTGTTTTACAGTACAATAAGAAATTATGGGAGCCCTATCATTTTGTACAGTGCTGCCCGCCTAGCAATGTCAGCGGCAGGGTCCTCCATCTCTCCACGTCCGCGCGAAATTCCCTGAGCACCCTTTAGAGATTGTGATCCAGCGCCATTGTCGCACTCACTGTGACGTAGATCCCTAGATATGTTATGCCCTCTCTTGCCAAATGGAGTTGGCTTGGGCCAACAGCATAGCCACCGCTCTTGTCTGCTGGGTATCAGTATGATTTTCCCCAGTTGATTTTGTACCCCGCATGTGCGCCATATGTTTCACAACTGTCCATGATTTTAGGGAGTGTCGTTTCCAGGTATGTGGCATACATTAATATGTCATCAGCATATAGGGATATGCGTTCGTCGGTCTCATCATTCTCTCCACTCTAGAATCCCGTTATGTCCAGGTGCACTCAGATCACACAGGCAAATGGTTCCAGCACCAGAGCAAAAAGCAGTGGGGATAATGGACAACCCTGCTGAGTGCCCCTACCTATTAGGAATTCCCTGGACACTACCCTGTTGACTCTAACCCTAGCCACAGGTCTTTCATAGAGTCCGGCGATCCAACGCCTGAATACCGGACCAAACTCTTCCAATACAGACACGAGAAAGGGCCAGGGGACAGTGTCAAATGCCTTTTTGGCATCAAGGGACAGGAAAAGGTGTGTATCTTCTCTTTTGTTCACCACCTCCAACCAATTATGCAGTCTCCTCGGGTTGAGCCTCATCGACCTTTTGGGTATAAAGCCAGACTGGTCTCTATGGATGAGACCAGTAGTTACCGCTCCAAGCCTGTTTGCTAATATTCTGGCTAGTATCTTAGTCTCCACGTTTATGCGAGAGATAGGGCGACACGCCTGTGGTGGTCTGTCCTTTTTGGGGATTACTGCGATTGTGGCTGTCCGCAAGTCTCTGGGGAGGCTTCCCATCTTATGCGCCTCCAAGTATAATTGGAGGAGATGTGGGCCAAAAAGCGTCTCATGTTGCTTAAAGAATTCCGGAGGTAGCCCATTAGGCCCTGGGGCCTTTCCAGTTTTCAACTGGCCAATGGCTGCCATTATATCTTCTTTTGTAATCTTATCGTCTAATGTCTTTGACTCGCTATATGCTAATTTGGGGAGCTGTATTGCCCGAAGATATACCTGAATCTGTGACAGCTTGGCTAATTCACGTTGCGTGTAAAAGGTCTCGTAGTAGTCTGCAAAAGCTTTGCCTATTGCGACTGGGGTCAGATGAGTTCGTCCATCCTCCGCCTGTATCAGCGAAACCTATCTACTGTCAAGCTCTTTTTTGCTAAGCCACGCTAGCAATCTACCTGTCTTGTCGCCTACGTCGTACAGGCGCCGATGCATGGCTTGTATCGCGTGCTGCGCGTCTTTCTTGGCCAGTGTGAAATATTCCTGTCTAAGGAGTTGTAAACAGTGTAGCGTGGAGGGATCATTGCCCGTACTTGCCTGTGATTCGAGCTGCAGTAATTGGGATTCCAACCCAGTGATCTCCTCTTCCTCTTTCTGTTTTTTGTGGGCTATGTTTTGTGCCCTATCCCGTAGTATGAGTAGAGTGGGTGGGCACTCGCTTTAAATCCACAGAGGGTGACTGTATCGTGGTTACCTTCAAATACCTAGGACCGGCGAAATTTATCGCAGGATGAAGAACCACTGGGACAAAAAGCTTGATTCGAACCATGGGACTTAGCTACTTCTATCCAGTCCGTTCAGATACCCACAGGAACAAATTAAATTACAATTATACCCAAGAAGGATCTTACAGGACACAGCAGAATAATCAACCCTGGCTGGCCTTTGTCCCACCCCGCCCAGATACACCAATGGCCCTAGACCAACATCCATATTCTCATTCATGGGGAAATAAAGTCCATAACTACCAACCAATAGAAATAGCTGAACGTCATGGGCATGGTCACTACCGAGCCTTTAACCATGCCACCTCACAATACAATGACTACGGGTTTCCTACATTTAATCGTTACGATGCTCTTCTCAGCCACGACCAACTGGAAGAGGTCGACTGACTGCCATCTGACCTGTTCCCCGTCTCACTTTCTGTGAAAACAAACAGCCATGTAGAAAATATGAGGACCCCACCAAAAACATCTTATTCCCCAGTGGACAATCCATCCAATACTATCTTCACGACGAAATCAAGACACTCAGTCAGCCCTAAAGCAAATCAAGCCCAGCCCCTCTTAGTGGACGAGGCAGGCATCTTTCCCTTACCAACAGTTTGCCAACCTCATGTATCACCTGCAACTCCAAGGACGAACCCTGTGATAAGGGACAATCTAGATCTGTGCTCTCTATCTGTTATAACACCTGCTTCAAACTTAGTACACTATGTCCCTAATATAATCAAGATATTGTCTTGGAACGTCGCAGGATTGGCCTCAAAAATGATTGACCCGTCGTGGGAAGTTTTTGTTAAAAATTACACCATCCTGTGCTTCCAAGAAACATGGCTAATAGATAACAACACCTTCATTGAGGGATATCAAAGTTTTTTTGTCCCCGCATCACCCTCCCCAAGCGGCAGAGCAAAGGGGGGCCTGGCAATATTCACTAGTCTGTCTCTTAAAATGAAGATTAACCAAGTGCAGCTGGATAACAGGAACATGCAGATACTGACTCTTAGTAGGGGTAAGAAAGCTATAACCCTAATTAACTTTTATAACTCTGTCGCAAATTCGAACGATTGTAACCTTACCAGACTGGAAAGTTACCTAAATGAATTTGGCTCAAAACTACCACAGGACAAAATTCTTCTTGGTGACTTTAACACACACATTTGTGGTAATCCTCTCTTAACCACTTTGGGATCCCTGGGCTGTGGACTCAGAACAGGTCCCCACTTCACACATTGCCACCGTGGAACCAAACTAAATACTCTAATGGATACTATGAACTTGACCATGGCACTATCTATAAAAGACGACTCCTTTTCCTTCAAAGATCCAACCTACAAAGGATCGGAGTCAGGGTCTTTTATAGATCATATTCTCCTTTCTGCTGGAGTTGCCCAACAGGTTTTAAACTTTGACATTCTTGAAAGCATTTATAGTGATCACAATCCTTTGCTCCTTGAACTGCAATGCGGCCCCTCAGTGCTCCATAAAAATATTGAGGACCCTGGGACACTTAAGCTGGTTAATAATAACCGCCGCTTAAAATGGAACCTGGTAAACAGCGACAAATTGTATGAGGCCGTTGCTTTACACTGCGAACATGAACTTAAGCTCTGTGCTACAAATTCTGCACCTCCAGAATCTATTTTATCCGCCTTTGCTGTAGTGTCCAAAAGAATAGAACAACTATTGACGGTAACAACCAAGGGATCTACTACTCAACACCCCCGCTGGTTTGACCATGCTTGTTCTTCTGCAAACCGCAAATTAAAAGCTGCTCTTAAAAACAAACCGAGAGACTCTGCACTTATTAAGGCCCTTCGAGCAGACTACAAAAATGCCCTTGCCTCACGCAAAAAGTCAATTAAAACTAAAACATGGGAATCTTTGCTCGACCCCTCTACCTTGGGCAACAGTTCAAAATTCTGGAGTATAATAAATAGACCACTTTTTGGTGACCCAAATGATGAGAGTCTCGGTACAGTTATACCGGAGGATGAATGGATCACTCACTTTGGAGCTATCTTCAAGAGCGATGCCCCACAGTCCTCAGAACCATTTCATCTCCCTGAGAGCAGCCCGCTACACTTTTCAACTAAAGAAATTGAACTAGGGATACTTGGTCTCTCCAGTAACAAAGCCCCGGGCCCCGATGGTCTTCCACCTGACCTATTCAAATCCAATATCACCTTATGGGCTCCCATTCTCACATCTGTCATCAATGCCGGGGTCGAAGTGGGGGCTCCTAAATCTTGGGGAGCATCTACTATCGTCCCTGTTTACAAAAAGGGGGACAGAACAAAAGCGGCCTGCTACAGACCAATCTCCCTGATAAACTCCGTTGCGAAGGTAGTGGGTGGGATTCTACTAAAGAGACTGAACGCATGGGCCAAACAACACAACATAATGACCCCTGCACAGTATGGATTCCGACCAGGTCATGCAACAACTACACAGTGTCTGAATCTATATCTAATAAGTGGTAAATACACCCAAGCAAGAGAGGGAACTTTGTATATGGCCTTTATGGACCTTTCCTCGGCGTTTAACTGTGTCGATAGGAGCAAATTATGGGAAGTCCTGCAAAATATGGGCGTAGAAAATAACTTGATCAACTTTCTGGCTGACTTACACAACGACACCCGTGCAAATGTGCGTTTTACAAGAGATATGAAAGTAACGAGAGATTTTAATGTTAACCGAGGGGTCAGACAGGGCTGTATTTTAGCACCTTTTCTTTTTAATTTATATATAAATGGACTTGAAGATCACCTGGTAAAAACAGACACGGATTACCCTCGAATTGGGAAAACAGGCGTACCGGTCCTGTTGTACGCGGACGACGCCGTTCTTTTATCCAGAACCGCACTCAGACTCCAAAAATTACTGGTTTCTTTTTTTCAATTCATGTCCTCACGTGGCCTAAATATTAACAATTCCAAATCTTTTATCATGACGGTTGGATTAACTCCCAAAAAACAATACCCCTTCTCACTTAATGGGGAAAACATACCACTAACAAAAACTTTTTCGTATTTGGGAGTACTGTTTGACCACAAACTCAGATGGGGCCCTGCCATAACAAAAAAGAAAGGCGAAATATTGAGGACCAACTCTGGTATAATGGATTTTGCTCGAAAATTGGGTAACACTCCAGTGTCCGCCATATTGAAGCTCTATCAGGCAAAAAGTGTTGCGGTGGCAAGTTACAGAAGTGAACTGTGGGGGTTCTTACCGGTTGATACCCTAGTAACTCTTGAAAATAACTTTCTGAAACAGGTCATGAGCTTGCCAAAGAGTACCGCAAATTTCTCCGTACACGAGGAACTGGGCACCCCATATTTAGCTGATAAAATCGCTGTAAATCCTTTGCTCTGTTGGTTAAGCTGTTGGCGAAATACATCTATTCCATTGACTCATAACATCCTAGCTGAAGCCCTTACTTGGGAAGGACAACTCAAGTTACCCTGGCTGAAATACATTCGAAATTGCTGTAAAGATCTGGGCAGATTAGATCTTTACGTAACACCCCAGAATACTACTAAGCAAGATGTCAATTTCGTAAAAAACACTTTTTATCTGAAACGACAACTCGACAGGGAAGAAACTGAGTTTAAAAAGTCCAGCGTAAGGAGCCACGCACTAACAAAGACCTGTGTGTTTTCTGAACCTTATTTATCGTGGAATATATCCAGATATGAACGCTTCCTGCTGAGCAGATTTCGATTTGATCTCTACCATCTACTCTTAGCTGTGCCAAGTGGAGCCCATAGAGGTCAAGTGTTGCCAGCTTGCGGCTGCGACAACATGTCTCCGCAAGACCTGGCTCACTTTTTATTTCTATGTTCTTATTACTCAAGTCCACGCAATATGTTTTTAAAACCGTTGCTTAAAAAGATGAATTTTATACAAATTAAGCCTGCACTTCTATATCTTCAAATGTTGCATGAAGACAGTACTTTTTTTATCTGCAAGTTTTTAAAAACAGCCTTGAAGTATAGATTAAGCATGGAAGGATGACTCCAAACTGAATTACATTACAGATCCAAGTTTGTCTTGATTAAGTAACTGTATATGGGTCTACTGTATTGTGTCTTTCTCTCGCAAAATTGCTTATTACTTTTTTTTTTTTTTTTTTATATGTGGTCATGGAAGATAATTCTTTTCTATGATTGAACTGTATATTACTGTATTATGTGCTTTTATGACTGCTCCTCTGTCAGTCGAATAAAGAAACTTTGATTTGATTTGTATGCCTCCCATAGTGTAATGGGCGAGTCCACCGACCCCACATTCTCTCTAAAATACAACTTCGTTTCTACCCTGAGTTCCCTAGCAAGCTGAGGGTCGTTGAGTTCCCATGGGTTCGGTTTCCATTCCCCGTTCTGTTATTGTGTAAGGGTACCCACAGTGAGCCCCTAGTCCGTCCACTGGGGCAAATATGTAATCTATCCTTGAAAAGGCTTTGTGTGCTCCTGAATAAAAAGAATAAGCTCTAGTTTGGGGATGCCGCCTACGCCATATGTCTGTGAGGGTTAATGGATCTGCAAACAGTTTGAAGGGCGTCTCTTTGGGATTCCCCGTGTGGACAGTCGTACGGTCACTTGTGGAGTCCATCACGTCATTAAAGTCGCCCCCAATAATGTGTGTGTCGGAGCCCGCCTCCAATAAAATTGCTGCAAGCTTCTCCATTGTTTACCTTTGGAGCTTGGGTGGTGTGTATACACTAATAAAAGAGATGTGTCTTCTGTTCCACAATCCTTTGATCGCTACATATGTGCCGTTGGGATCTGTCCAAGTGCGTTATAGTATGAAGGGTGGGTTTTCCTGAGGAGTATTGCTACACCCCTTGCCCCAGTGGAGAATCCAGCGTGGGCCAATGTTTTATATGCACCTCGACCTAAGAACCACCGAGTGACTTTTAAGTGTGTCTCTTGTAGGAGATACATCTGGTTTCAATCTTTTAAATATGCGGTCACTGGTCCTCTCTTAACCTTATTCCCCATCTCATTCACATTCCAGAGAGGACTGATTACATTCCTGGATTAGGTGTAGCCATCTCAGTGGTGCACTATGTCCAACCCATCAGCGAGTCCTCTTCTCCCTCCCCACTGCTGTGGTTTCTGCAATATCATGATGTCTGCCATCTTATTGTTTTGCCACCTTGCTTCAATGTCAGTATGTGTGCAACTTTCCAAAACAAAAAAAAACAAAAACCATCACCCGAACACGTAATCCAAAATAATTAACAACGTCCACCATGCCCCCCTCCCCACACTCTGCAAGCACCCCCACCACCACCAAACTTGTCAACAGGACAACACTGGTGCTGGTAAACCACCCAGAGATCTGTAGACCACCCCTCCTCCCCCACCCACTCAACTATATAGCACTACAGAAAAAACAACCCGCTCTATACTTTTCTTCCTCACAGCAAATGTTGCAAATGTCCTCTATGTCTCAGGGACAATACAGCGTCTCTATGAGGGCGTCCGGCCCCACTGCTTCATTCCTCCTCGCAATTGTTTGGATGCTGCAGCGAGCAAGGATCCCCACCAGGGGGATCCAAGTCCGAGGCCTCCAACTGCTGATTAGTCTCCAGAAGAGGGTGTGCAGCGTCCGAAGTCCGGGAATCAAGGATCTCTGATTAATCAGAGTCTCCTTGGCCGCTGGATCTCAAAGAAGTTCTTGATGCACATTCCAGGGCTGTGTCATCGTCTGAGTCCGACATGGGGGCTTTTTGGTTTCTGGGCCTTAGAGATCTCCCCGGTTTATTCCTAACTGATGTGCGGCGCTTGATCGTTCGCCTCCGCCTCTTCGCTTTGGGCCTCTCCTAGCCAGGGCTTGGTTGCTTGGAAGCGGACAGGGGAATAGGAGAAGGCGTCCCACGTCCCACGTCGTAGCTGAGGCCGTTCCTCAATCCAGGACCACACATCCTCCGGTGTCTGGAAAAAAATGCGTGGTATCCTGGAAATAACTTTTGGCCGGGAACAGCAGCATATACTGGATCCCAAGGGCACAAAGTTTCACTTTGATGGGATCGAAGGTGCGCCATTGTTTTTGAGCGTCACACGAATAATCAGGGAACACCATCACTCTCGTGTTCTCGTATTTGATCTCACCCTATCAGATCCCTGTCCTGAAAGTTCAAGAATCGAGCTATCAACTGCTGGGGGAGGGGGCCCTGGCTGCAGCCTAACCCCAGGCATCCTATGCGCCCTTTCTAGAACAAAGCAGGAGGAGAATTGCACCACAGGAAGGCCATCCTTAAGTAAAGTCATGAGAAAATGTCCGTACGCTTTTCCGGAAAAAGCCTATGAATCGCAGATTATTTTTGCGGGCCCTGTTTTCAGCGGCATCGACTCTCCAGATCACCTCCTTAATTGCAGCCTGAAGATCTTTTATGTCTTTACGCATGGTCCGCGAGGTATCCTCGAACTCTGAGACACGTTATTCATCTTCGGTCACTCGCTCAGAGACCTTGCACAAGTCTTATCTCAGAAAAGAGACCTCCATCTGCACCTCCGCCAACTTGCCTTCGAGGCTCTCCCTAGAGGCAAGGATCGAGTGTAGGATCTCCTCCGTGTCCGGAGGGGGGGCCGTGCCCCCCTCCGCCTCGGCGGGCGCAGGAAGAACTTTCGTGTATAGGTCCATCTTCCCCTCTCTGGCCGTCCTGGAGTCCTTATCTTTTGCCATCATGGCTGAACAGTGTGTAGACCAGCGCCAGCACCCCTTAGGTGAGACTCCCAGAAGGGGGAGCGATGGAACGGGGACCCCGCCTCGCAGCACACAGACGTCAGGACCACAATGGCGCAGAAGGTTCCAGCCGGGCTACCCTCCCACGCCCGGCACAATAAGCGACCCAGTGAGGGGGATGTAAGCAACACCTCTCAAGATATGGACCTTCAGCGAAATGGACCACCGGTGCCTCTCACACAGTATATCCGGAGACCGGAAGAGCAGGCTTTCTCACACCTGGGATCCCCAGCGTTGAAAAGCGGCGCAGCTGTGTCCCTCTCACCTTCTGTCCAAGGAGCCAGGAGGTCAACAGCCGGGCACGCCAGGTACTGATGCCTCAGGCTAGTTCCAACGTGCCACAGGGAAACTCGGGCCCCTACGATGTAGCCGAGCTGGAGGCGGAGGACACAGGAAGCAGCACGCCCATTAACAGGGCCTCCCCTCCGCCGATATCTGCAGACTGCACAAACTGCTGTAGAAAGCAGAGGGTTCGTCCATGTGCCGGTGCAGATCGCCGTCTGCTTCAGGCCCCCGCCTCTTCACCAGCCCTAGAGAGGAAGTCCAAACGGAAAGCCTCCGGGTACATCGCTGTTCAGAAGGAGCAGGGTGGCGCACAATGCCACTGTCTCCTATCGTATCCAAGCAGCTCACGCTTGCTGAAAATGCCCCACTCACTGACAATTCATGTGGTGTCCCGTGCCAGTACACCAGGGTTCAGAAACTGCCCCGCAGAGGCTCCCGTCCTCACCCTCAAGTCGTCGCAGCAGTCCTCTCAGTCATCGGGCTTCACTGTACTTCTTGTAATAGGCATACTCTCCTCCCCGGGCCCCCGCCTCCTCAAGCTCAACGGACCCTCGGCAGCAGCGGCAGGCGTTCCCAAAGCGCGAACAGACACCACCACTGTAGGGGGGGGGGGGCAAAGCGGGACTCGGCATCCGCCCCCCGGATTACGATCTCCAGCCGTCCACATACATGCCAACATTTCAGAAGAGCAAAGTGAGAGATTTAAAAAAAAAATCGGGAGAATGGGGCCTTGAATCGGGTTACTGGCATGTATGGGCTTTGGAAGTGTGCTGCTGCAGGATCAGACATTTGAAACGCAAATGCACGTTTTTTTCTTACCTTTCAGAAGCATGGAGCATAATGTACACTTGCCACTGGCAGATTGCTGGCAGTGTATGCACCACACCCCACCCCACCTTGTGGCAGCCCGGGCTGAAACAGCTTCCCCTGCACACACGAAGCTCCCCCGCCCCAGTACTTCACACGTCTTTAAAAGACCATTCCCTGGATAATGACGTTTTGTTGGTTTTTCACCCCTTCGAGAGCCCCTGCATTGCCACTCTTTGCTGGAAGAATTAGCACTTTACACAATACCAAGCCCTGTCAGCTGAAACCCCCAAGGAATCGGGTTTTTGCTTGTAGGAATCGGGAGGCGGGAGACTAGCCTTCAAATCGGTAGTCTCACGCCTGAATCGGGAGGGTTGGCATGTCTGCGTCCAGCACCACCACAGGCACGCCGGGCGAAGGCTCCGTCGCACTGGCTCAGAGCCTCCCCTGATCCGCCCCGGCCGCCATCTTAGGAGCTGCTCGACGACTACCGCACCGACAAAAGCTCCAATTCCAACCGTAGAGGAGCCTCGAAACTCCCAGTCGGGCACACCTCCGCTTGCACAACCTCGTCAGGCACAGGTACGTTTAATTAAAGGCTAGGAGGAAAAAGATTTGAATCGGGGCCAGCGGAGCTCGCGGAGAACACGGCCACCCGGCCATGCTACTGGCCACGCCCCTGCTGGAAGCAATCTTCACTCCATGCTTCATGGTTGGGAATATAATGTAAAAACTAATTTAAAAAATAGTCTTTATCACGGACCACCCACAGTAAAGAAAGTACTAAGCATGGCGATAGGTCAGGGACAGAGGATATGAGTAGCAGAGTTGATAGGCATATAGAGAATTTCTTAGTAAAGAGATTCATGCACAGATATCTATAGTTATACTCATCTGTCTGTACCGTTTCTGTTGGAAAGGATTGGGATGTTCTACATTCATTATTTCTGGCTCTTGGAGTGACTTGCTGTGCATGGTTTATTGAAATGCAACATGTTATATAATTGGTGCTAGGATTTGGTACCATAGGAAGAGTTCTACAAATTTAAGGAGTGGGATTCAAAGCAGTTTTAGTATGAGTATTCTTTACAGCGGTTACCTGGCCAAGATTGACGAAGAACTTCTTCATCAGGGCTTCATTGTCATCCTCTTTTGCCAGGGTTGGAGGTAGTTCTTTTGTAATAAGCCAAGGTTCGTACCTTGGGTCGACAAATACTGCTGCACCCGCATTACTCAATTTCACTTGTGACATCAGCTTGGCTAGCCTGTGGGTCAAATATTTGATAAAATGAAAATTAGGTTTCCCCTCATTGTTCTTTTAGTTGTTTCATTTGCATACTACGAGAGTCCTGTACAATGCACCTGCTAAAAAAAGATGCAATGAGCAAAAACACCATTTCTGTGTATTTTAACGTTTGCACAGATTTACAAATTTTTGTAGAAAAACTTGTATTTGACATAGTTTTATGGATAACTAACATGGTGAAACAACAACAGCAGAAAGAAAATACAGTAGACATTACCACCAGCAAGTTGATGGTGGTAACCAAGTACATGATAATGGAGGTAAGCACACAATACTAAAGTGACCACACATCATTTCCAATTTCCATCCACTCACTGAATACTAAATCTGCAGGTAAAGACACGAACAAAATGGTAACTGCTGCAGGGTTTTAGATTTGAATTGACAGAGATGGTCTATATTACCTACCATATGTGGCCTGGAGGTACCACAGGGTTTGCTACTGGAGCAGTGCAATTTAGACTTTACCCTTACAGAAATACAATTACATACGTGCATTTGACATTATATTCACTCTGTGCCTTAATGTCATTAACATGTGTGAAACATTTAAATGCATTTATGAAATGTAATCATAGTAGAGATTAGAGATGTATGCATTAATGTTCAGTATAAACATATAAGCACATATTCTTTATTCATGTTATTTCACTAATATTTCAAGTTATATTTGCATATGTGAACGTACTATTTTACTCACGTTTTACATTTATTCCTCAACTTACACATGTGCATGTAGAACCACGAAACCGTAATGCATATTAAATGCTTAGCTTAAATTAGCCTAAATTGAAATGCATTTGGCATTGCCAGCAAATTCTCTCTTTCTTGGCAGGTGAATTATCATGTTTCTTCTTTGTATTAGACTGCTGATAGCAAGGCCGGGAGGGAAGAACTTAGCAGTAAACATGGAAAATTAATTGTCACAAGAGGCCTTATATTCATCATCTACTAGGACGGAGAGATGTTTAAGGTTGAGAACTACAGTCCCAGACTGATGCGATGGGAACCAAAGGGATGTTGCAGATGCACTTGAATAATGATTTGATTGGTTCCTGGTGGTGTGAAGGCGGTAAGGACGTTTCTGAATCTCTTGTTACTTTTAAATCGGTGTTCTCACATTTGAATGTTAGAGAGTTTCCCTTTATACTTTGAGCAGTACAGACCTCTCTGCTTGGCTTATTCTTGCAAGTGTAAAGATTCATGCTAAACACTTATTTCTTTCTCCAAAACTTCTACTAAAGTCTGATCATGCTGACACCTTCTATCCTCTTGAAATATAGACCCTTAATAGGCGACCTGATATTTGACTTATGTTTATAAGACAGAAGGTAAGTTTCCTTATGGAACATCTGTTCGCCTTTATCTGCTTCTTTATAGTTGTGGTTATCACAATTCAGTATCTCATTCTATTTTGCCTCAATCTATTGAGCTATGTCAGTTTACCTATTGTATTTCCACATTTATTGAACTTACTTGAGGGTTGACTGGTAATCCAAAATAAAACCATTTAACCACATTTAGTGATTATTGGTCCTTATTGTGGAGTCACATTGGCTTCACAAGTTAGAAATGTATTGTTGATGCCTTCTCCCTTTCAACACTTCACGTCAACTAACAAAGGACCATACATCCAATGGGTAAAAATATGTAACGACTTGACTAAGAGATTACGTTTTAAGGCCCAGCACTCTTTTACTACCATAAAATCCTTCAGCACACCCAGCCTTTAAGAGAGAAGTAGTAAAGGTAAGATTCCACAGAGTACCCACAGTTGGTAAAAGGCATTTTTGATAATGTTGTTCACCTGAAAAGGCAAAAGTCAAGATTGATGGCCAGGCCACACACCTTTGAATAAAGGACTGATGGAGAGACCAGACAGAATGGGAATTCAATTGTGAGTATTGCTGGGGTGAAATACACACAGGGTGATGGAAGGCTGCAATAAGTCTAACTACTGGCAATAGCTCGGGGTAGCACTCCAACCTATCTTTCTTTTGTTCACCTTGCCACCTCAGTTCAGACCCAGCTACATGCAAATCATTCTTGACCCTGCTCCAATGTAAACAGTCCTGTCTGAACTGCCAAGGCAGATCCTCCCAGAACCGGAACACAAGCAACCAAGGACTGGTTTCGCCCTAGTTATGGGCTCATCAGATGGGTAGCAGCTTAGTTTCAGTGACACAGTGAGCATTGGACCCACGTCTGGACATAACCATGCCATTTAGGGAAGTACATGAAATACACAAAAGGTGATGAGAGGCTGCTTGCAATAATTCTAATCACTGGCAATAGCTCAGGGTAGCACTCCAACCCATTGTTCTTTAGCTCACTATGCCATCTCAGTTTGGATCAAGCTACGTGCAAAGCAGTCTTGACCCTGCTCCAATGGGAGCAGTTCAGCCCGAACTGCCAAGCCAGGTTCTCTTTATATTGCTGGGATGTCTGTGCCCAGTAGCAAAACCTGTCTTGGCGGCACAAAGAAAGAGGAAGTTTTACTGTATCAAACTTTGTACTTGAGATAGGAAGGCTATGATATCTTGACAATTGCCAGGATCACTAGTTACACTGAAATGTATTTAGTCTTTTCACCCACTTTTTGTAACTGTCAAAGATATTGGACTGGGACGCCATGCATGGATTAAAGATGGTGAGTGTAGGAAATCTGCCCTTTCTGCAAGATCACCTGGGATTTTTCAACTTTTACAGGACCCTATTTTCACGCTGGATTTAGAATGACATGCACTGTTGCCCTGCTAACTAGTTGTAAAGTGCCTGTGAAGCCCATTTAAACATGGTTGAATTGGCATATTGCTAATTGGTTTCATTAACTTACCTAAGTCCCTTGTATATGGGACGAGGTGTACACAGGGCCTAGAAGTTAAATCCCACTAGTGGGATGCAGTACATATTGTGCCCTCCACTATAATGGCAGTGTAAACATGGCTTCAGGCCCACCATTTTAGCGAGACTGCTGCAGTTTTAAACCTGCGGCCTGAGCTGTCAAAATGACTTTTTTTAACAGGAGAAAACCTCCTTTTTAAATATTAATAAATCATCTCTATGTAAGCATCGTATTTCACATGGTAGGGTGCCTGGTATTTAAAATGGGACATGTAGAAAATTTATATTGCCATGCCCCTACAGTGATAAGGCCCAAAAAGCTACTTTCACTGTGGCAGGCCTTGCTGTACTATGTAGAAAATCAGAGTGCAGATTAAAATACTAATACTGTCTCTCAGGAATGGGACCTTCTGCAAAAATAGTGAAACAACAATTTTGTATAGTTATGTAAAATCCAATTCAATGTGAAGTCGGATTTTTCATAAATATGAATAAAACATCACATTTAGAAAGTTTCCTTTCCTTGCATGATATTTCTGGAGGCTAATTTGTATTATTTCTACAACTTCTCTCAGCCAATGATTAGTCTTGAATAGTTGTGAAAAATATGTGAAATGCATCCTGGAACAAACAACAGGCTTATTTGAATGTACAGAAAGAATTCCTTTTAAGTCCAGAGAAAATGCAGCATTGGGGCCGTGGGCCTCTTTTTGACACCACAGTGTCAAATCCTGCTTGACAGGTCTGTTGAGTTATATATCATATAATAAGAGAATGGGAAGTCTCGACAATCTTTGTGGATCCCCTGTCTGGTAGCTGATACATCCTGCTTATAGCTAACATGTCTCTGGATTTCTTATGGGTACGGTACATGCTCCAAACTGTATTATGGTTTTAGATGTGGGAGGACAATAGGATTACCATAGTTCGGGAGTCACCACACCCACCAGTTGGTTCCAAGCATAAATGTGGCACCTCCAGGCATCCATTTCTGAACACTTTCTGGACCTACAGAAGATCAAAAGAGGACTGAACCTACTGTCTGTGACCTGAGAGGAGCCCCGAAGGACTGCACCTGCTCTCTCTTGTACCAAGGACATAAAAAGTAGACTCCTGCGGTAAGTAGCCAGACCTGTGGCTACAGCGAGAAAACAAGCTTGATGAGACCTTTTCCGGGAAGCACCTAACTGATGCACAAGTTACTACTTGTGTAACGATATATCTGTAAGAGACATTAGTTAGTGATAGATTCCTTACCTTAGAATATCCCCAGGCGTCAGACTGGATCCGGAAATTTTTAGCGTAGCAGTACCCTTGCGCGTCGGTAGGCGTCGTCTGCGGCTCCACGTCCGTCGTCGGAGTCGTGGGCACCGTGATGACGTCGTCGGAGTACTTAGACGCCGCCTCCGCGTGCTGACGTCAGTTCTTAGACACAGCTTTTCCACGCCAGAAGCGCTGAGCCATGTTAAAAACCAACACTGGTGCCATTGAAAGTAGGGCCCTGAAAGGGGGTAACCCTAACCCTAGATATCGGTTCGCAGAACGGGGAGGATGGGTGGGTCGGTAAGGAATCTATCACTAACTAATGTCTCTTACAGATATATCGTTACACAAGTAGTAACTTGTGCATCTGAAAGAGACACGTTAGTGATAGATTCCTTACCTTAGAATAGATACCCCAGCAATACCAACCCCGGTGGTGGGTCTGCGAACCAATAATCACACCAGAAAGTCCTGGAGGACAGAACGGCCAAAGAAGCCATCGCTCCGGACTTGGCTGTCCAGGCAGTAGTGTCTTGCAAACGTGTGCAGCAATGTCCACGTAGCTGCCTGACAGATGTCTTGTAAGGGCACTCCCCGGCCCAGGGCAGTTGTAGTCGCCGTGGCTCGGGTGGAATGAGCCCGCAATCCAACAGGGGGCTCCTTCTTAGCCAAGGAGTAACATGCCTGGATACACAAGATGGTCCACAGGGAGATGGTCCTCTCGTGCACCGCTTTCCCCTTCTTAGCGCCCACGTAACCAACAAAGAGTTGGTCATCCACCCGGAACTGACGTGTGCGATCCAAATAGAATGAGAGCGCACATTTTGGGTCCAAACGGTGGAGCCGCTCTTCCTCTTTAGAGAGGTGCGGTGGCGGAAAGAAGGTTGGCAAGGTGATAGACTGCCCGATGTGGAAGGCTGTGACAACCTTGGGCAGGAAATATGGCTTAGTACGCAACACAACCTTGTCCGGATGGAAAGAAAGGAAAGGAGGAGTACAAGAAAGGGCCTGGAGCTCACTCACTCTCCTGGCAGAGGTGATGGCAACCGGGAAAGCAGTCTTCAGAGTAAGAAGGCGGAGAGGACAGTTGTGAAGTGGCTCAGAGGGAGCGCACATCAGAAATGTAAGAACAAGGTTCAAGTCCCACTGAGGCATCACAAACGGAACAGGAGGGAACGTGTGTGTGATGCCCTTTAGAAATCTATTTACAATAGGGGACTTGAACAAAGCAGGTTGATCAGGCAGCCTCAGAAAGGCTGAAAGGGCAGAAAGGTAGCCCTTGATAGTGCCCAGAGCAGAGCCCTGCTGGGCAAGAGAAAGAAGGAAGAGAAGAACCTCAGAGAGAGGGGCAGCATGAGGATCCACAGCCTTTGCTGTGCACCATGCCACAAATCTGTTCCACCTGCAGGCGTATACCGACTTTGTGGAGGGACGCCTGGCTGCCAGAATGACATTACAGACTTCAGGAGGCAAGTCAAATGGCCTCAACTGTCGCCGCTCAATCTCCAAGCATGGAGGTGGAGACTGGACAGGTTTGGGTGGAGGACCGTCCCCTGCTGCTGCGACAGAAGGTCCTCCTGAAGAGGCAGACGAACCGGGGGATCGACTGACATACTGAGTAGCTCTGGATACCAGTACCTTCGTGCCCAGTCTGGAGCCACAAGGATGACTTGGGCCCGGTCGCGCTTGATCTTCTTCAGCACTCTGGGTAGAAGTGGTATAGGCGGAAAGGCGTACAACAGACCGCAACTCCACTCGCGACGAAAAGAGTCTCCGAGCGAGTGCCGCCTTGGAATTCCAACGTGCAGAACTGATGACATTGCGCGTTCTCTTCGGTGGCGAATAGATCTAACCAAGGCTCTCCCCATCGCTGAAAGAGGCCTTGCGCCACGTCAGAGTTCAGACGCCATTCGTCATCCATCATGCACCGACGGCTGAGCTCGTCCGCCCTGGCATTCAGAGAACCTGCCAGGTGTTGAGCCACCAGGGTTACGCCCTGGCGTTCCAGTCACTGCCAGATGCGCAGAGCCTCCTGGCAAAGGGTCCACGACCCCACCCCGCCCTGTTTGTTGCAGTGCCACATGGCGGTGGTGTTGTCCGTGAACACCTGCACTACACTCCCCCGGACAGAGGAGAGGAATGCTTTCAGGGCTAGACGAATCGCCCGCAACTCCAAAAGGTTGATGTGGAGCAGGGCCTCCGCCGGAGACCAGAGGCCTCTGATCTCCGCCTCTCCCATGTGGCCTCCCCAGCCCTGGAGGGACGCATCCGTCACTACTACGTGCTCCGGTTGGGGAAGGGAGAGGGATCTGCCGCTGACCCAATCGCGGTCCGTGAGCCACCACTGCAGTTGTCTCGCAGTGCCCTCCGAGATCAGGACGAGGTCGGACAGGTTGCCCTGATGCTGGGCCCATTGAAACTTCAGATCCCACTGCAGAGCCCGCATCCGCCACCTGGCATGATGCACCAGTAGGATGCAGGAGGCCATCAGCCCCAGAAACCGCAGCATCAACCTGACCGAGACCCGGGATAAAGGCTGAAAGAGTGGAATCAGAGCCTGAATATCCCGGACCCGCTGTTCGGGAGGATAAACCCGAAACTGCGCTGAGTCCAGAACCGCTCTGATGAAGAGGAGCTTCTGAGAGGGGCACAGGTGTGACTTCGGCACATTGAGGGAGAACCCCAGCTGGTGCAGGAGGTCTGCCGTTGTCTGGAGGTGGCTGACGACTGTTTGGGGCGAGCCCACCTTCAACAACCAGTCGTCGAGGTAGGGAAAGACTGAAACCCCTAACCTGCGCAGATGAGCTGCGACCACCGCCATCACCTTTGTGAACACCTGTGGGGCGCTGGTAAGGCCGAAGGGGAGCACGGTATACTGAAAGTGCTCGTAGCCAACCGTGAACCGCAGGTAGCGCCGGCAGGACGGGGATGTGGAAATAAGCGTCCTGCAAGTCCAACGCTACCATCCAGTCCCCTGGGTCCAGCGCAGCTAAGACCTGAGTCAGTGTCAGCATTTTGAACTTCTCCTTCCGGAGGAAGCCGTTGACGTTCCTTAGGTCCAAGATAGGGCGTAGGCCCCCTTTGCCCTTCTTGGGTACCAGAAAGTAGTGGGAGTAGCAACCACACCCTACTTCTGGCCCAGGAACGTGCTCGATGGCCCCCTTGGCCAAGAGGGCCATTACTTCCTTCTGCAGAAGCCGAAATGATCCCCCGATAGGCGGTGGTACTGCGGTGGCATGGCTGGAGGGGTCGCCTCGAAGGGGAGGGAGTAGCCCCTTCGGACGATTTGCAGCACCCACCTGTCCGACGTGACAGTGCGCCAGTGGAGGAGGTGATGGCGAACTCTGCCCCCCCACTTGCGTCACATGGGCCTGAAAGCACGGACTAGGAGGGTTTTGAGGCGGATGCTGCGGGGGAAGGTCTGGACTGACCTCGCCGTTGTCCCCGACCGCCGCCACGGCGGTTTCCACGGCTGCCACCGCGTTGGGTATTACCCTGCGGAGCGTGGCTGGCAGCACGTGTGGGGGCACCCCTTCCGTGGCCACGAAAGGAGTGAAAGGCAGCCGATTGCTGGCGCGGGGCCGAGAAGCCCAAGGACTTGGCCGTAGCCCTGGAGTCCTTAAAGCGCTCAAGCGCATGGTCTGCCTAGTCACCAAAAAGGCGACGGCCATCAAATGTCCATGAGTGTGTTTTGGACATCTGCCGAGAAGTTGGCGGATCTCAACCAGGCGTGGCGACGAATCGCCACCGTCGTTGCCATCGCTCTGCCCAAAGAGTCGGTGGTATCCAGTCCACACCGGATAGAATAACGTGCCGCATCTCGGCCTTCCACAAAGGCTTGGCCGAGTTTAGCCCGTACCTCCAACGGGCATTCTGGCAGCACGTCCGAGACCGTATCCCACAGAGAGTGAGTGTAACGGCTCAAGAGGCACGCGGTGTTGGAAGACTGCAGTCCCAGACTCAGGGAGGAGAATACCTTCTTGCCGTATTGCTCGTACCTCTTTGATTCCCTGTCAGGCGGCGCCGACGAGAATGCGGTCTGGGAATTTGAGGCCTGGATCACCAGGCTCTCAGGGGTGGGGTGGGTGGACAGGAAACAAGGGTCGCCCGGGGCCGGGTGGTGGCGTCTGGCCACGTTCCTATCCACAGGCGAACCTGTAGCGGGCTTGGACCAAGTGCCCAAAAGAACGTCGGTTAAGGCCTCGTTAAACGGCAGCAGAGGCTCGGCTGAGCATGACTGCGGCTTAAGGACCTCAGTGAGGAGGTTAGTCCTCACGGCCGTGACGGGGAGCTCAAGGCCCAAGGCCTTGGCCGCCCTCATCAACACCACACCGTAGGTTGCCCCCTCCTCCGTAGCCACGGTAGGAGGTGAGACAAAGCCAGTGTCCGGCGAAGTGTCCAGACCACTGGCATCCCCAAGTTCACCTGTCCAGTCCTCCTGGGACTGACATTCACGTGTCAGAGGGTCCTCAGACCCCTCCCAATACTCCTCATCACCCATCTCCTGGTACTCAGGGTTAGCAAATGATGGGGCCGGTTCATGGAAAGTGAACTCTCCAAACGGCGTCTGAAGTGGCGCCGGAACCGAGTCGAGGGAGGCATCGGGGACGGCGCCGCCCGAAGACGGCGCCGTGAGTGACACCTGAGGGGCCGGCGCCGGGAAGGTCGTTAAGTCCACCGGCGACGACCCGGATCCGGAACCAGATCCAGCGGGGGCCTGCGGCGCCGGGCCCTAAGTCGCCGGCGGCGTCGGAGCCGAAGCACCCGCCGGCATCGGGGCCGAAGCCCCCGACCCGCTAGGACCCCCAGACGGGACCGCTGGGCCCGAAGGCGCAGCGGAGCCCGTCGGAGGAGTGAGGGACCTCATGGCCATGAGGAACCGCTCGATCTCCTCTGGCGTCGCGCGAGGCCCAGGGACCGGAGGGTATGGGGCCGGACGCGGCGCCTGCGACTCCGACGGAGCCGCGTGGGCGGTGTCACCTGAACCCCCGGCCACGTCGCGCGAGCGTCGGGGGGAGTCAGAAGAGCGATGACGTCTCTTCGACTTCTTGTGCTTACCGGACGACTTCGACCCTGAGGAGTGATGTCGACTCCCAGAGCTCCGATGGCTCCTCTCCCGCGACCGGTCCCTCGACCTCCGTCCGGGCCGGGACCGTTCTCGGCGCTGGGCCGACTGCCGGAGTTCGAGCCGCTTGCGGGACCGCTCCCGCCTAGCCTTCGAAGTTAGGGCCCGGCAGTCGGAACAGGCCTTGTCGTCGTGATCGACGCCGAGACAGTGGAGACACCGACAGTGAGGGTCGGTGACCGACATCAGCCGGTCGCAATCCTCACAGGGCTTAAAACCTGGCATCCCTACCGGTACCGTTCGGAGTCGAATACTTCGAAAAAGGATGATCAAAAGATCAAAAAAAGTTTAGTCAAAAAGTGACTACGGTACCACTTTTTCTGGATCTGCGCTGCTGGCGCGGAAAAAAGAAGAACTGACGTCAGCACGCGGAGGCTGCGTCTAAGTACTCCGACGACGTCATCACGGCGCCCACGACACCGACGATGGACGCGGAGCCGCAGACGACGCCTACCGACGAGCAAGGGTACTGCTACGCGAAAAATTTCCGGATCCAGTCTGACGCCTGGGGATATTCTAAGGTAAGGAATCTATCACTAACGTGTCTCTTTCAGATCAGTGGAAACTGGACTTAGACTGGACCCTGCTGGTGACCTCAACCTGACACGATGTGAGTCTCTAAGAGCCTCACCTGAGGTGCTGGGGAGCCTTAGGAGTGTATTTCAGTCATGGATTGGGGCTTAAAGGACTAAGTCGGAAGTTAAAATCTTTGACCAGGGTGAACCTGGTTGGTGGATCCAGCCTGCCTGCATGGCCACCAGCCTCAAATAGCCCTTAGGTTCCAGTCCCCCGAGACCATGACTTGAATTGGTGCTTTGTGTTTTTTGGAGCTATTTCTACTTAAAACTTTAAAAATTCATATCTCTGGTTCTTCTAACTGGATTTTTGTAGTTTTGTTTTTTTAATTTCACTCTATTTTCCTAATTTAGTTTGGGAATTTTATTGTTTTGCATTTTGACTATATTACTGTTTTGATACTGCGTAAATACTTTATACATTACCCTAAGTTAAGCCTGTCTGCTAGGTGCCACAGCTACCAGGAAAGTGAGGTTAGGTTAATTTGATGACTTTAAATGTTCACCTTGAGAAGGAGTGTGATTATTCCTTGAGGTGGTTAGTCCCTCACCCCAAATAATGAACAATTTCTTACAGTAGGTGATAATCACAGTCCTCGAAAAATCTTGCATGTGACGGGGTAGACCGAAAGGAAGTGAATTTCACCAGGTAAGAATTACTACACGGAACAAAGTAAATCATTTGAGGGCAGTGCCTCACACATCACAGTAAGTTGAAAGCTCATCTAGAATTTTTTTATTGTTTATTGCATCAAACACCACTGAAAATTCAAGGAGAATCAGAGCACAATTCACGTCCTGGTCTAAATCACTACGCAACTACTCTCTTCTATTCATCCCATGTCGTGGGTGGAACCCAGACTAGAAGATTATCAGGAGGTTATGTTATTCCAAGTAAGGACATTAGGTGTTGCATATTTGCTCAAGTCCTTTAGCTATATGCAAGAGAGATCAGAGAAAGCCTGTAGTTTTTCAGTGATTTAGAATCTATTTTAGCTTCTTTCAACTGAGGTGCTATTAGCTCAAGGGATTCTTCGAAGAAGTTTGTGATTGAGGGCACCGGGCTTGTTGGCACGGTTTGATGATCAAAAAATCTCAGGATTTCCGGAGGTGGATTTTTTGGCATTAATGTGCTGATGATTATTAGAGATATTTTAGAAATGTGAATGGGATTAAATTAACAGAAAATTACATGTGAATGAGCTATCAGCAATGATAAACTTGTAATATCTCATTTGGGAGTAGAAGCACAGCATGAGATCTTCATAGTGTTGTTGGGATGGATTCATGCTGGCTTCTACCAATGGAGTGGAGGTTCGTTTTTAATGAATGCTAAAGTGCTGGAATTTCCAGCTTCCGAAATAAGTTGCTGGAAAAAGTCTTTGTGTTCTCTGGAGGGCATGTTTAAAGTGCAAGCAGTTAATCAGATAGGCCTTACAGCCAGCCAAGAGATCACTTTTGCGATCATCTTTACGAGGCTTGTGCCTGTCTTCTTAGGTGGCAGGGTCTTTCTTGTAACATTTATTTCTTAACGATTTAAATGATCTGAATTGCATTGCATGTATTGTGCAAATTGGTCAAAGACAACTGTAAGGGTGCTGCCTAGCAATGCCAGAATTACTGAAACACCGCTGTGCTAAACACAAAGAAAAGAGTCTGGCCTGATATTCGATGAGAACAGACAAGTTGAAGTACAAGAATGGCTCACAACAAGAAAACTTGATGAACTCTCTTCTTACTTTGCCGACGGCTACAAATTGCTCATTTTCACGTTGACAATAGCCCCATCTTGAAGTTCCACATTCCCAATAAAACCGAAGACTAAAGACAGCTTGGTACAATCTATCTCATCTTCACACAAGTTGTACCTTTTAAAGCCAAAGTTCAGAACTGCATTTCAACCATTTGTTCCGTCCAACTTTAACAAAGCAATGCACTGCTCAACAACATCCCGACAAACACTGGCCATCACTAAAGCACATCCTCAACGCAACCAGGGACTCATCAATTTTTGAAGAAAGCACCAGCCACGCACTAGGACATCCACTGGCTCCCCATGCCCAGATGTCTTAACTTAAAGACTGATTGTGTTATCTCACGGTCAGTTGCCTACTACGCACTACTCTATCTGAAGGCAACATCTCAGGTGGTCAGCACAACCGATGCACCCTTGATAATGCCTTTCTTAACAACAAGAAGTGTAAAACGGATCTGGGCAACTGTCGCATCGGCAGAGATTGAGCATTTCAGGTACCTGCAGCAGGGGCAGGCCCTCCAATGGCATATTCTAGAGGAGGAACCGCTGCCTGAGGCAGCGCCACTGGAGGACCGTCTCCTTCTGGGCCCACCAGCAGATAAGGCTATCTCCAGGCTATACAACAAAATATTGAATAACTCCCCAGAACCGTTGACGGCTCCAAGAGAGGCCTGCGATAAAGACACAGATACTTGAACATGAAGACTGGGTAGAGGCGGTGAAGAGTACAAGGGAGGTGGATACGCACCCATTTTCAGCTAGTTCAATTACGGATATTGCATAGATCATATTACTCTGGCGTGCCTTACATAGAATGGGGAGGGGAGGCTCTCTGCTCTGTCTGAGGGGCTGGGGACAGGTGGACACATTTTTCCACAAACTATGGGAATGCCCAGAATTACAACTTTACTGTAAGGAAGAGGTGCAGATAATACCCTAGTGCTTGGACTGGAGGTTCCCCTGGATGCTCATTTTATTTTATTTTATTTATTTAATGAGACTTTATATAGCGCGAACATTACCCGAAGGTGTCAGAGCGCTTTACAAAAGAACCAGTTGCGTTACATAAGGGCACCTAAGGACACATAAGGGCACCTCCTAAATATTGCGGGTGAAGCGGCATGGCCTATATACCAAAAGACTTGGCTGGTTGTAGCGGATGGGGTGGCTAAGCGCAAGATTGCACAAGCTTAGGGTGTAGTGACACTCCCCGCACTGAAGACTGGGAATCTGGCATGGATTGGTGCCAATGGGTGGAGCAAGAGGTTTACCAAAGTAGGGCCTGTCCTAAGAAAAGGGAAAAGGTGTGGGGCAACTGGCACACTTATCGAGGCTACGAGGTAGACAGAGATGGGTGTGGAAGTAGTGGGAAGAAACTTGACATTTCTGAGTTTCGCTGGGGTGGGCGGGCTGAAATTTTTGTAATATGTGAAGACTCTGCTCATGACAACTGTCACTTTTGTTGTAGTGCAACCACTATTTTACTCGTACCGGGCCTACTACTACTTTTGACCTCAGAGGCATTGGTCCTTCCATGAATCTTTTATCATCATAGTGAGGGGTGAGAGCAATCAGGGTATCCTGCTATCAGCTACCCAATGAGGACCAACAGCTGGCAACCAACTTTTACAAATTGGAAATCAAATTCAAATACACTAATATTAGGGCCATAATATAGAAATAAAAAATTGCAATAGGAAGAACCAACATCCTAAAGATGTTCAGTCTTACTAGTATTATGCACACTAGGAACTCAGTTGTAGCTACACAGAATAAGGGCAAAATAATCTGTTTTTCTGAAAATAGTTTATAATCATCCCTGTAAGGCATCTAGAAATCAAATAATCATATGCACAGTTTGTGTAGAAATAACATTTAAAACACAATAAAAGTCTCAGTCAATTTTAGAAATATTTGGTTATCGCAGTAATGATCCAAAATCAAAGCATATAAGTAGCACTATTAAGAAGTTCGGTCATAAACTTAATAACCTGAAATACACAATCACACACTTAGTCAAAATAAATCAACTTCTAAATACAGACATCTATAAAGGATGGTTCCTAAATCCTAAAGATTTCTACCATCAGCAAACAAAGGACGGTTCACAAGGGTTTACCTAGGATGCGCAAGGGATCAATTAAAGTCTACTGGGGAAGGAGTCAGTAAACATCGTCCAATAAGCAAGTTCATTAGCAAAGGTAAAAAGCTATGGGCATTTAGATTAAGTTCGGTAGGCAGAATGGAGTCAAGTAAAGGAGGAACAGACACCGAATCTTCTCCCAATTAATCTAAAAGAGTCTCAAGATTGCAAAAAGATGTCCAAGGAATGAGCCACAGCATCAGCTCGCAAGGGAAAACGGTTATCCGTAGTCTACTTATAGTGTCAATAATATACTATCCACGAATGGAAATTAGGTCATTTGTAGTCACTCCAAAATGGTTCGATTGTCATGTGATTATTCCATCCATTTAGTCAAACACAAGTTCTCAACATCGAATACTTTTCCCATTCGATTCATGAGAAAGGCCTGTCCATTTGGTTTCCAAATGGTTAGCCTTTTAAGAAATTGTCATTGTTGTAACATTTCATGAATATAGAGCAAAAGTAAACTTCCCACCAAAACGCACAATTAATTGTTTAGGAAAAATCAATTCAATTAGAAATGAATGGACCAAATAAAGCAACATTTAAAATATGTAACAAGAATCAGTTACTAAGCAATTAAATAATGCAGTCGAAGGGGAAATAAGGACAGCCTAAGTAAACCATACACTTTCTTGATTAATGTACTAAATGTACTCATGATTAGATTCAAAACATAATGAAATATTTCATATATATAAAATACTTGTTAAACTGCCAGTGTTTGTTACATAAAAATGCTCAATCTCGAATGTGGCCTACTACCACAATTATTAAAAGCTACAACATGTAAATAATTTCTAAAAATCATTATAATAAAATCTTTTTACTAAATATAAGCATCTATACTGAAGGTTTCAGAAATCTAGAACAATTTATGAAGATTTTGCACCGATAACACATAATGGAATCAATAGGAACATTAAACTTCAACCATGTATTTCGTAATAAATTTGTTAGAATATAAAATAATCAGTAAAAAGAGTATATTATGGTCACTAAATGATTCAATTCACCAATTCTACCTTACCAGGCATGCTTTTACGGTGCTGGCACTTAAATCTTTTCTGTTTCAGTGTTGTTTCTCAACGTGTGCAAGATGCATATTAGATGTTTTCATTTTTTATTTCCAGATTATCTCTCTTTTGAGGATGTACAGCTTTTGTGCTGCATCACTTTCATGCTCATGCTAATGTCTGCTCTGTTTAACGTGTACTTGGAACAATTGACTCGACCACTACATTTGCTGTATGTATGTTCAGTAAAAACAGTTACAAAAAAAGAAGTGCAAAAAGGAAAAAACGAGATGCTTTCTCCCGGCATTCACCGATAATCATCACACCTCCCCTCCTGCATGGAAGAGGGGTTTGGGGGGTAGCCGAGCACTGCGAGGTCTGCCCCATGGGCAGATTGGGAGGGGTAGGGCGCCAGATGGGCACGGCCATTTTGTGGCTTTGGGCTACTTTGGGACTAGCCCAAATGTAGCCCAATTTTGAAAGCTTAACCCAAGGCTATTTAGGGGTTGTAGGCACCTGCCCAGCCACCATTTTAGGTTCTGGTGGCTGGGAGCGCAGTAGGTGCAGTATATTTTGTCAGGGGTGCTTTGGCTGAGGCCTGCTTCGTGGTTTCGTTTTTGAATGGTATTCATTAGCATGTCTAGTGAAGACTATCGGGTCCTGGAGGCCATTCGCCTGCTTAGCGAGACGGGCCGAATGGATTTGTTGGTGGGCCACCAGGGAGGTGCGCGCCCTGTGCGGCGAGAGTCTGCTGGCATGGTGGCGGACATTTTAGCTTGCTCGCCGCCACGCAAGACGTCAAAGTTGCAGGTGAGCAAGCAGGGCCGCGCTGATGCAAGGGGCACGGCCCTAGGCGAAGGCGGTTTGGGCGCTGGGGGGAGCGCGGTGTGCGTCTCCCCGCCGCCCTCTCTAAGCTTTTGCCACCGCCCCGGTACATCGGGGGAGGTCGCGGTGGGGCGGGGGCGGGGCCCGGGGAGTTTGTCATCGAGGCACGGGCCCTTCTGGGGAGCGCGGGAGGGGTCCAGTGGGGCGGGAGGGAGCCAACATAGGGGAGGCGCGGGGAGCGCCTTCCCGCCGCGGGCGCTTGCGGCTTCTGGCCGCTCCGGAAGCACGGGAGCGGTTGAGGGGAGGCAGGCGGGGCCGGGTAGTGTGGGGGGGGAGGCCTGGGCCCCTGTGTATGACCGGAGCCATGAGGTGGGCAGGAGTGTGCGTGTGGGGCGGGCGGAGAGCCACTCTCCAGATCGTACCCCTTCAGGCAGGGGACGCGCACAGGGGAAGAGAGTGGCTCAGGGGAAGGTGGTGGGGGGGCGGAGACAGGGGCACAGGTGGATGAGGGACATAGGAAGGGGTCCCCTTGCAAGAGAAGGCGGTGGGGGTGGCAGAGGGGTAGCGGAGGGAGGGCAGAGTAGCAGAGGGGTCTGGGGGAGTGGGGGCTGGCAGGCAGACGTAGGGGATATGTCCCCGTAACTTTTGGAATCGGAGGGCAGTGAAAGGGACTGGGAGGGGTTAGACGTCTTTTGCTCCTGGGCAAAAGGGGTTAGGGAGGCTCAGGGGACAGGCGAGTGTGCGGCGCAGATGGAGGGTGGGGCTTTAGGGTCCCTGTGGCAGGGGGAAGGCGAGGGCAGGGGGGGGGAGAGCGGGGTTTTTTTCGGGTAAGGGGTGTTGGGTTGAAGGGGGGCCTCCTCAGATGAAGGGGGGCGGGGGTCGGGGGCTTGGCGTGGAGCGAGGACGAGGAGGGGAGGTGGACCTTAGTGCCGTCGGTAGGGCGGGGGCGGCCGGTGCGCTGGGGGCGGGGTCGATGTGGGGGTACAGGCGGGGTGTAGACAGAGGGACCCAGCACACCAGTCATGCCGTTTGTTTTTCAGGAGGAGGCGCGTCGCGGGGTTCCAGACTTGGCAGGGCTGGGGACGGCAAAATGGCGCCAAGGCGAAGGGAGGGCTGAGCCTCCCGCAGCGTACCCGGTGCCAGCGGGCGGATAACGTCGCGGCCGGCAGAAGAGGGCCCACTGCGGGCTCACTGACCCCTACACCCACAGGGCCGCTACGGCTTGGGGAGCAGCACCGGAAGAGAAGCGACACACATGTTGATTTTAATGTTTCAAGAAGGGTGCAGTCGGCGCCGTCGGCCGGAAGGGCTAGTGGTTCTAGGGGTGTGGAAGTAATTGATGATGAGGGCAGTATGGAGGAAGGGGAGTTGAGAGATGGTGAGGGTGGCAGAGTAATGCTGTTGGTCGTGTGTTGCAGGTGTCACGCGCCAGGTGGAGAGTAAGGGCCGGGCATAGCGCTGGGAGGCGAATTCGGCCCCCCTGGAACAGAGGAGTGGAGAACGTCATTCGGCTTCCTTGACTCCAGGTAAAAAAGCGACTGGTGCGGCCTCTCGGTGGGGGTGGGTGGTGGGGAAGGGGTTGAGGGGGACAGGCTACGGAAGGGGACTTTTTTGTGTAGGCCCAGATGAGTTGATGGCAGTGCCAGCTGGTAAGGTGCCAGAGGACAAGAAGGGCACGGGTGCGGGGCCCTTGGGGACAGGGGTTGACAGGAGCAAGGGAGGCGGAGACGCGGGTGCTGCAGGCGGGACTGCCGCGGCGGGTGTCAGCGCGATGGGGAGGAAGGTGTGAAGGTGGAGAGTAAGGAGTTGAAGGTCAAGCGGCTGCCGTATATGGGGGTCACAAAGTCGTTAGTGGCACATTTGATGTTGACTACAAGGAGCGCATATGGAAGTGGGAGTATGTAGAGATACTGTAACTCCTGCACCGGGAAGTGAGGGTGAAGGAAGGTTTGAAAGAGGAGGAGCATGAGCTCCAGAAGAGGCCGAAGGTGCCTCTTACGATAGAGAATTGGACGGCGGCCTTTCTCTTTTATGCCAGTGTGTATCGTGAGAAGTATCCGGAGCGGTCGGTGTCCATGTTTAAATATATGGACGTTATTAGGAAGGCCCAGATTACCGGGGGGGTGGGGGGAGGGGGGTTTATGCACGGGCCAAGTATGACGAGGAGTTCAGGGTCCATATGGTGTGGGACCCCGAAGCAAAGATTTGTGGCAGCACACAATGGGTCTGGCAGGGTCCGGTAAGACTACATTCACGGCAAGTGGGCAGGCCATCGTTTACCAGCCCTTCCAGGGTCGCTCCACCCGAGGACGGGTGGGGGTTGAGGCCAAGGGCCAGTCAGGTTTCAAAGGACATGTTGGGACTACAATAAAGGGGGAATGCACTCGGGAGTATTGCCGGTTCCGACATGAGTGTTCGGGTTGTGGGAAGAGTGGGCATGCCCTGGTTAAATGCTGGGTGTCTCAGGGTCAGCAGCAAGGGGGCCAGCAGGGACAGGGAGGAGGTTTTCGGTCTGCAACACAGCAGCAGTCAGGGAGTGGTAGGGGGGCCAAGGGGCCTGGGCCGATAAGCTTGTACGGGGGAGAGGTGTGGCTCACTGGTTAGAGGCGGCAGACCTGTAAGCAGAGAACGGCCCGGGACCAGGGTTCAATTCACGACGCGGCAGGGTTTTGGACCAGGGTCAACGGACTCGATAATTCTTGCCTCAGTGCCTACTCTAATCAGGGAACACACTCGGTAATTCTGGGCATTAAGCTTGCCTCATTTCTACAACGGCCCCCCACAGACGCCAGGGATGCCTGGTTTCACCCTGGAGATACCCAGAAAGGGACCATCTCACAGGGAAAACCAGGACGGGTTCCCCAGCGGTCTACAGCGCCAGGACACTTGGGTAGAGTAACAGTGCGCTTTACAAGTAGCCCACATTTACACATTTACATTTACCAGTTAGAATCGACCGATTGGTGGCAGCTCTACAGGATTATCCGGACAAGGGGGCTGCAGACCGCTTGCGGGCAGCGTTTACGGAAGGGTTTCGGCTGGGATACGACAGACCAAGGGTTCAGAGGTGGGCTGACAATTTAAAGTCGGCGAAGGAGCACCCTGAGGTGGTGCAGAAAAAGTTGGATAAGGAAGTTGGGGAGGGCCGCATGGTCAGACCCTTTGAGTATTGGCCTTTGGTGGATTTGATAGTGTTCCCCATTGGGGTAGTGCCAAAGAAGGAGAAGGGGCAGTTTCCCCTCTTTCAACATTTGTCGAGGCCTGAAGGTGGCTCTGTAAATGACTTTATTGATGAGCGAGAGACCACGGTGTCCTACTCCTCTGTTGGCGCAGCCATGTCCATTGTGGTGACCGAGGGCGCAACAGCGATGATGGCAAAGTGCGACATCAAGTCGGCTTTCCGGCTGCTTCCAGTCCACCCAGACGATTGGGGCTTACTGGGTATCCAGTTTAACGGCCGCTGGTACGTGGACAAAGCACTGCAGATGGGCTGATCAATGTCTTGCGTGTTTGAATGTTTCAGTACGTTCCTACAATGGTTGTTCACGGAACGGACGGGTCACCAAGGAGTAACGCACTACCTGGATGAATTTTTTCTTGGTGGGCACCCCAGGCTCCACCCAATGCCAGGATGCGCTGGACAGGTTTCAGGAGATCTTGGGGGATTTGGGCGTGTCATTGGCACCGGAGAAGACAGTGGAGCCGTGTAGGGCGCGGTCATTCTTGGGAATTGAACTGGATTCGGGGGCAATGGAGGCCCGTTTACCAGCGGATAAGCAACAGCAAATGTTGGAGCTGCTGGAGAATATGTTGGCACAACACAACACAAGGTCTCGGTATTGGAGATACAGGTGCTTTTGGGCCACCTCAATTGCGCTCGCAGAGTGGTGCGAGTGGGACAGATTTTCTGTAGGAGAGTGGGCAGGGCTTTGGCCGGGCGAAGGCCGCCGCATCATCATGTGCGGCTGTCCGCGGGTCTTCGGGAGGACCCGAGGATGTGGCAGTTCTTTTTGAAGAACTTCAACAGGGTCCCTATGATACGGGGCGACCACATGGTCTGGGATGTCCAAATCTTTTCTGATGCAGTGGGGAGTGAGGGCTTCGGGCTGTACTGGCAGGGAAAATGGTGTGCGGAGAAGTGGCCCCGCGACTGGGTGGGGGGTGGGCCGAGTATTGCTTTTCTGGAATTCTTCCCCATGGTGGTGGCAATCTCGCTTTGGGGGGAATTGCTGGCCCACAGACGGGTGACTTTCAACATAGGTAACATGGCGGTGGTGGAGGTGGTGAATAGGCAGTCTGCTAGAGAAGCACAGGTGCTGAAGTTGCTGAGAGTGTTTGTGCTGGGCTGCTTGCGGCATGATATTGCCTTTCGCCAGTGCATGTGCCCGGTGTTGAAAATGACATAGACGATGCTTTGTCTTGTTCGCAGTGGGGGAGATTCCGTGGGTTAGCCAAGTACGCGGATCAGAACCCGACCAGCATGCCGGCGCATTTGTGGTACGTTGGCAACACAGGATGTTGCAGCTGGTTTTAGGGTCCCTGGCGCACTGTACTAAGGTGACTTACATGACAGCATCGGAGGAGTTTGTGTCTTCTGGGGCAAGACGGCAGACTTCTGGGCCGGGGCAGCAGGAGGATGTCATCCAGTTTGAACTGTCCTTAATTGAGAAAGGACACACGCGGGTCACGATAGCGGGTAAATTGGCGGGGATCGCCTCCATGGGTAAGCTCCTGTGGGGTTACGCGCCGTCGGCTGGGGAGCTCGGCTCTCGCATGCTCAAAGGGTGGGCCCAGGAGTGCGGGCGGGTGTGCCGGGTTAGGCAACCTTTGTCTTGGGATCTGCTAGAGCAGGTGTTGCAGACCGTGCCTCGGGTTTGCAGGGACGACGGGAGCTCAGCCTGTTTTCCAGGCTAATGTTGTGGATGTTTGTAGGGGCCTTTCGGGTGTCCGAATTGTAGAGGGCCAAACGCGGAGACGGGGTTTTGTGGTCCGAGGTTTCTCTTTTGGGGAACAAGGTATGTCTTTGGCTGCGGAAATCGAAGACAGACCAGAGGGGTGTGGGCGGTTGGGTCTCCCTGCAGGCGACAGATTTGGGTTGGATATGTCCTGTAGGGTGGGGGTTGAGATTGAGGGCCTTGGCATCGGGCACGGAAGGGGTGGTTTTTCGACACGCGGATGGTCGGGCGGCAAAAGGCTTGCAGCTATTGGCCATTTTAAGGAAGGCCTTGTCCGTTCTTGGGTTGGATGGCAAACGCTATGGCACACATTCTTTCCGGATCGGCGAGGCTTCGGAGGCGAGCAACCGGGGATGGGGGCCAGAGGACATTATGAGTTTGGGCAGGTGGTGGTCCAACCGCTATCAGCGTGCCGTGCGCAGCGCTCCTAGCCAGTTGTAGCGCGTTTGTGTATGTTTTCTCCTGTACTCACTCATGTTTTTCGTTTCAGGTTCGGTGACGGGTCCCCTCGCCAGGGATATGTCAATATGGATCGTGGGCCACTCATTTGTCAAAAGGGCCCAGGTTCAGGCCCGCGCCAGTTATTTTGGGGAGAACCTTGGATTTAACCCGGATTTGTTTAATGTTTGTTGGAAGGGAAAGGGGGGTATGCTCTGGAGGGAACTTTTGGAAGTACTGAACAGGATGTTGGTGGCTGGTAGGTGTCCTGATGTCCTGGTCCTCCACTTGGAGGAGAATGTCATGGTCAGAGAGACGAGGCTGGTGTTGATGAGGGCCATGTGGAAGAATTTGGACGAGATTAAGAGGCAGTGGTCAGGGTGCACGGTGGTCTGGACAGAGTTTGTCCCGCGTCGGGTATGGAGGGGCGCAGTGAACCCCGGCGCAGTGGATAAGGCCAGGAGGAAGGTGAATGTTGAGATGGTAAGGTTTTGTCGTCTTTTGGGTTTTTCTAGAATCAGGCATGAGGACATTCGTTATGATGCGCCGGAATTGTTCAGGGGAGACGGGGGCACCTTTCACAGCTTGGAATGGATCTCTATTTGTTGGAGTTGCGGGAAGTGCTGGCCAGACTGCTGGGAGTGCGCAGAGATTGAGCAGGGCATCTTCTGGGGACCTGGTGGGGGGTTAGGTTAGATAGGAGGCCTGGGGGAGGCAGAGAGTTAGAGCTAGAGGGCAGGGGGGGCAGAAAAAGGTGGAGGCGGCGTATCCGCCTACCCTCCCGCCTTTTCCTGGGTACGGGGTTGTTTTTGAAGTTGGCCAAGTTTGGCTGGAGTTTGGTAGTTTATGGTTATGTTTGGGGACTTTGTGAACAGGAGCGGGGAAAGGTTAAGCAGGTTGGAAGTTTACACTAGACATTCGTTATTTACAGTTGCAGGAAGGCAGGTAGGATTGTAGGTCATGGGAGGGTAGGAGTTTTAAATGCTACGTTATAAGATTGTGTAATATTTATTGTTATTGAAATGTATGCATTGTGGTGGGGGTTTTATGATGTGGGGATTGTAGGGGTGGGGGAGGAAAGACAAGGGGTCAGGTAAATGTATGTTGAGAGAGGTTTTCTAAGGCAAAGTGCCACTGTTAATAAAATTGTGATATGCACCTGTTTCAATAAAGCGGCCTTTTACACACACAAATGGTTGTCAATGTGGCATGCCCCCTCTTCCCTCCCAAATGAAGACTGTGAGAGTGTGTTGAGCAGGACATGCCTGTTACCGGGGGTGACAAGTCTGATTAGCGGTGGTGGCTTACTCGTGGTAATCGCCTCGCAGAATCAGAGATCCAACACAGACATGTCCTCTGCCCATACAGGGTAGAGATGCACATGAATCGAAGGCAGAAGGAGGAGGGACCAACCCCGGAAGTGCTTCCCCGCAGGAAGAGAAAAAGACCGGATACACTGACAGAGTACGAATGGGCCGGAGAGAAGAAGGAGTTGCGAGACAGAGGAGACGTGAATGAGAAGGTCGTGGAATCGGGGGGCGAAGAAAACAAATCCTGAGAAGAAGACGTGACGTGGTGCGAAGATTGGTGGTCCCCCCAGGAGGAGGCTGGAGAGGAGCCGCAACTCAGGAGAGTTGCACCAGAGCCGGTGAGTAACCACGGACAGGGGAAAGAGGGAGTGGGGAGGCGGGAGGTAGACGAGTACAGAGAGGGGGGGGCCTGAGTGTGTGGCACAGGGCTTCATTTTGTGTGATTCCCTTTCCTCACATTTCATCTGATTCGATTTGTTGTTAATCCGGAAATCTGGGAGGTCATAGCTCTTTATCCCCCCCTTTATTTTCACAGTGCACAGTACTGCCCTGACCTGCCTCATCACAACCTTCCCTAACCTCATTTGGATCACCTGTCCTGTCTTACAACATTCCCCAAACACCGAATGGGTGTGGTGACGGACACAGTATTGACCACGGGCGTATTGTTGAGGGGGTGACTGACGGCTCCTTGTTTTCTTTCCTCTTATGAGCCTCCCTGGAAGATCCATCAGCCCAGAGAAAATCGAACAACTGCGAAGCTTGTAGGAGGCAAAGAACCGCATGAAAGAAAGGAGACCCGGAAGAAGGCCGTTAGTCCCCCATAGACAATATTTAAGAAAACCACCAAAGTACTGAATAAAACTTGCCAACTGGCCCACTATGTACAGCCTCCGCGTCTGTTTATCCAGCCCGCACTCCCACAAAGACAAAGAGTTTCAAGAAACATCTTCCCTTCAAGAAAAAACTAACAAGGCATCCCTCTTTCGGATGTCATTAGAAGAGAGTTCTCTTCCTAAGTCAAGAAAGTAGAACCTGCACCCCATAATTACTGTCCTCACTTCAACCATAATGGCAAAGCTTTGCTTTTTTGCAATCAGGTGCGTGCCTTATAAGTACTCTTACATTACATTTACTCAAACTGAATCTTGTTTGCTTTGTTGTAACTGGCATTGAAGTCCATCACCAACAAACATGCTACTGCATATAACAGAAACATGAAAGCTGATCTTTTTCTCAGCTCTGAAAAATATATTTAAAAAAATACATATATAGCTTTCAAATATCATGATGAGCTTTAACTTTCTGTGCAAGTTGGGGCCAAGGCTACTGCGCATAATGCAGATTTTCGGGGAGACGTCTGGTCTCTACATGAATCCCCGCAATCCACCCTCTGGGCACTGGGTGGGCGGACGAGGGTGGGCCCCTGGGCGAATGTGGTTCAGTCGGCTGCGGGTGGGTTGAAATACCTGGGGGTGGTCCTCTCGGACGTACCGGCCATCGCTTGGGAGCGTAATGTGACGCCTGTGTGTGAGCGGGTGCGAGCAGACATCCAGGCCTGGTCCCGTATGCCCCTGACGCTGTTTGGTAGATCGGCGATTTTTAAAATGGTAGCACTACCCAGACTCCTCCACCAACTCCAGAATCACCCATAACCAATCTCACCCAGATGGTTCTGGTTGGTGAACTCTCTGCTGGGGCAGTTCCTGTGGGAGGGAGGGAGATTGCGAGTTGCCATGCGCACATGCTTTTTATCCACATACTCTGGGGGGGTTGGCATCCCCGGACCTCCTCTCATACTATCAGGCATCGCACCTGCTGGTCCTCAATGAGTGGTGGTACGGGATAGGGAGGACCCGGAGTACGCGCTGGAGCGTTGCCTCATGGGTCATCATACACTGCACACTCTCAGCTCAGTTGCGGAGCGCGCTGCCATCGGCTACGTGGGTAGTATTCATGGTTTGGAGGCAGCCGTTGTGGCGCATGGGGTGGTGGGGTGTTCTGACCCGGGAGACTCCTCTGTGGAACACTGGGTGCCTTCCCCACTTGGCAGCCCTTCCGGGGTTTAGGGGATGGGACGCAATTGGTATCTCCACCTTGGGCGATGTGCTTAGGGATACAGCACTTAAATCCATTCAGGAACTCCAAGAGGAGTATCACATGCCCAGGACACAATTCAACCGATACTTACAGCTGCTGCACGCGCTATCCCCTAGCTTGCAGGGTCTGGAGTCTATTCCTGAGTTTAGTCCCATTGAAGCAAAAATCTTTATGGGGATCTACAAGATAAAAAGATTTCGCGCTTTTATCAGACCCTGGCCAGACATTGCTCCCCTACACTCCAGAAACACCGAGGGGATTGGGAGGCAGATCTAGGCGAGCTGGAAGAGGAGGACTGGATGGAGGCCTTGGTAGCCCCGCGGGGGGCGGCTGTAGCAATACGGCTTCGCCTAGTCCAATTCAAATATCTCCACGGGGTCTATTTTACCAGGTCGCGATTGTGGCGGGCGGGGATGATTGCCTCCCCGGAATGCCTTCGCTGTGGCTGGGAGGAGGGCAAGTTTATCCATATGGTTTGGTTGTGCACGTCACTAGATCGCTTCTGGAGGGGGGTGTTTGCGTGCCTCTCTGAAGTCTTGGGCTGGGAGCTTAACCGTACACCACAACTGGCACTGCTGCATGTAATGGAGGGGGTGGGGGGGGGGCAACATTTATAAACAACACCTTCTGCTGCTCCGGCTTACTCTGGCGAAACATGACATTGCCAAAGCGTGGAAGGAGACAAGGGCCCCCTCGGTGGCGGCATGGAAAAATGGTTCAGGGGGGAAGAAACTGCAGTCAGTTACTGTTATGAATGTATCGATATTGCTTTGGCAGATGACTCTGGTGTGCAGAGCCCTGCATGATATGTGAATCGACGAATAAAATTTGTTTTAAAAAAAAACTTTCTGTGCAAGTTAACTTGTGAGGTGGGATCCATACTGCATAAAATTAATGGTTTATGCTTAAAAGGTCTAATGAAAGTATTGATAAATGCAAACTTCTTTAGCTCTGCTGTATACTGTACCATTCTGTTTTGATTGACTCAGTATGAGTCGGCAATACTGTATTCTTAACAAGAACAAACACCTTGTGCTTAGCTTTACCTAGTCCTCTATGGCTGTACACTCCCTCAATGAATCTATTAAACACTTTTGCTACATTCTTAAAGACAAAGCATTCCAACTTTGAGAAACTGAGAGTATGGTAACTGTAAGAAATTGGGACACTTCTCGAGCAGCAACCACAATTCCTCCAGGGTGAAGTCATAAGCAAACACAAAATTAACCTGTGCTCAACCCTTGAGTAGCTTGGCACAGAGCAGTGAGACTTAACTCAGAGGCAATGTGTAAAGTATTTGTGCAATACTATAAACAATAACACAGTGAAACTACACCACAAAAGCAGCCTACAACAGAGTTAAAAAAACAAAGTAATTTTTAATAAATAAAACAAGAGCAAAACAACAAAATCCAATTAGTAGAACCGGAAATATTAAATTGTGAAGATTTCAGTACAAATAGCGCCAAGGTGCATAAAGCGCCAACTGTGGATATCTTAACAAAGTCACAAGTTCAGGCTGACAGCGATGGGGCACGGGCTGGCTACAGGAACCCAGTTAGGCCCGCTGATCAAAGTACCTTCAATCCTGGTTTGTGAAGCATTGTGAGGGTCAGTTTCGAATATGATTTGCGCAGCCGAAGCGATGCATCGGTTTCGAAATGCAGCAAGGCTACGTTGCAAGATACTGTTGCGTTAAATATCCCGTTGACGAGGGCTTGCAAAGTAAAATCCAAAGTCAGGGATGTGTCATGCAGTCAGGGGGATGCGTCAGTTCTGAGGAGCTGCGAGGCTGCAATGTCCGCATCATCGTCGAGGTTGCCGTTGACGAGGGCTTAGAGGGCCTGCGCTAGAGATGAGTCATGCACCGGGTTTTCAGATGGGGCAGTGGGCTGTCCTGCGAGTCTTTGTAGAGGTTCTGATCCATCCAGCAACAGCGATGTGTCAGTACTACTCAGGTTGCGCCATGGAGCAGGAGTTGAGTCAGTCTTGCTGGGTCCCAGAGTCTGGCAGAGCACATTAGGCCCACTTCCAAGAGTCCATGACTGAAATAGCTTCCGTTGACCATTTTGGGGCACGCGGCCCTATTCAAGATGATGTCCCTTCCCAGACTCTTATATGAGCTACAGAACATCCCACTTCCTGTCCCCACCTCGTATTTCAAGGAACTCAACAGTATGGTTCGGGACTTACGGTGGGAGGGTAAACCACCTTGTATTGCAGCACACAAACTCACACTAAGAGGGTTTGATGGGGGCATCGGGCTTCCAGATTTTAAGAGGTCAAATTGGGCATCACAACTCACAGCAAGACCACAGGGAGACCCGGCCTTTCAGATCGACAGGTGGCTCCTCGTGGGGAGGGGGGGGGGGGGCAACTTCAAGGGTGCTTTATACGTACGGTCTTTGAAGCCTGCTCGGACAGGCCAGACCGGACACGTAGTGCAGGTGTGGAGGGTTGCTACCAGGAGTCTGGGCTGCGAAGGAAAACTCACAAGGGCCACGCCACTCTGGCACTGCAAACAATTAAGTAGTCTGATCCGCTCAAAGAGCTTCGATAGGTGGGACCTCATCGGTATCTCCAAGGTCGGTGATTTATGGAAGTCGGGTGAGGTGGTCCCTTTTTCCCGGTTGCAGCAAGAATACGAGCTAGTCCAGTCTGAATATTTCCGATATCTCCAAATTAGGCATGCCATGCTCGCTGTGCTTCCCAGGGGTAGTGAGCTCCATGAATCCTCCCCACTCGAAGACAAGATCTTAGACGGTGACCTACCGGAGAAAGCCATATCGCTCATTTACAAAAAGCTCATTAATAATATGGCGGATCCCCGATCCGCTTGAGAGCCAAGTGGGACCATGATGTGGCGGGTTTAGATGATAAGGAATGACAGGCGGAAGTGGCTTCCCCTAGGGAGGTGACTATCTCCTCCTGGCTCCGCCTGGTGCAATTAAAGCTTCTTCACAGATCCGACTTGACGGGGCCCTTGATGGTAAGCATGGGTTACACTCTGGATGGTGGTTCTGTGCGGCAATGCGAACAGGAGGGAACTCTTATTCATACTCTCTGGGAGTGCCCAGTGATCCAGAGTTATTGGGAGGAGGTTGTGCGCAGATGGAGGAAGCGCTGGGGCAAGAGGTCCACTACAATATTAAGTTGGCTTTGTTGAACATATGGGACCCTACTGACTTGAACTCCAGGGTACGACTGTGAGTAACCTTGGGGCTGATGGTTGCTAAAAGAAACATTGCTCTGTTGTGGAGGGCTCGGAGGGCACCGAATACAGCAGACTGGGGCAAAGATATGGATTGGTGCCTATGGAATGCCCGAACAAATGGACGCAAATATGGGAGCAATGGAATATCCACAGGGGAGAGATCTGTGAACCTCCGAGATCCAGAGAGGATATTACCGGTGAGACATAGTTTTGTAGAAGTAAAACTGACATTTTTATTTGCAGTATGCATGTTTCAAGGAACCACTCTGTGTGTAACTTTTATTACCAGCTCGCTAGCACTCATATCACCGATATGCCTTGCCTTATTCTCAATAAAAAGAGTTATTAAAAAAAATGTAAAAAAATATTTTTATGGTGTTTAGTAATAAATAAAAGAATGCCATTAAAAAAAAAAAAGAGTCCATGACTGTGTTGGCACCACTTGGCAGGGTAAATTAACAGATGGCAGAGTCGAAGTGCTGGTCCAAGGTTGTTGGAGCCTTCTGTCTCTGAGGCTCAAGTCAGGAGGCCAGCAAAATAGCCCTTGGAGTCACTCCTGGGTTCTTGGTACAAGAGATGTAGATCCAGTCCTTCTCACCTAGGTAGGAGATCAGCAGGCAGGAGGTCACCTCAGCTAAGGCGCAGCACAGCAAGACAGGAGTCCAGTAGAATGGCAGTCCTTCTTGCTGGCAGAGAATCCACAGGTCCACAGGTATACTGAAGTGGTGGTGTCTGAGGTCCAGCATTTATATCTGAGCTTTTGAAGTGGGAGACAAGCTTCTAGAGGGTTCCCTTTAAAGACACCAGGTATCCTGCCTCCCCTGTCCTGGCTCCAGACCTACTACAGGGGATTTGCTGCGTGGAGGCAGGACATAGCCTATTAAAGTGTAAGTGGGGCTGTGTCCAGCTCCTTCCTCCTATTCTGACAGGGATGACCCATCCAGATACACCTAAGAACCCTATTGTGTGTGGCTGTCTAGGTGAAATACACAAAGCCCAACTGTCAGCTACACCCAGTCATGTGACCAGAGGCAGGCTACAGGCACATAGGGCCACATCTATGAACGTTTTTTGCATTTGCAAGCAGTGGGAATCGATAAAATCTGCAGTTTGCGAATGCAAAATGGCCTTACCGAATGCATGAAACACATTTGTAGACCACACTTTGGTAATCGCAAAAACAGTGATTCCTTAATTTGCGATTTAGATTGAGAATCGCAAAATGTGGGTTACAATTAGGTAATCGCAAATTTCATGCATTGACCATTCGCAATTTGCTAATGAGCCTGAAAATGCAATTTTGCAGGTTCAAAATACCACCAATTCAAATAAGGTGGCAACCAGGTACAAGCTATTTAAGGAGGCCCAGTGGACCTTAGAATGTTTTGCAATTGCAGCGCTCTACGACATAGCAAGAAGAATGAGGATTCAAGCAGCATCACAGAAAAGGAGGAGGAGACAAGAGCGCATTTTCAGAATGCACGTCACACTGTTTGGGCAGACAGACGATAAGATCTATGATAAATATTGTTTAAATTCAGCTATAATCTTAGTCCTAATAGCTGAACTGTATCCAAAACTGCAGCGTCAGACTCGCAGGACCAATGCAGTTCCCACACATGTGTAGGCCATATGTTCACTGCACCTCTTAGCTTCAGAGAGCTACTAGAGGGTAACTGCAGCAGCAGGAGGGGTCTCCCAAGGTGCTCTGTTGCACTTTTTCAGTGCATTCCTGGGCACTATGTTGCAGAGGATACACCAGTACATCAGATTTACCACAATACCACAGGAATTGCACACAACTAAATTGCATTTTTACCAGGTACCCCAATTCCCCCATGTAATTGGGTGCATTGATGGAACGCATGTAGCTATATGTCCCCACTCAGTCAATAAGTACGTTTAGAGGAACAGGACATCCTATTATTCACTGAACAACCAAGTCATATGCAATGCCTGACACATAATCACAATGAGGTGACAAATGCAAAAACAATTGATGGAAAGAATGCAGAACTAATCCATCATTTTTTTGCTCACCATGCCATTCTAGTTTGAACCCAGCCATATGCAAATCAGTCTTGATCCTGTGCCCACTGGGAACAGTCCAGCCCGAACTGCCAGGACAGGTCCTCCCTGGACTGGAAACAAGCATCCTCGGACCAGTTTCAGGGTTTCACCTCTCATCAGCCAGGATAGCTTGACTCCAGTAGCATGGAGCGCACAGAACCCACATCTGGGCATACCCGTCCCACTCAAGGTGACAAATGCAAAAACAATTGATGGACAGAATGCAGAACAATGTCATACATTCACCCCAGTACAGAGTTCTGGGCCTAAATCCATCGTTTTTTTGCTCACCATACCATTCCAGTTTGAACCCAGCCATATGCAAATCAGTCTTGATCATGTGCCTAATAGGAACAGTCCAGCCCTAACTGACAGGTCAGGTCCTCCCTGGACTGGAAACAAGCATCCTAGGACCGGTTTCGGGGTTTCACCGCTCATCGGCCAGGACAGCTTGACTCCAGTGGCATGGAGAGTATGGGACCCAAGTCTGGGCATACCGTCCCACTCGAGGTGACAAATGCAAAACAACAATTGATGAACAGAATGCAGAACAATGTCATGCATTCACCCCAGTACAGAGATCTGAGCTTAAATCCATCGTTCTTTTGCTCACCACGACATTCCAGTTTGTACACAACCATATGCAAATCAGTCTTGATCCTGTGCCCAATGGGACAGTCCAGCCCAAACTGCCAGGCCAGGTCCTTCCTGGACTGGAAACAAGCATCCTAGGGCCGGTTTTGGGGTTTCACCCCTCATCAGCCAGGATAGCTTGACTCAAGTGGCATGGAGAGGACGGGACCCACATCTGGGCATACCCATCCCACCCGAGGTGACAAATGCAAAAACAACAATTGATGGACAGAATGCAGAACTTATCCATAATTTTTTTGCTCACCATGCCATTCCAGTTTGAACCAAGCCATATGCAAATCAGTCTTGATCCTGTGCCCAATGGGAACAGTCCAGCCCGAACTGCCAGGCCAGGTCCTCCCTGGACTGGAAACAAGCATCCTAGGACCAGTTTCTGGGTTTCACCCGTCATCAGCCAGGATAGCTTAACTCCAGTGGCATAGAGAGCACGGGACCAACATCTGGCCATACCCGTCCCACTCGAGGTGACAAATGCAAAAACAACAAGTGATCGACAGAATGCAGAACAATGTCATACATTCACCCCAGTACAGAGATCTGGGCCTAAATCCATTTTTTTGCTCACCATACCATTTCAGTTTGAACCCAGCTATATGCAAATCAGTCTTGATCCTGTGCCGAATGGGAACAGTCCGGCCAAACTGGCAAGCCAGGCCCTCCCTGGACTGGAAACAAGCATCATAGCACCGATTTTTGCGTTTCACCCCATATCAGTCAGGATAGCTTGACTTCAGTGGCATGGAGAGCACGGGACCCACGTCTGGCATACCCATCCCACTCGAGGTGACAAATTCAAAAACAATTGGTGGACAGAATGCCGAACAATGTCCTACATTCACCCCAGTACAGAGATCTAGGCCTAAATCCATAGTTTTTTTGCTCACCATGCCATTCCAGTTTGAACCCTGAACTGAGGTGGCGAAGTGAGCTAAAGAATGATGATGGATTTAACCCAGATCTGTGACTGGGTGTGAGTGTCTGAAAGTTTCAGCGCTCCGTCCATCATCTCCTTGTGTTTGCTTTGTTCGCCCTAAATTGGCAGGGTATGCCCAGACGTGGGTCCCTTGCCCACTTTGCTACTGGATTCAAGCTAGCCTGGCTGATGAAGGGTGTTACCCAGAAACCGGCCCCAGGATGCTTGTTTCCGGTTCAGGGAAGACTTGGCTTGGCAGTTTGGTCTGGACTGTTCCCATGAGGCACAGGGTCAAGACTGATTTGCATATAGCTGGGTCTGAACTGAGGTAGCAAATTGAGCTAAAGAATGATGATGGATTTAACCCTGATCTGTGACTGGGGGTGAGTGTCTGAAAAGTTTCAGCGCTCCTTCATCATCTCCTTGTGTTTGCTTCACACATAATTACAGACATAGTGGCAAAATAGTTAGTTAGTAAGCATGATTTGTTCATCTTTACACGCATAGGTATACATACACGTCTCCTTGGGGGTGAATTTGGAGAAATATACCTGCTAGGTAAATGCATGTAACAGTCCTGCACTCTCTGGATATGGTGACACATTACAGTGAGTAATCTATTGCCTTTTCCTTCATGCTCCCCCCCCATACCTAAATCCAACGACTCCAAGAGAGCAGCGGTACAATTCCACGCACAAAACTACACGCAACGAGAGAACCTTCGGATTACTGAAGAGTACGTTCCACTACCTACATAAAAGTAGAAGTGCACTGTAGTACAGGCCTCAAGATAAGCTGTAAAATTGTGGCCACTTGTACCATGTTGCACAACATTTCGACTTCCAGAGGCATACCATTGAACTTATCAGATCCAGACACAGATGAGTGGGATGGGCCACGTAGGGCACGGCAACCTGGAGACGGATCAAGGGCAGCAGAGGGCAGACGAACAAGTTACTTACCTTCGGTAATGCTTTTTCTGGTAGATACAGTATCTGCCTGTGGATTCCTCACCTTGTGAATATCCCCCTTGCGTCAGCAACGTTTGGAAAATTCTTCATAGCACGCCGGCGTGGACGACGTCATAGGAACGCGGCATCGTGCGCGACTCTGTCTGACGTCACCGACCCCTTATTAGGCCTACGTCGGCGTGATGACATCAGTTCCGCCCTTTTTTCCGTGCCTTCGAGGCACCCGGACGGACCAATGACAGGAAATATACATATATACAGTGTACATAGTACATACAAACCAAAAAAGCACACATAGTGCGTAACAAAGGTATCAAAAACCCAATAAATATACAAATAAATATACAAATAAACCCAGGTATCGCAGAGTGGACAACGGGGAGGCGGGTGGGTCAGTGAGGAATCCACAGGCAGATACTGTATCTACCAGAAAAAGCGTTACCGAAGGTAAGTAACTTGTTCTTCTGATAGATACATCTGCCTTGTGGATTCCTCACCTTGTGAATAGAGTTCCACAGCAGTCCCCACTCCCGGAGGAGGGTGTCCACTCTGCTACACCAGGAAATCTTGGAGGACAGAACGCGCGAAGTGGCCGTCCCTCCTCACCTCGGTATCCAAGCAGTAATGCTTCGCGAAAGTGTGGAGGGAGGACCAAGTCGTAGCTCTGCAAATGTCCTCAACAGGTACACCTCGAGACAATGTAGAAGAAGCAGACCTTGCCCTGGTAGAATGAGCTCGTATACCCTCAGGAGGGTCCTTACCCGCCAGGGAGTAGCAAATCTTGATGCACAGGATTATCCACCTGGAAAGTGTGCGCTTGTGCACCGCTCTGCCCTTCCGACAGCCACCAAAACCAACAAACAGCTGGTCGTTCATCCGGAAGTCTTTAGTTCTGTCCATATAAAAAGACACCGCCCTCTTAGGGTCCAGACGGTGCAGTCTCTCTTCCTCCTTAGAAGGGTGAGGGGGAGGATAGAAGGTAGGAAGGGTAATGGACTGTCCTAGATGGAAGGGAGTTACCACCTTAGGCAGAAAAGCAGCCCTGGTCCTAAGAACCATTCGTTCAGCATGAATGGTCAGGAATGGGGGCTTAGAACTAAGAGCTTGAAGCTCACTCACCCTCCTTGCCGGGGTGATTGCTACTAAGAAGACCGTCTTGAAAGACAAAAGCCTCATGGGACACTTGTGTAAGGGTTCGAAGGGAGAACCCATCAAGACAAGATTTAAATCCCACTGAGGCACGATAAATGGAGAAGGAGGGAACTTATTTGTGAGGCCCTTCAGAAACCTCAAAACCACTGAAGATTTAAAAAGAGACGGCTGGTCCGGCAAGCAGAGAAATGCTGATAACGCCGAAAGGTAACCTTTGACTGTGGCAACAGCAAATCCTTGCTGCGCCAAAGAGAGAGTAAACTGCAAAATATCAGACAGATGAGCCCTCAAAGGATCAACAGCCTCCTCCCTACACCAAACAACAAATTTAGACCATCTATACGAATAGATGGACTTGGTGGAGTCACGCCTGGCCGAAAGAATGACATCCACCACATCGTGAGGGAGAGAAAAAGAGTTCAGGTTGCCCCGTTCAATCTCCAGGCATGAAGGTGTAATGTCTGGAGGTGGTGGGTGTAGAACCAGCCCCTCCATCCGAGAGAGGAGATCTACCCTGGGAGGGAGACGGAGCGGCGGGTGAGAGGAGAGGTGGAGTAGGTCCGTGTACCACACCCTTCTTGGCCAATCCGGGGCGACCAATATGACTTGGGCCCGGTCCTGGCGAATCTTCCTCAGAACCCGAGGAATCAAGGGTATGGGAGGAAACGCGTAAAGGAGTTGATTTCCCCAACTCAACTGAAATGCGTCCCCCAGTGCTCCTTGCATCGGATACTGGAGACTGCAGAATGACAGGCAGTGAGCATTCTCGCGAGTGGCGAACAGGTCCACTCGAGGAGTCCGCCACATCTGAAAGATGTCGTGAACTACCTCCGGATGGAGCCTCCACTCGTGGTCGGCAGAGAACTGCCGACTGAGAACGTCTGCACGTACGTTCAGAACTCCGGCCAGATGATGTGCCATTAGACAAATCTGGTGGTCCTGAACCCAGGACCAGAGCCGCAGAGCCTCTTTGCAGAGACACCGTGACCCTACTCCTCCCTGCTTGTTGATATACCACATCGCGGTCGTGTTGTCCGTCAGGACTTGAACCGACTGACCGCGAAGGGAAGGGAGGAAGGCCTTGAGCGCCAGACGTATCGCCCGCAACTCTAGAAGGTTGATGTGAAGCAACCTTTCCTCTGGAGACCAAAGACCCTTGACCTCCAGATCCCCCAGATGAGCACCCCACCCGAGAGTGGATGCATCCGTTATCACTGTGGCAACCGATGGAGGTAGTTGGAAAGGCTTTCCCTGAGACAGATTGCCTTCCACGCTCCACCATGACAGATCCGCTGCAGTTTCTCTGGAGATCCTCACTGACTCCCTGAGATCTCCGTTGTGCTGATACCACTGCCTGCGGAGGCACCACTGGAGTGCCCTCATGTGCCATCGTGCATGGTTGACCAACAGAATGCAAGAAGCCATCAGACCGAGCAGACGAAGGACCTTCAGGACTGGAACGACCGCTCCATTGTAGAATAAAGGAATCATCTCCTGTATGTCGCGAATCCTTTGAGGTGGAGGGAATGCACGACATACAGTAGTGTCCAGTACCGCAACTATGAACAGGTTGCGCTGGGAGGGCACCAGGTGAGACTTGGGTACTGTTGGACCCGGTCCTTTGGGCAGGTTTACCCCGTGACTTTTTGCTTTTTCCTAGCCTGTTTTTGGAACCTGGATTGGTGATTGTAGGCCTCTGCGCACTTTTTCACTGTGGTACAGTATAAAGTGCGTGTGCTTTCTGTGTATGGATGGTGAGTGACCTGCCCTCCCATAGGAATGACTGGGAAATATGTATGCCCATGGTAGATTCCTGATGCGTGGGGAGTGCAGGGGCGAGTTTGATATGTATGAACTCGTGAGAATGAATGCTGCAGAATGGTGTATGCAGCATGGCTGTGTGTAGTCTAGAAGCGCCACTTTTAGAAGTTGGCATAATTGTGTAGTGAGTCTGCTAGCACGTGATTGGCTGATGGGCCTGGCCCAGGCATGCCTGGGCCTGTTGGTAGATGGACTGTCTGGTTTGAGTAGAACAGGGTCTGCAGGGTCTGCAAGGCCCCGGAGGAGGGGGTAGATGAAAGGCCCCTCTGCTGTCAGGGATGGGAGGAAAGAGCGTCTGGTGGTGCCGGGCTGTGCCTGCCGCCCACCCTGCTGGCTCTCCATCCTGGCGGCTTACTGTCACCTCTGGCCCTGAAGCTGTCAGGGAGACGTAAACCAGAAACATTCCAGTACTCAGGGCCCCTTGCACGAAAGCTTCAAAGTACTTCAAAGGCATTTCGGTGTATAAGAAGGGACGGTGTCTCCTTCCAAAGGGTTCTTGTCTTTGCTCTTGTGGCTGACTGGGATCTACGAGGGGTGGGCGCTGCCCAGCCCCTGGACACCTGAATTCCTGGACTCCTGGGGGACCCTTCTGCCTGCCTGGGCTGAAGGGGGGACTTGGCTTTGCCCCTGGGGAAGTTCTGGGACCATGGCAGCATGGAGAAGCTGCCCTTTTCCTGTGGAGAGCGCTGGAGTTGGTTTCTAGCGCCTAGAGGCGCTGTGCTTCGCCTTGAGCGCCTGGGAGCGCTCTGCCTGCTGTCTAGCGCTTTGGAGCGCTTCATTTCCCCCAAGCGCATGAGAGCGCTGTCGCTGGACTTTCTAGTGCTTAGGAGCGCTTTTGGTGCTCGCTTATAGCGCTGGAGGCGCTGAGGATTCCTGGCCGTAGTTACTTAATTAATTACGAGTGCCCACCTCGATCTGCCGCGGTGAAAACAAACCACGAAGGGGCCGCGACCGGATTGGCCGGTGGATAGTCGCGTCATCGGCGAGGCCGCGCTGCCACTGGTTGGCGGCCTCGCGTCATGAGAGGCTCGTCGCAGGAGCCGCGACGCGATTGGCTGGGCCGCCCCTGAGTCCGTGGTGGAAGAATGGGGAAGACGAGAAAGGTGGCGGCCGGTTAACAGGGCTCCCGTGTGCCGAGGGAGCCCTGCAGCGAGAGGAGAGCGGCCGCGAGCGGCTGAGCGGCCCGGCGGGGCTCCGTGGTGGAAGAGGAGCCCCGCGCTGGCCAGACGAAGAGAGCCGCCGCCCGGAGGAGCCGCCCCTGAGGCCCGGTGAGTTGAAGGGCTGGGGGGCTCCGTGTGGACCGGGTGAGACGGGGGCTCCGTGATGCTGCGGCTCCGTGAGGGAGCAGATGGGTTCTCGTGGTGCCGGTAGAGGCACCAAGGAAGGGCGGCCCCGAATGGCAGTGGGTCGCCCCACCGTGAGCAAAGAGCCCGCGAGGGGCTCTTGAGGGCCCGCATTGCTTCGTGTTGGTGCCGGGTTAGAGGCACTGCTTCAGGGCGGCCCCAGATGGCAGCGGGCCGCCCCAACGGGGTGTAGAGCCCGTTTGGCTCCAGAGAGGGCCATATTCGAGAGGGGGGGGCTTCGGGGCATATTGTCGGTGCTCGTCCCCTCCTGCCCCCGAGTGTGAGGACTAGAGTCCGGTGAGGCTCCTGGGGGCATCATTGTTCTAAGAGCCTGTGTGGCTCCAACGTCTGTGTAGTGTTGCCCAGAGCCTGTGTGGCTCCTACAGTTTGGCGCAGTTTGTGCCTGAGGGCCAGTGAGGGCCCTGGCGCAGTTTTGATGATTCTCCAGCTGTCCAGCAATTAGTGGGCAGCTGCACCGTTTAGGCGCAAGTTGGAGAGAGAGTCCCTGTGTGGGACAGCGAGGGCACCGTGGTGCCAGGCCTACCCAGCTGCGCAGCACTTAGAGCCAGCTGCTACGTTTAGGCCCTTGTGAGTGTTCCCAGGGGCCCAGCAAGTAGTGGGCCCCTGCATCGTTTAGGCCCCTGACATTGAGACTCAGGGCGTTCTAGCCCCAACAAGGCCAGTTGGCCTAGGGACTGCCACAGGTGGTGGCTTATGTAGGTTTTGCGCAATTGTATGGTTATTGCACCTCTGAATGTATTTCCTTGCATCATGTTTTATTCCTGCACCTCTGAATGTTTTAGACATCATGTGACTTTTGCGCTACTGTATTATTCTGGTACCTCTGAATGTAATTTTATTGCATCATGTGCTTTATTCTTAACACCGCTGAATGTGTAGGTTTATACATCAGGTGTTTCTCTTTATTACTCCTCTGAATGTGTTCATGCATCATGGGTAAGGTGTTCTGGTTTATACCCCTAAATGTGTTTATTCTTAGGTGGTTGTCTTTTCTACTCCTCTGAATGTAGGTTTATTGCATCATGAGTAATGTATTCTTTCTTAGACCCCTAAATGCTGTGTGATACTTAGGTGGTTCTTCTTTCTTAGTACAGGTGGTCCTAGTAAGGTCCTGGTCCCCTGCGTGACAGTCTCCCAAGGAGTTTAGGGTTGCGTAGGTGGTACTTACCTGTTCCCAGTAGTTACTGGATGTGATCTATAACTGTTACTTTGTGTTACAGTGAAGTTTATATACTTTTATTCTAATTTCTGACAAGTATTTCTATATCTGCAAAGTGTTGATTCAGACAGTGGCCCCTGTGGCCCTGTCTTGTAAATAATCCCTTGTGAATATTGCCGTGCCAGTTGGCACAATGTACATGTGTGATTTCTATCTGATATGTTTTGACAATACAAAAGTTATTTTAATATAACCTTGTGTGGAGTCTCTTTTGTGGTGTGCCTAGTATGTTGTTGCTGTCGTGCGCTGACGCAAATGCTTTACACATCGCCTCCGAGTTTAGCCTAGACTGCCCGCGCCATGCTACCTAGAGGGCGAGCAGGGGTTATCTTGGCGTGTGACTTCCTTGCCCTGACTGGAATGGTGGTTTCTGCCTGGCTTTGGCATAACCCTTAGCCTACCAGAAATAGCCGGTTTCCAACAGGTACATTTATCGAAAAACCCAACCTGTGCAACAACTGAGTTGTCTCTTGCAGATGAAGGAGCACCTTCTCTGGCGACTGCTTTGATCAGCCAGTCGTCCAGATACGGAAATACAGGTATTCCCGACCTTCTGAGATGTGCCGCCACCACTGCCATCACCTTGGTGAAAACTCGAGGCGCAGTAGTAAGTCCAAACGGAAGGACTGCAAACTGGTAGTGTTGCGATCCCACCGTAAAACGGAGATACTTCCTGTGCGACTTCAGGATGGGGATGTGGAAATAAGCATCCTGCAAGTCGATCGACACCATCCAGTCTTCTTCCAACAGCGCCTGAAGAACCTGCGCAAGAGTGAGCATCTTGAACTTTTCCTGTTTCAGATACAAGTTCAAGATCCTGAGATCCAGGATTGGTCGAAGTCTGCCATCCTTTTTGGGGATCAGGAAATACCGGTAGTAGCACCCCTGACCCCTCTCCTGCTCCGGAACCACCTCTATCGCACCCTTTCTGAACAGTGCCAGGACTTCTTCCTGCAGGAGAAGCAGGTGGTCCTCCGAACAATAACCTTGGCAAGGAGGGTAATTGGGAGGGAACTCCTGGAAAGGAAGAGCATACCCATTTTCTACGAGATTGAGAACCCAATTTTCTACGAGATTGATGTAACCGATTCCCAATCCCGTAGAAAATGAGTAAGCCGACCCTCTACTGGACCCGCATGATCCGGAATGGTGGATTTAGGGCTGCTTTGCTGTTGTAGGTGGGGGGTGGGTATTGGAGGAGGAAGTAGAGGAGGAAGAGGCCTGACGTCCACGTCCACGACCCCTCTGTCTACCTCTGTAAGACTTGTACAGAGGGTTCTGTTGTTGCTGCTGCTGCTGCTGGCCTTGTTTGAAGGGACGAAAGGAGGACCTGCCAAAGCCCCTGAACTTCCTGGTGGCGGTGCCTTTCGCTTGCAAGCCCAAAGACCTAGCCGTCGCCCGGCTATCTTTGAACCTTTCTAAAGCCGCATCCGCTTTCTTCCCAAAGAGGCCAACTCCATCAAAAGGCAAATCCAAAAGAGTAGCCTGTACATCAGCGGAAAACTCTGAGGACTTTAGCCAAGCAGCTCTTCTGGTAGCCACTGAAGAACCCATCACTCTAGCCACAGAGTCCGCCGTGTCCATGCCACTCTGAATAACCTGGCGGACTGCCGCCTGAGTGTCCAAAACAACCTCATTAAAGTTTTTCCTGTCTTCCTCCGGAAGCTTAGCTGACAACTGCTTGACCGAGTCCATTAAGGCATGCACATACCTTCCTAGTAAGAAAGTAGCATTCGTTGATTTTAAAGCCATGCTACCTGAAGAGAAAACCTTCTTAGCGGCTTGATCCAACTTCTTGGAGTCTTTATCTCCAGGAACCTGGGGAAAAGAGCCTGCTGATCTATTCGCACAAGCGGCCTGCACCACCAGACTCTCCGGCGAAGGGTGAGATGACAAGAACTCAGGGTCACCAGGAGCCACCCTATAACGCCTCGCCACCGATCTTGACACCGCAGGTGCAGACAAAGGCTTTTTCCAGACTTCTAGAATCGGTTCGGTCAGAGCCTCAGTGAATGGCAGAGTCGGCTCAATGACTGAAGAAGGCGAATGTAAAACTTCTGTAAGGATATTAGATTTGAACTCCACTTTTGGCAAAGTCAAGTTCAGCAATTCAGCAGCCTTTCTGATTACCATATGGTATGGCACTACATCCCTAGAGGGCGCATCCGAAACCACAGGCAACCCCCATTCTGGAGAAAGTTCAAGACTGCTTGCACTATGCAGATCCTCAAAGCAATCCTCATGTTCCTGAAGCTCACCTTCCTCCACTTCAGGTTCCCCATACTCCTTCTCCTCCAAGAGACGCTGGGCTCTACGTCTCGACCACTCCATACGGATCGAAGTCGACGGATCCGGTAACGACTCCGACAGAGTCGGAGCCGGTGTCGAATGAGGAGCTGCAACAATAGGAGGCTGAGAAACAGGAACCGGCGTCGTGCCCCGATCCAAACTTCGAGGTCGCTCCGGAGTCGGCGAAGCCGTGCGCGGAGTCGATGACCTCGGCGGCGCCGTACCGATCCAAGAAGGATATGGAGTCGGCATAAAAGGCAGAAAGGGCGCCGGTGCATAAGCTTGGGGGACACCCAAGTTAAAAGACAAAGGACCCATGGGACCCACAGGTGCTCCAGTGGGGTACATTGCCCTCGCATATACTCCAAACATAGCATTTAGGAAATGCCAAGGGTCCTGACCAGGACCAGGAAAGGAAGGGTATGAACCCATTGATGGCTCAGCAGGAGGCTGCTCTGGATTCGGTTCCTCCTGACCCTTTTGACCTTCCAGGTCATCCTCCGGAGTCGGTGACTGAGGAACCTCCACGATCTCCTCATGCTCCGAAGACTGGCCCGGAGCCGGATTCGGATCCAACTCCGGCTCCGGTGTATGCTCTCGAGACCGCATCGGTGTGGCACCACCAGCAGGAGCCGGATACACAAAATCCTTGTGATGTTTCCGAGAACACCTCTTCTTCGAGTCAGATGACCCCGAATGATGGCGAGAACTATGCTTCTTCCTCTTATGTTTTCTCTTCGAGGAACCCGAAGCATGCCCAGAAGCGGACTGCGATCTGGCCCTCGATCTCGATCGTGACTTCGATTGCGACCTCGATCTAGAGTGTCTTGATCTTGATCCCGAAGATCTACTGGCTTCTTTACCTTTAATCTTGCTAATAGAAGTTTAGCCTCCCGCTCTCGCAGAGCCTTCACATTCATCTTAGAGCAGGATCGACAGCCCTTGACGTCATGATCCGACCATAAACACCACAAGCAATCACCATGTGGATCGGTAATCGACATCATCCGGGCACACGAGCCACACTGCTTGAAACCCGTCTTCTTCGACGACATCCTCGACGAAGAACAGAAACAGTAACAGACAAAAAGCAACAAAGTCTCTATCTGTAACCACAGAAGATCCCTGAAACCGTTAGCGTCGACGACGCGGAAAAAAGGGAAATTATGTCATCACGCCGACATAGGCCTAATAAGGGGTCGGTGATGTCAGACGGAGTCGCGCGCGATGCCGCGTTCCTATGACGTCGTCCACGCCGGAATGCTACGAAGAATTTTCCGAACGTTGCTGACGCAAGGGGGATATTCACAAGGTGAGGAATCCACGAGGCAGATGTATCTATCAGAAAATGTCGTGCGGAAATAACACAGAATTATTTTTAGGGTGAATAAGGATGAGACAATACACTTCATGACTTAAATGATACTGTGTTTTATTTACCTTAATCTCAGGTAAACTGTATGCACACGTGTTATCATGATTCATGTGTGAGAATATGTAGTAAATTACTGGATTTCAAATAAAACCTGCACAACAGTCAGCACTGAATACCACATGCAACAGGTTACCTCACTTATTGGCATGCCAGTGTCCAATCCCTATCTACTTTGGACGGGCATGCACAGCAATGGACCGGTCATTGTGTGCACTGCGCTCCCTCGATGAGGCCTCAGACGCTGTACCTTGCCTCGCACTCCATTATCTGGTTTCAGTCGCTGGGCAGTGATTCTGCAGAGGTTGGAGACCTCCTTACTGTCCCCAGCACCCAGTTCACCTGTCCCAGTATTGTAGCTGTCTGTAATTGTTCGACAGCATTGGTGTCCTGCACTAATCCCCTGGCCACGTCAGAATTGCAGTGGGCCATTTCCACCTGCATGGCCACAGTGTGTCTGGACAGTACAGCTGTGGCACTGCTCAGACAGTTGATTGCCCTGGTGTAACCAGGCAAACGGCCCAATAGGTGGTGATGTCTGCAATGTAGGGTATGCTCTCTCTACATGGTGCTACAGAGATCTCTGATGGCATCTGTCACGTCCCTGAGGTTATCTGCATTTGCCCTATGGCCCTCCGCCACTCGCCACTGTGTTGGTCAACTCTCTCATGCTGTCCTTAATATCCACCATGTTGTTGTTTAGAGACACCAGCTGGGATTTTATTGACCACATGTGTATTAATTGCAGGTACTTCACTTTCACCATGGAGCATTCCAGACCGGCAAAGACAGAGGAGCCCTCTCCCACCTCAGACGCACTGTGTGCTCCTGCTCTGCATCTCCTGTTTAGGTGTTGTGGTGCCGCAAGTGGGACTGGTCACTTTGGGTGTGTGCCTGCTCAATTGATGTTGACTGCAGATCCTCCAGGGTGTCAATGCCTTCTACCTCAAAGTCCGGTAGTGGCGACAGAATGTACCAGCATGTTTGTAGGTGCAGGTGTTGGTGGCATTGTGGTCACTGTCATCTTCCCCTGCCTGGCAGTGGCATATCTGTGAAAGTAACAGAACTAGTTCAGTATGATGTGTGTATAGCTTTATTACAATTCGTGTTTAAATAAAAATTAATTTAATTTAGCAAAACACCATGTGTCTATTTGTCATGTGCATGTAATGTTGAAATGTGCCTATGCTGCTAGAGTTTTTCTGCTCTTTTTGCATCTTATGTGCCTGACTACAACTCCCATAATGCATTGCTGGGTGGCAGCTAAGAAGTGGACTGGAGTGACAGTTCAGAAAAATTTACCTGGCTTTACTAAGTGTGCATTTTGTCACTTATAGGGGGCAAGTGTACTTTAGCATGCATCTTACCATGGCTGGTGGTGGGGGCTGCTGAGGTGTCGATGTCGGTGACATCAATGATGGATTCAGGTTGTAGGGTGGACTCCACCAATTCCTCAACGGGTGTTCACGCAGGCTAGGTGGATGGTCCTCCGCTAGTCTTCTTTGCCCTTATATGCAAGTCATACCAGCGGTTGTGCATTTCTTCATTGGAGCGCTGTGTGACCCCCACTGCACTCATTATTTCTTGTATTTCCAGCTAGGTTGTCCGTTTCTCCGATTCTAGAACATGGAGGAAGTTATTTCCAAACAACTTACCATGGCTCTTGACGACTTCCTCTATCAGGACCTTAAATTCTTTTTGCACAAGTTCTGTTTTCTTTTTTTCCGTCCTGCAGCCACCTTTCTGTTCTTCTGAGATACCATGCTGAGTAGCTGAGCCTGCCTCTTCACCGTGGATGTGCTTCTGGGTTTTGAGATCCTGTTCACTGCCTTCTACTCAGCCTCAGACCCTGTACAACATGGCAAGCCTCACTTCCTGGTTGTGAGGTGGTCATGTTGCTCCTAAGGACAACATTTGCAATCAGTGATTACCTAATTTCAATTCACTATTTAGCGAATTTCGCAAATAGGTAATCGCTAATTGCAATTGCAAATTTTTGGTAATCGCCATAATTTTGCAATTTTTTTATTACATCACATTTAGCGATTATCTATTTGCTTCTGGTAAAATTCATTTAATGTGAGTTTCATACATGTGGTGCTAAATTACTAAGGAAGGAAAATGCTCACTTTCTAAAAGTACAAACCAAAACAAGTGCCAGTACTGAAGACTATTTGCTAACCACTTTTTCACTGGTACCAATGCAAGTCCGTCACAGGTTCCATGAACACTCAATTTCAAAAAACGTTTTTCTTTTTATTTTAAATCTTTATTTATTCTATTTTTCAATAAATACGTAGAAACACAAATAAATGATCAATGAGACAAATACAAAAAATACTAACACCATTCCTTCCCAATTATCCATACTAATATTATATAGAGAGAGCCCAAACCTTTGAGGCGGGTAATCTCAGTAACCACAGCACCAATCACAACACCCAATACAGCGTTGGAAAGGGCAGTTGCAGCAGAAGGACATAGGCTATGCAGACGGCCACCATATTTTTTTTTTGCAGTTTTATATAGCGCGAACTTGACCCAAACTGAATCAGGTATCAGAGCGCTTTACATAGCACCAGTTACGTTACATGAGGACACACATTCATTTTTGTTAGGTACGGGGAGATTAAGTGACTTGCCCAGAATCACAGGATGTTTGGCATCGTTACCAAGACTCGAACCCAGATCCCCAGGTCCGAGGTCAAGCGCCTTAGCCGTTAGGCCAACTCCTCTATACATTTAAAAGGTAAAAGAACCGTGCCAGCAAAGTAATCCCTTGTGGGCGTGTCTGCGTTGTGCTGTGTGATACATTAGTAAAGGGGTCCCCGTAAGAGAGGAAAGTGTATTGTGGACAACATACACTGAACAATTTTTTTACTATTACTCAAACACAAATTCAAAAACTGGTTTGCAATTGGTAATTTGATTTATTTCCAATATTCTGTGATTGCCGATTGGCAAAAATTGAATCACATCAATTCATAAATAGTAGAGCCCCGAGGGGGAGAAAGGGAGGGAGTTGGTGCTCAGGGGAGTGTTAGAGTAAGAAAGAATGACACAGTATCAAAAAAAGGGTAATACCAAATTCAAACATAGATCACATACAATTATAAAACAAGAGCCATCATACAGGCAAAATTCGAGAGAAGTTCATCAGAGAAAATTCAACGGTCACAGCTAATTATTAAATCAATCGTGGGTGTGCCGGATTTTCAACCACAGGGAAACAAGTCGACGTTTCGACCCCTAATAGTAGGCCAATTAAAGTCCTTTCACGGGGTCTTCATCAGGACGTCACAAAGGGAAAAGGGAAGGGTGGGGCAATTCATGGAGTACGACCCAGCCGGGCTCTGTACATGGAGAGACACGCCACGCTAGCTATCGTGGTCAAATCTTTAGGTCAATAGCACTCAGAACATCAGGGGTCCAAGGCGTTTTAACAATAATAAGGCAGAAACAGATTCTGATTAAGGAAATGTCCTCCTTTAAATCAATAGTACTCGGAACGTCTGGGGTCCAAAGGTTTTATCAATACAGCCGATACAGAGTTCTGGTTGTGAAATTAGCCTCATCAAATGTAGCAAACACGCAGTCTACTTCAGGCGTTTAGGCAGCCTTAATGGCAGAAGTCGGCCGGATGAGAAGTTCGTCATCCGACTCAGGGCGGGAAATATTTCTAGTGCCTGTCCGACTGTTGATTCATATAGGAGAAAGGCAAGCGGGCAGCCAGCGTCTGCACATATCCTTACGTGAACTCCGTTGTGCTGTGGGCGTGGGCTGGGAGCGTCACTAACGCTGGGGGCGTGTGGTACGGCCATCACATCGTGGGCTGAGGGCGTGTGCTGAGGCGTGACAAACGCTGGGGGCGTGACAAACGCTGGGGGCGTGTGTCCGCCCTTCATGCCATGTGAGTCGTACATACAAGCGCCAATTACGTTGCTGTGCAGCATCAAGGGGCACGCTGGGGGCGTGAGAAACGCTGGGGGCGTGTGTCCGGCCTTCATGCGTACTTAAGCGTACAACTAGTCCCAGCGCTCCAGCGCTTGAGGCTACAGCATAAAAGAAGGGAACGCGTTGTTCCGCGAGACTTCACTGTCCTCCTGAGGCGGAAAGCCGGGAGACCGCTTGTCTGTGTTGGCAGCATTTTTAATCTACTTTGGTTAATTTGTGCCTTGAATTTTTTTTTGCGCCGCAAAGATTTATATTTTTAAACTTGTGCCCATACCTGCAGTAACCTGCATTTAGCGTGATATTTCAGACGCCCCTCACACAGCCGAGCTAGGTGCTGGGTGGAAGGTGACATCTGACCCTAAAACAGCGGCCATCTTAGGCATACAACTAGTCCCAGCGCTCTAGCGCTTGAGGCTACAGCATAAAAACAGATGGTTATGCCTCCGCGCAGCGGACGCGATCAGCGGGCGCACCGATGTCGCGCCGAAGTCAAGCCAAAGTCAAGCCCATCTGCACCCATCCGCACCAAGGACGGGCCAAGACATACTGCTCGGGTAAACCTTCTGACCAGAGATACAATACTGTCCCTGAACAAACAAACTAGGTACTGTCACGAAGCTCTTAATGTAGACACCTGGGTGGGCCCGGTCAGTTGCTATGGGTGTAGACATGTACTGGAACCGCATCAAAGGACGAGAGGGAAGGAGACACCCAAGAGCATAAAGGGGGGGCTCATAAATGCTCGGTCCATGTGTAAAAGAGCACTTCACATATATGACCTTATCACAGAAAGAGAGCTAGACTGTCTATTTATCACCGAAACATGGTTAAGAGAATGGTCCAACCCTGAAATTGTACACGCCTTACCCCCTAGTTTCTCTATTCAGAGGCAGGATAGACCAGCACAGCGAGGCGGAGGGCTGGCAATTATCTACAGAGACTCATTAAAATGTACTATTACGGAGCTTATAGAGATTAAAGGAGCTGAAAGCTTAGGTTTCTGCATTCAAGCGTGCAATACTTTCACCTTCGCAGGTGCGTTGGTGCATAGCCCTCCAGGTCAACCAATGCAGTTTCTGGATAGTATGGGGGAAGTTCTTAGTGTACAACATATAAAAAGATTAAAGGAGGGTTCGAGGGACAGTTTAATGACCTGCGCACAGTTATTATCCCCCTGACAGACTATGAGAAAAACACTGGATAACTGTGGGTCTAAACAACAAAAGATTATGTGAGTGTAGCTGGCAATAAGTCTGTTTCAGAGTGTAAGATAAAAACAGACTAAAGGACAAACAACCATTGTGAAAATATGTCCATCAGTTACGTATTCTGTACCACCCAGTACATCATTTGGTCTACTTCACAGTAGGTAGTCCTTAGTATATCTCCACAGATAGTGACAGGAGATAGTTGTTGAAAACGGATGTCTGGTGGATGTTATTTGGGTCGTAACTGAAAGCAGTGCGTTGGTGATAAGTGAAAAAATGAAAATGTGTATAGTAAAATTGGATAGTTCATGCAATGTAACTTTATTCTGAAGTCATGTACCTCCAACACTAAAATCAAGAGAGTGCAAAAAAGTCAGATGGTTCAAACAAATAACTTCTGACTGGGTAATCTGGTCGACATGTTTCTGCGGACATTTAAAGGCCAAACATTGTACCTGCCGCTTCCTCAGGACCCATTAACTTAATTGCTACTGCTTAAACGTGAAAAAGATATTAACAAAAGGACAATCGTGAACAAAGATGCTCAATTTCACCTGTTCATTTCTGGTTCTCGTCCTGAGAGTCAGAGGATCCCAATGTAGAACCGCCAGCATACACACACATAAACAAAAATACAAGATGAGATAACACACCTTCATTAGTAAGGGCTATCAATTCACATTACTCAATTGCTATTCCTAACGCATATGGTCCAATGACCATTATATGTATCCCATTAGTCAGATGATCATGGGCTCACCTTAATTTGTAAGGGGAAACTGCCTCGCCTCACCTGGCAAACAGCTCAGGAATTCGAAGCACCGCTCTGTAGTGCAGAGAATGATAAAGTAAAATAAAATAAAATAGTTGTGAAGAAATCCATGACCGCTCGGCAATGTGAGACTCAATGCTTTAAGATACTCCTCTTATTGAGCCTCAAATATCATGTCAACTTTTTTGTAAATGTTCTTTTTCTAATTTTACCTTAGGGTTTCTATGTTAAACTTTAATGCGCTTCATGTTATGCTTAGATGGAAAACTAGGCGGTTTAGCACAGGTCTAAACACTTATTTCCTTTCCGTTTATCATCCCTCGTTGTATCAAGTGGACTTACGATATATCGGGATGTACACAGCCCATACTCCCAAAAAGGCGGCTGTAAAGTAGACATAAATGTCCCATCAGGTTTTCTCAACCCCATTAAAGTTCAGACACTTGCCGCGTATTTTTAATCAATTAGTTTGTATGGCCCCATCTAGGTCTATACGCACGATCTTAGGCAACGCCCTTGAAGCATTACATATATAGGTTTACTAATTTCCAAACCATCTCAATAGTAAACCACATGTCTCTCCCGTTGTGTTTCGAAGGAAAATTATGGATAATTATGCATGAAACCGGTATTGCAACACACATAATATCCTTGTATGATTCAAGCCCCGTCTAATTGCGTGGACTCACGAAATGCTGGGAAGCGCTCAGCTAACAATACACGTAGGCGGCTATGCAGTAAATATAAATAACCAGTATTCCCACTTTGTGTAGAGTCCTCCACACGCGTCTCAACTGAGAGTAAGGCCACATTTATGACATCGCGCTCATTCCTTTACAGCGCGCGTAACGCATCAAAGCAATCTCTGCTTTCTGCCGCCTAACCCTTACCTGTCCGTCGGTACTCCAGTCAGCCTGCCGGGCTGTTTGGGGAGGTACCGCGGCTCGGGTTTCCTACTTCCTTATTGATTCTGCGCCCCAGTTTGATTGGCTGACTGGAATCCAATAGAACTACTGTGAATCATGGGAATTGTGGTTCACAGTACTCCGTTCTCTCTGGATAACATGGTTATTTTACTATCTACTATAGCGGATCCCTTTCCATTGCTGCAAGCTATCTTCACATTTTTAGTTTGCACACATTGCCATTTAATATCGGTCATAATGAAATACTGGCGCTTCACGTGGTAAGATTACCGTGAAACACAGGGTATGTAATTCATGATATATCTTATTGTTGATACTGAATTTAATGATATTTTTGATTCAACCTGAATGTATAAATACACCCGTTTCTAGGAGTGGAGATTACTTTCACTTATAGTAATGGCATCCACTCAGGGTCCTAGCAAGTGGCCAAAGAATATATATATTTTTGATAGTCACCTTCGTGCATCCACAACAGTATGGCAGGAATATTTATTTGAAGGGATAGGTCACTCTCACGTAAAATATTTATTTGGAGGAATAAATCACTCTCATGTAGAAGGATATTCATAAGGTACTGGGACATGTACCCAGAATGACAGCAGATTAAAGGTTAGGCTTGCGGCAAAAAGAGGATCTATAATGCCATCCACGGGATGTCTTCATTCAGGCCAATTTTTTCACAATTTAGTTTGTACACCCATTTCTGTTCAATTTTAAATAGATGTCTGGACACATCAGTTATGTGTGCTGGGATGTTCGGCTGTTCCAGTACTGTCCATTCAAACTCCGTTGGTTTATGGCCCACTTGAATGTAATGATTCGTGAGTCGGGTCGCTTGCTTCTTGCACCTTATTGTGCTTTTATGCTCGGAGATCATTATTCTGATCTTACGAGTCGTCATGCCCACATACCTGAGTGTACACGGGCAAGTGATGAGATAGATCAGGTGGCTGCTGTTGCAATTTGTAAATCGCTTTTGTTCCCAGCGACGGCTTGTCCCTATGTCGACTGATGTCGTATGTCTTGTCTGGGGGCATGCAGCACAGTTGCCACACGGGTGGTGGCCCATCACTGGTGGCATATTCCATAGTGTGCCAACTTGGTGAACTTCTCTGGCCGGGGGTCTGGTGTGTATCAGATGATCTCTCAAGCTCGTGGCTCGTTTGAAAGCAAACAGTGTTTGTTCCAAAGAGTCTTTCCCCGTGTTTAAGATCTTCCAATGTTTGCGAACTATACGTTGTATCGCATTAGACCGTGTACTGAAAGTATTGACACATGTCAATCTTTCATTCTTCTCTTTGGGAATAGATGTTTCCAGCAAGGCTTCACGATTATTGTTTGCCGCCCTCTTCTTTGAGCGTTTGACGAGTTTCTTTGGATAGCTCCTGTCACAAAGTTGTTTGGCTAAATCTTCAGAATGTTTCTCGAAGTCTTCTTTCGTCGAACAATTGCGTTGTACACGTAAAAATTGTCCATACGGTAACTTATCACGCAAAGACTTCGGGTGACAACTAGTGTACTGTAGTACTGAGTTACGGGCCATCGGTTTCCTATACAGTTCTGATTTGAGACCTTGTGGTGTTGCTGTAATTAGTAGGTCCAGGAATGCTATTGAATGGTGATTACATTCCAACGTAAAGCGCAAGAAGTTGTTGCGATTATTCAGCCAGCTGTGGAAGGACTGGAGGGAGATTTCATCACCCCGCCAAATCACGAGGATGTCATCAATGTATCTCCTCCACGTACGTATTGATGTTATGTACGGATTTTCTGCATTCAGGACGTGATCTTGTTCGAATTTGTGCATGTACAAATTAGCCAGGCTCGGCGCAAAAACGCTGCCCATGCTCGTCCCCGATGTTTGGAGGTAACATTGGCCTTCAAATTCGAAGAAGTTTTCTTTCATGGCTATCGTTGCCAAATTCATAATCATAGATATAGGTGTTATTGAATCTAGATCTCGTTCGCCCAGAAGAGATTCAATTGCTTCTAGTGTCTCATCTTGAGGAATGGAGGTATACAATGACTCCACGTCAAAGGACACTAAAAGATCTGTCGCAGAATCAAATTCTATTTCGGGCAACAGTCTAAGTAAGTCCTTTGTATCCTTGAGATAGGTGGGCATCAGCTTGACCATTGGTCTCAGAAAGATATCAACGAACGTTCCAATATTGACCCGATGCCCGAAATTATCGGGCGACCAGGTGGAGGTCTTTGTGCCTTATGAATTTTAGGCAGGACGTAGAAATACGGTCTCACTGGATGTGGAGTATGTAAATAGGCTGCTTCCTTCGTTGTTATCCAGCCTTCTGCCAATGCCTCCTCTACAATATGCCCAATCGTCGTTGATAGTCTTGGGGTCGGATCCTCAGTCAATAATTGATAAGAACGTGTGTTCCCTAGTTGGCGTAAACATTCCTCCCTATAGGCTGTTGTGTCCATTAGGACTGTGGCCCCGCCCTTATCGGCTGGTTTAATTGTGATTGACTGATCTTTCATCAATTCTTTCAAGGCCTCTTGTTCAGATTTGGCGATGTTTATGAAAGGTTTATGAGGCTGTCTAAATAGCTCTTGCACATCGTGCTGTACAGCTTCCTCAAAAGTGGTGACCTTAGCAGGCACTGTGTCTGTCGGAGGGCTGAAGGTCGATGGTTTTTTCAGTCCGGTGTTCACACAGTTTGTGTCAGTTTGTTCATTTTTGGCGAAAAAGAACCATAGTCTCACCTTTCGGAAAAATTTTGACATTTCGATCTGCGTCTGAAACGGATCACCCACATTTGTACTCACAAAACCAAGGCCTCTATCTAGTACCTTTTCTTCCAATGGTGTCAGAGTCCTCGAGCTCAAATTAACTATGAGGCTGGTCCCACGCTCGTTCCTGCTTGTTCCTGGGGAACTTGTTTGCCGCTCCGAAGACCTATTGTCTGTTGGGGGACATTCCATTGCACTTGTCCCTGTGTGGTCCGGCGTCTTCCGCGCGACCTCCCTCGGCCATACCCTAAAAAAGGCACATTTTGGACTGGTGGATACAGTCCTGGTCCATAGGGTCCCATATTCTGAGGGAACTGTGGTGGGCCTTGCATCCATGGGTTGGGTGGCCACCAAGGGTTAAATTGACCCTGATTATAGTTCTGTGTGCCTCGTTGTTTCTACTGGCCACTCCCTCTCTTAGTAGTAGTTAGGTTATTCTGATTTGAAGAGTCAGAGTCAGTGGAGTTATCTTCTGATGAAGACGTACCATAAGTGGAGCCTCCTGTTCGCCCATTGCGATTAAACGGTGTTGGAACAAAGTTGGCACTTGTATATGGGTAGATCTTTTCTTTAGAGAATTTGGCTAGATCTTTTTTGCATTTCTCTAATTTCGTAAACAGGATATTATCTTTAAAATCTTTATTTGTTTTGTTGTTCTCGTCCTGTTGTTTGGTAAATAATTTACCCGATATTGTGGCTTTGATTTGACCTTCCAGCAATTGGATTTCTATCATGATCTTATCTGCAGCTTTCTTTGCGGTTTTAATGATTAAGACCAACCAGTCTCTCGTGCACTTCCAGGCGATGAGATACCAATCTCTGATGAAATCAGAGTCATCTAGGAAGAGTCTTGGTGAATTAAGAACTATTAGACCAGAGGGCTCAATATTTACCGTATGGGACGCCGTCTCTTTGACCTCAGGTATTGGATAGGAATACCTGGATTTGTTTGGAGCCCCGCATTTATACTTCCAGTGGCCCGATACTTTGCCTTTTTTTTGGGACTCCAAAAGACACGACAATAGATGATTTAATCTTGAATCTTCATTCTTTGATACCTTGCTCTAACACGTACTTCCGGACGGTTTGTGGAAGAATTGTGATTACACACCATCTTTGGCTTGCGTGTAACTGATTGGATCTTCTGGATAATTTCTGTCCAGAGATTCATCGTTTCTACGCAAACTCACATGGTGTTCATTTGGGACGAATGGTGTGAAGAGCTGAGAATCATCTATTCAGCTTCTTCTGGAATTACACGACATCGGCGTCCTATTGTGCCAGCTTCTTTTCACATTTATTGTATACTTCTTTTCAGCCTTGAGAAAGTTTTAGTACTCATCTAGTACTTACGAAACACGTGTCGGCTGTTTTCTGTTTGATGAATTGAAGAGGCTGTTTTCTGTTTGATGAATTGAAGAATAAAAAAGACAAAGAAGACTCTTAAATTACAAGGGATTGTGACTAATTCTTTTGTCCTGTATTGATTACAGATATTCAATATATCACCTAATGGTGACTATCAGATTGCATATTTGTATTATTGGTCTTCAGGATGGTGCGCACCTTACCCAGTTCCTTTTTCATGGTACTTGCATGTTGAGAATTTTTTCTCAACTCATCTGTCACCCTTGGTAGTGAGTGACGTGGGTTGCTGTTGCACTCCGCTAGTTTGATGATACCAGTATAACAACTATTGTCCTCTATTTTTCCGTCAACTTTACATGTGTTTGTGATTGTGCGGGTATTCCTCCTATGAGGGACACCACTACCTTGTTTGCTGTGTTTTTTTACCTTATGAATATCCTTCTACATGAGAGTGATTTATTCCTCCAAATAAATATTTTACGTGAGAGTGACCTATCCCTTCAAATAAATATTCCTGCCATACTGTTGTGGATGCACGAAGGTGACTATCAAAAATATATATATTCTTTGGCCACTTGCTAGGACCCTGAGTGGATGCCCTTACTATAAGTGAAAGTAATCTCCACTCCTAGAAACGGGTGTATTTATACATTCAGGTTGAATCAAAAATATCATTAAATTCAGTATCAACAATAAGATATATCATGAATTACCCTGTGTTTCACGGTAATCTTACCACGTGAAGCGCCTGTATTTCATTATGACCGATATTAAATGGCAATGTGTGCAAACTAAAAATGTGAAGATAGCTTGCAGCAATGGAAAGGGATCCGCTATAGTAGATAGGAAAATAACCATGTTATCCAGAGAGAACGGAGTACTGTGAACCACAATTCCCATGATTCACAGTAGTTCTATTGGATTCCAGTCAGCCAATCAAACTGGGGCGCAGAATCAATAAGGAAGTAGGAAACCCGAGCCGCGGTACCTCCCCAAACAGCCCGGCAGGCTGACTGGAGTACCGACGGCCAGGTAAGGGTTAGGCGGCAGAAAGCAGAGATTGCTTTGATGCGTTACGCGCGCTGTAAAGGAATGAGCGCGATGTCATAAATGTGGCCTTACTCTCAGTTGAGACGCGTGTGGAGGACTCTACACAAAGTGGGAATACTGGTTATTTATATTTACTGCATAGCCGCCCACGTGTATTGTTAGCTGAGCGCTTCCCAGCATTTCGTGAGTCCACGCAATTAGACGGGGCTTGAATCATACAAGGATATTATGTGTGTTGCAATACCGGTTTCATGCATAATTATCCATAATTTTCCTTCGAAACACAACGGGAGAGACATGTGGTTTACTATTGAGATGGTTTGGAAATTAGTAAACCTATATGTAATGCTTCAAGGGCGTTGCCTAAGATCGTGCGTATAGACCTAGATGGGGCCATACAAACGAATTGATAAAAAATACGCGGCAAGTGTCTGAACTCTAACGGGGTTGAGAAAACCTGATGGGACATTTATGTCTACTTTACAGCCGCCTTTTTGTGAGTATGGGCTGTGTACATCCCGATATATCGTAAGTCCACTTGATACAACGAGGGATGATAAACGGAAAGGAAATAAGTGTTTAGACCTCAGGGCTCGACAAATGTACTCGCCCGCTCGCAAATGCGAGTCAATTTCTTTCAGGGCGAGACAGCTTTCAGGCCTACTCGACCGGCCTGGCGAGTGAGCTTTGTCGCTGTGCTAAAGTGCAGTGCCGGTAGAAGTCTTTAGAGGGCAGCTGGGTGAAATGTTCAGGAACTGCCGTGACAAAATGCGGGAAAAGCAAAGGTGTTGATTGGCTGATTGCAACGCGGGCTCGGTCGGCTGAGGCCTAGTTGCATCAGCCAATCAGATGGTTGCTAATCTCCGCACAGTAAAGTTTACAGACTTCTCTGGCCGCAGCAGGATAAGCGTATAAACTGCTTTTGCCAACCTCTGTTCCCAATACACTTGACCGGAGGAAGGCTATGAACAACACTAGTGCCCTAGCGAAGCAGAAGTTCTCCTCCTGCACCTTGGATGTTTTATCATGAGCCTGGGAGCCCTGCGAGTGGAGCTTGGCCTGTGATGTAAGCCTGCGCCTACCGAGGACGGCTCCATCTCTCTGCAGGGAACCCTAAGGTATGAGCGCTTGGATGGGAACACCGCCGCGGGTCAGGGGCTCTTGCTCCGATTGTTGGGGAGGGTGGCTTTGAAGGGGATTGATGCCCAGCGGGGGCTATTGTTACGCTTTTTATTGTTTCAGACTTCAAGTCTTCTGGAAAAGCACAAACTTACCGGCATCGTAAATAAACCGAGGTGGCTAGAAATTAGCATTAGACATAATTATAATTAACGTGTGCATTAACATTAGCACTGCTAACTGCCTGTGATCAGAAGGTTGATTGTGCTGAGAGAAACACAGCTACATGAGGCACATGAGAAAGGTTTGAGATTTTGAAACTGCAAAGCATTCATGATATCTAATTAAAGGCGGCACAGGCAGCCAGAGGGCACTTTCTGCACGTGCCTCGTCCAATGGTAGCACACGAGATGCCAACAAGCTGCCTGCGTTGCCCATTAAGGTGCCAGATGTCAGCGCAGGAAAGTTTGTGTTTTCTCACAGCTTAGAAGTTGGTTTACTCAGCTCTACAAGGAGGGAGCAGTCAGGGGTGCACCAGCGGTATGCAGAGGGTAAACGGCGCCCCTCGATTCCCTCCGTTCTTTTAATTACAAAAATATTTAGCTGCATAATACGATCTATGGTAAGGTACACCCAATCACGTTAAACGCATCTCTTTTATTTCCCTGGGTATTTGTAATTAACTGTATATGAAGCATGGCCGTTTACAAGGAGGACCTGGCTGGCGCCGACTTCATTAAGTTGAAAGGCCAGGCCGTGAAGCACACCAGGAAGTAAAACCTATGTAAAGGGCAAATTGTACAATCTATGGTGTGTAATCGCACTGAAAGGCTTCACCGTCGCTTGACAGACAGGTCCCCATGTCAGCGACCTGGAAAGGAGAGTGATGAAAAATGACAATATCATGTCATGAGCAAGCACGGCAGTATTGTTTATGTGGCCTGGGATGTGAAGACACAGCATGCCTGGTCGGATTGCTGGGACATAAAATACAATGCAAGACTCCGTAAAAACGTTCCAGTCATACAGTTACTTCTGTCCCAAGCCATGGCGCGATCTGCCCTTTCCTAGGCTGTGCTCTGGTATAATTAAGGTACAGTAGTGTACCGAGTACTGGGAAGAGTGTTTATCCGGGGTTTACTACTCTAATATGTTTAAGGTACATCGGTGAACCCAAGTATTGCTAAGAGTTTTTGCAGATTCATATAGCGCTTACTCGACCTGAAGGTATTAGAGTGCTTTACATGAGCACCAGTTACGTTACAGGACACACTCATTTTTGTTATGCACGGGGAGATTAAGTGATTTGCCCAGAATCACAGGATGCTGAGCCACTGGAGCCAAACTCTAGTATGTTTCAGGTTCAGCGGTGAACCTGAGTTCTGCAAAGAGTATTCATTATGTACCACCCTCCCCCATTATTCAATACAGTTGACATTAGAAACTCTCTTTACCCCCCACCCCTTGGGCAGCAGCGCAGGTCCAATCCTCTCCCCTGAATGAAAAGTTAGAACTGTCCGTTGCCAGCCCATTCCCCAACAAACCCATAACCTGTACAACATCAGTATCCAGTGCACCATACTCTTCATTTTGTTGTGTTTGTTTTGTAGCTTAGGTTGGTGCATAGTATCCCATACTCCCTTGTTTAATGCCATGCAAGTGGTCGAGCAGACTGAAGAGTACGAGGCTAAGGCCTCCAGCTCTCTTCCTAGTGGAGAAGTGTGGCTCACTGGTTAGAGGAGGCAGACCTGGAAGCAGAGGTCAGCCCGGGACCAGGGTTCAATTCCCGGCTCGGCGGGGTCTTGAGTCCTAAAATGTCCATGGACTCGACAATTCTCGCTCCGGTGCCTACTCGATTCACGGGTTCACACTCTGCGACTCTGGGCAATAGCTTGCTTAATCTCCACAACGGCCCCTCGCGGCGGGATGCCTGGCTTTCACCTTGCGGATACCCTGCTGGGGTTATCTCACAGGGGAATACCAGGACGGGTTCCCTAAGCAAGCGCTTAGAAACCGCTTGGTGATTTGCGCTATATAAATTCCTGTACATTTACATTTTACATTTACATGTCTCTGCCTCTTAGGAGGGAAGAGCGAGGCCTCCCGCAGACAGGGAATTGTTTAACACCGTAGTTCCCACTCTACCCCCATCAGTAGCTTGTATACTGCGGGCCACGCTCTAGTGTGTGTTATGTACAGTAGTGTACCCGAGTACTGCTAAGAGTGTTTATCTGAGGCCGTGCTCTAGTATGTTTAAGGTTCAGTGGTGTACCAGAGTACTGCTGAGAGTGTTTATCCAAGGCTGTGCTCGTAACTTTCAAAACATTGCAGTGAGAATAGTAATGAGGCAAAAAAAATCGATCAAGTCTTACTGGTCATAGACCAACTGCGCTGCAAATGTTTTGAAGAAAATGTGAATACAACCAATTTGTGGGTCAAGTGCATTGATGTTGGGTCGAGTAGAAAATTCTAGTCACTAGACCTGCAGGTCAAGTGCGATTTTTAAGATTTGTCGAGCCCTGGACCGGTGCTAAACCGCCTAGTTTTCCATCTAAGCATAACATGAAGCGCATTAAAGTTTAACATAGAAACCCAAAGGTAAAATTAGAAAAAGAACATTTACAAAAAAGTTGACATGATATTTGAGGCTCAATAAGAGGAGTATCTTAAAGCATTGAGTCTCACATTGCCGAGCGGTCATGGATTTCTTCACAACTATTTTATTTTATTTTACTTTATCATTCTCTGCACTACAGAGCGGTGCTTCGAATTCCTGAGCTGTTTGCCAGGTGAGGCGAGGCAGTTTCCCCTTACAAATTAAGGTGAGCCCATGAACATCTGACTAATGGGATACATATAATGGTCATTGGACCATATGCGTTAGGAATAGCAATTGAGTAATGTGAATTGATAGCCCTTACTAATGAAGATGTGTTATCTCATCTTGTATTTTTGTTTATGTGTGTGTATGCTGGCGGTTCTACATTGGGATCCTCTGACTCTCTCAGCAGGAGAACCAGAAATGAACAGGTGAAATTGAGCATCTTTGTTCACGATTGTCCTTTTGTTAATATCTTTTTCACGTTTAAGCAGTAGCAATTAAGTTAATGGGTCCTGAGGAAGCGGAAGGTACAATGTTTGGCCTTTAAATGTCCGCAGAAACATGTCGACCAGATTACCCAGTCAGAAGTTATTTGTTTGAACCATCTGACTTTTTTGCACTCTCTTGATTTTAGTGTTGGAGGTACATGACTTCAGAATAAAGTTACATTGCATGTACTATCCAATTTTACTATACACATTTTCATTTTTTCACTTATCACTAACGCACTGCTTTCAGTTATGACCCAAATAACATCCACCAGACATCCGTTTTCAACAACTATCTCCTGTCACTATCTGTGGAGATATACTAAGGACTACCTACTGTGAAGTAGACCAAATGATGTACTGGGCGGTACAGAATACGTAACTGATGGACATATTTTCACAATGGTTGTTTGTCCTTTAGTCTGTTTTAATCTTACACTCTGAAACAGACTTATTGCCAGCTACACTCACATAATCTTTTGTTGTTTAGACCCACAGTTATCCGGAAGTTCTTAGTGACCTGACCCTTAAGTTTGCAAAATTTACACTACTGGGAGACCTAAATCTCCACCTGGATAACCCTAACAATTATCATGCTTTCTGTTTTAGAGAAATCATGCATGTTTTGGGGCTGACGACGCAAATTTCAGAACCTACACATTTGCCAGGACATACGCTGGACTGTATGAACTCTATTGTGGATACGATAAAAGTGCAACCCCCGACCACACAATCCTGGACAGATCATAAATTTATTGAATTCAATCTCAGGGTAGATAGCGACAAGATAAAGAATAAGAGGGGATTATCCAAAAATGGTAAACTTATTCCACGCTGGGGCAAAATTATTGAACATCCGGACCTCCATGATTGGGTGAAGAGGAGCAAACCCATCCTCTTAGGGAACACCATCACTGATACCCTGAGATTTGAGGGATGGGTGACTGCTCTAGGGAATAGGATAAAGTCCCCAGGTATAAGATCTGGACCTGGGCAAGGTAGGACATCCGCACCTTGGTTTTCAAGTGCATTAAAAGAAACGCTGGGAAAAGTCAGAATCTTAGAACGCAGGTGGCGACGCCATTATGTCAATGAGGAACAAGAAGCGTACAAGACAGCTAGGAGGCACTATCATGCCTCGATCAAATGTGCAAAAGTTGAGTACTACACGTCTCAAATCGAAGCCACCAGTAATAAACAGAAGAAATTTTCAAAATTGTTAACAGTTTTAGAAACCCTAAGGTGCTATCACAGGAGATTCCGCCTTCTCAGAGCTTATGCGATGAGATAGCTAATTATTTTGAACATAAAATAGATAACCTCACGAAAAAAAATTCTCAGACTGAGCCAGCGGATTCGGAGGCTAGGGCTAATATAGACACTCATAAGCCCTGCTGGGAGACTTACATCCCAATTAGCCTGGCGGATACTTATGAGGCGATATCCTCTATTAAGTCAGGATCTCCTTTTGATCCCTGCCCCCCAACTTTGCTAAAAGCGATAATAGAAGAGGCTAACCCCGAAATAAATTCTATCATCAATTCATCCCTTCTATCAGGTGAGATTCCTCCGCAATGGAAAGTTGCAGCAGTAAGACCTCTGCAGAAGAAAGCACTGCAGGACCCTACGATCGTAACCAATATGCGCCCTATTTCGCTTCTCCAAGCTCTTTGTAAACTGACGGAATCTTGTGTGAATAAACAGCTCATGTCATTCCTAGAAGAGAATGATATTCTTCACCCTAATCAAGCAGGCTTTAGGGCCCAGCACTCAACGGAGTCGACATTACTGTCCACAACTGAGACCATCCGAGCTGCATTGGATCAGGGCAAGAAGGCTGTCCTGATCCTATTAGATCTTTCTGCAGCATTTGACACGGTGTCCCATTTTATCCTTTTACATCGCCTGGCTAATGCGGGCATAGCAGGCACCGTGCTAGAATGGTTTAGAAATTGCCTGACTCATAGGCGCCAGGTCATTACGTTGGGACAATTTTGCTCAGAGGAGAAAGTGTTGAAGTCAGGGGTTCCGCAGGGCTCAAGTCTGAGCCCCACACTTTTCAATCTATATATGGTCCCCCTGATCAAACTGATCTCATCTTTCGGCATTAGCACGATTGCTTACGCTGACGACACACAGCTGGTACTTGTCCTCGATAAGGACTTGACCAAGGCTGAACAGACTCTAAATGAATGTCTATCGGCGACGTTCATGTGGATGACCAACAATCACCTAAAGTGTAATTCGCGAAAACGGAAATCCTGCTATTTGGACTTAACAACCACTTCTCTCCTCAGTCATGGTGGCCAAAGGAGGCAGAGGTCCTACCTAATACTATAAACGCAGTACGAAATCTAAGGATCAAATTTGAGGATCCCCTATCCTTTAAACAGCAAGCCAGGGAAGTCGCCGGTACATGCTTTAATATCATTAAAGGCCTTAGAAAATTCTTTGACTTGCTCCCGCTGAGTGCCAGTCGGACGGTCACAGTTGCGTTGATAACATCCAGACTGGTTTACTGTAATAGCTTGCATGCAGGGTCTAATAAATCCGCCCTGCACAAACTGCAGATGGTCCAGCATGCGGCCGCCAGACTGGTACTCAGATGGTCAAGAAAATCTTCGGCCTCTGCTGCATTGGATGCCTTGCATTGGCTTCCGATACACAAGCGTATTCGGTTTAAGGTCCTGACCATCACATATAGGGCTTTTCATCACCAGGGCCCGTTGTACCTGTGTAAATACTTCAAGCAATACCATCCACCTCTTGTACTCAGATCATCCGCAGCAAACCTGCTCATCGTCCCCAAATTGAGGCTGGCCACAAAGGGAGGTAAATCCCTATCAGTGATTGGCGCAAAAGCATGGAACAATATGCCTCACCATCTTCGTGAGGTCACTACGGAGCAAAGGTTAAAAAAACAGCTGAAAACGTGGATCTATACCCTGTCAGACACAGGATGTAAAGCACTGATATGATCTTCTCCTATGGTAAGGACAGTCTAGCTGGGTCATCTGCTGGCTTAAGGGAAGTCACAGCGCCAAGATGCTCCTTGGAGTGGTAGTGCGCTATATAAATGTCAATTCACATCACATCACACATCACATGCCATGTGAAAGCAATTGCGCCGCATGAAGGGGCACGCTGGGGGCATTTGCTACGTTCCGCCCTTCATGCCATGTGGGTCGTACATTAATCAGAAGATCGTCTGCTGTGGCCGTGTGCTGGGGGCGTGACAAACGCGTTCACCTGGAGGCCTGGTAAGTAACGTTACTGCAGCCTCTCCTGCGCGCTGTTACTGAACTCTCTCATTCAACGAAATTACACGCGCCTGCTACCATCAACCAGGGCTCTAGCGGGCTCAGGCGACGGATCAGTACACTAATTACACGCGCCTGATAACATCAACCAGGGCTGCAGCTGTGCCTCAAGCGGCGGAACACGCGCCTGCTAACATCAAACAGGCCTGCATCTGGGACTCAAGCGGGGGAACACGCAAATGAGCGTGTCTGCGGGGACCATTACTGCAGCCTCTCCTACTCGCTGTCACTGAACTCTCTCATTAAACGGATTTACCCGCAGCTGATAACTTTCTCATTCAACGACATTACACGCGCCTGCTAACATCAACCAGGGCTGTAGCCGGGCTCAGGCGGCGGATCACTACACCAATTACACGCGCCTGCTAACATCAACCAGGGCTGCAGCTGGGCCTTCTCCGTCCCTATTCTAATGAAACAAAAAATGTTGTCTACCGCGAGATTTTAAAATAAATTGCCCTTGCCAAATACACACATTACACACATTCTATTTCATACCCACACAACGTCGGGACGGGCTGCTAGTACAACTTATAAAGAGACACCACAAACACTCAATACTTTCCTTCATCTATTCAAGATTCATTCCTGACACATAACCAACTCCACACACTCCCAAGTTCACCTCAGGGTTAAGCCAGATTCACTCGCAGTTTTTTTAGAAAGGAAAAACCCAAAAGGGAACACAACGCCCACAGCCACACAACATCAAAATTTACCACCAATTTAAGTAAAGCAATGCACCAAAATGTCAACAAAGTAAACAAAGAATCATATTACAGTGCATTCCAAACAACAACTTAATTTTGAATATGTTTGTTTGACTAAATAATGTGCAAGGTTGACGCGTTTCGAACCCTTTGACTCGCAGGGTTCTCCTCAGCACCATCACAATCTAAAAATGAAAAGAGAAACACATACTCTTACTACTCCAATCATTCAATGTAAAAGAACGGCATGGCAGCACCCATCTGGTGCATCCGCTTCTTACCTTACTCATGAGTGAGAAACTGTTCTAGTTCCATCAATCCTTAGTGTGACTGCAAATAAGAAAATAATTTTTTTTTAAACTCAAAGAAAAAGTGTGGACCTACACACCGTCAGATCTACATATTGGAGTGCACGCCCTATATAAATGGAAGAATGGCCTTACATTGTGGTGTCATCCATAATCCTTGTAACTTCAACAAATATCTTTGAGGCATATAATGGGTCAATTCCGACGATTTTCGTCAATCTAGGAGGCAAGCAAGTTGTATCTCCATTAGTCAGACCGTGTTGTGCCATCGATGTTGGCAATTCTCGATTTTACGCCATTTATCAGAGAAGAGAGAGAGGACTAGGTAGCTAATCCGTATCCCCAGGGATTATATGTAATCAAAAAGGACTAGCCTATTGTGAAAATTATTTTTTAACAGGACTCAGAACTTTTTGATGAAGTACAAACCAGTAGGTTTTTTCATGAAGCCCTCACCCACCAACCTAGTTGGTGGCATGCTTCATCATCGGGCCTACCCAGTGACACCGAGTGTGTCCCGGGTGTGCTACGACACCTGATTACAGCGGAGCAGGTATGTAACTGAGTGTGCAGTGTGGTGACGGGAATGGTGATAGTTAAAAAAGCTATACAGTGGTCCTAGAACCAGAGGGTTAATTAAACTTTAATAACTGGGCCTCTGTTAGCGTTTAAAAAAGGCTGGTGGATGTGATCGGAGTATATATTAGGGCTTCCTACATCCAGGTGTGGTTTGCATGTTTCAGCCAGGCCTTTGAATTTAAAACTGGCTTTCCCCAGGACCGTAAAAAAAGTGAAGGTGCAATCTTATACTTAAGTGAGTGTGTGTGGATTGAGATATGTGAAGCACTCTCTAAGGTGCTATATGTGTGCGAGGGGGGTTCCCTCACCAAGCATAACTGGACATACAACATGTATGACAAGACAAACATACAGAAAATAGTCTTAGCATGGTAGCTTATTGTCACAATGAAACGTTATTTGCAGAATTATAAGGTGCAGTGGAGACGATAAAATGCGGCAAAGGTGTAACCGTATTGGTGGTATGGTTAACGTGAATGTTATTGGAATATGCATGTACATTTGTGGTGGGCTAAGACACGAAAGCATCGCAAACAAAATGAGTGATTGGAACATTAAGGGGAAAAGTATTCTCACGCTGGTGTTTGCCTCTAATGCCCCAAGGAGTAGTCTGGCAGAGGTTTATGACCCTGAACAAATGAAGGGGCCATGGGCAGTTGGCGACCTGCAAAGGAAGATGGCTTACCCGTGCTGTTGCTGAATGTCATGCTACTCACGGTACTGGTGGTCAAGACCTGCAGTGAACCTGTTGTTCCATCACGGACCTCCGGAGACTGGTTCGTGGTCTGCTGTGGTCTTAAGTAATGCCCGGTTTCATTCTGATCACCTGCGGTAGGGAGGACATAGAGGAGAGACTGCCTTTTGCTGCGTCATGCTTGCACTGCGCCTGCGCGGGTATGACGTTGGGCGTCACTGAGCCTGCGCATGCGCAGTGGAGACAGGCTTGTGATCGGGCAGCGCCTGCGCAGAAGTGGCAGGCGTTGCCTGGGAGATGGCGCCGGCAACATTCTCAGTATTGCGGAGGCTTTTGCTCGCTCAGATTCTGAGGTACGAAGCAATTTTGCCAAACAATTAACGCGCTCAGTATTAAATAAGCAGGCTAATAGGAAAACAAAAATATGAAAGTATATAAATATATACGGTTTGAAACGCTATAGTTGAGGGGGCCTGACACGTGGGGAGAAAAAGGCGTGCACAGTGTAAGAAGGGACATGAACACTATATCAGCAGGGTGGTGAACACCAATCTTATGTGCCCAAAATGTGGTTCAGCAGGGAAGTGAACACACAATTTACGGTTTCAAAGTTTTCCATGGAATGGAGTCATTGAGGCCGTGCTGTTGTAAGGAGAGACGGTAGATCCATCTTTGTTCCTTGGTCAGAAGGATCATGTCGTTGTCACGTTGGTTGGCTTTAAACTGTTTGATACCAACCAATGTTACAACGACAAGATCCTTTGTAGGTCGCTAACTACACATGGCCTCTTCATTTTTTCAGGGTCATAAACGTCTGCCGGACTACTCCTTGGGCATTTGAGCAAAACGCCAGCGTGAGAATACTTTTCCCCTTAATATTCCAATCACTCATTTTGTGTGTGATGCTTTTGTGTCTTAGCCCACCACAAATGTACATGCATATTCCGATAACATTCACGTTAACCGTTCCACCAATCAGACCCCCCAGGAAATTGTAGCATGGATTAGCAAATTTAGCGGCACAAATATGGAAATTTAGCGGCATTTTTGCGGCACTTTATTTTACTCATAATCATTAATTTTCAGCCTGAAATCAATGGAAGTTGTTTTAGCAGAGTAATCCACTTTGAAATAGGCATGTTTAAAGTGTCTCCAGCTCTACAGAAGCACAGTCCTAACCTCGTGGGAGGGAGCTGCATTTATCCCTGGGATGTTCTAGTGCTATGTATGCACCCCTGTTGGGGCACAACTGCCTAGGGATCCGAGAGGCAGGACACCTCTTCCTTAGGCACCCTCTTTTGCCAATTGAGGGTGCCACTGATGCCCTGCAAGAACGGTTGTAACATAATATTTCTTTTTTTAAATTTGCTGTATAGATATTGGTTACAGATGACAAATGTGACAGTAAATCTGTTCTAGGTTACTCAATTGGTTACATAGAGGCTGCATTTTAAAATATCTTACAGAGTTAGGATACCTGTTGTAGAGACCATTGTGTGCCCTGCAATTTCGAGGGGACAGAGAAAAACGTAATTACGATACTAACAAGGTACTACACATGTTTTAATAAAACAATTTTCAGGGCTTGAGTAACAGTTCTGTGCGTGCTGATGGGGATTGAAGACCCTCTTTGGCCTCCTCCTGGTGTCGAAGCAAGTAAACCTCTGATCCTGTCTCGTGCGCAGTCGCTGGATGAAGGGAAACTCTCTAAAACTAAATTCAGATAAAATAGAGATAAAATAGAGGTGGTGTACGGGCCATTTGGTATTTCAGAGCCCTCTAAATTATTCCGGACTGCTTAGTACGATAAAAAGGCAAATAGAGGCATCGTTTCCATAGAAAAAAGGAATACAGAGGATTTTACATACATATGTTTTAGGTGCCCGCTGCTGCCCTTGCAGAACCTCCAGATAGGATCAAATGGCTGCTTTATTTCTCGAGAAGCCTGCTAGTGAAGGCAGCCGCTTTTTATTGGACACTGCACGAGGCAAACCTGGATTTTAAAACCACAATCAGTGCTGAAAGGAGAATTGTGTCAAGGTGAGCGTGCACATATTGACAACAAACTGAAACTGATCCATGTCTGATCTTGCACATCATAGCTCACTGAATGTAGAGATCATTGCGTTATGACGCACTCTTTCGAATGTAGCACTTGTTATGCTAAACCTTGTAGAGTGGCGAATTACCTTTTTGTTCCCAAATACACGTTGTTGCATCATTTTGTGACATATAATGGTTCGGGCCTCTGTCTAGGCGCCCCTCCCCCCACACCTCCTTCGCCTGCTCCCCCACAGGATGCTCAGGCTGTCTGAAATCTCGCTTTTCCGCCATCTAGCATATATTCACAGGGGGGCGGGGGGGAGTAGGGGGGTTGGCGGGGGTTACTTCTAGGAGTGAAGTCGCCCCCCCTGTTCCCCACGAGGGCGACGTGCAGGAATAGACACGTGGGGGCCGACATTCCAGCAGGTCAGGCGAGTTCGAGTTCTACTAAAAAGAGCCCTCCCCTAGCTCCTGAAAGATTAGAAACACATATCTCTGATACAGAAGCATGTACTTCTTCACAGCCACTAGAGCTGAGCTGTACTATCAACACAGACCTAAAAGGGGCCTCCTTCCAAGAGCTGACCGACCGTCCAAATTTCGCGGGCAGTTTTGTAAAAATTGCGGCATTTTTACAAAACTGCCGATTTCGCGATTTTTTTGCAAATCGCGAAATCCTGGAGGGTCTGAACCAATACGGTTACCTTTGCCGCATTTTATCGTTTCCACTGCACCTTATAAATAGGCAAATAACGTTTCATTGTGACAATAAGCTACAATGCCAAGACTCTTTTCTGTATGTTTGTCTTGTCATACATGTTGTATGTCCAGTTATGCTCGGTGAGGGAATCCCCCTCGCACACATATAGCACCTTAGAGAGTGCTTCACATATCTCAATCAACACACTCACTTAAGTATAAGATTGCACCTTCACTTTTTTTTACGGTCCTGAGGAAAGCCAGTTTTAAATTAAAAGGCCTGGCTGAAACATGTAGACCACACCTGCATGTAGAAGGCCCTAATATATACTCCGATCACATCCACCAGCCTTTTTTAAACGCTGACAGAGGCCCAGTTATTAAAGTTTAGTTAACCCTCGGGTACTGGGACCACTGTATAGCTTTTTTGACAATCACTATTCACGTAACCACACTGCACGCTCAGTTACATACCTGCTCGGCTGTATTCAGGCGTCGTAGCACACCCGGGACACATTCAGTGTCACTGGGTGGGCCCGATGTTGAAGCATGCCACCAACTAGGTTGGTGGGTGAGGGCTTCATGAAAAAACCTAATGGTTTGTACTTCGTCATACAGTTCTGAGTCCTGTTAAATAATTTTCAGAATAGGCTATTCCTTTTTGATGACATAATTCTCGATTTTAAACATCAGGAACATATCAGTTAGATGAAACTCAAAGGGATTCCCAATGCGTTGCGGCCAATTGTTTTATGTACACCTCATCACTTCCCGAAATTCTGACACCAATCTGAAACAGTCTAGGAAAGACGACTTAGATCTCAAGGGAGGCACCCGATGTAGAGCCATCTCACCTGCCTATAAAGCCTTAACCAACCGACTCAACCCCTCATTAGGCGGAGTTGTTGTTAAATTAAACATGACTATATTACCCTCTCAATTAAACTATGCCCGAGCAAAGCCAAAGCCTTAATCACAAACGTTGGTACACACATAAGCTTTTCCCAGATACTTGTTTTAAGAGCCCAAAGATAACGGGGAACGCACAAACCTTATTTAGGAGGGGACCCCGCTTAAAGATCCTCCGCTTGGCGTGTGGAGCCTCAGACACGCTACAATGCGGCACCAAGTCCCGCAAAGGATTCTGGGTGTGGCGGGCATCATGGGAATTGAAGTATATATCTGCCGCTTCAACAGCTGCACAGCTTTATTGGCACACCAATGGAGATACAACTTGCTTGCCTTCTAGATTGAAGAAAATTGTCGGAATTGACCCATTATATGCCTCAAGGATATTTGTTAAAAGTTACAAGGATTATGGATGACACCACAATGTAAGCCCATTCTTCCACTTATATAGGGCGTGCACTCCAGTACGTAGATATGACGGTGTGTAGGTCCACACTTTTTCTTTATGAGTTTTTTTGTATTATTTTCTCATTTGCAGACACACTAAGGATTGATGGAACTAGAACTGTTTCTCACTCATGAGTAAGGTAAGAAGCGGATGCACCGGATGGGTGCTGCCATGCCGATGTTTTACATTGAATGATTGGAGTAGTAAGAGTATGTGTTTCTCTTTTCATTTTTAGATTGTGATGGTCCTTAGGAGAACCCTGCTAGTAAAAGGGTTTGAAACGCGCTGACTTTGCACATTTTGTAGTCAAACTAACATATTCAAAATTAAATTGTTGTTTGGAATGCACTGTAATATGATTCTTTGTTTACTTTGTTGACATTTTGGTGCATTGCTTTACTTAAATTGGTGGTAAAGTTTGATGTTGTTTGGCTGTGTGCGTAATGTTCCCTTTTGGGTTTTGCCTTTCTAAAAAACTGCGAGTGAAGCTGGCTTAACCCTGAGGTGAACTTGGGAGTATGTGGAGTTGGTTATGTGTCAGGAATGAATGTTGAATGGATGAAGGAGAGTATTGAGTGTTTGTGGTGTCTCTTTATAAGTTGTATAATTGGGAAGGAATGGTGTTAGTATTTTTTGTATTTGTCTCATTGATCATTCATTTGTATGTGTACGTATTTATTGAAAAATCAACTAAAGGTTTAAAATAAAAAGAAAAACGTTTTTGGAAATTGAGTGTTCATGGAACCTGTGACGGACTTGGATTGGTACCAGTGAAAAGGTGGTTAGCAAATAGTCTTCAGTATTGGCACTTGTTTTGGTTTGTACTATATTGACTCAGCCTTACTGAGTAGAGTCAAGGCCCTTGGTTGTTCCTTAACTTTCTAAAAGTGGCATACGCAAAACTATAATTTAAAATCCAACTACACCATAAGTTAGGATTTTAAAATAGGATTTCAGAGACATCAAACATAAATTGGTATCTATTCCAATTCGGAAATTATACATATAAATGTAATAAAGTCATTTCAACATTATCCTATGGGAGAGGTAGGCCTTGCAGTAGTGAAAAACTAACTTAAGAGTTTTTCAATACCAGGACATGTAAACTTAAAAGTAAATGCACTTCCTTTTCTGGGCTGTCCAGTGTCTATCCTAGGGATGACTTATATGTATTTAAAAGGAAGGTTTAGGGTAGGCAAAGGGTTTATTTAGCCAAGTCGAAATGGCAGTTTAAAACTGTGCACACACAGGCTGTAATGACAGGCCTAAGGCATGTTTAAACTGCTACTTAAGTGGATGGCATAATCACTGCTGCAGGCCCACTGGTAGCATTTAATTTACAGGCCCTAGTAACAGGTAGTGCCACTTTACTAGGGACTTGTAGGTAAATTAAATATGCCAATTGAGTATAAGCCAATCTAAATATGTTTTAAGGAGCGAGCACAAGCACTTGAGCACTGGTTAGCAGTCCCCACTCTCAAAGTGCCCCGAGTCCTAAGGCCAACAAAAACAAATCCAGTACACAAACAGGAGGAGGAAGGCAAAAAGTACGGGCTCACCCTGCAAACAGGACCAAGTCCAACAGTAAGCCTTTTTTGTGTGGTGTGCTGATGGCTAAAAGCATGAAATACCTATGTCCATGTCAAGATATTGCACTTTTGCAATGCGAACTGCAAGTGTAGACCTAACAGTGATATTCAAAATAGTAAAAGAATTTCAACATGAATCATTTGTTCCTTGCAATATTAAAAACATCAATATTTCATGGGAAAACGATATGGACATCGCTATGGTAGCGGAGAAAGCGGTCTACACACACAGGGGGTGCCCCAAAAAGTGTCTGCGAGTCTGGGGGAAATGGAATGACTTTCGGGGAAACTTGTGTGAACCACCACGTGCAGAATTGACACCTGAAAACAGTCCATGAAGAGGTGGGGTCCCTGAGGTGACGGGAGGGAATTCGTACTGCTGGGGTGGAAGGAGGGAGGCAAAGTTAGATACATATAGGGATGATTGCAAGCTGAACGGCGCTACTGAACATTGTTGAATAAATACTGCTGGATCTGATTTAATTGATACCTGTGATTGTAAGAGACTGCACTTGGTTATTTGTAACTGTATGTTGCTGAAAGAAAATAAAACTTGTTAAAAAAAAAAAACATCAATATTTCGGTATGAAGTCCTAATCTTACAGAAAAATTACTAAAAGCCAATATCAAATGTTCTCCCTAACCCTTCATAAGTAAATTGGGTAGGTTGGACGTTCACTGAATACTCTTCACAAATCGTCGGGTGTAACAGCTGTGAACACTAGGCGAACTGAGGGGAAAGCACCTTGGTGTAAGTGTGATTACAGGGGTTCCTGGGGCCTTCCTCCATGGGGCTCAATTGACCCTTAGTTTGGGTGTAGGACTGGAGAGCAACAAAATGTGCAAGTATTGTTTTTTCTGGAATGAAAGGGGTATGCAAGAGGTGTATACTTTAATAGGATCCTGTTCATGTCTTGATGAATGAAGTGAACTCTTAGGAACCGGCTTGGCAGAAACATGTCGACATTTTAGTGGTGTTGGAGTACTAATTCACCTACACTCCATGCCCAGTTTTAAAAACAAGTGGTAGTCTGCAAAGTAAAATCCATGCTGGTTTACCACACTGGTTTGTAACCTCGGTAGTGGATCCTTAGCTCCATAAGAGCTTAGAAAGTGCCTCCTGGACTCCAAGGTGCGTGCCCCTCTACATCAAACACTGGTTTTTGAGAACGTGGGATTGTCCAATGTTGAAGCATGACACCTGGTCGGTATGTGTCTGGCAGCTTTTTGACACACACAAAAGTTGACTGGGTATCCTCAGACGGGAAAAAACTAGTAAATAGAAACCGTGAAGCAGCCCAGCTAGAGTTCTCAGAGGGCTCTCCTACAGTTAGCTCAGGTGATCTTGTGTAGAAAGAATTGTGTTGGAGGCTGGCCCGCCCTTGAGGCCTCACAACTCTAGTTTCCAACCTCAGATAGACTTTTTGGGTTTTGTGTTACAGTACACTTAATACAATTGTTTATTGGCATTAGAGAAAAACGTTTTCAAATTTGAAGTACTTCTTACATGGAATCAAAGCCATCAATTACAATCAAAAAGTACAATTAATAAATTTCCTGAGCATAAGGAATATGGGTATATAAACACTATATATAAAATATTACCATTATATGTTGCTCATTGCAAATTATAGGGACAGCATAGATTATAGTACAAGATATACATTAAATGTATACTTTTAAATCAAATGCAGGTAGGAAAGTGTGAAATTCCATGATACAGAACAATGTCTAAAGATAAAATAAGTTACTATCGTACCTATATTCAAAGTAGCAGTCACTTTTCAGGAATGATGGGAGTCTTTCCTTCTTAATCCACTGTACTCCTTGTTCTCGGTTCAGGCACTATAAAAAGGAAGTCTATCATCAGAGAGCGCATGAGTGTCTAAAACTAGAAAATGTGCTTGCTTGTGCATGCTGAATGATGACTGATGTATTACAAACTGCTCTGTGACATGCTGAATCAAAATCACATGACCCAGTAGACAGGTCAGCAAAAGTGTAGATCACCTAGTCTGTTACTTGGCTGGATCTCTTTCCCTCTGCAAAATGTCACAGCATACATTCGCCATTGCAACCTGCCCTGAATCAAAGACACAATATGTGCATTTGTTCTCAGCCTTGCATAATACGGCTAATCCCCATCAAATAGCATAGGTGTAACCTAATAAACAGCAATACCAAGTAAAGGATATTGGTTTCCATTGTAGTCACATTGGTTTTTCATTCATCTAGTTTCACTCTTTCATTATTATTAACTCGCTCTTCCTTGTCCCAGTCTTTAATTGTGAGGAAGTCTGTCTCAGACAGACACTTTGTTTGTCTAACCTAAATAACTAGAAACATGTTTGAATGTCTGCCCCTCTCCAGGATGAGACCATGATAGAGACCTCTTCCCGGCTCATCTCTTATGTCCATTACTCAAGAATAGACCAAGAGTTCAAGGGTGAAAGGGAAGGAAATAGATCTACGATGAACAGTAGGAATAAGTAGGATGAAGATCACTGGTGAGCATTCTCTGCATTACCATTTGGCTCCTCTACCTTGTCCCTAATCAACAGAGGAAGATCACAAAATAACTAGGGACCTACCCTCTGAGGAAGACAAGTAGGAGCCATCAAGGAGGTAGGTGGCATATTGCTCAGGAGTTCCGTGCCAACTGCATGTTTTCTTGAAAGCTCTCATGGCATAAAGTCGAGCTCATATCTTAGAAATCCAAGACATTGCCCTCCTGGAGAAAATGTGAGACTCTGAGATAACTGCAGGCAGAGTAGAAAGTCTAGTCCCTTGCACCAGGAACAAAAAGATCTTGAGTGGAGTGCACACATTTTGAGAGTGGGGACAAAAAGTGGAAAGGTTGATGCACAGCCCTGGAAGCCTTTCCAGAAGGACCCAGTCTCTGAAGCCAGAGCTATTCCCATCCAGACCATCAGATGCAAGTGGAGGAGGGCAAGATGATACACACAGAGGAGAGGGTGGGAACCTGAAATAGTTTGAGTAGTTTGAGGAAAAACACACCATCAGTCAGAGAGGGACTATCAGGATAACTTGGGTTTCCCCCTCTACTGATTCTCCACATGATTTTCTTAATAAGAGTTAAGAATAAAGCATAAATGAGGCCGGGAGTACAACTGGATTCACATGGTGTCACCTCCTCTTCCAGCTCCACGCTAAGGAGTATGGTATCCTGGAGCAGAATGATGGAAAGAGAGAAATACCAGTCAACTCTCTACTGGTTAACAGGTTTCTTTGGCTTGATGGATTTTAGACAACATCCGTGGGGCATGCATACAGAGACACACTCATGCTGAGACTCACTAATTCATCTAAGAATACCGGACAGTCAATCGCCACAAACCAAAATTCATTGTAGAAGCATAACAGGTGAGTTACTCTTTAGATGCAGATATGTTTTAAGGTGGGACATAGTGGGTAATGGCCCACGGTCCCCACCTTTCCAGGGCCACGGGTACAGTGAGTTGGACAGTCGACATTCCTGTCACAAGCACGTTTAGCAGAAACTGTGTGCATTCCTGGCCTGCCCAGCCCTATCTTCAAAACTCTCAGGAAGTTGATGGTAATTAAATTGAATAATAATTGATGTCATTTCACTCTCCTTATACTACCTCACCTCTTCTACTTTACTCCTCTCTCTTTGCCTCTATTGCTGCATTTCTATGTGCATACTTCCACTCTTTATCTCAGCTCTCTTTACCTCAACTTCGTCTATTATTATTATTATATTATATGAAACTTATAACGCGCTCAGCTTACCCGGGGGCATCCCGTCTACCTCACCACTCTCTCAATGTATCAAATGTACCTCACTCAACTTAAAATCTCTCTACCTCTTTCATGACTTTGCATGTGTCTCTATCACTCGGGGGCTATCTCTAAAACTTCCACTATTTAACCACTATTGAGCCCCTCTTTCTACTGTGTCCCTCTTGCTGGGCCTCAGCACTCTTTTCCTATCTGACCTCTGTATATGTCTTCTCCACTGCTCTCCCCTATAACACGTCATATCTACTTTTACTTCACCTTTAACTCTCTATGTCTGTACTACAGTACCCCTCTCTACCTCCCTGAGCCCTTTCACTACTTCACCATTCTCCCTCAATCTCCTCTCTTTCTACCTCTAACCTCCCTCACTACCTTACCTCTCTCAACCCCACCGCTTTCTCTCACCATGTAACCTCTCATGTTTTCTTCACCTCCCCTCTCCCTCTAAAACTGTTCCCTTTCCTTCACCTTTCTAAATATCATATTCCTTTGTGGTTAACTCTATTTATCTGTTTTTTATTCAACATCAACTCCTGTGCCTCTCTCGTACATAAACATCTCTCTGCACCTCCTTTCCATGGGAGCTCACCCACCCACCTCACCTAGCTCTCAATACCTTTCTTTATAGCTCTCCTTCCCTCACATTCTCTTCCTCTTTCTCCATCTCACAATGCTCTCTACCTCTGTATCAACTGTAGTCACACAGTCCTCACCATTACAGCTGCCAGAGGGCAATTCAAGTGTGTGCAGTTGCAGGTACACCTTTTCAGGACTGTGTGCCTGCAGATCGTACCTCTTTCCACCCATACAAGTTTGTCAGGAAACCCTAACTATGAGTTGCTATAACTTACTGTGAAGACAGGAGGTTATTTTTGCTACATGTGTATGGCTATGGTAGCACAAGAGGCAGGCAGTATTATGGGAAGCAGGATGAACAGGCCATTCATTGTACCCAATAACCATCCTCCTTCACATTTCCCTTTAACCATAGCCAAGGTTCCTACTAATAAAGGTGATTCCTTCCATTTTTACCGTAAGGTATTTTTAGATCTATATGGACCCCAACAATATCCAGTATACCTCTTATTAGGCACTCCCTCGAACCGAGGTTGAGTCCACCCTGATAGTATCATCTTACCAGGGTGGGATAGGATGCCACTGATGAAACATGCCACAAATGTGTTGGTGGGACTTCCTCATCCAATTTAGTTAGCATGCCAGCACCACCTAGTGCAGCAGACTGTTGTCCAAGTTGGACATAACCCCCTCACCGTTGGATCTTTTTGACATTAGCTGATTGTCTTTTAAAGGCTATGCAATGGCCTTACCTGGAACTCTCCCTTAGTGATAGAGTGGAGCTGTGCCCATGTAATTTAATTATTCAGGCCAAGGTGGAATATGTTAAGGCGATATATCCAACGTTGTTTGTAAAACCGATGTTGTTCTCTTGTGCCAGTTTCTCTGATCATTCTTACGGTGCATTTTTCAGAGAAGTGTCTAGTAAATTTAGTAATGTTTTCTTGCACCTGATAGTGCTTCTACGCCCACTGATGTACTTGTTCTGCCCGATTCCTTGAAACAAAGGGCTTTAATCTGAGGCGGAATAATTTCTCCCAGCGAAGGTGCATTGGAGGTCTCAGGCAAAGCTGCGTCCCCCTCTCTTACCTGATTTTACAGCAGAAACCCCCCCAAATTATAACGCCAGCCATTCCAAAACCAACCGGCGTCACTCTCAAAGGGCCGCCTGTCCTTAAAATGGCCGCCACAATGGACATGTTCGGCCCGATTTCTTGAATCAAATGGCTTTAACCGTGGTGAAATAAGTTCTCCCCAGCGTAGGTACAGCGGACGTCACAGGCAAAGCTGCGACCCCAACATTCACCCGATTCTGCAGCAGTGTCTCCCCCACTTGATAACGCTGGCGACCTCAACGGCCTGGCGTTCTGCCTCTCTCCTTCGGGGTTGCTGGCCCCCATTATGACCGCCCGCTAGCTCCCTACAGTCAAATAGGAGGTCATCCAGGCTGAAACGGACCCCCTCTATCACCTGCTCTGGGTAGAAGGTAAGCGGAACCTCGCAACGACCCAAAGGGACACCCAACTCTCCGCCACGCTCAACGTCCTCAAGCACCAGCCCGCTTTTAAAGAGCTGACATGTCCAGACTCCATGTGTCCGTCCAAGGAGCTTGAAGCTCGTCACTGCCCCCCTTTATCACCCGATCGACCTCCTCCAACCCCGCGCGAACGAATTGACCCCACCCCACGCGACCAGTGACATTGTCACAATCGAGGCTCACCCAATTGGTCACTCAGCCCCAGCTCTCACCCCCACAAAGGGGCTGCCCATCTCTATGTGACGGCCAACTGAGCTAACCAATTGAGCCGAGGGCCTCTGCATTCTTGGACTCAGGGCCCCGCCCTCAGAGAGTTCCCTTGACTGCTCCTCCTACACCCCCCCGCCTCCTAGGCATTCTGCCTCCTTCCCCCCCTCCCACCTCCAGACCACCCCTCATGAGCGTCCTCAGTGCATGACACCCCATTACCTACCTCGTCGAACAGCCCAACCCCCTTACCAGCTCGACACCCCTCTACCTACCGCGCCGAACAGTGCTCAGTGACTCGTCCCCCTGCGTCTTACTCCTCCCCTCCTTTGCCCCAGAGGACCCACGCCCCCCCCCCCCCAGTCCAAATAGGATGCCCCCAGACGTGCAAATGGTCACGTATCCCTGCCCTTCACTCAACCACCTGTCACCACTCGGACAGAACACCTTCGCTATAACATTCCCACACAGTCTCTCCTTCAAAGCAAAAAAAGGCTTCAAACAGAATTTAATCAGGCAACATCCCGAAACACTAGTTGTTGACACTTATCACTGCTCATCTAGAGGACATGGGAAAATGGACTTCATTTTCCATACAAACAGGCCTGCCCTTTGGGACACCATCTTTAACTCACTCCTCCCCGTCTCCAAAACCACCTTCACAGAACACAACCGTAACCTAACAATCTCCCCCCTGAATCAACAGTCCCTGACCAGAGACATCTCCATTACCATTTTTGTGAATGGCACCATACTAATTCAGACGAAAGACGAGAACCTAGAGTTCTTCGACTCTCTCTTCCCCACACTAAAGATGGCAACATCTCACTACCTTGATACTTGGAAATTAATCGACGTGTGCACAGCTATTCTTGGTTAAAGTCTCAAAAAAATTGCTACGTTTCAGCAGGTGCTCCTGAGGTATCGTCTTCTACCCTAAAGACGAGTATTTGATATCACTGTTAGTGCAGTCAATTGAGAATTGATGGCATCCCTTAGGGCACACTAATGTTCGGGGTAATTATCCTCCGTGCGTATTTAAAGAAATGTTCAATCCAAATCAGTCTTGGAAAAAGCTTTTATTTGCTTTTTGTACTTTAGATGCATGTTACTTCACATGAGTCAATAAAGTTTTTTCATTTTCAACTTGTGTATTCTCCTGCTCCAATGCATTTCGGGTCAATACCCTTCGTCTGGGAGCATCTACAAAGAACGACATATGTAACTTATGTAAAGTCTGTTTCATATTTGTGAAAAAAAGAAATGATACATGATTTGCTCCGAATGTGTATTATTGAATAATCTTAAGAGAATGGGTAAGTGTGATTACGGTCGACCGGTAATGGGGCGTGTTGGTAAATAAGTGAAACGAGGGTGATGTTCTGATAGTATTAGGTTAAGCAAAAGGTAAATCATGCAAAAGAAATGCTGATTGGTGCAGTTTAATGGTGCACGACGTGAGTTACTAAATGTGAACTACCGGAGTACCGCTTGAACTTGGGGTGACCGATTACTGATGGATGGTGGTATTCACAAGTGCATGGATTAAAACGTCGCCAAAACGGTTTTCCAAGTTAAATGCGGTAATACAAATCAATACCGCGAACGGTAGGAAAAGTTACTTACACGAGAAGACTCCGTGCTGTTTACGCTGTAGGTTGAAAGCCATCAATTCTCAATTGACTGCACTACCAGTAACATCTCACTACCCACACCCTCCGATCCCCTCCCCCCCCTAGTGGCTCCATACAAACTCCAAGGCGTCGGAGCACGCTTTTGCCACCACAGCGACCCCACACCCCCGTGCTTAGTCACTCCGCCAGTCATACGTCACCCTCAGCCTTAGCTCCCCCTAGGTCCCAACCCCCTCCCCTCCCACCACCCATCTCACCCAGCCTCCCAGAACTCAGCCCCCCTCTCATCCCCAATTGACCCTCAAACCCCATCCCCTAACACCCGAAGCACTCCTAGATCTCAGTCTCCCGCCCTTAGAGAACCAAGACTCCCAAACAACTCCGATTCACAGCCCCCCGCCAACCCCCACTCCACAAGTTCACTTCGACCCCCCCAGTGAAGAAAACTACCACCTCCAACTGTACCTCAACCCCCTCCCTCTCTAGCCTTCCCACAGTCGAACTCTAAACCTGAGTCAGCTCCCCCCACTCCTGCTAACCCCCCAGTAGTGACTCGTCCCAAGGCCCCTCACACTCAGGGCTCAGCTCCGCCCACCCTCCCATCCTCTCCCCCTCACTCAAGCTGACGCAACGCCTTGATCTTCTAGAAGCGCAGATCGCTACCCTGATTCATGGCCTGAAGGAAACCTTATCCTCCCTAGGGAAACTCCAGCTGCCCTCCCCTCACTCCGCAACACCCCACATCCCTCCGCTTCTCAATAGGCATGACTCACCGCCCCCCAACCGGTCCCTGCCCCCCCAGGCTTCCGCCCACCACTCACTAAACCCAGGACTGAGTCGCGAGTACACAGACCCAGAAGAACTATTCCCACCCTCTCCCCCCAGGAAGTGATCGCACTCGTCTCATCATACGAACTCTCCTTTAACCAGCTGGCTCAGATTCCTCCTCTAAGCTCTACTCCCATCTCCTCGATCCAAGTCATTACTGGAGTGGGTAGGGACCCGCCCCCCCCTCCCCCGAAGATCCACTAGACCCCCAACGTATCTATCCTCCATACCCAGAGCCAAGCCTGACAATCTGAAATCAAAAGAAGACCCTCCCATTAACTGTATGCTTATCAACAGCCGGTCCGCCGTCAAACATGCACCGGAAATAGCAGAAGCCATCCTCTCCCATGACCTGGATGTAGCTTTCATCACGGAAACCTGGCTTAACACCCTGTCCTACCCCACTCTGGACATGCTGGTGCTGCCTGGTTTCTCAATTAGCCACAAAGACAGGCCAGAACACAAAGGTGGCAACATAGCAATTATTCACAAAAGTGACCTCTCCATCTCAGAAATTCCCGCCTGCCTGTATAACTCCTTCGAATGTCTATCGGTCAACTTCAAATCGCCTACTCATAGTTCACTTCTATGCCATCTCCTATACCATCCTCCAGGCAACTCCAACAAATATGGAGCTCAGTTGTCGGACCTGATCACCCAATCCGCACTCAACAGCGACAACAGAATATTTCTGGGCGACCTTAACCTAAGATGGAACGAAACAAAAAACCCGCTCATTCAATCTCTCAACACCCTCCTGCAAGACAACAATATGATCCAACACTGTTCAGAAGAAACGCACCATAGAGGAGGGATCCTGGATGCAATCATTGTGGACAAAAATGCAATCACGATTGACTATATCATCCCGGTGGACTGGTCAGACCACCACATCATTCTTTTTCATTTCAACCATCCGGCCCTATCCCTCCCACCCACTCAAGCCTCTCCTAAATGGGTCAGGAACACATCCAGAGTCCCCAGAGACAAGCTAGAAGAAGGACTAAGCTCACTCCTCCCTAACACGACGGAGCTCCTCTCAACCACAGAACTCACCTCGCTCTACCAGTCCAACTTGGAGCTCACCCTGGATTAGCTGGCACCTCTGAAACTTAAAAAACCCAGAAGCATCCCCTCTAGGTCTTGGTTCTCCAGAGACATAAATGAGGAAAGAAGACACCTCAGATCCCTGGAAAGAACCTGGAAGAACAACCCCTTCTCCTTCCACCGGGATCAACTCAAGGCAGCACGCAAAAACTACTATAATCATATCAAGAGCAAAAAGTCAACCTTCTTCTGTTCTGCTCTAGATAATGCTAAAAACCGCCCCAAAGAACTCTTCAACATCATCAGGAGTCAAACCTCCAATCCAGTGACAGCCAACATGGTGGCGTCCAGAACCCACTGTGACAACTTTGCAAGCTTTTGCAATGAAAAAATCGCCAAAATTGATCGATCATTCAGCTCAAAGCCCTCTCCCCGCACGGAGATCCTAACTCAAGCAACAAACCGCAACACCCCAGTAACCTCATCTATCCGCTGGTCATCCTTCCGGCTCGTCCAGGATGAAGCGATAAGCAATCTAATCGCCTCCGCTAAACCCTCGTCCCATTCCCTCGATCAGCTACCCTCGAGACTGACCAAAGACCTGAAGTTTACCCTAGCCCCAATTTGGGGCAAGATCATCAACAGCTCTTTAAGCGAGGGATCCATTCCAGATTGCCTCAAAGTAGGACAAGTCACGCCGCTTCTAAAAAAAACCTGGCCTTGACCCCACGGACATGAACAACTTCAGACCGGTATCGAACCTCCCTCTCTTATCCAAAATTCTTGAAAGATGTGTGCTGTCACAGTTAACCCAACACCTAGAGAACACTGATCTACTAGATCTACACCAATCAGGATTCAGAAAGGGCTGCAGCACTGAAACCGCAACCCTAAATGTCCTAGATGATTTGCACATGTGACTCGACTCCAACCAATGTAGCCTTCTCATCCTCTTAGACCTCTAGACCTCTCGGCTGCGATCGATACAGTTGATCATACCCTGCTACTCAAAGTGCTCCAGGAGAAAGAGGGCATTGAAAAGACGGTTCTAAAATGGTTTTCCTCCTTTCTCAACAACCGCACACAAAGAATAAAAATCAACAGCTTTGAGTCGAACCCCCTCCCCATTAGTAGAGGAGTTCCACAAGGGTCAGTGCTCTCCCCACAACTTTTCAACATCTACATGGAACCCCTCACCTCACTTCTAAGGAATTCCAACATCCCCTTCCACCACTAGGTGGACGACACACAACTCTATCTGGAAACCACATCGATCGCAGACATTCACAGACTGAACGGTACACTCATGGAGGTCCAACACTGCCTCTCATCTAACCACCTCAAACTCAATGAAGAAAAAACAGAAGTGCTCCTCATCTCGAATAGAGATGCAAACCCCCAAATAGTAGAATGGCTTAAAGCCTTAAACGTCCTAAATGATACTCTCGTACCAACAGATTCAGTGAAATCCCTAGGGATTACTCTCGACCCCAAACTGGACATGAAAAAACACATCTCAAAAACCGCCAAAAGTGCGTTCCTTAACCCGAAACTTCTCTACAAAATAAAACTCTTCCTCCCCCCGAAAGATCTGAAACAGGCCGCTCAGGCACTGGTGCTCTCCAGAATTGACTATGGCATCGCAGCTCTGACTGAAACAGCCAATTCTCACCTGGGGCCTCTTACCACCACCCTCAAAGCAGCAGCAAGAATGGTCACAGGAACAAAGAAATATGATCACATCTCACCGGCACTCAAGGAACTGAAATGGCTCCCTATAGACCAACGAGCCAGTTTCCGTACAGCCTGCCTCACACACAAAGCCCTGCACACAGGCAAACCAGAATATCTGGCCGCCAAACTCAAAAGGGCCGATCAGTCTAGGAACCTCAGAAGTTCCAACAACACAGAAGGGGACTACCGGTCAACAAATACGAAAGAGTTTTGGGAATGAAAAAGCCAAAAACTAAGAGTAGTGAACAACACAAACTTTACTGGATTGAGATGAATCCCATCAGCCCACCAAACTGGCGGAACATCGTCATTTGGGAGTGACGACCAGAACTCAGTGTAGTACACCTCTAAATAAGGGATGATTGTACTATACTGGTTCAAGAAATGGTGGAAAAGGCCAGCCAGATCATGATCTCGATTGGTTGTGCTGAGAAAAATGCAGTGCAAAGTGAATGTGAAATTAAAATTGATTGTCAGGATACCAAAAAAAGTTTTAATAGAGGCTATCCCAATATCAAGGTTAAAACAGGAGCTGATGGTTTGAAAGAATAACCATCTTATAGTAATAAAACGTGGGTCAACATGTTTCAGCCAGATAGGTTATAGTAAACTGGCTTTCGTCAGGACCAATGATGTCAATACGCTACTGCACAAATACAAAAGTGTGAAAATCAAAATTACAAAAATACAGATTTCATAACACAATTACACCATACCGGAACCAGCTGAACACTTATGTGTAGAGGTTTCCATTTTGTTGTAGGTACTGTGTCTTTCCTACAAAAAATATACAGAAATCTGTTGTTAATCTTATACTCATAGAAGTTTTAACAAAACTAAAACCAAAACTCAGTCTTATTGATTGTCTTTGAACCAATAATATCATACGCCCTCTGGGTGGCTCTACAAATAGTATTCTACATATCATCCTAGTAATTTGAAATAGTACTCACCCAGCATTATGTGGGAGAAAACCTCACCTCACCCGGCAACTGCTCGGAAAAGGGGTGGCCCGCTCTATTAATGAATAAAAAAGAACACACCAAGTACACAATCAATAAGTGTTCTTAGTTCAAAACTGGATACATTGATTATGTTCACTAAATATAAACCTTGTTGTCGAGAAAATTAAAAACAGACCATCAGCCTACGCTTAGGGCTAATTTAATGACAATAGAGGTTAAAAGTAGAAAAAACTACAAAAGCTGTACCATTGAAAAGTAACCCTACCTGTGGCACAAAAGGCTGGAGCTATCAATGTAACTCTTGGGTTATATATTAGAAGGCTCAAGTTAGCTGTATAACATTGATGTATACCTCATGTTGAAGCTAGCATACAGAATGACAGGCTCATAATAAAACAAGCCTACACACTAGCAAGCTACCACCGCCATAAGGAGAGACAATGCTGTTAAAATCACACAAGCGACTAACCTGTCCGTCAGTACCCCGAAATTTGTCCAAGCCGAAGGGGAGGTACCGACATGTCAGGCACAAGCGTTTATATAGGCCGCTCAATTAGTTCTAATTGTGACAAATCACGTAATTGCTTGCGCCCTATTAGTGCATCTGCGCATCGACTGTAACACTTCTCGCGGGAACCGCATGATTGGTTCGAAATTATCACGTGAGAGAAGCATTGTGGGATTTATTTCAACATCGTGGTACACCTGCGCGGTGTCGGAAACACTTAGTGCGGCAACCGCGCATGCGCATTGTTATAGCTTGATGTTTGATGTGCCCAGGAGTGCCTCACAGTATCGAAAACACTTCCTGCGGCAACCGCGCATGCGCGTATATCGGGCCGCTTCTGCAAATCACTGCGCATGTGCATGTCTCAGGTCGCTATGTGAACTGGCTAAAACTGTGACGTATGCCTATTATGATACATACATATAGTGTAAATTAATATCGTTAAATTATTCTGTTATTAGTTTCATTCAGAAAATATTTTATCACGTCAGTCTATCAAATGATCACTCTGACCACATCAATTTATGGTTATTCGGTCCAAAAAAGGGGTTGAATGTGCAAGAACGGAGCCAAGTGTGAAAAAAACCACACAATAATAAGTGGGCCGCTCAGACTATTGTTTAAGCATCACTACAAGGGTACGCTAAAGCTCACATAGTAAGCTTTTGAGCTCTTCCTCCTGTTTTGATGACAGAAATAATTGAAACAAACCTAGATGAACTCAGAGTGTATCTCAATGATAACCACTTCTTTTTATAGTTATACTTGAGAGGAAGTCAGCTCAGCAGTAGAACAGAGTTCATGTTTAGACTATATTGGAAATGACCTATCAGGTGTATGTTGTTACACGGACTGGAACTAGTTGGTCATGGCGCCTGATATGACCTAGTCATTTACATAGCCAGTCAATGAGTCTGAAAAAGCTCACAGGTTTGTTAACATATAAAGATCGAGCCATGCCATCTATAAAGAGATCCATGGGAGCTCGTCATTGAGGTCCTGGCTGTCGCATTTTAATCTATAAATCCATTTTTGCTCCTTGGTAAACAGGTATTTTGTGATGTCACTGATGTGTGAGGGGATAAATGGACTTTCGAGTACTACCCACCGCATGTCCTCTGCCTTGTGTTTGAGGGCGAGGAAATGGTTGGTCAGACGTGTTGACTGTTTACTGCACCGAATAGTACTCTTATGCTCACTTATTCGCAACTTGATTTTACGTGTGGTGTGACCTATATATCTAAGTGAGCAAGGGCACGTGATCATGTAGATGACCCTATCAGAGTTGCAGTTAGTATGTGTATTCAAAATCCAGGGGTTAGCTGTACTAATGTCCACGAACTCGGTTTTACGAGTCTGCGGACAAGCATTACAGGACCCACAAGGGTAGTGCCCACGGACCACAGGAAGGCCACATAGAGCGTTGGTAGCTCCAGGAATCTTAGTCAGTGGCCTAGTGTGTACAAGACTGTCTCGCAGGCTTGGACCTTTCTTGAAAGAAAACAAGGGAGGAAGAATCCTATCAGTAGCCACATTAAGGATCCTCCAGTGCCTCCGTATTGTCTTCTGTACCTGATTGGACAATGTACTAAAGGTATGCACAAATGTAAGTCTCTCAAGAGGTTCTTTGGCAACTCGTGAGCCCAAAAGGGCATCACGATCATTGTTAGATGCTCGTTTCCAAGCTTGACGCATCAATCGTTTAAGGTAATCACGATTTCTAAGTTGTTCAGACAGAGTCTTAGTGTGTTTCTCAAAGAGTGATTTTTCAGAACACTTCCTATGAATACGTAAGAATTGGCCCACTGGCAGATTTTCCCGCAAGGCCTTTGGGCGATGGCTCTTGAATGTCAGCAGAGAGTTTCTTGCCATGGGTTTTTGTAGAGCTCACAACCTAATTTACCTTCCACTGAAAAAATAACAATATCCAAAAATGGTAACTGAGTAGAGCTGGACTCATCTGTAAATCTGAGAAGCCCGTTCCTACTATTCAAACATGTATGAAAATCATGAATCTCAGAGGCAGTACCCCGCCATACCATTAAAATGTCATCTATATATCGCTTCCCTAGCAACACCTGATGGAAAAAAGGGTTGCTATGGGCGAAAACATTTTCTTGTTCGATAGATGAACATACAGGTTGGCTAGGCTGGGCGCAAAAATGCTGCCCATCGATATTCCGGAGATCTGGAGAAAGATCTGCTCCTCAAATTGAAAAATGTTTTCCATCATTGCTAGTCGGGCGCACTCCATGATAAAGTTCACCGGAGTGATGCTATTCAAATCCCGACTGTCCAAAAGACCTCTGATTGATTGCAGTGTCTCCTCCTGGGGGATACAAGTGTATAATGACTCGATGTCAAAACTGACCAGTAAGTCAGTTGTGACATCAAAGTCAACCTCAGGAAGGAGTCTCAGGACATCAGTGGTGTCCCGAAGATAGGTAGGCATTTCCTTCACTAAGGGCCTCAGGAAAAAATCCACAAAAGTTGATAAAGGTTCTAAAAGAGAACCAATGCCCGAGATAATCGGACTCCCTGGTGGAGGGCGCTGGGCTTTATGAATCTTGGGTAGACAATAAAAATACGGCATAATAGGGTGGCTCGTAACCAAAAATCTGGCTTCGTTATTGGTAATCCATCCCTCTGCACTTGCCTCGTCTACCATTTGTTTGATTTCAGCACACAATCTTGATGTAGGATCAGTAGACACAGGTCGATATGACCTTGTATCACTTAGTTGTCACAGGCATTCATTTCGATAGACCTCAGTGTCCATAAGGAATGTTGCTCCCCCTTTATCAGCCGGTTTGACTGTAATAGAGCTGTCCTTGGCTAATGTTTCCAATGCTGTCTTATCTCTTGTGAATAGGTTCTGGTAGACCTGATGACGAGTGTCACAAAGGGCCATAACATCATGTGTAACAGCTTTTTCAAAAGTGGCGACCTGCGAAGGAACTTGGTTAATCAGAGGTGTAAAGGTGGACAGTGGTCACAAACCAGTGTTAGTAGTGATGTTATCTGAGGAAATAGCGTCTCCTTCCTTATCTTTAAAGAAAAAGCGGATACGGATTTTCCTAAAGAATTTTTCTAACTAAATGGTAGACGAGGCAAGTGCATAGGGATGGATTACCAATAACGAAGCCAGATTTTTGGTTACGAGCCACCCTATTATGCCGTATTTTTATTGTCTACCCAAGATTCATAAAGCCCAGCGCCCTCCACCAGGGCGTCCAATTATTTTGGGCATTGCTTCTCTTTTAGAACCTTTATCAACTTTTGTGAATTTTTTCCTGAGGCCCTTAGTGAAGGAAATGCCTACCTATCTTCAGGACACCACTGATGTCCTGAGACTCCTTCCTGAGGTTGACTTACTGGTCAGTTTTGACGTCGAGTCTTTATACACTTGTATCCCCCAGGAGGAGACACTGGAATCAATCAGAGGTCTTTTGGACAGTCGGGATTTGAATAGCATCACTCCGGTGAACTTCATCATGGAGTGCGCCCGACTAGCAATGATGGAAAACTTTTTTCAATTTTAGGAGCAGATCTTTCTCCAGATCTCCGGAACATTGATGGGCAGCATTTTTGCACCCAGCCTAGCCAACCTGTATGTTCATCTATTCGAACAAGAACATGTTTTCGCCCATAGCAACCCTTTTTTACATCAGGTGTTGCTATGGAAGCGATATAAAGATGACATTTTAATGGTATGGCGGGGTACTGCCTCTGAGATCCATGATTTTCATACATGGTTGAACAGTAGGAACGGGTTTCTCAGATTTACAGTTGAGTTCAGCTCTACTCCGTTACCATTTTTGGATATTCTTATTTTTCCAGTGGAAGGTAAATTAGGTTGTGAGCTCTACAAAAAAAACCATGGCAAAAAATTCTCTGCTGACCTTCGAGAGCCATCACCCAAAGGCCTTGCGGGAAAATCTGCCAGTGGGCCAATTCTTACGTATTCGTAGGAAGTGTTCTGAAAAATCACTCTTTGAGAAACATGCTAAGACTTGTCTGAACAACTTAGAGATCGTGATTACCCCTAAACGATTGATACGTCAAGCGTGGAAACGAGCATCTAACAATGATCGGGATGCCCTTTTGGGTGCTCGATTTGCAAAAGAACCTCTTGAGAGACTTACATTCGTGCATACCTTTAGTATATTGTCCAATCAGGTACAGAAGACAATACGGAGGCACTGGAGGATCCTTAATGTGGCTACTGATAGGATTCCTCCTCCCTTGTTTTCTTTCAAGAAAGGTCCAAGCCTGCGAGACAGTCTTGTACACACTAGGCCACTGACTAAGATTCCTGGAGCTACCAACACTCTATGTGGCCTTCCTGTGGTCCGTGGGCACTACCCTTGTGGGTCCTGTAATGCTTGTCAGCAGACTCGTAACACCGAGTTCGTGTACATTGGTACAGCTATCCCCTGGATTTTGAATACACATACTAACTGCAACTCTGATAGGGTCATCTACATGATCACGTGCCCTTGGTCACTAAGATATAGACGTCACACTACACGTAAAATCAAGTTGCGAATAAGTGAGCATAAGAGTACTATTCGGTGCAGTAAACAGTCAACACGTCTGACCAACCATTTCCTCGCCCTCAAACACAAGGCAGAGGATATGCGGTGGGTAGTACTTGAACGTCCATTTATCCCCTCACACATCAGTGACATCACAAAATACCTGTTTACCAAGGAGCAAAAATGGGTTTATAGATTAAAATGCGACAGCCAGGGCCTCAATGACGAGATCCTATGGATATCTTTATAGATGGCATGGCTCGATCATTATATGTTAACAAACCTATGAGCTTTTTCAGACTCATTGACTGGCTATTTAAATGACTAGGTCATATCAGGCGCCATGACCAACTAGTTCCAGTCCGTGTAACAACATACACCTAATAGGTCATTTCCAATATAGTCTAAACATGAACTCTGTTCTACTGCTGAACTGACTTCCTCTCAAGTATAACTATAAAAAGAAGTGGTTATCACTGAGATACACTCTGAGTTTATCTATGTTTGTTTCAATTATTTCTGTCATCAAAACAGGAGGAGGAGCTCAAAAGTTTACTATGTGAGCTTTAGCGTACCCTTGTAGTGATGCTTAAACAATAGTCTGAGCGGCCCACTTATTATTGTGTGGTTTTTTTCACACTTGGCTCCGTTCTTGCACATTCAACCCCTTTTTTGGACCGAATAACCATAAACTGACGTGTTCAGAGTGATCATTTGATGGACTGACCTGTTAGAATATTTTCTAAATGAATCTAATAACAGAATAATTTAACAATATTATTCTACACTATATGTGTAGATCATAATAGGCATACGTCACAGTTTTAGCCAGTTCACATAGCGACCTGAGACATGCACATGCGCAGTGATTTGCAGAAGCGGCCCGATACACACGCATGCGTGGTTGCCGCAGGAAGTGTTTTTGATACTGTGAAGCACTCCTGGGCACATCAAACATCAAGCTATAACAATGCGCATGCGCGGTTGCCGCACTAAGTGTTTCCGACACCACGCAGGTGTACCACGATGTTGGAATAAATCCCACAATGCTTCTCTCACGTGATAATTTCAAACCCATCATGCGGTTCCCGCGAGAAGTGTTACAGTCGATGCGCAGATGCACTAATAGGGCGCAAGCAATTACGTGATTTGTCACAATTAGAACTAATTGAGCGGCCTATATAAACGCTTGCGCCTGACACGTCGGTACCTCCCCTTCGGCTTGGACAAATTTCGAGGTACCGACGGACAGGTAAGTCGCTTGTGTGATTTTAACAGCATTGTCTCTCCTTATGGCGGTGGTAGCTTGCTAGTGTGTAGGCTTGTTTTATTATGAGCCTGTCATTCTATATGCTAACTTCAACATGAGCTATGCATCAATGTTATACAGCTAAATTGAGCCTTCTAATATATGTCCCAAGAGTTACATTGACAGCTCCAGCCTTTTGTGCCACAGGCAGGGTTACTTTTCAATGGTACAGCTTTTGTAGTTTTTTCTACTTTTAACCTCTATTGTCATTAAATTAGCCCTAAGCATAGGCTGATGGTCTGTTTTTAGTTTTCTCGACAGCAAGGTTTATATTTAGTGAACATATTCAATGTATCCAGTTTTGAACTAAGAACACTTATTGATTGTGTACTTGGTGTGTTCTTTTTTATTCATTAATAGAGCGGGCCACCCCTTTTCCGAGCAGTTGCCGGGTGAGGTGAGGTTTTCTCCCACATAATGCTGCGTGAGTACTATTTCAAATTACTTGGATGATTTGTAGAATACTATTTGTAGAGCCACCCAGAGGGCGTATGATATTATTGGTTCAAAGACAATCAATAAGACTGAGTTTTGGTTTTGTTAAAACTTCTATGAGTATAAGATTTACAACAGATTTCTGTATATATTTTTGTAGGAAAGACACAGTACCCACAACAAAATGGAAACCTCTACACACAAGTGTTCAGCTGGTTCCGGTATGGTGTAATTGTGTTATGAAATCTGTATTTTTGTAATTTTGATTTTCACACTTTTGTATTTGTGCAGTAGCGTATTGACATCTTTGGTCCTGACGAAAGCCAGGTTACTATAACCTATTTGGCTGAAACATGTTGACCCACGTTTTATTGCTATAAGATGGTTATTCTTTCAAACCATCAGCTTCTGTTTTTAACCTTGATATTGGGATAACCTCTATTAAAATTTTTTGGGGTATACTGACAATCAATTTTAATTTCACATTCACTTTGCACTGCATTTCTTTCAGCACAACCGATTGAGATCATGATCTGGCTGGCCTTTTCCACCATTTCTTGAACCGGTATAGTACAATCATCCCTTATTTAGAGGTGTACTACACTGAGTTCTGGTCGTCACTCCCAAATGACGATGTTCCGCCAGTTTGGTGAGCTGATGGGATTCATCTCAATCCAGTAAAGATTGTGTTGTTCACTACTCTTAGGTTTTGGCTTTTTCATTCCCAAAATGTTTTCGTATTTGCTGACCGGTAGTCCCCTTCTGTGTTGTTGTGATAGTATTTGGGGATTAGAGACTACAGGGTCGTTAAATATAATTTTCCCTAGGGCCCTCTTTTGTAAAGGTGTTTTTTGACCTCAGAAGTTCCAACATGCTCCTACTCATCCCTCTGAAATCACAGAAACACAAAACCTCAAATAAATCCTTTGCGGGAAATGCTCCCAGGATCTGGAACTCCATTTCCCCCCCCCATATCAGAATGAACTCCTCCTTCCCAAAATTCAAGATTCTACTCAAAGCCCTCTTCCTCGAGCGCTCTTGATCGTAACGAGAAACCCACGTTTGACTGTGAAAGACCGCTATCTCCCCTCTTTGATATCCCAGAGCCGGATGATTCGCTCTTGATCATCGTCCCGTATTGCTCCCAAGTTGATGTTGTGCAGACTTTTACTTCCCGCTTGTGTTCCTTGCTCTTGTTTATCGTCCACATTTTCTTTTTGGTGCATATCTGCATTTGCTGTGAAGCGCTCTGATACCCTCGGGTCCAGCTAGTGCTATACCAAACTCCAATAAATAAATAAATAAATAAATAAAAAGAGGATGTAGATAACATTACAGGAGTTACACTTTTTGTGGCAGCTCTTTGGGATCAGAGTTTTTAAAAGCTTAGGTCAAGTTTATCTAGGCTTCTTATAAAGCTATGTTATATGTTATGCCTCTCATATACAAAATGACCTGTAATCGGAGGGAGATAGCAAAGAAGTCTCACTACAGAACTTGGTTTTACAGATTTTGGTCTCTTGCGAATGATTATACACTTCTTCTCCCCTTCTTGAAGGAAAACATTAGTTTCTCATAGTTAAGAAACACTGATGGAAGTATATTATTGATAATCTTTCAAAGTGTTGGGGTAGATGCTGTAGGTGGTCACACACATCAATCTGTCCTGCCTCACTCTTTTAGAATGTTTGTAGTAGTTGTTCCATGGGGTTATATAGTACACATTTCATTGCCTGAATGATGCCACTAGGATAATCCTGATCTTCTAATGTCATGGATAACGTCTTTGCATGTTTTTGTAATAACTTTTTTGGTATGGCTTCTCTTTAGTTATAAGAACTGGCATAGTGAACAATTTTCCATTGGTGATCTGGGGTGGAAACTATAAAATCTCAGTAAGTTGTTGCAATTAGTGGGCTAATAATACACTTCACATTTCGAGGACTGGTCATATGCAGTGATATTTAAATCAAGAAAAATAAGTTTCCTTCAATTTATAGTGACAGTGAAGTTTAGAAATGTGTTTGTGATAAAGTCAGTTTGTGAACTTTTCAGCAAGTTCTTCATTGCTCCTCCAGATTTTTTTTGTCAAACTTATTTTATTAGCATTTGGTTCACATTTAGCAGTACCACAGATAACATTACGTTTAAGCAGCTTTACAATGTGTAGTATACCACGCATTGCTGAGGTTGATCATACATTAAGAAGGTACAGTATGCCAATTAGGGTACAGTTTCAAACAATGCTAAGGCCTGAAATTTGCAACAAGCAATCTATGCATGCTCAACTCATCTATTTTTTTGCGATGAGTTTTTTTGATCAACTCCTTCCAACAGGGAAGGTCCCCCCGAATGTCGAACCCCTCCCCGCATATATAAAAGCAATAATGAGTGGTGGTGGTGATCGTGTAGTGTGTCCTTCGGCCCCAATATAGATGGGGTGAACCCAATGGGGATTTCTGGAATTGTCTGACTTCCTCCGAACTGTTATACCTGAATATCACGGTCGCCGTGCCTGATTCCCATTAGTATGTGACCTACAATTGGAATAGGTGCATGTCTCTGATGGAGGGAGGACAAACCGCCAGGGGGAGTCCCTGTGTGAGATAAGTGACTATTGGACCCCATTTGTATTCAAAGTTCTTGTAGTCATCCCTGAAAATATCTGTCATTCTCTCAAGGCACAGGAGTTTCCAGAGACAGGAATGCCACTGAGAGATGGCCGCCGCTTTTTTGTTCCAAGCTGCAGCGATCGCGACCTTGGCAGCCCCCAGACAGGTCCACATGATGGCGTTGTCCGCCTTGGTCTGATGTTCCAGAAATGGGTTCCTAACGCCCAGAAGGACTTCCTCTATGGAAGTTGGTACGGGGTACCCCAACATGTCTTTGGTGTGTGCTAGTATTTCCTCCCAGAAAGGTTTTATTGTGGGACAGTCCCACCATATGTGCCGAAAGTCACCTAAAAGACCACATCCCCTCCAACATAAATCAGAGGTGCTTGGGAATATCTTTTTAAGTTTGGTGGGGTATAAGTACCAATCCGTCAAAGTTTTGATATGGGCCACTGGGCCGTGTGCCCCTGCAAATATTTTTGAAAAGCCCCGGGGGTGGTGGTTTCCGGGGCGTGTGCACAGGTTTATTAAATTTAAAAAAACAAGCCGCGGGGGGTGGCGGTCCCTGGGGCTGAGGGAGGGCTGTGTGCCCCCGGCAATATTTTAAAAAAGCCCCAGGGGGTGGCGGTCCCCGGGCCCCCCCACACATCAAAAAACAAGCCCCGGGCGGTGGCGGTCCCCGGGGCTGCGGGAGGGCCGCATGCCCTACTGCATATCATTGAGAGCCCCAGGGAGGTGGCGGTCCCCGAGGCTGCGGGGGCTCCCGCGGGCCCCCACAATTTAAAATTATAAATTGGGCAATGCCCCCGGGACCTGGCCCACCCGGGGGGCCTCACTTAAATGAAGCAGGGAGCCTGCTCTTCGATTTTTTTATTTTCCGTCCGGAATCGCGCACCCAGCGCGAATTCGGCTGTTTTTTTTAATGCTTTTTAGGGAGCCCCGGAGCTGGCCTAGGGGGTCAGGGTGTTTCTACCCTGCCCCCTTTTCTTGTTTTTCGCATTTGCATTACTGTTTTCATGTGACTCTGTTCTACCGAGTCACAAGTTGGCTGCCAACACTTCCTGGTTTGGAGTGTTGACCGCCAATTAGAATAAAGCTCTGGTAGGGAGAGTCAGTGCCTCTAGATATCGATATTTTTATTTTTTTAATTTCTCAGCAACTACTGAACAGATTTACACCACTTTTAAGAATGTCACTTTCTGAACCAAGCACTACCTTTTTGGCAAATTTGGTGTAATTCCGTTCAGCAGTTCGGGCTGTAGCCTTGGCTAAAGTTTCCTATGGGAAATTGATTTTTGACTCAGCAACTACTGAATGGATTTACACCATTTAAAAAAAAAAAAAAAGGTCGCTTTCTGAACCAAGCGCTACCTTTTTCCAAAATATGGTGTAATTCCGTTCAGCAGTGTAGCGATCCTGAGACAGGGAGGGGACTATGCAGGGTATACTCCCTCCTGGCTAGGCAAGGTATGTCTGTTGCGTTCAGCAGGGAATGGGGCGCCACTCAACACAAAGCAAATCCCTACAAACTACATGACCCAGAATGCCAAGGAACGGCGACTCGCCCACCACGAGCGGAGTCGCCCACCTTTTCGGTGTCTATAAAGCCCCGCCCTTTAGTGTGCACAGTGCTTTAACAAACTGCCTGTTACCTCCCGAGGAGCAGCGCTTAGCGGATGGTATTCCCCGCTGGAGGACGAGCGCTGTGCTCTCCTTTCATCGCCGAGCCGTGGGAGTCCACTGTCAGTCCTTCGCTGGGGATAATACTTGTCACGGATTCCCTGGACATTGGGAAACGATGATTTCAGTGTGCTGTACATTTAAAGGACGCAAACGCCCCTTTCAGGTATTTAGGCATTTCTTAGCGGGGAGCGTGGACCGCGCTCCCTTCGGACTCCAGCCTTCTGTTCTTTACAGGCAACCACCTGTACACTGGAGGGGGTTATTAACCTTTTGTTGAGAGGTGGATTGCGAGCGTGATGTGAAGCAAACAGCGAGTGCAGTTACAGAGGGATTATCGACAGACTCATTGCAGCTGCTGCCCACAAGCCTGACTCCCTCACAAGACCGATTACCAGGAGGCGTTGTGACTTAACAAGCCTCTTCCCTTTCCAGGAGATTAGGGATCAGTGGTTCTTCTCCTTCTCCTTCGGGATACTATAGCAGTTTCCAACCTCCTCTGTTCTCCAGAGATTTTTGGTTTTCTGAACTGAATGATGGGTCCCTTGGTTTTCAGTAAGGGGGAGTGATGCATGACTGTGTGTAATAACTTCCCTCCACCTTACGTGTATTTCCTTGTTGTTTATTCCCTTGCAGTCAGTCTTGAAGAATAGCGACTAAACACTGACGATCCTTCAGACCAGGCACAGTCAGGACGCTATACCTGAGACCATAGTGTTTATTATTTTCTCCATTTCCCTTTTTCCCCTGTGTACACCCTCACACAGAGGTGTTGTTTGTTCCTCTGTGTATGGTCGTGCCCAGAGGGAGGAAGAGAACTATCTTAATGCCGTCGTCTCTGCTGGCCGGCCTTGAGGTTAGTGACATTCATGGTTTAATACTACTGACACCTGACAAATTATCAAGCGTAAGTAGTTGCCCAGCCTGGACGATGGATACTAATGCGGTCATGACCTCGTTAGTGGCGAGCCTTGCGGCTCTGCAGCAGGAGGTACATAACTCCTGCCTGGAAAATCAGGAATTAAGAAAAGAAATGGGTACCTTGCGTAGGGAGGTCGCAGGGATTGCTAGAAAAGGCACAGGGAAGGGATTATACATTAAGGACTGGACACTTCCCCTCCTGTCTCGACCACTACACCAGTCTTGGGGGGAGGTGCACATGGCCCGGGGTTCTTTGCGGTACCACAGACACCACACCTCCCGAGGGGTCTACTACTACAGTCCACGTAATACAGAACCATGGTATACCCCCGGCACCACCCAAACGTTTTTATGGGGACCCCAAGAAGTTTGAGACCTTCCTTAACCAATGCAGACTCCACTTCCTCTGTAAACCTACAGTATTTCAGGACAAAGCGGCAAAGACTTCCTTTATGATGTCATACATGGGGGGGAACATAGCTTGCTGACAATTCCATTGATGAAACGTAACGACCAGATGTTGCACAATTTTCAGGCGTTTTGTTTGGAGATGAGGAAGTTGTTCGATAGGAAGTCACACATGATGGTTTTAGACCAGGAACTTATACAACTACGGCAGGGGTCACAGGACTTGTTGGCCTTTATTACTGCTTTCAATCGCCTCCTGGTGGAAACAGACTGGAACCAAGAAAAAAGAACTACTCTGTTCTACCAGGGACTGCGAGGAGAACTGAAAGATGTATTATCACAGGTAGTTCAACTACCACCGACCGGTGAAGAGTTAATTGACCTCACCGTTCAGTTGGATCACCGTTTGCAAGAAAGAAAGGGAGATAGAAGCAGAAATGAGAAATGAGCAATTTCTTTCTCCCCGGCCCAAAACCCGCTTCCGAAGAACACCCTAAGCAGCCTGAAGGATCAGAGCCCATGCAAATCGGAGGTCTTCGGGCATGCTAACCACGGAGGAAAGAGAAAAGACGGCAACAGAAGCTGTGCCTGTATTGCGGGAAAAGCGGCCCTTCATTAGGAAGTGTTGAGCAAGAGCCAAACTTCCCGAATGACCAACCACTTACAAGATGCAGGCTACTACTTCTCCTCAAACGACGGAAAACTAGAAAACCCAAGCCAGGAGGAGATCTCTGTCTTGGGTTCAAAAACCAAACTGATCTTGTTGGCTATTGCCAATACCATGCAGCCTTCGGTGGCTCATATGAATGTGTGTGTCACCTTGTGGGTATCCAACAAGAACTCCATTGACGTGTCTGCCCTCCTGGATTCTGGTGCCACCGGAAACTTCATTGATCAGCAGTATGCCTGGAACATTAGGGTCCGATACGAGAACCCGAAAGGTCCTGAGATAGTAAAGGCTGTAAAAGGGAAGGCATTGACATCCGGAACAGTGAGGTACCATACCTTTCCCCTTACAATGCGAATCGGTGAAAACCACTATGAAACTATCCAGTTCGATCTAATAGACACACCACACTTCTGTCTAATCCTGGGCATGCCCTGGCTCACGCTTCATGACCCTGTTATCCGGTGGGCTGACCGCACTGTCTCCTTGACCTCCGTCTATTGTAAGGACCAATGCATCAAGCAGCACACACACCTGCAGGTATCGCCCTGTACGCAAACAGAACTTCTAGCAGCGGGATGTGAAGAACTCGGTTATTGCTGCTCCACCGCGCTACCCGATGTCTACAAAAGCTACAGGCCGGTATTTGACAAGCAGGAGGTGACACAGCTATCACCTCATCGGACGTATGATTGTCGCATCGACCTCCTGCCTGGAGCGGATATCCCTTGCAGCAGGGTGTATGCCCTAACCAAGCCTGAAACCCGTTATCTCAAGAATTATCTCGAGGAGAACCTGGCCTCTGGCTTCATTAGACATTCCTCGTCACCTGCCTAGTCTCCTCTCTTCTTTATCACCAAAAACGATTGCGATGAATTGAGGACATGTATCGACTACAGAGAGATAAACAAGGTCACCGTAAAGAATCGCTACCCCCTGCCTTTGCGGTGCTGTTGGATCAACTGAAAGGAGCGCAAATCTTCAGCAAGCTGGAAGTTAGAGGGGCGTACCATTTGGTGAGAGTTAAGACCGGCGACGAGTGGAAGACAGCCTTCAGGACCAAATTCGGGCTCTATGAATACCAGGTGATGCGTTTGGACTGTGGAATGCCCCGGCGGTGTTTCATTTCTTTATGGACGAGGTGCTTCGGGGCTTGCTGAACACTTTCTGCTTAGTGTACATAGACGGCATTCTCATTTATTCCTCAACCGGCATTCTCATTTATTCCTCAACCCCTCAAGAACACATCACTCATGTGAAAGCCGTACTGGACAGACTCCGACAACATTCACTGTAAGCCAAACTAGAGAAATGTATTTTTCACGTTGTGGAGATCGCCTTCCTAGGGTACGTCATCAAAGCACAAGGCTTTCAGATGGACCCTGGCAAGGTGGAAGCGATCACACAGTGGAAGGCTCCACAGAATGTCAAGGCGGTACAGAGCTTCTTGGGATTTTCGAACTATTATAGACGGTTCATCACGGACTTCTCTAGAATCATACACCCGATTTCCTGCCTCCTAAGAAAAAATGCTTCTTTTGTGGGGGACCAAGACGGGGAACGTTCTTTCACGTCGTTGAAGACCCGTTTCACCTAGGCTCCTATTTTGCGTCACTCTGATTCCAGCCTGCTATTCATTGTGGAAACGGATGCGTCACAATACGCTATAGGAGGCGTACTATCGCAAAGGCACCCTGACACAGGACAACTCCATCCAGTGGCGTACTACTCTAAGAAGCTCACCCTAGCGAGATAAACTACTCCATCAACGACAAAGAGTTGTTGGCAATCAAAAGAGCATGTGAGAAATGGAGGCACTATCTCCTGGGAGCTTGTCACACAGTTGAAATATTCATATACCACCGGCATCTGTTGTTCCTAAAATCCGAAAGAGCCCTTACACCAGGTCAGCTGCGATGGTCACTGTTCTTCTCGGATTTTGACTTTGACAATAAATGAGAATGATTTATTTGTATCGTAACAGTTACCAGCCGGCGGCTGCCTATTTAAATTATGACTTAGGAAACAAAAGCAGAGAATTCCCTGCTCTACTTACTAATTACATCAAATAAAGCATGTAGAACAGGCATACATAACAGCTTGTGCAACAAAGCAAAGAGGATGTCATCGCATTAAGTCTTGTTGAGGCAGTGCACTGCCGATTATAATATCAAGTTTGTCAAGTGGACCCTTGTCATAGAGAGAGTACTGGTGAGGGTACTAATGATCTTCCGAGTTTCCTTAGACTAAGCTCAAGTGAATTTTGCCATGAGGATCGATTTTTCTTAGAGCTATATAAGAATTGACCTCAGAACTAATCAGGCCATTTTCCACAAAACAAATAGAAACCATGTAATTAATGAGGTGTTCTGTATATAGAAAGGTAACTTGAGTACTGCTACAGGCATGAAGGTGTATACCAACATTGTGACCGCAATATCCCAGCTACCTGCCTCTGCCAGATGCCAGGTATTACCATAGGGCACTAAATGGCCTGCGGGATAGAAAAGGTGGCACCATCAAGCACATGGTGACAAGGATATCCATATATTGTCACATTGATCCTACCCCCAATGAGGGATATTCTGCCCAGATGCCTACAACACAGTACCAATGGCGCTGACTTTGGTTTCAACAATTTGGATTGTCAGTTTCCGAGTAAAACAACGTAACTGCCAGTTTAAATGCCTGAATCTAATGGCAAACAGGATTCTTGCTTTTTAGAAGACTTTTATGGGGTATTAAGAATCACAATTAATTAACAATGTTTTATCATTGTGAATCCAAAAAGAAGAGCTCGAGTCATTATACCCTTCTAGCTGCTGTAAAAGAGACACGTACTTGTGGTTGCCCTTTTTGTACAATAATCATCTCAAGGAATGTCCTCATGTCCCAGTGCTGTCTGTTATTGGTCTCCTGTAATGCTCTAGTTGGTCCTCATGAACTGTGCTTACTTCCTTTCTCCATCAACTGTCTGCAGTGCTTCTACCTCCAGTTGTGAGCCTGTCATGCCACCAGCGTCCTCAGATCGTCTTTCTTCCCTAAGCTCAGCTTGTGCTGGGGACGTCTGCCTCTGCGCTGCAGCGCTGAGTCTGTCTCTCTTCCTTTACTGAGTCTTTCTCTCTCTCTGTGCTGCCTGTCTCTCCCTGTTTTCAGCCCGCATTACCTTTCTTGTGCTTTGCTGTGTTTTCTGTCTGGGTTGAGGTTGTCTTTGTCTCACTCTCTTTGGCCTATATTTCATCACCACCAATGCTTAGCTTCTCTCTCCCTTCCTGTGATCAGCAGTATTTTCTCTATGTGCTCAGCCTATCCCTCTCACCTTCTCTCCTCCCAGTTCTCATTTCGTTTCTCTGCCTGTGATCCGCCCATCTCTGTGCCAGCCTGGCTCGCCTCTCATGCTGTGGTAAACACCTGCTTTCATAAACATATCTTTTAAATAACTCCCAGGTGAGTATTTATGTCTCATTTCCTGCATGTTGTTAATTAAATCCTTTAATGTACTGAAGACATTACTATGGGAATAGTCTTTTTTTCAAATTTCCCTGCAGACATATGGGACCGATGTACTCAAACTAGCAGGGTGTCGAGCTTTGCAAAGAATGTTTAAAATTCCCAGAGGCCCACAGCAGAAGGCAGCTTACCCACATTTCAACGATGTCTTTAGTAGCTGCAGATTCACTCAACACTCTTCGCTAATAATCCACTCTGTAGAGCTTGCGAGCGCTGCAATTTGAGTCTCCGATTCTCCCGCTCTTTGGCATGAAATCTCGGGCCGGCCTGGAAACGTGCGTGCAGAAGCATTCGTGCTTGCACTTCATAACGTGTACAGCGCAGGCACAGCAGCAGCAGCCCACAAAATAGTGCCGCCTGGGACGGACCGCCCCCACAGCACCCCCTAGCTACGCTGGTGGTACTCCCTCGCACAGAGGTATTGTTTGTTCTTCTGTGTATGGTCGTGCCCAGAGGGAGGAAGAGAACTATCTTCACGTCGTCGTCTCTGCTGGCCAGCCTTGAGGTTAGTGGCATTCATGGTTTAATACTACTGACACCTGACAGCAGTCCGGGCTGTAGCCTTGGCTCATGTTTCCTATAGAAATGAATATGGAGAAAACACTTTTATGACTCCCCTTTTTTCTCAGCCCCCGCTTGACAAATTACCCCCAAACTTTTAGGATAGAAGCTGACCTGGATAGACTTTTTTTGGAGAATTTCGTAAAGATTCATCAAACAACGCCAAAGTTATTAGCAAATCAAAAAATGCTTTTCCTATGGAAACTAGGTTCTAACTAGGTTATTATATATATATATACACATATATATATATATATATATATATATATATATATATATATATATATATATATATATCCACATTCTCACTTTTACGCATTTAGAAGAGCTATCATGCAGGTAGGTAAAGGAATCACCATTTTATTTTGCAAGGAAACAGCGCAGTGGAAGGAAACAAGGTCCAAAATCATTCATGAGCCTGACGCGTTTCATGCTGCATTAGCATTTCCTCAGAGGCTTTAGATTCAAACACTGCGTGAGGCACCAGCATCTTTTGTAATCCTTAACACCTGCCTCTGTGGGCGTTGGCTCTCCCAGAGCCTGCTGGGATTAGTAGTGCTGTACATCTTGCTCCAGTGAGCTGCCATTTCACAGTGTGGGAAGGGAAACGCGGAAGGAGGCTACCTTTTCCGACTTCGATACACGCGTAATGGCGATGGAACTTATCAAGGCTCCAAGCAGCGTGCTTAAACTTTGAAACCCAATACGTGGATGAATTACATAAGGACCCGAAAATTGAGAGGCTTAGAGGAAGAACAATTGTTACTTACCTGTAAACAGGTGGTTGTCCAGTATTGGTGTCTTTCATAGATTCACATGCTTGAATATTCCCCGTCGTCGAAGTGGGAGTCCCACGGTAAATAAAATAGCAATAATGCTAAATATATATATAAATATATATAAACATAATACAAGAAAAAGAAAGGAAATACAACTGAAATCCTCTAAAAAACGATTACTACATAGGAATGCAAGGCAAAGAGAAAAAACTATTTGTAACACATTAGTGTCATTATGTTAGTCCAAACTGCAGCCTATCAGGCGCCAGCACCCTCTAGAACCTTCTCCTCAGAAGCTCAAGCCCTCGTAACAATTGTTCTTCTCCAGTATTAGGGGTGTCTTTCATAGATTCACATGCTTGAATAGAATAGAAAGCAGTAACCTCCTAGAACTGAGATTGCTAGGCATATGAAGGAGAAATCAAGACAGTACTAATAATAATAATACAGTCATATAACACATCATAGAATTACAGGAAACACTAAGAAGGAGGGAACAGAGGCTCACCTTACTGAAAAAGATGGCGTAGCACTGCCTGTCCCACTGCGGTATCCGCTTCATTGATGGCATCCAAACAGTAATGTTTGGTGAAGGTGTGCCTGCTGGACCATGTCGCTGCACGGCAGATCTGATGAAGTGGCACACCAGCAAACAAGGCGGTGGATGAAGACATCGCCCTCGTAGAATGAGCCCTCACTGAAGACTGCAATGGTTTGCCCGCTTGTTGGTGGAAGAAGGCAATGGCTGAGGAAAGCCACCGGGCAATAGTCGGCTTGGAAACTGGATGTCCCCTGCGCAGTCGTCCGTAGGCAATGAGCAGTTGGTCGGACTTGCGGAAGGGGGCAGTCCTGGCAATGTAAAATTTAAGACATCGTTTGATGTCCAGAGAATGTAAGCGCTGCTCCCCCGGAGATTTTGGGTCCGGAAAGAAAGTCTTGAGGAACACAGGCTCATTCAAATGAAAACCCGTAGGTACTTTAGGTAGGAAAGAGGGGTTGGTACGAAGTGCCACTCCGTTAGGTTTGAACTGTAGATAAGGCGGTTTGACAGTAAAAGCGTGAAGGTCGCTCACGCGACGAGATGAGGTCAAAGCCAGAAGAAGTGCAACCTTCCAGGTGATGAATTTAATATCCGCCCTATGGATAGGCTCAAATGGCGACTTCATAAGTTGAGATAGTACCACCTTGAGGTGCCAAGCTGGAGGAGGGCGACGCACAGGTGGGAACTTGCGGAAGAGCCCTTTGAAGAATTGGCGTATAATCCGTGATGAACCGAGGGATGAAGAGCCATCATGTCGGAAACGAGATATTGCAGCTAAGAAAACTCTCAGTGTAGCATGAGAGAGTCCTGACTGAGCGAGGCTCAAAAAGAATGGAAGGAGCTGCTCAGGAGTGGAATGGATGGGATGGATATTGGCTGTTGCGCACCAATGACAGAACCGCTTCCATTTAAGTTTGTAAGTCTTGATGGTAGACGGAGCTCTGGCTGAGCTAGGATGTCTCTGCACTCCTGGGATATGTTCAAGCCAGCGAACTCAAGGTGCTCAGGTTCCATGCCCACAATTGTAGCGTTGAGGGATCCGGATGACACACTAAGCCCCTGTCCATAGTTAGAAGGTCTGGACGAGGACGTAGAAGAATGGGCTCGCACTGGGACATTAGAAGCAGTTCCGAAAACCATGCCTGTCTGGGCCAACGAGGTGCGATCAACAGGATGTGGCAGGGCTGCCTCCGCATCTTCCACAGTACCTGTGGTATTAATGGGAGTGGCAGAAAAGCGTAAGCGAATAGATCGCACCAGTTGATCAAAAGGGCATTCCCGCAGGACCCTGGGTGGGGATGCCAACTTGCATAAGACGGGCATTTCCGATTCTCCGATGTTGCAAAGAGATCCAGATCTGGGTGACCCCATTGGCGGAACACAAGATCCAGAGTCGGTTGGTGCAGTTCCCATTCGTGTGTTGAGGAAGTGGACCTGCTCAAAGAGTCCGCCAGGAGGTTGGACACACCCGGAAGGTGGACAGCTGTCAAGGTGATGTGATGGCGAAGAGTCCAATCCCAGATCGACTGGGCCAAGCGGTGTGGTTAATAAATAAATTACCGGTACTATTTTTCTATGCATTAAATGGAAAAAAGATAGCTCAATAAATAAGAGGCAGAGTCCATGGTATCTGAGTCATACGGGCTTTAATTAAGTGGCTCGAGCCAATGGATATCGGGTTCCATCACCTACTAAGGTTCAGGAAGGGACAATCTCGACCTCGATCTCAACATTTCATTAACATCATTCAATATATATAGTAAAACCATACAGTTGCATTGAATACAGTAGGCGTAACAAGTGACAAACGAAAGATAAGAACATATGGGCGTGAAAAGAAGGCGTGCACAGGGCGTGCACGGAGGTGTGTGATGTAGACGTCACAGAAGTGTCATAAGTGGGTGGATACATGGAGGGGGCTTTATGGGCAGCTGGAACCTTTAACCTACTGGTGCGCGCAAAACGAGTCATGACGTGTAACTGGGGAGAGCTGGGGGGCGCTGACTCCTAGCACTAGTAGAGGAGACTAAAGTCTGGGATGTCAGAACGACCTGTACCTATAGCGTATCTGATATCTTGTGTTTGGGGAACATGTTGCTTGATTCTAAAAGTCATCAGGGCAAAGGCTACTTGTCACTAAAGGCTAGTGTGTGCATATATTTCTTCATGTATTGCATGAGCTATGAATCTTCTATGGATACTAATTCAGTAATTCACTTGCATGGAGACAGAAAGACTAGACTGTAGATGGATATGTTTATGCTGTTCGTTAGCTAGGAATGTGAAGCCGGGGAGCTGAACAGATAACTGTAGGCATAACATATTCTTGGCAGGCAGGCCAGGCCGAGCCGGGCACCGCGTTGCTTGGCAGGAAGTAAGTGAAGGGTCAGGGATGCGGGCGGGGCTGCATCTCTCGGAGCATTTTCAGGAGACATGAGGCCTGAATCTGGTGTCCGGGCCCTGTGGGGCCTAGAAACGGGTGCATCTCGAAGATTTATCGTGCACCATGTAAATACGTTGGCAACATAGGCCTGAAAGCCTAATTCACGTCGCTTTCACGGAGGACTGGATAACTGACATATTAACGTTGGACGCAACTGGAAATGCGTCTTTATTATCGGCCATGGAGGGAAAATGCATAGAAAGTATGCACATATATATTACAAGTTGGGGAACACGTAGGGACACATGACAGGGCAAAATTCAATTTTCCTCATTCCCTCCTTGTTCCCTACGTTCCCTTCAGGAAACATCAATATTCATGAGGCCATCTATCTGTTCATACAGCATCATTTGCTCGTCTTTTTTCTTCATTTGGGAATGGGATCGTGGACGTGGAATACAAGATGTAGCGCACAAGCCGCAAATCGCTGGGCCACATTGTAAACAGAGACAACAACTGAATATGATCATTACTACTACTCCCAGGAATGACAGTACTTTCCATCCCCATGCAGAAATTACACTCCAGAGCCAGCCGGACCAAGTCCAGGTGCCTGGATTCTGGTGTAGCTGATGAGCTATTTTATGAAGTCTAGTTATTGCTGAATACACAGACGGTGCGTTATTAGGAATGAAAACGCAACAACTAGATCCGGTGACTCTACAAGCTCCGCCCCTATCGGCCAGGATGACGTCAAGAACAAGGCGGTTCTGAAGAACAACAAATCTCATAGCAGACTGCTCTTCTGTTAAATTACCTAGAGCGGAAGTAGTCTCATTCACTACTGCTTCAAGGGTTCTGGTTAACCTGCGTATTAACTTACTATTCTGGACAGGACCTATGAAGAAAAAGAAACCTTTATTGAAATCCGTATACTGTTCTAATGCAGTTTCAGTCTGATCGACAATTGGGGACTCGATCTCCCTCCTATGTCTGACGTGTACTAGATGGGTATTTCGGTGATAATCGAATGGGGCTAGGAAAACTGGTGGCAGTAGGAATGCAATGTAACATGTTCCATCCCAATCTAGGGGCAAACGTACATAAGCGGTCTGACCACATATAAAATAGGAATGACGTGAGGCTTTGAAAGTAGACTTCCCTTGGTCACTGTATTCGACCACAGTAGTACAATCACTGTGTCCTAGATGTACTGAACCATTCTTTCTAACACATAATTCACCTTTCACTGGTAGAACTGTCATAGAAGGCAAGTCTGAATTAGTCTCGGACTGAACATTCAAAACCATGAGGTTAGATGAAAAATTACCTAGATCATATACTTCATTTTCCAGATCCACCCCTGTCCTATGGGAAAGACCTTCCTTATCTGGGAAACAGGATTCATTCATAACTGTATTCAGAAGGGACTTATCGTCTAAAGATGACGCCAATGTAAACCATGCTCCACACGAACCATTGTGTGAAAACGGATAGGGAAAGAGTGGCAGAACTCCCTTCACTGTCTGGTAAAGGGGGAGTCGACCACATACCCAGCAATTAGTGGCATTGCTGGTCTGATGCGAATAGTGTAACATACGAATAAAAGTATTGTTGCGCATTGCAAGTCGATAGAGGAAAGGTGTACATGTGAACCAAGAGGAGGAAAAAATACATGTAGCATATAACTTATACATGTGATCGTAAGACTCAGAAATAACATAAACAATAACGTAACAATGCATCTGCTTCGCAGACTTTTACAGTATTTCATTTTCTTGAAGTTTCGTCTATCTCTCTCACTATGTGGGTCTATCTCATACATGTCAGGAACCTGTCTAACCGCTTCACCCGAGGGGGACTTAAACAATTAAACGCTGTCTGACTTACTAGACCTCAATTTGACTTTATACTCCTGCTGCGGAGTTTTCTCTAAAAGGGGAAGTTTAGAGTCAGTATCGGGGCAGTCCTTAAAAAAAGTCTTTGGACACAGTCCATGGAAACGCTTGATGTGACTGGAATGGAGCCAGCCTTTTCTTTCTTCTAGCTTTACGGCGGTCCTTGTGGTCATCAGAACGAGTTTTGGCTCCTTCCAGCGGGGCTCCAGAGGGCTTGAGCGATCAAAATTCCGAACCAATACTAGATCTCCTGGAACGACCTCGTGTGGTTTCACCTGGGTGTTATCCGGAAAGGCAGCCGCGACCTGTGAACGACAAGAGAGTAGTGCAGACATCAAGGAAGCTAGGTAATCTGTCAGCATGTTACTGTCAACATCGGTGATTTTACGAGGCATAGGTGTACCCCACATGTTCGGGGGACGGCCGAAAACAACTTCGTAGGGAGACAAACCAGATCTGGAATGAGCGACCATTCTCATATAGAAGAGGGCAACCGGCAGGGCTACCATCCAATCTACACCTTTTTCCGCACAGACCTTCGCTATTCGTATTTTCAGAGTTTGATTGTGTCGCTCGATGAGGCCAGCTGCCTCGGGGTGTCGTACACAGTGGAATTTCCACTGGTACCCTAACAGAAGTGATACCTGTTTCATGAGTTCGGACGAGAATGGCTGTCCATTATCTGAATACACGACACGGGGTAAACCGTATCGAGGAAAAAACTCACGAACCAGCTGCTTGGCAGTGGTCACGGCAGTATAATCTGAGACTGGGTACGCTTCTGTCCATCTGGACAAAGCGCATACAACTACGAGAACATACTTGAATCCTCGACAGCGATCCATCTGGATATAGTCCATCTGGAGGACTTCAAAAGGATGGTCAGGAGGATGAAATCCACCTTGTTCCACGGGAACACCTTTACCTGGATTGAACTGACAACAGATCATGCAGGTACGCACTTTCTGCTTCGCTGCTGTTCGTAAATGCTTGTTAAACCAGAGGTTCTGAATGCTGTCTAACATGGCCTTTTCTCCTAAGTGTGCTGGACTATGTGCTGTATTAATAATGACTTGAACCATAGAGTCGGGGAGAAACCATGTGGCTTTTCCCTTCGTCAACCATCCCTGATCTGTCTGGACCCCTCCTTGTTCAGTCCATTTCCTGATTTCGTCTGGGGTAGCATGTGTCTGTATGTCTAGTACATCTTGTGTAGGGTCCTTGACTGTCATACAAGTCGTCAGGACTGAAACGTCTGTCTTTGTCGAGTCAGCTGGAATGTCTGGAGTCTGGGCTGTAAGCTTGGCTGTTCGATCTGCCAGGTCGTTACCTTGGGAAATGGTGTCAGTGACTCTCGTATGTGCCTTGCACTTCATAATTGCTATAGCTGTAGGTAAATGTATTGCTTCTAACAGAGCTTGAATGAGGGGGCCATGCTGAATCTTGGCTCCATGAGAGGTCATAAAACCTCTTTCTTGCCAGAGGACTCCAAAATCGTGAACGACTCCGAATGCATAACGTGAATCTGTATATATGTTTACTTTCAGGTTCTTGGCTCGTATGCAGGCTTGGGTCAGAGCGATGAGCTCTGCTGCTTGGGCAGACAGGGTGTCAATACGATGTGTTTCTATAACTTCAGTTTCAGTAGTCACTGCATATGCTGCTACTAACTCTCCTGTACTTGTTCTCATACATGAACCATCCACATAAAGTGTCAGGTCTGTGTCAGGTAATGCAATGTCCGTCAAGTCTTGTCTTGGCTTCGTCATGGTGTTAATAACTTCCACACAGTCATGTGTTGTAGGGTCTGAGGTAATCGAGGGTAACAGTGTAGCAGGGTTTAATATGTTACAGCGTCTGATCTCTATGTGTGGCTGAAACAGTGTCAGTTCATATCCTGTCAATCGTGCAATTGTCAAGTGCTGAGTCTGTGTTCTGTTTAAAAGAACTTCCACGGAGTGTGGAACCTGTATTGTCAGGGAGTGTCCTAACACTATGGAATCACTTTGTCTGATAGCTAAAGCTGTGGCGGCAACGGATTTGAGGCACGCAGGCAAAGCCTGGGCTACTGGATCTAATGTACTAGAAAAATAAGCACAAGGCTTGTGTTGTCCTGCTTGATCTTGTGTGAGAACAGATAATGCTGTACCATCACGTTCGGTGACAAAAAGTGTAAAGGGTTTACGGTAGTTTGGCGTCGCTAAAACAGGTGCTTGACATAAAGCTTTCTTTAATTCATTGAAAACAAGTGTATGTTCCTGGGTCCAAGGGAGGACAGTCGATGTCGCTGCCTCCTGTGTTGTCAACTGTATCAGTGGCTTGGCTAGATATGCGTACTGAGGGATCCATTGTCTGCAGTAAGAAGTGAGGCCGATAAAAGCTCGTACCTCCTTCTGTGTCTTGGGCTGTGGAAGATGTGCAATTAACTGGATACGGTCAGGTGTCAACTGTCTACCCCTCTTGGACAGCAAGTGTCCAAGGTATACCACTTGCTGGACACAGAATTGCAGTTTCGAAGGGGACACCTTGTGCCCCATTTCTGCCAGAAAATACAAGACTGTCAGTGACGCACGTTCGCAGTCACGTTCTGTACGGGCAGTGATCAATAGACCATCAACGTACTGGAGCAGGGCAGTGTCAGTTGGCATGTGAATACTATCTAGTTGTCGTTTAAGTGCTTGACTGTAAATACTAGGACTTTCTGTGAACCCTTGAGGTGCACGTGTGAATTTATAGCTTCTTCCATTTAAACAGAATCCGAAAAGGAACTGGCTGTCCGGATGGATGGGGACACTAAAGAAGGCGTTCTTGAGATCGATAACAGTAAAGAACGCTGCTTCGGAATCAATGGCAGTCAATAGGGAAGAGATATCTGGAACCACTGGGTACTGGGGTATAATACATTTATTAAGTTCTCGAAGGTCAATCACTAGTCGATAAACTGGAGGTGCATTTGGGTCAGTGCGTTTAAGAATCGGAATGATCGGGGAATTACACACATTGGAGTCAGTTTCTACAACCACTCCTTGAGCAATGAGCTCGTCAATAATTTTGGATAAGGCTGCTACAGCCTCAGGTGGCAACTTGTATTGTCGGATTCGCGGTAGTACAACTCCTTGTTTCAGAGTGACACGGTATGGTGTAATGTGCATACAACCTACATCAGTTGGACCTTGCGCCCATAAATGCTGTGGTACATTCAGTAATCTTGGATCAAAATCTCTTAACACATAATGTCCTTTAAAATCACGTAAAAACAATCTCACTCCTTCCGGAGAACAGCAAATCACGGCACCTAATTCTTTCAATGTTTTAATACCAAGTAAGTTTTCTGGACATGATTTCGTAAGAAACAAGTCTGTAGTTCGGGACACTGGACCAACTTCTGGGGAAACTGGTTTCGATATTTCATTAACAATAGGCTTTCCGGAAAATCCCAGGGAAACATTTCTTGAGCCTGAGAGAGGAGCCCCTGGAACCTCGTCATGACTGATGGTAGTCCTACTTGCCCCTGTATCAATCAGAAACTTTCTGTCTTTCCCTAATACTTGGCTGTGTACATAGGGACCCTCTTGATCTACAGGAACATCGATGAGAGGCAAGCCAACCTCTCTCTCTAGGCTGTTTCATGAATACTGCTGATATTCTGGATAATCTGACTGTGCGTACTGGTACATCTGCTGTGTAACGTGTTGTGTGGCAGCTATAGGCTGCGGTACTGTTACTGTCTGTTGTGCGTTCTGCGGCGGTTGCGTATTCTGTGGAACATGTTCCTGTCTAGGAGGACGCGGTCTCTCTTTCGTCTTACCAGTAGCTATGTTGTGTTTCAGAACTGCACATTCGTTTATATAATGACCTGGCTGTTTACAGTAATTGCATGTCCCTTTAACGGGAGCTGCAGAATGACTAGTCTGAGTCGTACCCCTCTTCTGACTATCTGCTGGAACAGACTGTGCAACTAGTACTTTCATTTTCGTGTCTTTCATACGTCTCCTTTCGTGTTCTTGCTCTTCTCTGATTCGGTTCTGGTGATACTGTAACATTTGTAACATTTGGGACGGGGTATTAGCTTGCCAGGTACTCTCAACTTTCAATACTCGATTTTTAACTTGTGGTAAAGAATTCTCTACTAATTTGGTAACAAAAAGATGTGGATACGACTCACTACTTGTTTTCAAGCCGCTATTAATAATGAAACATTTCTCAAATCTGGAATAAAAATCACTAGTGTCTTCGTCTTGTTTCTGTTTACAGGCTGAGATGGCATCCCAGTCTTCCTTTTTCGTGGCTAGAAATCTTGGCAAAACTTGTATTAACAACTCGGGCAATGCTTTGGCTTTTTCCCCGAGACCAGTACCAGGAACTCGTGTTTTATCTTCGTTCTCTAATTCTGCCCAGTCAATCTTTTTCTCTCCCACCTCCCATTCTTTTTCTTTAAGCTTTTCATATATGCCCGCAGGCAACAGGACCTTTAACATTTTAATGATATCAGGATACGTGTATTCTCCCATACGGAGCATGTCCTTTAATTCACGGTGGAACCCTGCTGGATCTTTATCGTGACAGGGCACTAACTTTTTCATTTCCAGTAGTTCTATTTTCGTTAAAGGGGTGTAAACAAATACTCGTTCGAGCGTACCTCCCGTTCCCTTAACAGGATGGACTTCTCGCAAGGGATTCTGTCTGTCTATGTAAAATGTCTTCCTTACTGGGGGTGGAACAGGAACGAAATGTGGAGTCAGGAACGTTCTGTATTTGTGGCGTTGTTCTAAAATGACATTTATCAAATCAGTACCTAGGCCTTTCCATCTGTTTAGGAGTAACTCGTCCAATACATTATATAGGGGACCTGGATCAGAATGCTGATTTTCGTACAGTGTAATGAGGTGCTGGATCATGTACATACCCACCAGTCGCTGCTCGTCTGGGGAAAGTTTCAGGAACGTTTGGGCCACTACTTCGTCTGAAAATGTGCTAGAATTACTAGTCCATTGAACTGCTGATCGGCCTAGTTCCTGTTCATGCATGGTACTAAGCTCACTGTAACCTATTCGTAGTTTCAAAACTCTATCGGTAGCTTGGAATAAATGCTCAAGAGAACACTGTTCTGGTACGGGAGGAAGAGAAGTTTTCTTGCATTCTAGGCGTGTGTGTCTGTCAAAAGGTCTCGTCCTACCTACATACGCAATTCTATCTGGGTTCTCTATATCTACATCTTCGTCTGAAGTGTCATTCTCTTTCTCGGTTTCTCTTGTTGCTTTCTCCCTTTCGTGTATGCCTAGAATTTCTTTACGAATCTTTCTATACATGGATTCTATACAACCTTGTTTACTGTGTTTTCCGTCTGCTATGTTGTCACTCCATTTTGTCAGGACTTTCATCTCGTCTTTGTTTTTACCAGGCTGGTCTTGTTCTCTTATTAAACAGTTTATCAAAAACTGCAAGATCATATTTTGAGTCTCTACTTTCCTGTGTGCCATAGCCTCGTGAATACTTTCTGGTCTTTCTCCTGTTCTGATGAAATGATATATTCTGTCTAAATGTTCCCTCATCTCTGGTATGATAGCCAAATAGCTTGCAACTCGTCGTAGACGTATGGAATATAATATCATCTGATCTTCGCCTGGCACTGGATCATATCTACAATCAGTAAGGTATTGTTTGAGGGCTGCGTATGTAGCCACTTTTGGCGTGCGCTGTAATGCTGCGTCTCTCAGCGTCATTCGTTTTACTTGAGGCGGGGTGATAGGGATACCTTCCCCTGCTCCTCCTGAACTAGAATCGGCAACTAATACTGGATGGGCCGCTGCTGGTAATGTGACTGGTAAAGTAGGCAAGCGTAATGTGGGTTGGTCCTGAGTTACTGGCGGATTAAAAGGATTCCCGGGACCAGTGTCTGGAGGAACCGCGTTATTAACCGGGTTGTGAGGTTGAGCAGGCGGGGTAGGATTCGGATTAGCATATTCTGGGACAGTGTCGTCCAAATAGGAAGAAAGGAAAATTTCAGCTGCGGTCGGTTTATGACGTAGCTTAGTCGGGACCAATGGTGGCGGTAAATTACAGGGTGTTTCCGGGATCGCCTTAGGCAGGCCCTCGGCGAGAAGGGGATACATGCCTTTAATAAGGGCATTTCTTTGTCGGTCTGACTGTTCTGCTCTAACTCGTTCACCTTCTTCTAGTAATTCCCTTTCTTGGGCTTTTTCTGACGATTCCCTACTTAGTTCTGCTTTCCTGAATTATTTTTCTGTTCTTTTATGCGATTCTTTACGCCACAATTCTATGGCATCTTTCTGGGATTGTCTGGCTTTCTTTTTCCATAATGCTTCCTCTTCTCTCATGATGCATTCAGCATCCCAAGTTCCTGAAACAGGCCATCTATATTTCTCTTCTAGATTTTTGGTATAATCTACCCATAAGTCTAGGTACAGTATGGCATCTAAGCCATGTTTATGATACATGAAATGTCCAGGACTATCCCTAGGAGGGACAGGAACTGATTCCTCGAGTATCCCTTTTCTGGTTCCTATCTGACGTAACTTTGAAAACAGAGGCATATTTGAACGTACTTGAACTTGAACACAATAAACACAGTAATGAATAGCAAAACAAATCATTCATACCACGACATCAAAACACATTAAAAACAGTTCGAACAGATACTACCTAGTACATCGAAAACATGATACATCGAAAACATAATACTGGAAATCTCGAGAGACTATACTAGAAAACAGAATTACTGGATGCACTGCTAAAACAGTACAGAACATACCGGCCTCATAAAGAGACACGTCATACCGTATCCACCTAGGTGAACACGTCGGACCGGATCTGTGTACCCAGACCCGTCTGGACCGGGCACAAATTAATGAACCCGTCTAGATGCGTCCCCAGCAACGGTACTCACCGGGAAGCAATACTGAAGGCCTCGGACTGGACTGGACTGGACTGATACGACGTCTGGTTACTGCTACGCACTACGCATGCGCTTCGGAAACAGGTGGGCCTCCGGATACCTCGGACCTTGCTCTCTCTCGGCTTGGGCTCTGGTCGGAACTCGCCGCATTCCTCACCGCCTCGTCTGGATGCCGGACCGCAGTCTCCGTCTCCTCCGTGGGCCTGAGGGAGATTAAGCAGGAAAACCTGCAGGTGCGCAGAAGGGGTCCGTCACGGCTGTAGAAGGGTCAGGGGGCCTGCGTTACATCGCCGGCGCGTGGGGAAGGGGCTAGTCCCTATTCGGGCGCCATTATGTGGTAAATAAATAAATTACCGGTACTATTTTTCTATGCATTAAATGGAAAAAAGATAGCTCAATAAATAAGAGGCAGAGTCCGTGGTATCTGAGTCATACGGGCTTTAATTAAGTGGCTCGAGCCAATGGATATCGGGTTCCATCACCTACTAAGGTTCAGGAAGGGACAATCTCGACCTCGATCTCAACATTTCATTAACATCATTCAATATATATAGTAAAACCATACAGTTGCATTGAATACAGTAGGCGTAACAAGTGACAAACGAAAGATAAGAACATATGGGCGTGAAAAGAAGGCGTGCACAGGGCGTGCACGGAGGTGTGTGATGTAGACGTCACAGAAGTGTCATAAGTGGGTGGATACATGGAGGGGGCTTTATGGGCAGCTGGAACCTTTAACCTACTGGTGCGCGCAAAACGAGTCATGACGTGTAACTGGGGAGAGCTGGGGGGCGCTGACTCCTAGCACTAGTAGAGGAGACTAAAGTCTGGGATGTCAGAACGACCTGTACCTATAGCGTATCTGATATCTTGTGTTTGGGGAACATGTTGCTTGATTCTAAAAGTCATCAGGGCAAAGGCTACTTGTCACTAAAGGCTAGTGTGTGCATATATTTCTTCATGTATTGCATGAGCTATGAATCTTCTATGGATACTAATTCAGTAATTCACTTGCATGGAGACAGAAAGACTAGACTGTAGATGGATATGTTTATGCTGTTCGTTAGCTAGGAATGTGAAGCCGGGGAGCTGAACAGATAACTGTAGGCATAACATATTCTTGGCAGGCAGGCCAGGCCGAGCCGGGCACCGCGTTGCTTGGCAGGAAGTAAGTGAAGGGTCAGGGATGCGGGCGGGGCTGCATCTCTCGGAGCAGTTTCAGGAGACATGAGGCCTGAATCTGGTGTCCGGCCTCTGTGGGGCCTAGAAACGGGTGCATCTCGAAGATTTATCGTGCACCATGTAAATACGTTGGCAACATAGGCCTGAAAGCCTAATTCACGTCGCTTTCACGGAGGACTGGATAACTGACATATTAACGTTGGACGCAACTGGAAATGCGTCTTTATTATCGGCCATGGAGGGAAAAGGCATAGAAAGTATGCACATATATATTACAAGTTGGGGAACACGTAGGGACACATGACAGGGCAAAATTCAATTTTCCTCAGCGGGACAGAGGTGGAGACCTGGTCCCTCCCTGCTTGTTCACGTAGTGCATACTGGTGGTGTTGTCTGTTTGGATTAGCACTGACTCCCCGTGAACAACTGGGAGGAAGGACTTGAGCGCTAGAAAGATCGCCATAAATTCTAGTCTGTTGATATGTCAAGTGCGCAGCGTCGGCGACCACTTGCCCTTGATGGAGAGACCCTGGAGATGAGCGCCCCACCCCTCTAAGGAGGCGTCCGTCGTCAGCGTAAGGTCTGGAGCATGATCGAGGAAGGACACACCCATTTCCAGATTTGCGGGCTGCGCCCACCAAAGCAGGCTCATTTTCATGCGGGCTGTGACGGCAACTAGGTCGTTGAAGGATCCGGAGACCTGACGCCACTGTAAGTCCAGTTCTTCCTGAATAGGACGGGTGCGCAGCCTGCAATTTGGGATCAGTGCGATACAAGATGAAGCCATTCCCAAGAATGATTTTAACGTCCGAACAGAAACGGACTGTTTTCGTCAAATGAGTGAGACCAGACGAAGGATCTTTAGACGCCGCTCTTCCGAGACAAACGCTTTTGAGAGCTGCGTGTCTAGGATCGCTCCCAGGAATGATCTGGTCTGCAGAGGTGCAAACTGTGACTTCTCGATGTTGATGGTCAACCCCAGAGAGCGAAACACTTGCTGGCAAAGGTGCGTGTCCCGACCCAGCTGATGGTGGCTTTGAGACTTGAGAAGGCAATCGTCTAAATAGGGAAAGATCTGAACTCCTTGTCGACGCAGGTGAGCCACCACTGGGGCCAGTACCTTCGTGAACACACGAGGAGCTGAACGCAGTTCGAAGGGTAGAACTTTGAACTGAAAATGCATTGGTCCCACTTTGAAACGCAGGTACTGGCGATGTTGTTTGATTATCGGAACATGAAAGTATGGGTCTTGAAGATCTATGGTGGTCATAAAATCCTCGCTGGATAGAAGACGCAGGACTTCCAGTAACGTCAGCATACGGAATGTTTGAGACTTCAGGAACTGGTTGAGAGCCCTCAAATCCAGAATGGGTCGCCAATCTCCGTTCTTCTTGAGTATGAGGAAGAATCGAGAGTAAAAACCCTTCCCTCTTTGATGTTTCGGGACCACTTCGACTGCACCCTTTAACACAAGAAGACGGACCTGATGGTAAAGCTTCTCGAGATGTGGAGGAGGTGAGCCACGAGGTGGAGTGCAAGGAGGAATCTCTGTAAACTCCAGGGTATGACCCCGTTTGACAATGTCCAAAACCCAGCGGTCCGGGGTGATCGAGGACCACTGGGAATAAAACAGACAGATTCGTCCTCCAACACTTTGAGAGCGGCAAAAGTCATTGGCGTTTCTGATTGGCGCCACGATAGGACGACTTTCCTCTATATGATTTGGAGGGTTGTTGACGAGACTGCTGATTGGGCGTGTAACGTTGGCCGCTCTGATTGTAGGAGCGGTATTGTTGCCCACCTCGAAAGTTGGAAGAAGTGCCGCGTCCGCGCGCACCTCGAAAGGACTGCTTCCGAAATTGCAGCGTGCCCAAGGACTTTGCCGTATCGGTGTCCTTCTTGATGGACTCAAGGGCATCATCGATATGGGATCCGAATAACGATTCCCCATCATATGGCATATCCAGTATTTTGGCTTGGACTTCCTGCCGGAAGGAGGTGGACTTCAGCCAGCCTTGTCGTCGGAGTGCAGCCGCACTTGCCAGGAGGCGGAAACCTGTGTTAGCAATATTGACTGCACAGTCGATTATTTCTTCCGATGCCCTTTGACCATCGCGGAGAATCTGTTGTGCGTCAGCCTTGGAAGCATCAGGGATGAGTGCCATGTAATCTGCAATGTCTGACCACATCTGCCGGTCATAACGGTCCAAGATGGCTAAGGCATTGGCGGCCCGGACAGATGTTGAAGCCATCGTTGAGAACTTGTGGCCAATTGCATCTAAGCGTCGACCCTCTCTATCCGGAGGGGCTGTGATTTGGGACGCTGAATTCCGTGCTCTACGCTGTGCGGCCTGAGTCACGACAGAGTCCGGCTTGGGATGAGAAATCACCAAGCTGGAAAACCAGTTGGGGCCTTGTACTTCTTTTCAAGGCGCGGAATCTGAGCAGGTAAGGAATTCGGAGCATTCATTAGTTTAATGCCCTCTTTCCAAACGAAATCAATAATAGGGATTGTGTGTACCTGCTTATAAGGTTTATCTTTAAAGTCATAAAGAAAACAATCCTCCTCGCGTTGTGATCGTGGAAGTTTGAAACGCTGAGCCGCTTTATCCATTAAAAGATGGAAACTGGCGATGTCTACTGGTTGCGACTCACTCGAGGTACCAGGTTGAGGAGAGGGCGTTTGCGCCCGATAATCATCCCATTCGGCCATATCCTGGTCGCCTGCCTCATCATCCGTGTTGTCTGGGACTTCACCGTCCTCCCGTTCTGCGTTCGCCTCCTCATCATCCGCATCCCGCGGGTATACAGTGGTATGGATGCTAATTGATCTATGAACCTGAGACGAAGGCGCAGGTGGTACGATAGGAGGCAATGAAGGAGGAGGTAGTACCACAGGAGCTAGAGATTGCGCAGGTGTAGTCTGCGGTGTTGCAGGAAAACGGCGGTTGTAATCGTCCAGCATATGTTGGAGATTAGAAATTAAGGTCAAAGGAATGGTGGCGACAGGAGCTTGAGTAAAATGCTCCTCTTGTTGAAAATCGGGGTCACCGCCATCGTCAGAATCTGTGTCCTGACATTTAATTATTAAATCAGAGGGACTATGTGCTGCCCCAAATGTGCCCTCTTCATGCTCCGAGTCTGTATCATGCTCAGATGTAGTTGCGAACATCGGAGAAGGTGGTTGAGGCTCTGGATCAGAGATTTGTTGGCAGGGTACTGTAGTGCGAGGATGTGAAGATTTAGAGGTCTTCAATGGCAGTAACGGCATAGATGCGAACGAAATTGGTGCGGCCGTCGACGGAGCCGTCGCCGGTAACGTCGACGAGGCTGATTTAGCTGTTGCCAACGGTAATTTTGAAGAGACCTTCGTAGACGGAGTGGTCGTGGACGGGGTCGTCGACGGTGTCATTGTCGACGGCGATCCACTGTAGATCAAGTCGGCGACGGGGTCGCCGGCGACGGGGTCGTCGTCGATGCTGGTACTGACTCTGTAGGCGGAGTCTTCGTCGACGGGCCTGTCTTCGTCGACGAGAACTTCTTCGTCGACGAGATCTTGGTCGACGGTGTCTTCGCCGACGAGGCTTTAGTCGACGGCGTCGACGACGACGATGTCTTCGGGTCTTTCGTCGACGAGGATTCTCTCTTCTTTGTCGACGAGATAGGAATCGTCGACAGGACAGGTTTAGACGGCAACGAAACCCTCGTCGACGTCGAGGCTGACGACGAAACCATCATCGACGATGAGAATGCTGAAGTGGTAGTCAGCGTCGTCGTCGAAAATGCAGGCAATGCTGTTCTCGTCGTCGGAATGCTCGTCGACGCTCCCGTTGACGGCGGAACTTTAAGAGGTGTGAAAACACCTTGAGAGGCAGCCAAAGACGCCTGAGAGCCAGGTCTTGTGGGCGTAGAGGTGGTAGGAGTGGCAGAAGACACCACAGGAGCCACAGACAAGGCTAATTTAGGCTTCTTGAGGAAAGGAGAAGGAACCTCCTGAACACTACCACGCTTTGAGGCTGCTGAAGAGAAACCAGAACGTAAACTTTCTGCGTCGGACAGTACAGACTCCTTGTCCTTAAGACGTTTCAGCCAAAGGAGTAGACGGCCTTCCCTGTCCTTAAGAGTTTTGGTAGAAAAGGTTCTACAAAACTTGCAGCTGCCAGCCTCATGATCCGGGTACAAACAATAAATACACTTCTGGTGGGGGTCCTTTTCAAAAAGGTGCAGCTTCCCACAAGAAGAGCAGGGTCTAAATAAAGAATTCTTACTTGACATGTTGTAGAAATTTCTGGAACTAGAAGAATAGAGATGAAAACTGAGCAGAGCTCAGGGAGACTCCCTTCACACGACGTGCGGTAGAAAATCTGAGGGCTTGAACTTCTGAGGAGAAGGTTCTAGAGGGTGCTGGCGCCTGATTGGCTGCAGTTTGGACCAACAAAATGACACTAATGTGTTACAAATAGTTTTTTCTCTTTGCCTTGCATTCCTATGTAGGAATCGTTTTTAGAGGATTTCAGTTGTATTTCCTTTCTTTTTCTTGTATTATGTTTATATATATTTATATATATATTTAGTATTATTGCTATTTTATTTACCGTGGGACTCCCACTTCGACGACGGGGAATATTCAAGCATGTGAAACTATGAAAGACACCCCTAATACTGGAGAACAATGATTAAAGATTCTCATTAATTATCGATCCATAAAAATACATGCTGCCCACCTAAAAAAGCTTATTGCCTTGAAAAAGCCCGCGGAGGGCGAAACGCGCGTCGGATGTGATGGATGTGACAAGAAAAGTATTAATAAAAGAACATTGAATATTAATGAACATAGTGCATTTCTATTGTGGATCAAAGGAACAATTGATTTATCGTATTGACGTGGCCGGATGCCCTTTGGATAATAGTAACTAAAAAGGATGTGCCCTGGTGGTTGTCTATAAATTGTATATGACACTCTGCCTTACCTCGAGTGGGCAGGGGATCATAGATTGGTGCTAAAAGGTGGATGAGCACTACATCGGGTTTGCACTCCAACAGAGTGAAACAAATTGACACTGTATAAAAACATAACAAGGGGGATATTTTATTTTATTTATTTATGCTGATCGTGCTATAGCAAATCCGCCACTTGTGTATTGTCAGGCTGTGTGTATAAACTGGTTTTATTCCATTAAGAAATGCAGGCAAGAGGTTCACGTTACCTACGCGTTTCAGCTCTAACAAGCCTTGGTCACGGGAAAAGTCTCTCTGTATTAAATAATGCCAACATGGTTTTTAAAGGCAGGGCGTATTTCCTCTTCAGAGCACGCATGAAGAAACAGTAAAACAACTTTTTAATTTAAGGAGAGTAGCGTTATTCAAAATTATAACTTCAATGTTTTACGCTAAAAATCTTTATTTATAATCTCATGTTAACTTTGTTTAAACACAACAGCCAGAAATAGGAAAATCATTCCTTTCTGCATCCCTTACTTGCCTTCCCATGTTTCTCTTGAAGGAAATCCTTTCTTTTATCCGAAGGGGCAAAGCAGTCAGGGTCCAATAAATCCAACTTCACCACCATTTGCTTTGTTACGAGCCCCAGACCGTAACAGGATGGCCAGTGTCTCTGGAACTAAACTTCCCGAAAATAAAAGCACACACTTTCTCCTTTGTCTGTCCTTGATAAGAAGTACACCGGCTCATGCTGTGTGTATTAAATTGGTTTTATTCCATGAACACATGCAGACAAGAGGTACACATTCCCTACACGTTTCAGATCTAACAAGCCTTGATAACGGGAAAAGTCTCTCTGTATTCAAAAATGCCCACACGCTATAAAACCTTATTTATCATTTAAAAGTTGTTTTCCGTTGCGAAAAATGTCCTGTGTGCTCATATGCACTTTCAGCTTGCACATCTCACTTTAACTTTGTTTAAACATAACAGCCAGCAATATGAAAATTATTCCTTCCTGCATCCCTTACTTGCCTTCCCATGTTTCTCTTGAAGGAAATCATATACCTGTTCAACAAATAAAACCGTTTCTGAAGTGATTCCGAGCGTCCGTCAATAAACAGCTGACAGCGTTCCTCGAGGCAAATGGCTCCCCGACCCATCCCTGTCCAGATTTCGAGCCAACCACAGCACCGAGACTGCCCTCATCGCAGCCACCGACGTCATCAGGACCCTGCTTGACAACGGGGAAACAACCGCTCTCATCCTCCTAGACCTCAAACCCGCCTTTGATACAGTCTGCCATCGCATCCTAATAACCCGCCTCCACAACGCCGGGATCCAAGGTAATGCCCTGGACTGGATCACCTCGTTCCTCTCCAACAGAACACAGAGAGGCCACCTTCCGCTCAGCGGCCACCGAGATCATCTGCGGCGTACCCCAAGGCTCTTCGTTCAGCCCAACCCTCTTCAATATCTACTTGAGCCCCCTCGCCGCCATCACACGCAAACACAACCTCAACATCATCTCATATGCCGACGACACCCAGCTGATACTTTCCCTCACCAAAGACCCAGCCACCGCCCAATCCAACCTCCAGGAAGGAATGAAAAACGTCGCGGAATGGATGAAACTCAGCCGTCTCAAACTGAACTCAGACAAGACAGAGGTCTTCATCATCTGACCATCCCCATCCCCCTGGGACGACTCCTGGTGGCCCACAGCACTAGGCACCGCGCCGACACCCACAAACCACTCACGCAACCTGGGATTCATCCTAGACTCCTCCCTCACGATGACCAAGCAAGTCAACGCCATCTCATCCTCATGCTTCAACACCCTGTGCATGCTCCGAAAGATCTTCTGGTGGATCCCCACCGAAACCAGAAAGACAGTCACCCAGGCCCTCGTCACCAGCCGACTGGACTACGGGAACGCCCTCTACGCAGGAACCACAGCCAAACTTCAGAAAAGGCTCCAACGCATACAGAACGCATCCGCACGACTCGTCCTCGACATCCCTCGCCACAGCCACATATCTGCCCACCTGAGAGAACTGCACTGGCTTCCCGTCAGCAAAAGGATCACCTTCAGGCTCCTCACCCACGCACACAAAGCGCTCCACAACACGGGCCCGAATACCTCAACAGCCGCCTCACGTTCCACACTCCAACCCGCCAGCTCCGCACCGCCAGCCTCGCCCTCGCCAGCGTACCATGGATTCCCAGAACCACCGCCGGAGGAAGATCATTCTCTTACCTGGCTGCCAAGACGTGGAACTCCTACCCACCCACCTACGGCTGACCCGGGACCATCTCACCTTCAGGAAACACCTCAAGACCTGGCTTTTCGAGCAGTAGCAGCACCCCCTCCTCCCCTCAGTGCCTTGAGACCCTCAATGAATACCCTAAGAAAGTTCCAATCAATAAGGATTCCTGGAAAAGGACGCACAGAGTAAGGAAGAAATGGAAAAAGGACATGTAGATGCTAAATTACAGGCAAGTGTGTAAATCCTCCGTATTACTGAGCCCTCCCGGAGTTTTGCTGTTCATATTCAGGATATAGCGTGTTTCTAGTTTAGGTAGCAAATGTTCCCTGTCACCACCCCTTTTAGTTTTAGGTATGGCATCAATTACATAATATGAGAAGGCTTGAAGATTATTGTTGTGTACTTCTCGAAAGTGCCTGGCAACCGGATAAGTAGGGTCATTGTTGTTAATGGCCCTTATGTGTTGCAGAATTCTTTTACTTGCAGGTAATTTAGTGCTGCCACGGGGTCCGGTAGCAGGAGACGCTAGGTGCAAAACGGGTGGCAGGCGTTGCGGGCGGTGTGCCATTGTCGCTTTCCCCCCCCCTCCCGAGACCCATGGGGTGTGGATCTTGTGCATTACAAACAGTACAGGGACCTCAAATTGAAGGTTTCCCATCACTTTTGTTTGGTTTTTGCACTTTATTTTACACACTTGTTTTTAACTTTCATGTCCTCTGGTAAGGGTGGGCCTTAGCGCGCCCATACCGCCGAGGTACACCACCTGACGGTCCTGATGAAAGTCCAGTAAATGACACATAGACGGGCAGAAACATGTTGACCCCACTTTAAGTGGAAACAACCGAGTCATTAACAGGTAAGTTTCCCACACATATTTTACTTATGTCAAACTGACCATTGAATACAATGTTTTCCGTATGGTACAGTTTCTGACATTTTTAATTCACATTTCTTTTTGACACTTTTGCCACAAAGAACCTGCTCCGCAGTAATCTGGCGTTGTAGCACACCAGGGAGGCATTCGGCTTCTCCTGGTGGGCCCGATGATGAAGCATGTCACCACCCAGGGTGGTGAGTACGGGCTTCCTAAAAAATAAAAAATAAAAAAATAAAAACCCGCTGATTTCCACTGTGACTTCTTCAGGGAGATCTCTTCTCTGTGTCTAGTGCTTACACACTTCTCTCACGACACTCTTTTGTTGTTTTACAAGATTTAACAGGGGGACCAAGAGTGTCCTTTTCCCTCTCTCTCAATTTGTTATTACTAATGTATTTTAAAGGACATGTTCATTCCAATATATAAATTGCAAATTCTGGCTTGCAGTGGAGGGATTTGTTGATCTTAATCTCCTTCTCACTGAAAGCAGTGCAATAGCTTTTTTTGTTAGTGCCATATTGGCAAGATTTGCACTTAGTGAAGCCATTAGGAACCGGCAACCAATTGGGAGATACAGACGATTCTGGGCTGCTAGAAACCAGATCGCTATACATGGAGGGTGCTCTTTTGAACGTGATGTTCGATTTAACAGGTAGTTCAGCACCTATAATCGGATCGGTCTTCACCAGAGCCCAATTTTTCTGTATGATTTTTTTGATGGTTTTTTCTTGGGCGCTGTATGCGATTATAAGTCTCACAGTATCGGGACTAGTTTCAGTCGGCAGAGCATTGTCTCTAAGTTTCTTAGGAATACGAAGGTCATTTCTATCTAATTCCTGAGTTTTGTTTATGGCATCTTGTATAGTCTTCAAAGGGTATCCTCTTGCCAAAAACCTAATTTTACTGCGCTGTTGGGCCTCTGTCAGGGCTTTGAGGTTACTGCAGATTCTTTTTATAGGTAGCATCTCCCCATAGGGGATGCTATGTACTAAGTGTCTCGGGTGGAAACTCAAAAAGTGTAAAACTGAGTTCCCTGCAGTTTCTTTTCTAGAAAGCCTGGTTTCCACTCTGTTTTTGTCAATGTGTATTTCTACATCTAGAAAATTGATTTTAATATTGCTCATAGTGGAGGTAAAATTCAAGTTGACATCATTTTTGTTAATCAGATCTACAAAATGAGTAGCTTGTTCTTGAGTCAAAAGGTTCACAGGTTCAAAATAAGCTTTATTCGATATTCAAAAAGAAATATCATATAAGCATACATAGTTATAACTGTTATAAAAATAGACATAAAATTTCAGTTTAAAATCATCAATTACACAGTTAAAAAGTTTAAAATTCAGAAGTAAGAGAGGACAAAAGGCAATATTAAAAAACAGCATCAATATCACACAGACCATTCTAAAAATTGTTGGTAGCACACAGTTCACGGCATCCCCTTTTACCAAAATTTATAGTTCCATGTCGCTTGCCTTAGGGACGGGTAGGGTCGGGGGCCGGGATAAAAATCGTGCAAGTCCCATATGCGAATGGGACCATCTCCCTCTTTGGGTTGGGAGGATCGCAAATAGGGGACAATATTCATAGTTTTGAATTTAATTAAAATAAGGTCGCCCGGGATGTCTTTGGCCGACGTACCAAGCCACCCCACCCTCCTGACCCTCAAAATGCCGCCATCTAAAGCAGGTGGCAATGGTCTGTGTTGTTTTAGCCAGGAGATGGTTTTATTTAACAAGTCCTGATGGGATTCAAATTTGCCCTGAATCGGTGCAGGGACCCCAGAAAGAACAGTCACGTAGGGGGCAGCTTCTGGAGGTAAATTGATCCAATTCCTGCGTTCATGTGCAAACCTGGGTAGTCTATGGGGTGCAGGTACGGAGTTAGAAATAATGCTGTTCTGGCCTCTTGGATTGGGTGGAGAGATGAGAGGTTCAGGGATTCGAGCTTTCATAGGTGTCGTGGGTTTGAAGTTTTCTTTGTTGCAGGGGAGAGTAGAGTGAATGGGTGCGGCAGTTGTTTCAGTGGCGATAGGATTTCTAGATAATTTATTTTCAATACTAGTCAGCCTGTCTCCCAGCTCATTGATTTTAGTAATCAAAGGTGATAGTGTGGTTGTTAACAAATGTTCAATCTGTGCCAGTAGGGTCAATTGAGGTGGTGAGACTGGGTCAGGTGTTTTATTCATCGCCTCAGTTGGAAAAATTATTAATGGTAAATTGGAGGGTTGTGGTGAGGGACTAGTGCACATTTTGTCTGTATTCACAATGTCAATGTCATTTACCTCATCGGCATCTCTGTCCACTATAAGGGGAGTAGATACATTCTGGGCGTAGTTCGTGCCACACAGGGCGTTCAACTCCTCCCAGATGGACATGATGTGAAAACAGTGCAATGTCAGAATCGGTATGAAAACAATACAGTACCTCCAACTTTGTAACAGCCAAATGGGGTGGCCCGTCCCGGCCTCTTCGTGCCTCTGAGGGCCACAGAGGGCCCGCCCTTTGCCCGGGCTTAGCCCGGCGCCGTCCCGCGCGCGTCCCGCGTTGCGGGAGGTGTTCCGCGGTCTTGAGGCGCCTCCAGGCGCAGCGGGAGCGTCACGAGCGCGCCAGGACCCGGGGCTGCTGGGAAATGTAGGCGTTCACTGCCCGCCTTGGCCAGGAGAGTCCCAGGTGAGTCCCCGTGGCTCCGCTTGGTCCGTTGCCTTTGCCGTTGCCCTCACGGCTGGATTAGTGGAGGGATTGCCCGGCCGTTCCCCTCACGGCTCCCCGCCACTGCAGGTGAGTTCAAAGAATGCCCCCAGGCCCGCTCGGCGCTCCGCGGTCTTGAGGCGCCTCCAGGCGCAGCGGGAGCGTCACGAGCGCGCCAGGACCCGGGGCTGCTGGGAAATGTAGGCGTTCACTGCCCGCCTTGGCCAGGAGAGTCCCAGGTGAGTCCCCGTGGCTCCGCTTGGTCCGTTGCCTTTGCTGTTGCCCTCACGGCTGGATTAGTGGAGGGATTGCCCGGCCGTTCCCCTCACGGCTCCCCGCCACTGCAGGTGAGTTCAAAGAATGCCCCCAGGCCCGCTCGGCGCTCCGCGGTCTTGAGGCGCCTCCAGGCGCAGCGGGAGCGTCACGAGCGCGCCAGGACCCGGGGCTGCTGGGAAATGTAGGCGTTCACTGCCCGCCTTGGCCAGGAGAGTCCCAGGTGAGTCCCCGTGGCTCCGCTTGGTCCGTTGCCTTTGCCGTTCCCCTCACGGCTGGATTAGTGGAGGGATTGCCCGGCCGTTCCCCTCACGGCTCCCCGCCACTGCAGGTGAGTTCAAAGAATGCCCCCAGGCCCGCTCGGCGCTCCGCGGTCTTGAGGCGCCTCCAGGCGCAGCGGGAGCGTCACGAGCGCGCCAGGACCCGGGGCTGCTGGGAAATGTAGGCGTTCACTGCCCGCCTTGGCCAGGAGAGTCCCAGGTGAGTCCCCGAGGCTCCGCTTGGTCCGTTGCCTTTGCCGTTCCCCTCACGGCTGGATTAGTGGAGGGATTGCCCGGCCGTTCCCCTCACGGCTCCCCGCCACTGCAGGTGAGTTCAAAGAATGCCCCCAGGCCCGCTCGGCGCTCCGCGGTCTTGAGGCGCCTCCAGGCGCAGCGGGAGCGTCACGAGCGCGCCAGGACCCGGGGCTGCTGGGAAATGTAGGCGTTCACTGCCCGCCTTGGCCAGGAGAGTCCCAGGTGAGTCCCCGTGGCTCCGCTTGGTCCGTTGCCTTTGCCGTTCCCCTCACGGCTGGATTAGCGGAGGGATTGCCCTGCCGTTCCCCTCACGGCTCCCCGCCACTGCAGGTGAGTTCAAAGAATGCCCCCAGGCCCGTTCGGCGCTCCGCGGTCTTGAGGCGCCTCCAGGCGCAGCGGGAGCGTCACGAGCGCGCCAGGACCCGGGGCTGCTGGGAAATGTAGGCGTTCACTGCCCGCCTTGGCCAGGAGAGTCCCAGGTGAGTCCCCGTGGCTCCGCTTGGTCCGTTGCCTTTGCCGTTCCCCTCACGGCTGGATTAGTGGAGGGATTGCCCGGCCGTTCCCCTCACGGCTCCCCGCCACTGCAGGTGAGTTCAAAGAATGTTCTTGAGTCCCATCCCACACTAAAAACAAATCATCAATGTACCTAAAATAAAGTTTCACATGGTCATCAAAACGTCGTTTGTGTGTGCCCTCAAGAACCAGCTCCTCCCACCAGCCCATGAATAAACAGGCATAGCTGGGGGAGAAGCTGGCTCCCATCACCACGCCCCGTATTTGCTGAAAAAAAGTTTGGTAAAATAGAAACATGTTGTTATTTAAACAAAAGCTAATAATATTTAACAGCATGATATCGTGTTGGGGGCAAGGTGTTTTGGTCTTGTTAAAATAGAATTCCACTGCACGCAGGCCATCTTTGTTGTCTATGCATGTGTACAAAGAGGACACTTCTAAAGTAAAAAGATAATTGTTGGAGTTCTTGAAGTAACACAGGACACAAGAGGATTCAAGAATAGTGCTGTTTAATGGCCATCCACTCTCCTCACTGAGTTATACTCCAACATTCTACAATGAGCTTCAGGGTGGAAGATTCCAACAGGGGCAAAGGAGAGGGGTGGACGGAACATACCAATTAAGTTAATTGTAACACATCTCCCTGCCTATATTTAGAACATTTGTAAGGAGAGAAAAATGAGTGTGGGGTAATGGTAGGCTGGGCGTACTAGCAGAGAAACCAATATGCCTAACAGAACAATTAAGATCGTACTCTTACAATATTATCATAACTCCACCATTGACCATTTTCAAACTGTACCACATTTTTCAACACTTTTACAATTTTACAGGTAGAGTGAAATTTGCTGGGGGCAGTTCCTGACTTGACACTTCTTCTGGCTTGCGCCATGTCTCCCACCTCCCATTTTTTGCACTTTACTTCATGTTTTTGATCATACCATTGTTTGTATTTCGATTGATGTTGTTTGACCTTCTCTCCAGCTTCCTCCCAATCAACTTCCTTAACTTCACCACCTTTTAGCCAACAGGGATTTAATTTGGTGCCTGGTTCCTTCCCACGTAGAGACACAAAGGGAGAGACCCCCGTTACTTTGTTGGGTGATGTGTGATAGGCCCACAGACAATCCCTCAAAGAGTTTTCAACATCAAGACCATTTACAGTAGCTAGTTGAATATTTTCTTTAATGACTCTATTAGCTCTCTCCACCATTCCATTTGCTTTCGGACAATAGAGAGCTGTGGTTTCATGCTTTATACCTAACAATTTAAAAAAATCCAGCATCTCCTCAGAGGTGAATTGTACCCCATTGTCAGTTATTAGTGTGGAAGGGATACCTTCCTCGCTGAACACTTCTTTTAGAAATTGGATCACTGATTTGGTGTTGATGCTATGTACGAACTTTTGCTTGATCCAGTGTGAAGTATAATCAATCAGGACCAACATGAATTTTCTCTGCAGAACTTGAATCTGCATTGGCCCAATGATGTCCATTGCCAACTTGCTCCATGGCTTGGTTGGAACGCTTACTGGAGACAATGGAGATTTGTATATTACTTTTGTCTTATCACTTTTTTCACACGCTCCACAATCTTTTACTACTTCTTCCGTTATGGCATCCATTCTAGGAAACCAGAAATTTGTTCTTACTCTTGCCTTAGTGGCACTGCGTCCAAGGTGGCCTTCATGTGCCAAATCAATGACTCTCTTTCTCAGTTCTTTAGGAGGTATCACTCTATTATTTCGATAAATTTTCCCTCCTATAGTACTCAGTTCATCTCTGACTTCCCAAAAATCTTCCACTCCTGCCTCTACATCTTTCTTCTTGTTTGGCCATCCATTCTTGATCATTTCTTTTAAGATACTGAGCTCATTGTCCTTCTCCATACCATCTTCCCACTCCATTTCTGTGATGGCAGGAAAATCCATCATCATTATAGGACTGTCCAAAGCTTCCTCTGTAACATCTTCTTCTGGAAGAGGTGATCTAGATAGAAAATCAGCAATGATATTTTCTTTGCCCGGCACATGTTCAATCTTGAAATTGAAATGTTCTAGCCCCAGTATCCATCTGCTGATGCGTGGGGTGCAGTTCTCCAATCCTTTCACAGAAAATATATATGTGAGGGGCTTGTGATCTGTACGTATAGTAAATCTTAAACCCCATAGAAAAAACTTAAAATGTCTGACTGCCCAGAAACACGCCAAAGCTTCTCGTTCGATTACCGAATAGTTCTTTTCTGGTGGAGAGAGACTTCTAGACGCATAGGCAATAATCTTTTCATCAGTTCCATTTTTCTGAACAAGAGTAGCACCTAGACCATAGTTTGATGCATCAGTAGTCAGAATAGTCTTCTTGGTAGCATCAAAAGTTCCAAGAGCTGGGGAGTTGACTAAATCTTCCTTCAACGCATTAGCAACTGCCTCCTGTTCCTCGTTCCACACAAAGCCTTGTTTTTTCTTAACATCTCTCTCATGGATTCACACTTAGTAGCAAGATTTTCCACATATTTTGACATGTATTCCATGAGTCCCAAAAATGACTTTAACTCCTCTTTGTTTCTTGGGTTAGGAGCTTCTTTAACTGCCCGGATCAAACTGCTCTTTGGTCTAAATCCTTTCTCTGAAATTGCATGGCCCAAATATTCCACTTGTTGGACTTTTATTTTACACTTTTCTTTCTTGACTGTTAATCCAGCATCTGTGAGTCTTTGGAAAACTTGCCTCAACACACCATCATGTTCCTCTGAATTTTTTCCATAAACTAATATGTCATCTTGGAAACACATTGTGCGTTCCACACCCTCCAGAATTTTTTGCATAGCTCTTTGGAAAATAGCAGCAGCCGATGCAAGGCCAAAAGGCATTCTTTTGAACATGAAAGCACCAAAAGGTGTGATAAATGCCGTGAGTGGCCTTGAATCTGGATGTAATTCGATCTGGTGGTATGCCATGGATAGATCTATTACACTGAAATACTTTGCAGGGCCCATGGTGCTTAGCATTTCATTTATCACTGGCAAGGGATGTCTCTCTACCCAAATACAATCATTTAAACTGCGTAAGTCCACACAGAGGCGGATGCCCTCTCCATTGGGTTTGGCTGCCAAAACAATTGGAGCCAGCCATTCGGAACAGTCTATGGGTTGAATTATATTCATATCACATAACTTTTGCAACTCATTTTTCAAAGGTTCTCTCAATTTATAAGGCACAGTACGCAGACCATGTACCACAGGTTTAGCATTTTGTTTTAGTTTAATCCTATGCTGGAAATTGTGCAAACATCCCAGTTCCTCTTTAAACAGTTGTTTGAAATCATCATAACTCTTTTCTGCCCCAGGAAACTTCTCTGTGAGTAACACTTGTTCTGCACTATTAGGATCCAATATGATTCCCAATTCTTTTTGATGAACCCATCCCAAAAGGTTAGAACCTGACGTCACCACATATACAGTACCATAGGTTTTCCTATCCTTGAATTGTATCTGCACATCTTTCATGCCCAAAAGGGGAATAATACCCTTGTTATAACCTGAGGGGGAAATATCTGGGGACTTAAGCTCACTGATCTTATTCTTGCCAGTGGACATATAATCATCCTTATTTATTAAAGTGAACGGAGAACAGGAATCTGCAAACATTTCAACCAAATCATCATTAATTAGTACATCACATTTAGGATAAATAGAATTTACAGATTCATTGACATCTTTCACTTGCAAGGTAATTTTCTCTACTTTTTGTTCAATGCATTTCACCTCTCTACTAGTGGCCCTCTCTGTATTCTTATCATGTTCCCTGACGTGCAACTCTCCATCGCGACACACTCTGGCAAAATGCCCCCTTCTATTGCATTTCTTACATGTGACATACTTGGCAGGGCATTGAAAATAGGTAGCAAAATGGTTGTTGCTACCACAACGGTAACACTTGGGACCTTTCTCTTTATAATGTATCCTGGTGTTAACATTTTCTTTAACCTCTTGGATGCTATGGGAATTCCCCTGCTGTGCTGGGATTTCGTGATCCTCATTGGTTTATGACGAGCTGGGCTCGTCATGAGCGTGCGAGGAGGCTACTGCATGACGAGCCCAGCTCGCCATGAGCGTGGAAGGGGTTAACCCTCATCTTATACACATCATACCTGTCCTCTTGATTATCAATGGTGGCTACCGTCTCCCCATCAGGCTTCATTTCCTTCACACACCTAGCTGTGTGTTCCACTGACTTGGCAATTTCTACAGCTTCTTTGAGCCCTGGATTTTTTGCCAACAGTTTCTCCTGGATGCGCGGATTATTTGTGCATCTCACCAGTTGGTCTCTTAATAAAGAGTCTGTGAGATCACCAAATTCACATAACTGTGTAAGTCCCCACAATACTGCAATATAATTTTGTACTGACTCCTGTTTTCCTTGACACCTTTTAAAAAATTTGTGACGTTCTAAAACCACATTGATTCTGTCCCCAAAATGTTTTTCTAATTTCTCCAAAGTTTGCACATACACAACTACTTCTCCAACAGCATTACCATCTTGCTCAGGTACAGGTAAGGATTCATATACTTTACGCCCATGTACACCCAAATTGTGCAGTAAAATATGTTGTTTTCTTACTGAATTGAACCTTTGACCACCTATAGCTATCAGATATGATTCAAAAAGTTTTGCCCATTCCTTCCAGCTAATTTCAGGTTCCCCTATATCATTAAGGAAAGGCGGGGTTGGTTCATGCTTGCTGCTGCCATTTGAGACCCTGGAACAATAACTCAAAGGAATATAATAATGAGATTTCTGTGCAGCACAGCTTAATGTGATAATAACTAGCTTTCAGGTTGGAATGGGAATGTTAAAAGGATATAAAACACCGGAAATTTTGAATGCTTGAATATAAAACACTGTGCCACTTATATGTAAAGATATGAGAAACAAAAATATATATATATATTATTTTTTTTAACAGAAACCCAGATTTGGACTGTAACACTGAAAATATAAAGTTACTTGGAAAAATATGAGACTTCTTGACTCCGGATGTTTTCTCTCTTTTCCTTATAATAATAATCTGTGACTGGTCCTCGAATTTTGTAATTATTACTTGAAGTTAACTTTCTCCTGAGCGTTTAGCCTTGAAAAGGAAGATTTCAAGGAGAGACCGGTCCTAGGTTGTTGGTGCGCCGGCTCAAATCGGAAACGAAATGCAGTTGGTCTATGAGACGAGTAAGGAGGAAATGCGGCCCTGAATTTATGGTGCACAGTAGTTTTTTTGTCAGAACTACACAACACCATGCAATGGAGTTCCTCTCGTACCAACAAGGAAGATGTGCGCAGGCGCCGACCACAAACACTGCTCCTCACGACATCAGAGTCCTGTCAGGCTCAGAAGATTTTACATGGAAAGAAATCAGCGCAGGCGCTAACCCGGATCACAGCCACATGAAGACACTGGAAACCCTCCTCCACAGGATGAGACACTCGCCGATCATCAGCCACGGACCATGACGACCGGACAACACTCCGGCCACTCCTCATACACATGTGCACCAACGGAACATCCACAACGGAGAAGGTAAGTGTGAGACTTGAAAAATGATACACAAACCTTGAGAACTGTCGCGCACACAGCAGGAACTTCCTCCTCACGATGAATTTTACAGGAGTTTCATTTAATCTCCTCCGCAAACCGAACATACAGGAATATAAATTATATCTTGATCCCCACTGACAGACGCTTATCACAGTCAATAAACGTGAATATAGTCTCACACCATCTGGTTCCACTCGCCAATACCTGCGAGAATGTCCAAAGACATAAGAAAGAATCCTTACACGTATGGAGAGAGTACTCAAAGGGGAGATGGCCACCTCTGCCCCCTGCACAGTTCAGTCGCCAGTGTTGGAGTTCTTGAAGTAACACAGGACACAAGAGGATTCAAGAATAGTGCTGTTTAATGGCCATCCACTCTCCTCACTGAGTTATACTCCAACATTCTACAATGAGCTTCAGGGTGGAAGATTCCAACAGGGGCAAAGGAGAGGGGTGGACGGAACATACCAATTAAGTTAATTGTAACAATAATATTTTTGGTCCCATTTGAAACTTTTAATTTTGGACAAAAAGTCACTAGTATCTCTTATGTAGGACGGAAGTCCAAGTACCCACTCCTGAAGAAAGAAATCTACATATTTGGAAGCATTTTCTAATAAGCTCGCCCTAGCAGATATGATGAAGAGCGTTTTTGTGCACTTTAGGGATGAAATAAATGTTTGGGACAACAGGGTGATCATTCCTGATAAATTGGTATTCATCCATAGAAATCAACCCAGCGCTTTTCCAGGCTACTAGTTTGGCATAGAACACTTTAGCAGTTTCCCTTACCGCAGCTGCACTGCTTAACCGGTAGCAAGTTCTATCGTTGAGCTGAGATAATGCTTCAGATATGTAGTCTTTCTTGGCCCTTAGAACAACGTTACCTCCTTTGTCAGAGTTGCTCACAATAACATAATTGTTATTCTGTAACTTGTTGATCAATTGATAGTATTGTCTGTTTCTGTTAGACATCTTCCTCTTGGAGTTGGAAATTCTATGATTTTACTTTTTGATTTCACCAGTTACGTGTTCACTGAAGATGTCAATACCATCCCTTAATAATATAGGAGTAAACTTAGACTTTTTTTTGAAGAGGGTGTTTTTACTTTTGATATCTGTGTTGGTCATGCCATCCATAGATAGTGTGGGTGACAAAATTCCATCTTCCACATAGGCATTCTCTTGATGTAGTTCAGTCAAGACAGTCAGTAAAGATTGCTCTGTAGGTGTGATGTTTTGCGTATGAACATCCGTTTCTTGAGAAATTGGATGCTCTCATAGCATGGAATTTCCGGAATTTTAGCTTTCTCACAAATTGTTAAATATCCATACGGGTATTGGGGTAATTGTAGGAGAGTGGGGTCTGCAATCCTATGGTCACCCCAGATTTTTGCTTTTTGCTTCACTGGTTTACGACTTTCCCTGGCTGTGGGCCTGCTAATCAGACCCACAGCCTAGCTGTTCTCTCTCTAAATTGACATCCATGTACTTTAGGTGCATTTACCAATTGGTACTGGGCCACCTTATCAGTCCCTGTACCCAGGGCATAGGTGTACCCAGGGCCTACCAGGGGCTGAAGCATGTATTATGCCACCCCTGGATGGCCATCTAAATCTGACACAACTGGCTGCATGACAGCTGGGGCAAGGTGGTGTGAACACCCTTTGCTGTAGATATAGTATACCTATATCTAACCCTAAAATGGACACATATATTCCTATCAGTCACTCCTATGGCAGGCCTTATCAATCCTGAAGGCAGAGTGCTTGGAATTATGTGAGATGGTGCTCTGGCATGAGCTGAGCCCGTTTGCAGCTTGCGGAACCAAGTCCTAATAGCTGTTCCATGATAACGCTATACCATATACTCTTAAGTGCATTATCAACCTCGCGGTTAAATGCCAACTCTGGTATAACATTATCAAAATATGTCGAGTAAGGTGTCATACGATTTGGAATACTACCCCCTCGCCAATTCTGGCGACAGGGGTAGCATTCCACCCTTCTAGAGGGACACGACATGTATGTAACTGTGAACCCCGGTTAAAGTTAACTCGAACCTCAGCATCACAAAATGGATGCTGCCACCACAGACACAAGTCTGACCTCCTGCTGCTGGGAGTCCTTCCAGCGAGGATGGCTTGGACAAAGGGTTTCCTGCCTTGGGAGGTGCTAGCACCACCCCAGACAGGATTTTGTGTATTGAGGTAGGGAGGCCTGAAAGGAATGAGACATGCCTGGGGCACACAAGGTGCCCTGTGCATACACCGGTTCAAACCAGTTGCTGGGGCATCCCAGCCCCAGCTCTGGCGGGAAACCGGACAAAGGATAGGGGGTGTAACCACCCCCCTTCCTGGTCCCACCCAGGGGAGGGACCTAGTCAGTAGTGCAGCCCCCTTTAGGAGAATAAAGGTAGGAGCTGGTCCCATTCCAAATTAGATTATCCTGAACTATTCAACACGAAGAAACTCTGGCCTTCGACGTTCTGCTTCACAGAAGACTGAAGAATCTCCCTTGTGGACAAGGAGTGTCCACCCTGCAACAGCAGGCACCATCAAGCGTCCAGCGGCTTCACTTTGTCGTCTTCCCTCGAGGATCCAGACTTCAGAGCCCGACGAGACCCGGATTCCCAGACCTCTCCAACCTTTACCTGCATCTACAGCAAAGCTGAGACCCGTGGGTGCGACGAGACACGTGGGACCGGCCATCTTGAACGAACCTGCACTTCGCTTCCAGCACGACTCCCGAGGTAAACTCGACCAAGTGCTTTGGGGACTGAGAAGCCCCAGCCCCGAGCAGCCCCTGCACCGAAGATCAGCCCTCCAGCATCCACGAGATCTGCGTGGGGCCCTTCTGCTTTGTGCTGCTCGACGCGTTGTCTGGTCACTTGCCAGCTGGCTAGTGGCCTCCTAGACGATGAACCTTTGAATTTTCACTGCTAGTCTGGTTGCTCCTGACTGGCCCTTGCTCCCTTCCAAAAGAGGGGCACCCCGGACTCTCCTAGTCCGCACCAGACGCTCTCTTCACTCACCGCGTGGGTTGCCTTTGCCAAGGCCTGTTAAGTCCCAACCCGGATCCGACACCGCCGACAGCGAGAGCCTGCGTGGGACAGCTCGTGCCTCCATCCTGGTTGTCGAAGACACCTCCTGGTCCACGTGGCTGCAGAGTCAAGCGTCCACTCTTCACCTGATCGCGACGACGACATCTGGTTCCTTCCTGGTTCCACCCCAGTCACTGGCTAGTGACTGTGAACATTGTCCCCTCTGCTTTCAGGTCTCCTTCTTCAACAATCCACCCTTGGATTGCACCGGACATCTTCCTCCTGGTCGCCTGCAGCATCTTTTCTTTCAGGCTCCATTGACTTCAACGCGAGAACCCGACGCACTTTGAACCCTATGCACCCGCGGCCCATGGGTGAGGTAACAAGAGCATTTCGGTGCTCAATGGTAGTTTAACTGTCCTAGTGTCCAGTTCCACAGTCGTTGTCGTCCTTTCTAGTCAGGATTGTCCGTACTCACCTTTAACTTGAACTGTACTGTCCATAGACGTTGTTACGCATCTCGCGTGTGAGTTCACACTCTGCACACGAGTTCCGTGGGCCTCCTATTACTTACCTGAAGTTAGTATAGCGTGGTCCCATCGACCCTACAGCCTCTGGACAGCTCCATTTCCTTTATCGACTCTCACATTCCACTTACTTAGTATATGGTTTGTCGTGCCCCTAGGGCACCATTGTAATTTTGTGCGACTTGTAGTATTTTTCGTAAGAGATTGTCATGTGCTTAGCCCTCTGACCTCAAAGAGTTCAGAGGTGTTGTTATTAATAAATATACTGTTATTTTCATAACAACCTGTGTGGTGTCCCTTCATCTGGTATTCAAGGGGTTATACTGTGGTAAAACAGCTGGCTTCACATGCCAAAAGAGTTTAGCCTAAGACTGCTTTGTCCATGCTACCATTAGGATAGCTGGTCTATAAGGTTGACTTACAACCAATCACCATAAGGGTTGTTTGGACTGATACAAGGTGATCACTAGAACTAGTGAGCATCATATATCAGGCCAACTTCTCACATTGGTGTGCAGCGGTTGGGATTTGAGCTTGCTGTTGTTTTTACCACGTATAATCTTGAAATATCATTTGAAAGATCACATAAGGTACCTAGGTACATATAACAAGCTTAGAAATACTCTGAGTTCTACTGAACCAGCTGTTGTAGTAGAAAGGGCCTAGCACACCCTGACTACAACTCTTAGCAAGGGATCAGTAGGAAAACCCATAGTGTAGGTAGGTGCATCACTTACACCTCACTAGAAGCATGTCTACCCATGGAGAGTCTTCAGAGACTCCCCAAGTGGTTAGTGACCCTCCACAGGTCCTTTCCAGATATGCAGCTCTCAGTTTACAGGAGATGAGACAATTGTGTACCTCCAGGAAATTGAAACAGGGTTCTAACCCTACCACTCCTTTTCTGTTAGGTCTCTTAGAGACATATGATGCTAGAAAGGCTTCTAACACAGAAGGGAGCATGCCAGCCTTAGAGGGCACCCTTGGAGATCCAGACCTCCCTGAAACAGAGAATGTAGAAGAGGAGGAGGAAGAAGAGGACACCTCTGGGGATGAGGCAGACAAAGGTCCTGAGTTAGTCAGCAGACTTACAAGGGCCAACTTAGACCTACATAGGGAAGGATCTGGGGAACCTCCAAACAGTGCAAAACGAAGCAGTTAGGTTGATATGCATGCTGCCTAAAAAATCTCCAACTTCATCTGGTCTTCGGAGTCTGCATTGGCTCCGTTTCGAACAACGAGCAAAATTTAAAGCTCTGTGTTTTATGCACAGAATCAAGGCAGGCAAGGCCCCTGCCTATTTGAGCACCCTAGTCCACCAATACTTTCCCTCAAGAACCTTACGCTCCTCCAGCCAACACAAGTTTCAGATACCCAGGATTAATCGAGTTAGACAGGGAGGTCGTTCTTTTGTCTACCTGGCCCCCTCTCTATGGAACTCTCTCCCATTTCAGCTTCGCACTAACGACTGTTACCTCCAATTTCGTAAGAACTTAAAAACATGGTTGTTTAACCAATAACTTTGCTTTGAATAGCCCATTGTCCCCTTCTGTATTTTTGCTCTGTATGTCTTTAGCGCCGGGAAACCTCAGGGTAGCTGTGCTCTCTACAAAAATAAATATAATAATAATAATAACCCCCAGTACTGACCCTGAGCAGGTCTAACTTTGGAGTTAGAAGAGATAGGTCTCATTCTAGGGACTCCAATAGATCTGTGCACTCTCATGCCTCTGCTGAGAGGAGAATGACTTCTCGCCAGAGGAGAATGACTTCCCCTCAGAGGAGAGAACATGAAGCAAGGATGAGACAGGCTAATCTGAGAATCCAGAGGGAAGAACTTGCCCTTGCCAAAGAAAAGCTTGCCTTTGCTAGAGAGCAACAGTTAAGTGGGGTAGTCCCCACTGGTGGCAGCACTATCCCTAGGGATAGAGACAGGAGTTTTGATAATAGACACCTGAGTAAAATAGTGCCCCCCTATAAGACAGGGGATGATATCCACAAGTGGATGACTGCTTTGGAGAGAGCCTGCAAAGTACAGCAGGTACCCCAAGGTCAGTGGGCAGCAATATTGTGGCTCTCCTTTGAAGGTAAAGGTAGAGACAAGCTCCTCACTGTTAGAGATGAGGATGCTAATGATTACCAAGTCTTGAAACTTGCTCTGATTGATGGGTTTGGCTTAACCACTGAACAGTACAGGTTGATGTTCAGGGATACCCAGAAAACTCAGGCTCAAGATTGGACCGACTTTGTGGATTGTGTCACTAAGGCTCTGGAAGGCTGGTTAATGGGAAGTAAAGTTACTGATTACACAGGATTGTATAATCTAATTATGAGAGAGCAAATCTTAAATAATTGTCAGAACCAGTTGTTGCATCAGCACTTTATTGACTCAGATCTGACCTCTCCCCAAGAATTGAGAAAGAAGGCAGACAGATGGGTCAGGACAAGGGTCAAGCAGCAGAACCAGAACCAGGGTGGTGGCCAGAAGAAAGCAGACCAGAAGGGTAATGAGAATAAGCAAAATGACCAGAAGTCTTCAACGGGGCCCCAACAACCTAAGGAGGGTGGGTCCCAAACTTCCCAAAAGAAGAAGAATGATGGTCCTAAGAAACCATGGTGCCAATACTGTAAAAGTAAGACTCACTGGTATAGTGAGTGCACCAAGAAAGGCCAAACTCCTACCACTACTGTCCCTAAGACACCTGCACCCCCTAGTACAGTTAGTATTGGTAGTGTACCTCCCAAGGCTATAGTTGGGTTAACCCTGGGAACTGAGGTGGGTTCTGACTTAGTTAGAATTCCTACTCAGGCAGTTCTTGTTTGTACTGGGGACATGGATATGACCCCTACTGTAAGTCCTAGTACTCTGGGCAAATACAGACAAACGCCTTTAATCAATGGAAAAATGGCTCAGGCCTACAGGGACACATGTGCCAGTGTCACCATGGTGACACCAACATTTGTGGACCCTGACCAGATCATGCTAGGTTCAGATTACCTAGTGACCAATGTCACTACCAATCACAGTATGGCAGTTGTTAATTTCTCCTGGGGAGGGGTAACTGGCCTCAAAAGGGTTGTAGTTAGTTCAGACCTCCCAGTAGATTGTCTTTTGTGCAATGATTTGGAATCCTCACTGTGGTCAGATGTGGAGTACAGGACTCATGAAGAAATGCTAGGTCTCTCCTCACATGTCCTTGCTGTGACTAGGTCACAGGCCAAGAAATGCCCAGCTGAACAAGTGCTGGATCCTGGAAGAATGGACCAGACACTACCCAAGAGAAGGAATGGTAGGGTTAAGGCAGAGCCTTCCCCCCTGCCTCAGGTTGAGGATCAGCCCTCTCAGGAGGCTGACCCACAGACCCCAGAAGGAACTGTCCTAGAAGAGCTTGAACCTGATCAGGTTGAGTTTCTTGGGACAGGGGGACCTTCCAGGGCAGACTTGAGGCAGGCCCAATTAGATTGTTCCTCTCTTGAACCCCTCAGACAGCAGGCTGCTGCTGAGGCTGCAGGGAATGCTACAGGTGCCTGTAAAGTTTATTGGGAAGATGGACTCCTATACTCTGAGGCAAGAGACCCCAAGCCTGGTGCTACCAGGAAGCTGGTCATCCCCTTGTCTCTTAGAGGTTTCCTTCTCACCTTAGCCCATGAGATTCCCCTTGCAGGTCACTTAGGCCAGAACAAGACTTGGGACAGGCTTGCCCCACACTTTCACTGGCCTCATATGTCTGAAGACACAAAAGAGTTTTGTCGCTCATGTATCACCTGCCAAGCCAGTGGCAAATCAGATGGCACAACAAAGGCCCCCCTTATACCACTACCTGTGGTGGGGGTTCCCTTTGAAAGAGTGGGGATTGACATTGTTGGACCAATGGACCCCCAACAGCATCTGGGCACAGATTTATACTGGTGGTAGTGGATCATGCCACCAGGTATCCAGAAGCTATTCCCCTTAGGACCACTACAGCTCCTGTTGTGGCCAGGGCCCTACTTGGAGTTTTCTCAAGAGTGGGGTTTCCTAAGGAGGTTGTCTCTGACAGAGGTGCAAACTTCATGTCAGGATACTTGACTGCTATGTGGAAGGAATGTGGTGTCAATTATAAATTCACCACACTCTATCACCCACAGTGCAATGGGCTTGTTGAGAGATTCAACAAAACCCTCAAAGGGATGATAAAAGGATTACCTGAAAAGCTCAGGCGAAGATGGGATATCCTTTTACCCTGCCTCCTGTTTGCTTACAGAGAGGTCCCACAGAAGGGGGTTGGTTACAGCCCTTTTGAGCTTCTGTTTGGGCATCCTGTAAGAGGACCCCTATGTCTGGTGAAGGAAGGATGGGAGTTACCTCTCAAAAAGCCTAAGCTTGACATAGTGGACTATGTACTTGGTCTCCGCTCCAGGATGGCAGAGTACATGGAGCAGGCATCTAAAAACCTTGAGGAGGCCAGCCAAGAACTTCAAAAAGCTTGGCATGACCAAAAGGCTGTCCTAACTGTGTACCATGCAGGACAGAAGGTGTGGGTGTTGGAGCCAGTGGCCCCAGCAACTCTCCAAGAAAATGGTCTGGACCCCATACCATCATTGAGCAAAAGGGAGAGGTCACCTACTTGGTGGACATGGGAACTCCCAGGAGCCCCCACAGGGTGCTTCATGTGAATAGGCTCAAAGCATTTGTCAACAGGGAGGACATGGGCTTGCTCATGGCCACAGATGAGGGGCAGGAGGAAGAGAGTGACCCTCTCCCAGACCTGCTCACTCAGAACCCTGATGATGGGTCAGTAGATGGTGTAGTCTTTTCTGACAGCCTCTCTGCCCATCAACAAGAGTATTGTAAACAGGTTCTTCAATCCTTCAGGCAAATGTTTTCACTGACCCCCAGTCAGACAAACTGGTGCACCCATGAGGTGGACACTGGTGACAGTCTGCCTGTCAAGAGTAAAATCTACAGGCAACCTGACCACGTCAGGGACTGCATAAAGAAAGAAGTCCAAAAGATGTTGGAATTGGGAGTCATTGAACCCTCAGAGAGCCCTTGGGCTAGTCCTGTAGTTCTAGTGCCTAAACCTCACACCCAAGATGGTAAGAGAGAGATGAGGTTTTGTGTAGACTACAGGGGTCTCAATGCTGTCACTAAGACAGATGCCCATCCATCCAATACCTAGGGCAGATGAACTGATAGACAAGTTGGCTTCTGCAACTTTCTTAAGTACATTTGACCTAACAGCTGGCTATTGGCAGATCAGGTTAGCTGAGGATGCCAAAGCCAAAACAGCATTTTCTACCCCAGGAGGTCATTACCAATTTGTGGTGATGCCCTTTGGTTTGAAAAATGCACCTGCCACTTTTCAAAGGTTGGTGAACCAAGTTCTCACTGGGTTGGATGACTTCTGTGCAGCATATCTAGATGATATTGCTGTCTTTAGCTCCACCTAGGAGGATCACCTGATCCACCTGAGGAAAGTTTTGGAGGCCCTGCAAAAGGCAGGCCTCACTATCAAGGCTACTAAGTGCCAGATAGGGCAGAGTCAGGTTGTATACCTGGGCCACCTTGTGGGTGGAGGCCAGGTTCAACCATTGGAGAGCAAGATACAGGCCATAAAGGACTGGGCTCCTCCAACCACCCAGACACAGGTCAGAGCTTTCTTGGGCCTGTCTGGTTACTATAGAAAGTTTGTCAAAAATTATGGGTCCATTGTGACACCACTTAATGACTTGACAAGCAAGAAAATGCCAAAGAAACTTCAGTGGACAGTTAGCTGTCAGAAGGCATTTGATGACCTAAAGCAGGCCATGTGTACTGCACCTATTCTCAAGAGTCCTGACTACTCCAAAACCTTCATTGTCCAAACAGATGCATCTGAGTTGGGTGTGGGAGCTGTTCTTTCTCAACTGAATATTGATGGTCATGACCAGCCCATTGCTTGTATAAGCAGAAGGCTGACCCCTAGAGAGAAACGTTGGTCAGCTATTGAGAGGGAGGCCTTTGCTGTGGTTTGGGCCCTGAAGAACTTGAGGCCATACTTGTTTGGAACTCACTTCAAGATTCAGACCGACCATAAGCCCCTCTTATGGCTAAATCAGATGAAGGGTGAAAACCCCAAACTTCTTAGGTGGTACATTTCCCTACAGGGGATGGACTTTACAGTGGAGCACAGACCAGGGACTGACCATGGCAATGCAGATGGTCTCTCCAGGTATTTCCACTTAGAACAGGAAGACTCACCTGGTCACGGTTAGTTTAATGTCCCTAAGTTTGGGGGGGGGTTATGTAGGAGAGTGGGGTCTGCAATCCTATGGTCACCCCAGATGTTTGCTTTTTGCTTCACTGGTTTACGACTTTCCCTGGCTGTGGGCCTGCTAATCATACCCACAGCCTAGCTGTTCTCTCTCTAAATTGACATCCATGTACTTTAGGTGCATTTACCAATTGGTACTGGGCCACCTTATCAGTCCCTGTACCCAGGGCATAGGTGTACCCAGGGCCTACCAGGGGCTGAAGCATGTATTATGCCACCCCTGGATGGCCATCTAAATCTGACAACTGTCTGCATGGCAGCTGGGGAAAGGTGGTGTAAACACCCTTTGCTGTAGATATAGTATACCTATATCTAACCCTAAAATGGACACATATATTCCTATCAGTCACTCCTATGGCAGGCCTTATCAATCCTGAAGGTAGAGTGCTTGGAATTATGTGAGATGGTGCTCTGGCATGAGCTGAGCCCGTTTGCAGCTTGCGGAACCAAGTCCTAATAGCTGTTCCATGATAACGCTATACCATATACTCTTAAGTGCATTATCAACCTCGCGGTTAAATGCCAACTCTGGTATAACATTATCAAAACATGTCGAGTAAGGTGTCATACGATTTGGAATACTACCCCCTCGCCAATTCTGGCGACGGGGGTAGCATTCCACCCTTCTAGAGGGACACGACATGTATGTAACTGTGAACCCCGGTTAAAGTTAACTCGAGCCTCAGCATCACAAAATGGATGCTGCCACCACAGACACAAATCTGACCTCCTGCTGCTGGGAGTCCTTCCAGCGAGGATGGCTTGGACAAAGGGTTTCCTGCCTTGGGAGGTGCTAGCACCACCCCAGACAGGATTTTGAGTATTGAGGTAGGGAGGCCTGAAAGGAATGAGACATGCCTGGGGCACACAAGGTGCCCTGTGCATACACCGGTTCAAACCAGTTGCTGGGGCATCCCAGCCCCAGCTCTGGTGGGAAACCGGACAAAGGATAGGGGGTGTAACCACCCCCCTTCCTGGTCCCACCCAGGGGAGGGACCTAGTCAGTAGTGCAGCCCCCTTTAGGAGAATAAAGGTAGGAGCTGGTCCCATTCCAAATTAGATTATCCTGAACTATTCAACACGAAGAAACTCTGGCCTTCGACGTTCTGCTCCACAGAAGACTGAAGAATCTCCCTTGTGGACAAGGAGTGTCCACCCTGCAACTGCAGGCACCATCAAGCGTCCAGCAGCTTCACTTTGTCGTCTTCCCTCGAGGATCCAGACTTCAGAGCCCGACGAGAACCGGATTCCCAGACCTCTCCGACCTTTACCTGCATCTACAGCAAAGCTGAGACCCGTGGGTGCGACGAGACACGTGGGACCGGCCATCTTGAACGAACCTGCACTTCGCTTCCAGCACGACTCCCGAGGTAAACTCGACCAAGTGCTTTGGGGACTGAGAAGCCCCAGCCCCGAGCAGCCCCTGCACCGAAGATAAGCCCTCCAGCATCCACGAGATCTGCATGGGGCCCTTCTGCTTTGTTGCTGGTCGACGCGTTGTCTGGTCACTTGCCGGCTGGCTAGTGGCCTCCTAGACGACGAACCTTTGAATTTTCACTGCTAGTCTGGTTGCTCCAGACTGGTCCTTGCTCCCTTCCAAAAGAGGGGCACCCCGGACTCTCCTAGTCCGCACCAGACGCTCTCTTCACTCACCGCGTGGGTTGCCTTTGCCAAGGCCTGTTGAGTCCCAGCCCGGATCCGACACCGCCGACAGCGAGAGCCTGCGTGGGACAGCTCGTGCCTCCATCCTGGTCGTCGACGACACCTCCTGGTCCACGTGGCTGCAGAGTCAAGCGTCCACTCTTCACCTGATCGCGATGACGACATCTGGTTCCTTCCTGGTTCCACCCCAGTCACTGGCTAGTGACTGTGAACATTGTCTCCTTCTTCAACAATCCACCCTTGGATTGCACCGGACATCTTCCTCCTGGTCGCCTGCAGCATCTTTTCTTTCAGGCTCCATTGACTTCAACGCGAGAACCCGACGCACTTTGAACCCTATGCACCCGCGGCCCATGGGTGAGGTAACAAGAGCATTTCGGTGCTCAAGGGTAGTTTAACTGTCCTAGTGTCCAGTTCCACAGTCGTTGTCGTCCTATCTAGTCAGGATTGTCCGTACTCACCTTTAACTTGAACTGTACTGTCCATAGACGTTGTTACGCATCTCGCGTGTGAGTTCACACTCTGCACATGCGTTCCGTGGGCCTCCTATTACTTACCTGAAGTTAGTATAGCGTGGTCCCATCGATCCTACAGCCTCTGGACAGCTCCATTTCCTTTATCGACTCTCACATTCCACTTACTTAGTATATGGTTTGTCGTGCCCCTAGGGCACCATTGTAATTTTGTGCGACTTGTAGTATTTTTCGTAAGAGATTGTCATGTGCTTAGCCCTCTGACCTCAAAGAGTTCAGAGGTGTTGTTATTAATAAATATACTGTTATTTTCATAACAACCTGTGTGGTGTCCTTTCATCTGGTATTCAAGGGGTTATACTGTGGTAAAACAGCTGGCTTCACATGCCAAAAGAGTTTAGCCTAAGACTGCTTTGTCCATGCTACCATTAGGATAGCTGGTCTATAAGGTTGACTTACAACCAATCACCATAAGGGTTGTTTGGACTGATACAAGGTGATCACTAGAACTAGTGAGCATCATATATCACGTTTCAGCACAGAAGTGCCTTGCTAACGTGTGAGCAAGGCACTTCTGTGCTGAAACGCGTAGCGTTATTTTGGAAAATAAACGCCTATAGCTGTACTTTTTACGAGTGCGTGTGATGCTTACCATGGCAAAACTTTGAAGACTATTGAATTTACTCGGCGGCGGGGGTTGCCGAGTCATACCCGCCACCTGACTACGGGAACAAGATCCCAGAAACTAACCCTCTTTCTGCATTTATTTATATATATATATATATATATATATATATATATATATATATATATATATATATATATATCTTTTCAAAACGTTGCGTTTACTCCCAAACACTTCTTGGAAAACATATATAGAGACCCATAGTCTCTTCGGTCCAAGGATTGACAGAACATATCTCCAAATGTCTTGATTTTTTTCTGGCGAAATTGGTGACTAAGTTACCCTCCTATATAAAGGACACAAAGGACTTTCTTACCAAGATTCAAGATGTACAATGGGAGTCTGACTACCTACTTACCTACTTGTTGTACTTGATATAACGAGTTTGTACACCTGCATTGAGCACACGAAGGGAATTGAAGCAGTAACTGGGTACTTAAAAACTAGACAGTTAAGATATGCGCAACATAATTGTATGTTGATTGACTTTCTGCATTTCTGCTTAAATAACAACATTTTCCTTTTTGAAGACGATTACTACAAGCAGGTGTCTGGTACGGCGATGGGCACCTGCTTCGCCCCCAGCTATGCAAATTTATTTGTTGGCTGGTGGGAGGAGCGGGTGCCCAGAACCTACAGGGACGAGGTGTCCAATGGCTCAGTGGTAAAATGGCATCGATATATCGATGATTTATTTATCATTTGGCTAGGGTCTGAGGAGAGTGCACATCGCTTTATTGACAATCTTAATGCAAATGATTTAAATCTGCACTTTACTGGAACAATTAGTCCAACATCTGTCGACTATCTAGATCTTAAAGTGCAAATTGTGGAGGGTAAAATAGAGACCGCTTTATATCGAAAAGCCACTGCTGGTAATTCGATACTATATGCAACAAGCAGTCATCCTCCCAAACTAGTGCAAAGTATCCCTTATGGGGAGTTACTTAGATTGAGACGAAATTGCACACGAGAGTGTGATTTCGATGTTGCAGCCTCAGCCTGTGTAGACAGATTCACCATAAAAGGATACAATCCTACTACTCTCAGTAAAACACTCAAAAAGGTTAAGACCATATCCAGACAAAGTCTACTAGACCAGAATAGGGGTAAGAGAAATTAAACAGGGAAATTCAGACTAATCACCCCGTATTCGGCAGAAGCAAGTCACTTAAAATATATGCTACGAAAAAACTGGCACATTCTTAAGGCTGATAACGTAATAGGTGAGGACATCCCGACACACCCCTTGGTCACATTTAAGAAGACTAGGTCTATTCGAGACCAACTGGTACAGAGCCACTTGGAAAAAGACACCCCTACAACCAACACTCTGAGTAGTATGAAGGGCTACTTCCCCTGTCATAAATGTAAAGCATGCTGTAATAGCAAGAGAACGCTTACATATACCATCCAAGACACAGGCAGGGTTAGAAAAATCAACCGGTTCATCACATGTAGCACCCCCTATGTGGTGTACTGTCTCGTTTGCCCATGCGGGCTGCGTTACATTGGCAGTACGGTGCACCCTCTTAAGATCAGGATATTAGAACATATGAGGGCTATAGACAAGGTGGACCAGGCATACCCTGTCGCAAGACACTTTGCGGAATATCACAAAAGTGACCGCAACTTGCTTGCATGTTATGGATTGGATCTAATTCCCGATAACATCAGAGGGGGGGACAGGCTCAAGAAGCTACGTAGGTTGGAATCAAGGTACATCATCGACCTCCACACAAAAACACCTTGGGGTTTGAACAGTGGCGAAGATCTTATGGTCCATATTGGTGTATAACATCTATGTTACTAACACATCAGGTATAGAAGGCCTTATAAAGAGTGTGTACCTGTATATATGAATATCTGTGTAAACACCGGGGTATATATATAGGTATCATACAAATATCATTAATACATGAGACATCGTAGGCCCTATAATGAGTGTGTACCTGTGTATATGTGTATATATATGAATGTTTATGTAAATATTGATGTATATATGTATATAGGGATGGATAACTGGACATTGACCCAAAGGGTCGGTAATTGATTTTGGTATCCTCTGAATCTTGAATCCTATATTGATCATTGTTCTCCTATTTTGGTTTGAATTATGTTTGGTTATTTGATCATTGGATATCTATAAACCAAATAGGGGTTATGGAAAGTCACTTCGGTACATCTGTAAATCTGTAAATATGTTAATGCAATGACATGACTTTATTACTAATGAAATTCAGTATATATGAGCTTAGCAATTCTACTTAAGCAATTTGAAGTGTTACTGTATAGTGTAATTGTAAATATTAGCGGGTTGAGTCGATATGATTAACAGATAGGAATAGTAGTTGAAGAAGGACAATTGCCGATTCACGGCTCAATTGTGTGAGATTTAACATCGAGTAAATAGGCTGAGCTTAAATATTTATGAACTGCCTAGGGAGAATGTGGCAAATAATTTGCGATGCATTTTCTTTACTCTGTTTTTGTGTGGTTTTGTTGTATGCTTTTAAATATTATAGCATACAAGGAGTTGATTACAGCTTTAAAATGTATCATTTGCCACTTTAAGATGGCGCTGGGTAATGTCAGTGAACCAGTAGTCCTTCTTCCACTATACTGACAATGTTTAAAAACATGCCGATGTTCAGTGGCCACTGACATCGAAAAAGGCTGTTTTGCCGAAACGCGAGGGCGTCTGTCTTGTCTGCTAAATCAATAAAGCAACCTGGATGAATTGACCCTACGAGTGCGGATATTTCTTTTGAAATTAAGGAATTGGAGCTTAATATATATATATATATATATATATATATATATATATTCCACACACTTGGTTCCTTGGCCCCAGCTTTCGGCGCTACTCGAAACGTGCGTTCTCCTCGCGGTTGAACCAAACCGCCATAAATCTCCACAACACCTCCAGCCTGAGATTTTGTTCAGATGTAGTGAGCAAGGCGGACTCATCCGTCGAAACACGTCTGGCTGTATCACATGGAATAAAGACTATTCTTTGATTCATATCCCATGGAGTCGGTGCCTGTTTCTTTGTTCTCGGAAGCAGGATTGGAACGTGTATATGTGTGTATATATATATATATATATATATATATATATATATATATATATATATATATATATATATCTCCACAGCACCTCCAGCCTGGAAGTAAGGGCCGCACACCAGCAGTATTAAATCACGATATTGATTTATTGTTTAGCTCTGCATTCAGCCACAAACAGAGTTACCAGCCCACGCGTTCCGGTGTTACTCCACACCGTGATCAAGGTGTGGAGTAACACCGGAACGCGTGGGCTGGTAACTCTGTTTGTGGCTGAATGCAGAGCTAAACAATAAATCAATATAGTGATTTAATACTGCTGGTGTGCGGTCCTTACTTCCAGGCTGGAGGTGTTGTGGAGATATATATATATATATATACACACGTTCCAATACTGCTTCCGAGAACAAAGAAACAGGCACCGACTCCATGGGATATGAATCAAAGAATAGACTTTATTCCATGTGATACAGCCAGACGCGTTTCGACGGATGAGTCCGCCTTGCTCACTACATCTGAACAAAATCTCATTGTCCCTAGAGGAAACATTTTAAATGATTTACACTTTATATCAATGTCACATTCATGATCATTCAATCAAATAATGCAGGGAAAATATACATGTATACCCGAGTTTATCAAAAAGGTATACATTTATTCCACTTGAATTATTACTTTGTGTCATTCAATTCCTGGCAACGGACAAACTACTGAAGTTCTATAGTTAGTTTAACAGTAATATTAGAACACCTTTTGCTTAAACTTATGGACAAACCAAACACCATATTCATGAAACTTAAACACAGTATTTCAACCAATTTATAAACAGTCAAATTTAACATATAAGCAAAACGACGTTGGGCGTCGACGTTTCGATCCCCTGTTGGGCTAAAAGATACTCAGGACCATCTTCAGGACGAAAAAAGTTGCACATCTACATTTTTTTTAATATTTCCAGAAGAGGTAACAAGGAAAACTTGTCCTCTAATCAAATTTTCAAAAAGTATGTCCAATAATTCAATTTGACATCTCACCACGTCATTCTTTGTAATAACCAGCTTATATATGCCCACGCAATTACTGCAACAGCTATTATTTACTTAGTACAGGAACCAGCCTCACTTGGTCCGTAAACGCCAGACTCAAACGAACGAATCTTTTTATATCAGGTAGGCTCTTCTTTACCTCTTCCTGATTAGGCAATTTCTCAAGTTCTTTATATAGCATGTCGATTTTCGCCAGAATTTTTTCCCCTGTCAGTTGTTGCGTATTTGACCAGTATTCCTAGCATATTGCACGATGACTGTGCGCTGTTGTCCGCCCATTCCTGGAGCATTGCAGGATCCGGATTCTCAAATGCAGACGCCACGAGGATCCTCAGTCCTTTTGGGACGCGACCCACATCCATGTATCTCTTTAGCGAAGTGCACTCCCACCATTTCGTTACTTCATGCTTGCTTAGTTTTTCCAGTTCACCTAATAATTTTTTAAGATCATTGCCTGATGTTGTTGCCCGATTACTCCCACTTGTGGATGGTGTTTCAATGCCAGTGTCTTTATCGCTGAAAATGTCTAGCGCTGCCTCCACGCGCTCTCTCACCCAATCCTCTGCCATCGCTATTTAGGAATATACGTTTGCTTTTGACACCCACCGCCTGTTGGTTTCCGCCACCTACAGGACTACCTCTCCCATCAGCCACTTGGTTGGGAAGCGTGTTACACTAATGGATTACACTAGCAAGTCTCACCGAGTGTCTGTCTGCCCTCCGGCACCCACAGAATCAGGATACTCACGTTGTATTGTCCGATCAGTGTTTGCTTTTCTCGTGTTTCTTGCTGCGGGGGGCTCACAGATTTCCTTGAGACAAAGAAAGTCCATGTCAGTTTCCCAGCAATTGAGAGCACCAGATCAAAGAGGGGCGGTGTGAGAGGCTCCGGACTGCCTCAAAGTATTCGTTCCAATCCTGCTTCCGAGAACAAAGAAACAGGCACCGACTCCGTGGGATATGAATCAAAGAAAAGTCCTTATTCCATGCGATAGAGCCCGCCTTGCTCACTACATCTGAAAGCACTACAGTGAGTTGGCATTATATACAGTTTAACTCGTGACACACAGAAGTATTGGGTCGTCATGGCAACTGGTGACAGACATAGAAAAGTTTGTGTTATATTTGCAAGTCATGCAGTACGTGTTGAAAACATAAAACAAAAGTGTGACTGTTTCTATAAAATCACCCTGTATTTTTTCAACATCATGATTCTAAAAATGAGCATATTAACTTTGTGTTTGTTAACAAAACATCGCAAGGCCCGTGTCAGTGAAAACCACTGGAGTTGAAAGTGACAAAACCCTCCCATCTAGTGGTCACTGATTATTTACAGTGCGTGCGCATCCTGTACCGATTCGTGAGTGTCTACGGCCCCGTAACACGTATGCTGAGAGTCAGGTCTGGCGTTTACATTTACTTATCAATGTCCGAGGGCCCGTAGCTGGTGTGCAGCGTGGCAGGTCTGGCATTGCTAACTATTTGTCAAGGTGCATTATAAACCCCTGTCAACTGTGTGTTTTGTAATTCTGTTATGCTAAAAACCATACAACGCTGTTGCGTGTTTGGTGTAAGCACTGGATTGCGTGGTTTAGAATGTGGCGGTACGCATATTGTGCCCAAGTGGGCCTAACTGCGGGTGTTTTGTAGGTGTAGCCTGAGCCATAAACAACGTTGTCACTCTTTTCATGTGTACACAGGAACATGCGTGATATGTGAAAAAGAAAGGAAGGGTGACTTTAGAAACAATGAGGGTATATTAATATATTGTGCCAAAAAGATAGGTGAAAAAATGTGTTATATACATGTGTGCCTAAACGAGTACATATTAAAGTAACTATATACAGTATGTGAGATAGTGGAACAGATGTTAATAGGATTGGGTTCGCGTTGCAGGGAGGCTGGTGTAGCTATCTCAGTGTTGATGACACTTGGTGTTCAGAGATGTACGTTCATGGCCTCGTCAGCATTCAAACCGTGTGGGGCTTTACTATCAAGCAGGATTATGTATCTGGATTAAAGGCGTCTAAGTGCTAGCTGCCTGTTCCCCCCTCTGATATTCTTCTTTACATTGTCAATGACAAAGTATGTGAGTTCATCTGCTTTGCCATTGTGTTGTGTGGTAATGTGGCTGGCCACAGATTATGTCAGGTTATCGTTTGAGATTGCCCTAAGGTGTTGTAATATCCTGACGTGTACGGGATGAATAGTGCTGCCCACGTAGAGTTTATTACATGTGCACTGCAGCACGTACACCGCATGGTCTGTCTTGCATGTGTAGTGTTCCCTGATTTCTAGCGGGCTTTGTCTTGGGGGGTGACCACTATTTTGGTATTTGTCCCATGTCTGCAGGCTTTGCACTTGGTGCACTTAAAAAAGCCTTTTTGTGCTTTGAACCAGTTGTTACCCCTATCTGGTGAGGGTGCATTGGTCAATAAGAACAATAGTTACTTACCTGTAAACAGGTGGTTCTCCAGTATTGGTGTCTTTCATAGATTCACATGCCTGAATCATTCCCCGTCGTCGGAGTGGGAGTCCCACGGTATATATAAAAGCAATAAATGCCATAAAACTTGTAGCAAATATCAGAGATACCAAACCAGGAAGTAAAGTAGCACCAGCTACAGTAGAAAAAACTTCCACATTAGTGACTATCCTAGTCGTTATGTATTAGTCCAAACTGCGGCCAATCAGGCGACAGCACCCACCAGAATGTCCTCCCCAGAGGCTCAGGCTCTCAGATTTTCTCGCACGGGAGTGAAACCCTAAAATGCCTGAGTGAGTCTCTGGGGGGAGGCGGGCGGGTTGCATGTGAATCTATGAAAGACACCAATACTGGAGAACCACCTGTTTACAGGTAAGTAACTATTGTTCTTCTCCAGTATTAGGGGTGTCTTTCATAGATTCACATGCCTGAATCAGAATAGTAAGCAGTACTCCTACCATAAGGCTCGTAGACGTCAGAGTATCAAATGCATATAGATATACATATATATATATAACAGAATACCAGCTATACAATATCTGAAAGAACGTCTAAAGAGCATATAGGAGGAGGAGGAAACAGAGGCTCACCTTATTTGAAAAGATTACGCAGCACTGCTCTTCCAACCGAAGCATCTGCGTCGTCTGCTGAATCTAGACAGTAGTGTCTAGTAAAGGTGTGTCTGCTAGACCATGTAGCAGCTCTGCAGATCTGTCGGAGAGGCACACCAGCAAAAAGGGCAGTGGAAGAGCTAACCGCCCTCGTAGAATGTGCTCTTGGCAAGGCCTGTAAGGGCCTACCGGCCTGCTGATGACAAAGTCCAATCGTAGAGGAGACCCATCTAGCAATGGTCAGTTTTGAAACTGCACAGCCCCGGCGTTGCCGCCCATAAGCCACGAACAGTTGGTCTGTCTTGCGGATGCCAGAAGTTCTGGAGAGGTAAAACTTAAGACATCTTCTAATGTCCAATGAATGTAATGCTCTTTCAGCCGTAGACTGTGGAGCTGGAAAGAATGTCTTGAGGACAACCGGCTCATTCAGATGAAAGTCCAGAGGCACTTTAGGCATGTACGTTGGATTAGTACGCAGTACCACTGAGTCCGTGGTGAATTTGATGAAAGGTGCTTTAGATGTAAATGCTTGAATATCGCTTACCCTTCTAGCAGATGTTAAGGCTAGTAACAACGACACTTTCCATGACAGAAATTTTACGTCCACCTTATGGATCGGCTCAAAAGGGTGACGCATGAGCTGAGTTAGTACGACATTCAGATGCCATGCCGGAGGGGGTTTCCGGACAGGCGGAAACATACGAAATAACCCCTTGAAAAATTGTTGTATGATCCTTACAGAGAACAAAGAGTTTGATCCATCTAGACGGAATCTAGAGATGGCAGCCAGGAAGACTTTAAGAGTAGAATGTGCCAAACCCAATCTGGCCAAATGCAAAAAGAAAGGAAGGATTTGCTCCGGTTTTGCATGAATGGGATGTAAATCATTAGATTGGCACCATGCACAGAAACGTTTCCACTTCAGTTTGTATGTTTTGATCGTGGATGGAGCTCTGGCTTTGGCCAGCACCTCTTGGCAATCTTGTGGAATGTTCAGGTGTGCAAATTCCATGTGCTGAGGAGCCAAGCTGACAATTTCAGCGAGTTCGGGTTCGGATGGTATACCCTGCCCTGCTGGGTGGAGAGAAGATTCGGAATGCGTGGAAGTTGGATAGGGTTGCATTCCGAGAGAAGGAGTAGCTCGGTGAACCAGTATTGTCTGGGCCATCGTGGAGCGATCAGTATCAGCCGGCATGGTTGCCTCTTCATCTTCCTGATAACTTTCGGGATCAGAGGTATCGGTGGAAAAGCGTAGGCGAATATTTGATTCCAATTCAGCGAAAGGGCATCCCCGCACGATTCCTTGTGGGGAACCCAGCTTGCAAAGTATGGGCATTTCCGGTTCTGGTATGTCGCAAACAAGTCCAGATCCGGATGCCCCCATATCTGAAAGATGCGATGTAGAGAAGGTAGATGTAGTTCCCACTCGTGAGTGCAGCTCCCGGACCTGCTGAGAGAGTCCGCCAACACATTTGCGATTCCCGGAACATGGACCGCTGACAGATGGATATGAACAGCTAAGCTCTCGCAACCACAAATAAAGTTTCACAATTCAATTGATTGATGATATACAACACAAAAAGTAACATAGAAGCAGATCCTTTGGTGTGAATCCTGTCCCAGCAGGATTGAGTTTTAATGGGTCCAGACTTGAGAAATAACAGTCAGCCGACACGTGTTTCGTCGTGTGCCGTTGAGTCAACACGACTCTTCAGGGCTGAAGGTATAAAACACAAAGTATGTACATTTACTGGTACGTCAATTTACAAGTTTGTACTGCATATGGTGACATAAAGTGCATCATACATGCAGTAGTGATATGTGTACCCACTCGCACAAGGAGTGGATGTGATGAGTGAAGACTTTCAAAACACTGCGAGTGTCACACTCTACGGAAGTGAGTTGGTTGCCGAGAGTGATTGTGCCTTTCGGTATAAAGTGACTGGTATTTCAGTAAAAAATAGTGGCAAGTGTTCTCGTGCACACGGTGATCCTGTCCTTCTAGGCAAGCAAAAGTGCAGTGAACGTTTCTTTTGTGACAAGTTCTTGGTATCAAGTGGGAATAATCATGTGTGGTTACACACTACGTGATATCTTTTTTCTCCCCACCCCCTTTCTTGTTCTGCCTTTTCGTTTGGTTAGACAGCATCTCGCCAATTTACCTAAAGGGTACACCGCTATAAGGCCCAGACCTCGCTCAACCCCATCGTAAGGGTTGACTCTAAGGTAATATACTACTCGCAATATGGAGAGCATGCTTCTAACTTATCGCTCTGAATTTTGGCTCAAAGATATCACGTAGTGTGTAACCACACATGATTATTCCCACTTGATACCAAGAACTTGTCACAAAAGAAACGTTCACTGCACTTTTGCTTGCTTTCACGAACCTATTCTCACCACACTGCAACCCTAGAAGGACAGGATCACCGTGTGCACGAGAACACTTGCCACTATTTTTTACTGAAATACCAGTCACTTTATACCGAAAGGCACTTTATGTCACCATATGCAGTACAAACTTGTAAATTGACGTACCAGTAAATGTACATACTTTGTGTTTTATACCTTCAGCCCTGAAGAGTCGTGTTGACTCAACGGCACACGACGAAACACGTGTCGGCTGACTGTTATTTCTCAAGTCTGGACCCATTAAAACTCAATCCTGCTGGGACAGGATTCACACCAAAGGATCTGCTTCTATGTTACTTTTTGTGTTGTATATCATCAATCAATTGAATTGTGAAACTTTATTTGTGGTTGCGAGAGCTTAGCTGTTCATATGTGTATGGTCTCTTGACTCCTTAGACGGTTAGGGGTAATTTTCCGTCTGCTCTTAAACGCACCACCCACTCACCATCTATGTTCTTCCACACTTGAACGTTTAACCTGAGGTAGTGCGCCCAGATTATCTGAACCCTAAAATTCCCTTCAGTAGTATATCGCTGACAGATGGATATTGCGAGTCAGGGCCCAACTCCAGATCTCTTGTGCTTGTTGCGACAACCGGGCTGATTTTGTGCCGCCCTGCTTGTTCAGATAATGCATGCAGGTGGTGTTGTCTGTCCGTATTAAAACTGTGGCACCTTGTAGAGTCGCTTGAAAGGACTTCAGGGCTAAAAATATGGCGTGCAACTCTAGCCTGTTTATGTGCCATCTCATTTGGATCTGGTTCCATTTCCCGCTGACCGTCATGCCTTGGAGGTGTGCACCCCAGCCTGTCATTGATGCGTCGGTCGTTACGATGAACCTGGGCACTTCCGTGAGGAAGGAGCATCCCACTTGTGTGTTGGATCGGTGGGTCCACCATTGTATCGATTGTCGCATTCGTGGCGTAAGATGGATGATATCCTCGAAAGATCCGGATATCTGGAGCCACTGACGGCTGAGCTCTTCTTGCAAGGGCCTCATCCGAAGACGACAGTTGGGGGTGAGAAGAATGCAGGAAGAAAGCATCCCGATGAAGGACTTGAACATGCGCACTGAAACGCACTTTTTTAATAACAGTGCCGCAGCGAATCGGTGAATCTTGTCCTGTCTTTTGTTTGAGATGAATACTTGGGCGAGCTTGGTGTCCAGTGTCGCTCCCAAGAAAGTCTTTCTTGTTGCTGGCGTGAGGTGTGACTTTTCGAAGTTTACAGAGAACCCCAGGTCTTGCATCAGTGCCAGTGTTGTTTGAACGTGATCTTGTGCCATGTCGAAAGAACTGGCCTTGATAAGGCAATCGTCCAGATATGGATATATTTGTATCGATTGCAACCGAAGATGGGCAGCCACTGGGGCCAGTATCTTCGTAAACACTCTGGGAGCTGAACGCAGTCCAAATGGAAGGACTTTGAACTGGAAGTCCCTGCCAGCCACTCTGAACCTCAGCCGTGGAAAAATTGGTACGTGGAAGTATGCATCCTGAAGGTCTAGTGTTGCCATAAAATCTCCCGCCGAAAGAAATTGGAGGATTTCTTGCAGTATTAGCATCCTGAATGTGAGTTTCTTCAGGAACTTGTTTAGGGCACGCAGGTCGAGGATAGGACGCCATTCTCCCGAGTTCTTGCGAATAAGGAAAAACCTTGAGTAGAAGCCTTTTCCTTTCTGATGATGAGGGACTCTTTCGATTGCACTCTTCCGGATCATGGTGTTGATCTGGATGAACAGCTCCTTGAGGTGCGCTGGAGGGGGTCCTCTTGGGGGGCAATTTGGGGGAGTTTTCACGAATTCCAAAATGTGTCCTCTGGCTACCACATCCAGGACCCATTTGTCTGTGGTAATAGTGGTGGAGTAGTGTGGCTCACTGGTTAGAGGCGGCAGACCCGAGAGCAGAGGACGGCCCGGGACCAGGGTTCGATTCCCGACGCGGCAGGTTTCTGGACCAGGGTCAGCGGACTCGATAATTCTCTCGCCTCGGTGCCCACTCTGATCAGCGATCACACTCGGCAACTCTGGGCACTAGCTTGCCTCATCTTCACTAACGGCCCCACCAGACCGCCGGGGATGCCTGGTCTCACCCTGGAGATACCCATTAAGGGACCATCTCTCAGGGAAGCCAGGAAGGGTTTCGCAGCGGTCGAAGCGCGGAGGTACCCCTTCGGGAGTGATTCCAGCGCTATATAAGCACATAATTAATTAATTAATGTTTGACCAATTTAAGTAATGTTGGGATATTTTTCCTCCAATTTGGTTCGGGTTGGCAAAAAGTGGTGGCAGGATGCGTACCTCATTTCTTATTGTCTCTTCCTCGATAATGAGATTTTCCTCGAGGTTGAGAGAAATTGCCTCTTCTCTGCCCATAAGTTTGCTGCCGATAGGGCTGGAATCTTTGGTTTCCCTGGGCGGAAGAATAGGAGCGCTGTTGGTTGTACCCTCCTCTATTAGAGAAATTCCCTCTTCCTTTTGCTCCACGAAAGGAAGACTTCCGGTATTGCAGAGTACCCAGCGAACGTGCCGTTTCGGTATCTTTTTTGATGGCCTCCAGCGACTCATCAACATGCTTTCCAAATAAGAATTCTCCATCAAATGGCATGTCTATAATTCTGGATTGGACCTCCTGTCGGAAGGATGTTGCTCTCAGCCATCCTTGCCTCCTGAGAACAGCTGCACGCGCTAGCTGTCAAAATCCAGTGGCAGCAACGTCCACTGCAGCGTCAATCATTTCCGAGGAGACACACTCTCCTTCTTGAAGGATTTTCTTCGCTTCAGTGCGATCTGGCTCGGGCAGCTTGTCCATGTACGGCGAGATGTCCGACCACATCTGCCTATCGTATCGTCCTAGAATGGCTAGGGAGTTTGCGGCTCTGATGGTCGTAGCTGCAATAGTAGAAACTTTCTTCCCGATAGAATCAAGGCGCCTCCCATCCTTGTCTGGAGGAACAGAAACTTGAGACGTAGGATTAGAAGATCTCTTCTGCGCTGCCTGTGCTACCACAGAGTCTGCTTTAGCTTGTCCGATGAGGCATGCTGGAGAAGTATTTGGCGCCCTATACTTCTTATCTACTCTTGGGAGCACTGCTGGTAAAGAATTTGGCTTGGACATGATCTTTAGTCCTTCCTTCCAGATAAACTCTATAATTGGAATGGTCCAACTTTGTTTCTGTGGTGTAGCCTTGAAATCGTACAAGAAGCAATCCTCTTGCTTTGACTCCATGGTTATCATAAACCTCCTCGTTGCTCTATCCATGATCTTATGGAATGAGGCAATGTCCACAGGTGGTGACTCAGATGCAGTAGGTTCTGCCGGAGAGGGCGTGTTTGCATTATAATCCTCATACTCCGACGATTCTGACCCATTATCCAGTTCTCCTTCCTCTTGTTCTTCATGTTCTGAGAACTCTTCCTCCCGTGGCTGAGGAGCTGAACCATCCGACGCAGCTAACGCTGGACGTCCGTCCTCCAACGGCACAGTAGTCAATGGTTGCGTCCGCTTAGAAAGCGGAGGCACTGTCTGAGGTCTTGGTGTAGATACTGTAGATTCACCAGACTCTGAAGGTGGGAAACGTCTGTAGTAGTCACTGAGCATGTACTGCAGATTGCGAAACAAATCGTCAGGCAACTGCCTATCCGAAGCAGGCCTGTCAGCATGTGCAGTGGGCTCAGTGTCCTCCATCTCCTCCTCTACATCCTCCTGTACCTTAATCCGGAGGTCAGATGGGCTTCTAGCTGCCCCAAAATTCTCATCCTCATAGGATCCTTCCTCATCGGAATCCAATAGTTTGTCTGGCACCACAAGCGTTGAAGAAATCGTCTCCGTAGTAGCTCTCTTCTTTAGCAGCGTAGCCGTAGTTGCAGGAGATGGCAATGGAATCCCTGCTGTGTGCGCTGACCAAACTTGCAAAGTAGTGCAGCTTGATAGAGGCGGCGTCGATGGAACATCCGTTTGCTGTAGAAACTGTTGTCTCGTCGACGATATCGTCGTCGACGGGGTCGTCGACGGGGTCGTCGATGGGGTCGTCGACGGTAGCTTCGTCGACGCGATGTTCGTCGACGACGAGGATCTCTTCGTCGACGAGGTCGTCGACGGTAGCATCGTCGACGGGGACACCGTCGAGGTCGTCGACGGTGGCTTCGTCGACGTGGATTTCGTCGTCGACGAAGATTTTATCGTCGACGGACGGGCCGTCGACGTCGAAGGCTTCGTCGACGGAACCAACTTCATCGTCGACGGGGATGCAACCGTCGACATCACAGACGTAGACGAGAGACTCGTCGACGGTACCTTGGCCGTCGTCGACGGGACAATTTTCGACGACGAGATAGGCCTGATCTGGACATGAACCAGTGTAGGCGATGAAGCTGAAGACATGACAAAAGTAGGTTTTGGTGAGGAGAAAGTCATAGTGCAGGTAGTAGACGTAGCCACATGAGAGGAAACACAGTCCTTTTTTGACGTTGAAATTGTCAATGGTGGCAACTGAGGAGGCGCAGATTTTGAAGATTTCTTGGGAACTGTATTTTTCCCAGACTTCTTAGAGGGCGTACTATCCCCTACAGTAGGAGGAAGAGTTTTACTTGAAGTACTAGGCCCCGCATCCTGAGAGGATTTAGCCTTCTTAGCCACCTTCGCCCTTAGAGATGAAACTTCTGTTTCAGCCTTCCTCTTAGTAGAAAGAGATGAAGAACCAGAGGCAAAGCTTCCTACCTCTGACAAAGGGTCATCCTTGTCCTTGAGTCTGTTGAGCCACAGTAGCAGACGTCCTTCTCTATCCCTGATGGTCTTAGGGGGGAAGGTCCGGCAGATCTTGCACTCTTTTGCCTTATGGTCTAGATAAAGGCAATATAAACATTTCTTGTGGGGATCTTCTTTGAAAAGTCTAGCCTTCCCACAAGAATCACAGGCCCTGAACAGGGATTTTGAAGAAGACATCATTGAAACTTGAAGAAACTAAAAATTTAGAAGAAAAACTGAGCAGAGCTCAGGGAGACTCCCTTCACACGAAGTGCGGTAGAAAATCTGAGAGCCTGAGCCTCTGGGGAGGACATTCTGGTGGGTGCTGTCGCCTGATTGGCCGCAGTTTGGACTAATACATAACGACTAGGATAGTCACTAATGTGGAAGTTTTTTCTACTGTAGCTGGTGCTACTTTACTTCCTGGTTTGGTATCTCTGATATTTGCTATAAGTTTTATGGCATTTATTGCTTTTATATATACCGTGGGACTCCCACTCCGACGACGGGGAATGATTAAGGCATGTGAATCTATGAAAGACACCCCTAATACTGGAGAATTCCTGTTGCATAGATTTTGCTCGTCTAAAGGTAAGCTGAGGCAGTTTGGCACAAGTTGGACCAATGGTGGGATCGCACCGGACAAGTGGCCAGTGTCTGTACAATATCCTGCGGAGATTAGAGTGGTATTTATTGTACCCTGTGATTATTCTGGGTGGGTCATTGGTCCCTTCCACTTTGGTTTTCTTGGTGGTTGTGCATCTTTGGAGCAACTCCTCCCTAGTTTTGGCCATGCTCTTTTGTTTTGCCTTTTCTAGTGTCTTGGGCTTGTAGCCTCTTTCTCCTAATCTCTGACATAGACTCTTTGTGGACGTTTGCATATCTAGTTCAGTGCTACAGTTTCTTCTAATTCTTAAACATTCTGCATACGGGATGCTTTCAATGAGGCTGGCTGGATAAAAGCTTTGGGCGTGTAGAATGGCGTTCCCTGCTGTTTTCTTCCTGAAAGTTCTTGTATGTATTTCTGTGTTGTCATAGTATAATTCAAGGTCAAGAAACACAATTGATTCAGTACTGGTGGTGCAGGTGAATTTTAAGTTTAACATGTTGTCGTTAAGTTTGTTGGTAGAGTCCAGGGCACTTTGTTCGGGGCCCGCCACAATATAAAGATGTAGTCTATGTAGCGCTGGTATAAGACCATGTTGCTGGTCATTTCAGTCTGGTATGTCGTCATGAGTACTTGCTCCTCCCACCAGCCCATATGCAAATTAGCATAGCTGAGGGCGAAGCAAGTACCCATGGCTGTGCCCTGTGTTTGTCTGAACAGCAGTTTGTCAAATATGAAGGTGTTGTTCTCCAAACACCATTCAGCCATTTGGAGTAGCATAAGGGTGTGTTGGTAAAACTTAATGTCCCTTGTGTCCAGGAAGTGTTTGAGAGCATTCAGCCCTTCTCTATGTCTAATACTGGTATACAAACTTTATAAGTCAAGAGTTACAAAAACAATCAACATTCCAGTTACAATCAAAAATTTGTGACAGAAAATCCCCAGTGTCTTGATATATACTTGTCAAGGTGCATTATAAACCCCTGTCAACTGTGTGTTTTGTCATTCTGTTGTGCTAAACACCATACAACACTGTTGTGTGTTTGGTGCAAGGACTGGATTGCGGGGTTTAGAATGTGACGGTACGCATATTGTGCCCAAGTGGGCCTAACTGCGGGTGTTTTGTAGGTGTAGCCTGAGCCGTAAACAACGATGTCACGGTTTTCATGTGTACACGGAACATGCGTGATATGTGAAAAAGAAAGGAAGGGTGACTTTAGAAACAATGAAGGTATAGCAATATTGTAAAACACACACGATGATGGACGGAATGTTGCACAATGGCAAAACATTCAACCCCAGTCGCAGATCTGGGTTTAATCCATCGTTATTTTGCTCACCAAGCCACCCCAGTTCAGACATGCCGTATGCAAATCAGTCTTGACCCTGTGTCTCATGGGAACAGTCCAGCCCGAACTGCCAAGCCATGTCTTCCCTGGACCGGAATCAAGCATCCTAGGACCGGTTTCTGGCTATCAGCCGTCTTCAGCCAGGATAGCTTGACTCCAGTGGCTTAGTGAGCACGGGACCCACGTCTGGGCATACCCTTCCCACATACGTGCGGTTCCATATAGACACTGATTGTCATACTGCATTGGGTATGGGCTCCACTGAGTATACATGTTTTATTCATTTGTCTCGTGTGCCTGCCTATCTTTTTTATGTAATTGATGTGCACACAGCCGTGGCACTTCTTATTAGTTGTTACTGATGTTCATATTTGTGGTCTATTGTGTTTTTTCTTCCTAGGTACTGATCAGGCGCAGTATACATCATGCAGCTGTAGCCAGATTATAGGTATACAGGTTCATTACCCGCCCTGATAGATTTGGAGGGTATTTTAATTGGTTGCTTCACGTGCACTTCAATTTTATAGTTCTGGTCCTGAAGAAGCGCCACCGACCATTAAGGCGACGCAGGCACGAAACATCTCGACCTATGACCTTTTTTTGACACCCGGGCATAGTGTGCAGCAGGGCAAGATTTTAGACAGCAGTTAAGTCTGCTAAGGGTAAACAATTTAAACATTCGCTGCATGTTTACCCTTTATTAACAGATTCATCACTTAGGACACACTTTCTTTCACCCTCTTAGGACCCCAAACCTTCACACCCGCATGCACCATCCGGCAGTCCAAGAAAAGATCTCCGATAAAGAGACCCTTTGGGGGACCCGTAGGGAATTGCAGCGCCGGCCCTACGAGGAGCAAACGCCCGATGATGAAGCATGACACTCCTCTGGGGTGTGTGAGGGCAACAAAGGACAAAATGTGTGTTTTCACTTCACTAGTGGTTCCCCTTGCACCTAGGACATCTTCATCTTTCTTTTGCTGTTTTTCCTTTCAAATACACGGGTGACTTTTTGCACCCTCACGCAAGGGAGACTGTTGGCACCCCACGATAGGAACAGTGTCCCTTTGTGGTTTTGATATTGGCATATGGAGCATGGACACTGGACCTTTATTAGCTCCTGGGTCCCCCTCTTTTGTGATGAATGATTATGTACGGCGGTTCAGCCGAGGACCCTATCATTTCTTTCTTTCATTCCTTTCTACAGGCACACAAGGCATTGTTTCATAGATAGTGGGATCTGTTTCTGGACTCCACCTAGGCACTCCTGCTGTAGTCCGGAATTTCACTCCGCATTCTTTGATAAACAGATGTACAACTAGATTGATGAGGTAGGAGGCACAAGGGTATGTAGAGGTTGCAACCCCACTAATATTTCACTTTAGCTCCACCTTTGTTTTTTGTTTTTTGCCAGGATTGGTCAAAATCCCTTTTCTTTAGAGGTACCACTTACAGCTATCAGCATCACAGCCTCTCTACAGTACAGGGATATGTCTAGGAACAGCAAGGTATGAATGGCATCTACAAAGGAAGTTCACATGCACACAATGATTAGTTTCGGCACGCGAGTGAGTCTAGCAATGCACTACGGGTATCTTTACTTTGTGGGCATCTCTGGTGACATTGAGGTGAATTATCTACACCGCATTCTGCTAATTAGAAATATTTCTGCGCAGGTATAGGGGAGTAGTGTCTCGTATGAATACACATGCGTATTCCACTCCTGCTCTCACGCACGTGCACAATTGTTGAATACCGAAGGACATCCCGGAAAGAGAAACGCCCTTACTTCTGACCCAACCGTTTTATTAGTATCAGCGTCCCGACACTTGCTGCTCAGTCCGGGTAGACGCATGGATGGGATAGGTGTAATTGAAGCAGCATCCCTGTGGAATTGTAAGTTATTGAATTTTTGATAAGGGACTTGAACATCGCGCAGGGTTGAATCCAAAAGCATTGTACTCCGTATTCATGGCTGCATTTTCTTTTCTACTATTGAATGTTTTTTAGCCCGGTAATGTGCGGGCAACCATTGCTCTAGCCAGAGGAGGAACTCCCTCAGCAGTGGGAGGTAAGCGCTTTTGAAGACTCCTAGATTTCCATGGTATACTGCGCAGACGCTGCCTTATTTGGATTAAAGCATTAGTTGTAGAGACTTTTAGTAATGTGCATCTAGGACACATATTGGACCACTGGAGTGACCTTCCATGCGATAATTAGATGACACAAAAACGCGTACGTGGGGTTCCATATAGACACTGATTGTCATACTGCATTGGGTATGGGCTCCACTGAGTATACACGTTTTATTAATTTGTCTCGTGTGCCTGCCTATCTTTTTTATGTAATTGATGTGCACACAGCCGTGGCACTTTTTATGGCATCAAGTTGTTACTGATGTTCACATCTGTGGTCTATTGTGTTTTTTCTTCCTAGGTACTGATCAGGAGTGGTATACATCATGCAGCTGTAGCCAGATTATAGGTATACAGGTCCATTGCCCGCCCTGATAGATTTGGAGGGTAATTTAATTGGTTGCTTCACGTGCACTTCAATTTTATAGTTCTGGTCCTGAAGAAGCACCACCCACCATTAAGACGACGCAGACGCTAAACATGTCGACCTATGACCTTTTTTTGACACCCGGGCATAGTGTGCCGCAGGGCAAGATTTTAGACAGCAGTTAAGTCTGCTAAGGGTACACAATTTAAACATTCGCTGAATGTTTACCCTTTATTAACAGATTCATCACTTAGCACGCACTTTCTTTCACCCTCTTAGGACCCCAACCCTTCACACCCGCATGCACCATCCGGCAGTCCAAGAAAACATCTCTGATAAAGAGACCCTTCGGGGGACCAGTAGTGAATTGCAGCGCCGGCCCTACGAGGAGCAAACGCCTGATAATGAAGCATGACACTCCTCTGGGGTGTGTGAGGGCAACAAAGGACAAAATGTGTGTTTTCACTTCACTAGTGGGTCATCTTCATCTTTCTTTTGCTGTTTTTCCTTTCAAATACACGGGTGACTTTTTGCACCCTCAACGCAAAAAATATCTCTACCTTATGTTGGTTTTGCATTATTGTTCCTTCCTTTCCTTCCTAATGTAAAGCGCTCTGATATCCTCTGGGATCTTGTTCGCGCTATATAAAACTTTATAAATAAATAAGGGTGACTGTTGGCACCCCGCGATAGGAACAGTGTCTCTTTGTGGTTTTGATGTTTACATTTACTTATCAATGTCGGAGGGCCCGAAGCTGGTATGCAGCAAGGCAGGTCTGGTATTGCTGAATACTTGTCAAGGTGCATTATAAACCCCTGTCACCTGTGCGTTTTGTCATTCTGGTGTGCTAAAAACCATACAACGCTGTTGTGTGTTTGGTGCAAGGACTGGATTGCGGGGTTTAGAATGTGACGGTACGCATATTGTGCCCAAGTGGGCCTAACTGCGGGTGTTTTGTAGGTGTAGCCTGAGCCGTAAACAACGTTGTCACTGTTTTCATGTGTACACGGAACATGCGTGATATGTGAAAAAGAAAGGAAGGGTGACTTTAGAAACAATGAGGGTATAACAATATTGTAAAACACACAAGATGATGGACGGAATGTTGACAATGGCAAAACATTCAACCCCAGTCACAGATCTGGGTTTAATCCATCGTTATTTTGCTCACCAAGCCACCCCAGTTCAGACATGGCCATATGTTATGTTATGTTATTAGGGGATTTGTATAGCGCTCAGCTACTCAGACAGAGTGTCCCGGCGCTGGCAGACCCATATAGCACAAAAGGAAGACACAGATGAAATTACTGGCTGAAGAGCCATGTCTTGAGCTCTTTTCTGAAAGATAATAGATTGTCGATTCTCCTTAAAGCCACTGGCAAGTCGTTCCAGGCCTTGGGCGCGAGGTATTTAAACGAGCGACCGCCGGTGCGGGCTCTTTTGATGGCCGGTGTTCTGGCCAAGGCCAGTGAAGCTGAGCGAAGTGCTCTGGCTGGATGGTGAAAGCCAATCCTGTTCCTCCGGTATCGCGCACCCTTGCCATGCAGAGCCTTAAATGCAATTGTGAGGGTCTTAAAAACAATACGCTGTCGAATGGGCAGCAAGTGGAGCGATTGCAGGATCCCAGACGCGTGGGATCTACGGCCAAGACCAAAAATTGCCCGCGCCGCAGAGTTCTGCACCACCTGCAAACGGGACAAAAGATAGTCAGGGAGGCCGAGATAGAGCACATTCGCGTAATCCAGTCTGGATCCTATCAGCGCCTGGACAATTGTCCTTCTATGAGAAATAGATAAAAGTGGAAGGAATTTCTTCAGCATCTTGAGCAAGCCAAAACACTGTCCAACCAGGCTCATGATCTGAGGTTTGAACGAGAGACCATTATCCAATTTCATTCCGAGATTTTTCGCCACCGATGTGTCTGTGGCTGGAGGAAACATGTCATCCAGCCACCATGATTTCCAGCCAGGGACAGGGGAACAACCAAAGAAAAGAACCTCCGATTTATCGGAGTTACACTTCAACTGATTACACTGGAACCAGGCGAAGACGGTGTTCAGGCAAATCCTGATAAACTCCCCATCAAAATCGATGTTCTTCTCGCAGGTGAAGAGGAGCTGGGTGTCGTCAGCGTAGGAGACAATCTGGGCACCACACGACTCAGCCAGCACCCCCAAAGGGGCCATATAGATATTAAAGAGAGTGGGGCTCAGAATGGATCCCTGAAGAACACTCACCTCCAAAGGCGGCAACCCGGCTGAGTACGGGGGGGGCCCAGACCGTCTGTTGGCGGTCCGAAAGAAAGGATTTGAACCCGCTGAACACCGTCCCCTCAACCCCGATCTCCGAGAGTCTAGCTAGGAGACGGCTGTGGGGGACGGTGTCAAACGCCGCCGACAAGTCCAACATCACCAGCAGCGCTTTCCCTCCACTGTCAACAACCTCCTTAATGGCCTCTGAAACCTCCAACAGAGCAGTTTCAGTGCTCAAATTGGCCCTGAAACCTGACGGCGTCTGATGAAGGACATCATGCGCTTCAACAAAGTCCGAAAGGACTGTCTGAACGTGTTTTTCCATTACCTTTGCCAAGACCGGAAGCAGGGAAATGGGCCGGTAGTTAGTATGGCTTTTAGGGTCGAGAGTCGGTTTTTTCAGAAGGGGTAGCACCTGAGCCTGTTTCCATGCCTGCGGCACTACCCCTGACTCAAGAGAGCGATTTAGAATGGGATTCGCGATGGGGTTAATGGCCGTAGCAATTTTAGCTAAAAACTTGACAGGGCAGGGGTCCATCGGGGAACCTGATTTCATTTTAGAAAGCAGATCCAACGAAGTCAGGTGGCTGATAGGCGGAAATTCGGTCAGCGTAGATCTATTCAGTTCCGTCCGAAGATGGAAAAGTGAGGCATTATCAGTCACCTCTGCCACTGCTGGCCCAAACGTGGCCTGAATGCTACAGATTTTATTAGCAAAAAAACTGCTAGATAAACGATCCATGGCTCAGAGAAAGCGCTCTTAGTAGTCACTGAGGCAGGGGATGTGAATTCCTTCACAATCGTGAAGATTTCTTTACTCATATTAGATGCATCCTCAATCCTCCTAGCATAGTAAGCCTTCTTTTCTGAATAGATGTCTTTGTGATAAGCCTTAACAGACTGTTTATAGGCCACTTTAAGAGCCTCTTCGTAATTCGATCTCCATGCTCTTTCTGCCTTCTTGCAATGCCTCCGGCTGATGTTAAGTGCCGGCGTAAACCAAGGAGCCGAGGCCCGCGCCGGGTTCTTATGCGCCGGTAGAATGGTATGCAAATCAGTCTTGACCCTGTGCCTCATGGGAACAGTCCAGCCCGAACTGCCAAGTCATGACTTCCCTTGACCGGAATCAAGCATCCTAGGACCGATTTCTGGCTATCAACTGTCTTCAGCCAGGATAGTTTGACTCCAGTGGCTTAGTGAGCACGGGACCCACGTCTGGGCATACCCTTCCCACATAGGGTGAACAGCAAAACACACAAGATGATGGACGGAATGTTGCACAATGGCAAAACATTCACCCCCAGTCACAGATCTGGGTTTATCCATCGTTATTTTGCTCACCAAGCCACCCCAGTTCAGACATGGCCATATGCAAATCAGTCTTGACCCTGTGCCTCATGGGAACAGTCCAGCCCGAACTGCCAAGCCATGTCTTCCCTGGACCGGAATCAAGCATCCTAGGACTGGTTTCTGGCTTTCAGCCGTCTTCAGCCAGGATAGCTTGACTCCAGTGGCTTAGTGAGCACGGGACCCACGTAACAATATTGTGCCAAAAAGATAGGTGAAAAAATGTGTTATATACATGTGTGCCTAAACTAGTACATATTAACCCCTTCGGTGCTGATGACGGCTCCCGGTCGTCATCAGTTACGGGAGGCGTGTGCTGATGACGTCCGGGAGCCGTCATGACCACGCCCGCGATCGGAATGTGCCGCACAGGCGCATAATTCCGGCCGTAGCCTGGGGGTTAAAGTAAGTATATGCAGTATGTGAGATAGTGGAACAGATGTTAATAGGATTGGGTTCGGGTTGCAGGGAGGCTGGTGTAGCTATCTCAGTGTTGATGACACATGGTGTTCAGAGATGTACGTTCATGGCCTTGTCAGCGTTCAAACCGTGTGGGGCTTTACTATCAAGCAGGATTATGTATCTGGATTCAAGGCATCTAAGTGCCAGCTCCCTGTTCCAACCTCTGATATTCTTCTTTACATTGTCAATGTATATATATTTATTAAGAGAAGCTGGCTGGGTGTATGGTGCACACTTATGTCAGTGGCCACCCTGCACCAATCCAGACACCCTTATGGTGATTTTAGTGGTCTTAGACAACCTTAGAAAGCTCTCTAAGTGGTAGCTGTGGAGAGCAGCCTGAACAAAGGAGTGTAAAGCAGCTTGTTCTACCAGAACATAATCTTATAGGAATAGATTAAGTGATAAAGAACCACACAGTGTATTTATAAAAATATGTATTTATTATATAACACTCACTAACACATACAGGTATCTCCTAGTCGGAGATAAACACAATGCACACAATACTTTTCAATAGAAACAGGTAAGTAGCACGTTATACACAGTGATCACCAGGGGGAGACCAAACCATACATTAAAATAGTGGTATGGGCACCTCGGCTCAATTCAAGACTATAGACAAGACGTAGAAGTGCCAGTGACCCAAGGAACCACCCGAAGTAAGTAACCAGGAGCCCAACGAAGGCCGTAAGCAAACAGGTAACACGACCGCTGGATCAATGTAAGTCAAAGGTTAAGTCGCGGTTGCAATTTTAGAGAAGAAGGACCCTTCCCAGTGGACCCTGAAGACACCCAGTGGAAGACAGAAGGTTGAAGGGACACCCCACCCATGGATACCTTAGGAACCAGGATACCTTCCCTAGGGGAGCCGGGTGCATAGGTGTCAAGTGGCGTCAGAAACAGCAGTCAAACCCAATGGAGAACTTCAGGAAGATGCTGCTGCTGGAGAAGGAGAATGTGTCTGGTGGAACCCAAGGGTGTTTCGAGTCGAGAAGTACCTGAAAGCAGAGTGACCAGGAGGCCCAGAAGAACAATGCCCAACAATGTCGGGTGCCGCAGGAGAGTTGATGGTGACCTTGGAGCTGAAGCTGTGAGGACCAGGGGACGCTGCAGAAGACCAGGAGCCATTCACGAGCTGTCCCACGTTGGATGTCGAGAGTTGAGGGATCATTGTCCGTCGGGAGCACCAACAAGCCTTGGCAACCGCAAACAACATGGAAAGCGAAGAAGGTGCAATGACGAGACCAGCAAGGTGATTCACCACAAGGAGAGGAGTTGGGACAGGCCCTGAGTAATCAGGCGAGTCCAAAGAATACAAAGACGACCCTCAAGAGGACCCACAGGTCGGAGGAACTGGAGTCTCGAGAGGACCGCAAGCAGCTCACCAAAGATGCAAGCCCAGGATGAAAGAGATGCAGCGAGAATGAAGATCATGGTCAATGGAGATGCTTGAGGTGGGGGCTACTTGGAGCCCGAAGATCTTGATGGAAGGAAGCCAACAAGCCTTTGCATCATCAAGTTGACCTGGTGCACAGGGGTTCAGTTCCTGCGGCTCAGACGAGGGATTCTGGCCTCAAACTTGGGGAGAGGACAGGGCGGCCTTGTGAGATGTGAAGAACCACCCCCTGTGTTGCTGGGCTTTTCCGAATCCGTGGGAGATCAGGATCAGCAGACCGGTCAGCTTAGTTGCAGTGCCTGCAGATGCAGGGAAGTGACTCCTTCGCTTCAAGGGCGATTCCTTCAGGTGTCTTGGATGCCCACAGGCCTTGAAAGGTTCCTGTATGGCACAAAGGCACAGACGTTGAAGCAGACGAGCAGGAAGAGGAGATCAGGAGCAGTAGGAGTATTCCTGGTTGCAGTCTTGATACCCAGAGAGAAGTCCAGCAAAGTACAGAATGCCCAGACGGTTGAAGAAGAAGTGTTGTCTGAAATTAATCTTGTCCCACGACGAATCGAGGGACCCACCCACAGGTAAGCCCTTAAATAACCTAAGGAAAGGGTTGGGACGATTCAGGGGTCCCTCCCAAAGGCGGGTCTAGACAAGGGGGAGGATTCTCCCCGGTCCTTTATTCAGTTTCGTGCCAGAGCGGGAGCCAATGTCTCCCTGAACTGGACTATGCAAGGAGGGCACAAAGTGTGCCCTGCAGGCAGACTATGTGGCACTAGCAAGCGCTCCCACCCTGCTCCAATACACTAAATCCTGCCTGGGAGGTGGTCACACCTCCCTGTGACAGGATACCTATTGTTCTGCCTTCCCCTGCCCAAGCTTGGCTCAGCAGTAGGAGGGTAGAAACGTGTCTCTGGCCAGCAGCAGCCCTGGCTTGCTGTCCGGGTCTGGAATACTGGTACTGGGAGCATCGAGGGCCTCCCAAACGAGTTTTACGGTGCATGGAATCATACCTCCCACACCGTTTACGGTGTGGGAGGTGAGATTCCAACATGTTTCATACCAAATATGATAGGATTAGTTGCAGCCAGTTTCAAGATGGTCACAGGGTAATGACGCGGGGACCCTCTATATGTCATATGGCTGTCTCACTTACAAAGCAAACACAAGGAGATGATGGACGGAGCGCTGAAACTTTTCAGACACTTACCCCAAGTCACAGATCTGGGTTGAATCCATCATCATTCTTTAGCTCACTTCGCCACCTCAGTTCAGACCCAGCTATATGCAAATCAATCTTGAACCTGTGCCTTGTGGGAACAGTCCAGCCCGAACTGCCAAGCCAGGTCTTCCCTGAACCGAAAGCAGGCATCCGGGGACCGGTTTCTGGGTAACACCCTTCATCAGCCAGGTTCGCTTGAATCCAGTGGCAAAGTGAGCAAGGGACCCATGTCTGGGCATACCCTGCCAACTTAGGGCGAACAAAGCAAACACAAGGAGATGATGGATGGAGCGTTGAAACTTTTCAGACACTCCCCCCAGTCACAGATCTGGGTTGAATCCATCATCCTTCTCTAGCTCACTTCGCCACCTCAGTTCAGACCCAGCTATATGCAAATCAGTCTTGACCCTTTGCCTCATGGGAACAATCCAGGCCGAACTGCCAAGCCAGGTCTTCCCTGAACCGGAAACAAGCATCATGGGACCGGTTTCTGGGTAACACCCTTCATCAGCCAGGCTAGCTTGAATGAATGAATGAAGGAATGAATGAATATGCACTTGTATAGCGCATGGCTACCCAAGGGCATCCAGTGGCAAAGTGAACAATGGACCCACATTTGGGCATACCCTGCCAACTTAGGGCGAACAAAGCAAACACAAGGAGGTGATTGACGGAGCGCTGAAACTTTTCAGACACTCACCCCCAGTCACAGATCTGGGTTGAATCCATCATCATTCTTTAGCTCACTTCACCACCTCACTTCAGACCCAGCTATATGCAAATCAGTCATGACCCTGTGCCTCATGGGAACAGTCCAGCCCGAACTACCAAGCCAGGTCTTCCCTGAACCGGAAACAAGCATCCTGGGACCGGTTTCTGGATAACACCCTTCATCAGCCAGTCTAGCTGGAGACCGGTCCTAGGATGCTTGTTTCCAATCCAGGGAGGACTTGGCCTGGCAGTTCGGGCTGGACTGTTCCCATTGGGCGCAGGGTCAATAATGATTTGCATATGGCTGGGTCCAAACTGGAATGGCATGGTGAGCTAAAAAACGATGGATTTAGGCCCAGATCTCTGTACTGGGGTAAATGTATGACATTGTTCTTGTTCTGCATTCTGTCCATCAATTGGTCTTTTTTGCATTTGTCTCACTCATGGAATGCACCCCATAGGTCGTAGGGGTGTCCTGCTCATGCAGGTGCACCCTCACACTCAGAACTCTGCCTTCAGGATTGAAAGGCCTGCTCTACGGGGTGACTTATAGGTTTTAAGTGTAGTGACCTTAGATATAGGGGAACCCACATCTTTAGTAAGTGGTGCTAGCCCCAGCTTACACATGCTGCAATGGCAGGCCTGTAGTTGCAAATTGACTGATCCCCCATGGGTGGCATAATGCATGGTTCAGCACATGGGGGCCCCCCTGGTGTACGTATGCCCTGGGTACCTTTAGTACCATATACTAGGTATTGATAAGGGTACACCAGTGTCCAATCTGGGATGTACCCAAGTACTTACCAAACCAATTTAGGGTAGAAAGCACAGAAACTGGGGTTCAGGATCCCAGTCAGATTAGTCAGAAACAGCATTACATCAAGCTGTAAGGGGGGGGTAACTATAAAAGCAGATCATATATATATATATACAAAATTAATGGATATTGCAAAATGAATGTTCATGCATTATCAATTTTTCGTATTGAATTAACTTTCACGATATTATTCAAATGATAAAGATTGCCTGCATGATTGCACACTCAATAGATGCATTTGTATATTTGTAGATTTGACTAAGCTAAGATGGCCGACACAGTTTTGTTTTCATTCTTATACCTTTACCTTGTACATAGCCCTTTTACTATGTTTCCTAATTTCGTTTGGGCGTGATTTGCATTTGGGCGCGCTTTTTCGAATTGACCTTACACTACTTAAATGTATGTTTGTCCACCTTACCGCCAACAGTGAGCAAGGGCGGCCACGCCCGAAACGCGTCTGTTCGATGTTCTCTGTGATGTACCCCTGCACTTTTATGATTGAATAAAACCACAATCACCTCAAGACTGGCCTGGGAACGCCATTTCGTGTCTGTGCACTGGAGAAAGTGCTTTGGAGGTTTCGTTGCACCGCAACCAGTTGGAGCGATATAAATACAGGATATGGTCGGTTCCTGTTAGCACAGACCCCTTTTCGTGAAGTCGGCTGGCTTTTTAAACGGACCACTTGGAATGTTTGTTTGACACAAGCAAATCAGGTCAGCCCCCTGGAAGAGAGGTTTCTACTACGAACAGAGCTTCCGACGTCCGAGTGAGTTGGTACCGGTGTATCCGTTGGAGTACGGAGGTCCCGTGTAAGGAACTCGGAGTTATCGGGTGAAGACGCCGTGATTTCCTCGCCAGGTTGGAAAGGTGTTCCATGAGCCAGCGGTAAGGAGCGGCACACTCTAAAGTGCCATTTCCTTGAATAACAAATAACATTTGTGCATATCCATTTGGGGTCAGAGGAGAATGTCGAAGGAGCGGGAACGGGAGGAGGCGTTCGATCAGCTGTTCCTCAATTTGCCGAAAGTTACACAAAGTGGGGACAAAAGCAAGAATGAACAAACTGCAATTGAGACGGACAATGACATTAAAAGACTGTTAAGGGAACTGGAAAAACACATGAGGAGTGAATTAACCAAGTGGTGGGAGATCCGTTCATTAGAGAAATATCATGAAGTAGGCAGAGTGCCACGAGGCCTAAGGATTATGCTAGTGCCTAGTTTTGATAATCCAAACCCTATGCTTCTTAAGGAATGGGCAGAAAGCAACCTGGAAGCTTCCATGAGACTGCTATGCCTTTTGATAAAGTATGCCAAAATAGACCGTGAAAAGGATCTCAAAGAAATCAAACACATTAATGAGGAACTTTTAAAAGAACAATTTGCCAAAGATAAAGCGTTAATCGAACAAACGCGTAAGGATATCAAAAAACGTTTGAGTAAACATGAGGCAACAATTAAAACCAGGAAAGTGTATAAATTTGCCCGAGATGAACAAGATTACAAATTAGGGCAAATATACACGTTTGCACGGAAATACGACCACCTACGCAGACAACGGGCATCCGGTAAAAGTGTATTTAAACAGGCACAAGTCCAACCACAAGCACCATCCGCATCAGTCGATTTGGGCGATTCAATCGCCACAACATCTAATGAGAGCTTGGTGCCAACCAGCGAGGAATCAGACAGCGGAAGCCCAGGTGCAAAGGAAGGGGATATGGGCCAACTGACCCTACGAGAGGAGTTGGAGTTTATGAGGATGCAACGAAAGGGCACATTACGATCCAGGAACGTTCAAACAAGCAACTTAGGAACTCAAGACGAAGACAACGCAGGAAATGCGCAAAGAGGAAGAGGGCGACCACAGAGAAAAAGGAATTGGAAAAGCAACAAGTAGGAAATGACAACACCATCATTAATCTAACAGATGTCGAATTGGATCAGGCGGAGAAACAACTCCTAACTTTGGGACTTTCCTATTGCCCAGAAAGCAATTTTAATTATGGCAACACCAGAGTGGATGTTTTCAAATTTATCAGGAAAATAAAATTGCGCAAATATTATGCCATCAAAGAAGGAGTGGGGAAAACAAAAAAAGCCACGACAATGGTCCCCACCATAACCAAAAAAAGTGGATTACAAGCAAAAGATATCACATTAATGAAAACCATGCATACATTATGCGCAAATGGCAACACATCCTCTCAAAGCACACAGGAAATGGCCAACGATGAATATATTGATTTGGGTCAAACTGTAGGAAGTCCATTTAAATTGCCATCAACTTTCATTCCAATAATGCCCAAAGACGCCATAGACGTATATGCAGAACTCATAATAGAAGGTCTAAAAACATTGAACATATGCACCAAAAGACAAGAAGGATCAACAAATGTTAAAATGAGACCCTATAATGAACTAATGAAGAAACTTAAAAGCAACCAAGCAGTAATTGTCAAACAATCCGACAAAGGCGGCAACATTGTGCTTTGGGGCAGGCAACAATATATGGAAGAGGCATACAAACACCTCAACGACCCAGATTGTTATACCCTTACTGACTTCAAAACTGTCAGAGCTATCCAACAAGCCTACCACAAAGAACTCTATGGATGGAAAAGGGAAGGTCTCTTATCCAAGGATGAAATGAAGTTTTTACAAAAGGATCACCCAGTATTACCAAACATCTATTTCATCCCGAAAGTTCATAAGGGAGTCTTACCAACTCCAGGGAGGCCAATAGTCTCTGCCATAAATAGTTTATTTGAGAACACTTCAAAATATATCGATCACTACTTGCAAGACTTTGTGACTAGCCTACCTGCCTACATTAAAGACTCAACAGAATTCCTTAGGAATATCAACCAATGCAATTGGTCAGCTGAATATCTGTTAATGACAATGGACATAGCTAGTCTTTATACTAGTATTTCTCATTTGGATGGCTTAAAAGCAATCAAACACTATTTGGATAAAAGGCCTGTTGAATTGTATAAACATAACGCTATGCTGATTACTATGGTAGAACGTTGTCTCAATAACAATGTTTTTCTTTTCAACAACAAGATTTACAAGCAGTTGAGGGGTGTGGCCATGGGGGCATGCTTCTCCCCCAGCTATGCGGGGCTCCACGTAGGCTGGTGGGAGGAGCATGTTCTCATGGTCGAACACTCTGGCTTTTGGAATAACAACATTGTGAAGTACATCAGGTACATTGACGATGTCTTTATTGTTTGGAGAGGGAGTTTGGAAGAGGCCAATTTGTTTGTAACAAGTATCATCAGGAATAGTTCCAATTTGAAGTTCACTGCTGAAATAAGCAAGAACAAAATTAGTTTTCTTGATGTTCTGGTTGAGATAGTGGACAACACCTTAACCACAAGTCTTTTCAGAAAAAGCACTGCAGGAAATAGCATCCTGCATGCACAAAGTTTCCATCCACAACATACCATTAGGGCAATCCCCTATGGGGAATTCCTTAGGATCCATAGGACTTGCAGTTCGGTCGAACTTCGAGACCAACATCAAAGGGAAGCCAGTGTACGTTTGGAAGCTAGGGGTTACAAAAGAAACGCCCTAAATAAAGCAAGGACAAAAGCCAACAAACTAGATAGGAACAGTTTGCTAGCAACAAACAATATGGACATAGAAAAAACAAACCTCACAGACAAAAGTAATGACATTAGATTAATTACCAGCTATAGCAGGCAAGCTCCGCCAGATTTCAAATTTGGTGAGAAAACAGTGGCCCGTAATTCTTACTGACCCTGTACTCAGTGAAATTTTACCCAGCAAACCAACGATAACATACAGGAGGGCTTATAGCATGCGTAATGAACTGGTGTCAAGTGCACCAGAAACAGCTAGGAATGACGATTGGTTGTCACCCCGTAAGGGTTTCTACCGTTGTACTTCATGCCGTGCATGTCATTTTGGCATCAACACTAGGTTTTATTCAACTCCCTTTGACCCCAAACCCATTGCAATCAAAGCTCACTATACCTGCAGAACAGAGCTAGCAGTGTATGTTTTAACCTGCACATGTAATCTGAGATACATAGGGAGCACCAAATTGCCCGTGTATCAGCGTATCCTCCAGCACCTTAGGGCCATTGTCAATTGTGATCAAAGCTACCCAGTAGCTAGACATTTTGACCAAATACACAATAGGAACCTGTCTCAGCTTAACTATTTTGTAATAGATGCTGTGAAAACATCCAAGAAGGGTGGGGATTACGAAAAGAAATTGAGGCAACTGGAGTCACTGTATATCATAAGACTCAACAGTAAAACCCCAGCAGGTTTGAATATGGGAGAGGACTTAAGTAATTTTTTGTAACCTTTTTGAATTTTTGTAAATATCAGTCATGTTTTGGGATTTCCTGTAATTTCCCGTAGAATAGTTTACAAATTTTTGATTAGGCATTGTATGTCTACATAACAAGAGAAATTGCATTGTCAGAATCATTTGGAAAAATAAATTGATAATCAATTATTAGAATAGTTGTTGCACCCCTTTGTATAACTAAGTGAGCAAACATGATGTGACTAAAACATCTGAGAATAATAAGAAACTATTGAATTTTAAAGTATTAGTTATTTCACCATTGTCACTATTTTGTTTGTTTATTTTGGATTTAACCTCGCATCACAATTTGTCATTACAAAACTGATCGTTGACATTTTGTCACTCCCCCACTATTTACAAATATCATTATTTGTTTAAAAAGAGGGACAAACATCTGTTATAATAATAGGTCAAAATACTTGGAGAAGTTATTATATATAATACAAAGGTCATTTGGGGCATTGGTGCTCATTTGGAAATGCAATGAATGAAAAATTTAATTTTTGTGAACCCGTTTTTTAGTCACAACTTAGAATGAAGTGCATAGGCAATAACAGACATAATATGTTTTTTGTATTTGTACAAAATTAATGGATATTGCAAAATGAATGTTCATGCATTATCAATTTTTCGTATTGAATTAACTTTCACGATATTATTCAAATGATAAAGATTGCCTGCATGATTGCACACTCAATAGATGCATTTGTATATTTGTAGATTTGACTAAGCTAAGATGGCCGACACAGTTTTGTTTTCATTCTTATACCTTTACCTTGTACATAGCCCTTTTACTATGTTTCCTAATTTCGTTTGGGCGTGATTTGCATTTGGGCGCGCTTTTTCGAATTGACCTTACACTACTTAAATGTATGTTTGTCCACCTTACCGCCAACAGTGAGCAAGGGCGGCCACGCCTGAAACGCGTCTGTTCGATGTTCTCTGTGATGTACCCCTGCACTTTTATGATTGAATAAAACCACAATCACCTCAAGACTGGCCTGGGAACGTCATTTTGTGTCTGTGCACTGGAGAAAGTGCTTTGGAGGTTTCGTTGCACCGCAACCAGTTGGAGCGATATATATATATATATATATATATCTCGAACACTCCACCTCCACCACCGTTGGCGCTTCCCTCCTTGAATAATGGAGCGGGGACCACAGTTAAGGTGCTGTAAGGTTTTTTTATTTAATCCATCAGCAAGTCGGCCATTACGCGTTTCGGCTCCGTGAATCCTTGATCACACACATATATATATATATATATATACACATATATGTATATACACATATACATACATATATACATACATATATACTTATATATACACACACACGTATATATATTTGCCTTCATACGTGCACAAATAAAAACTTGAATAAATAAAATATATCACATACTATGGTGATTTAAATCACTGAAAATTGAGAAATATGCCACTAAATTTATTTAGTTTAACTTCAGCAATGAGAAAAAAGGGATTAGGATAGGCAGTACAGGACCACAACCCCAGCAGCATCATCAGCCATGCACCGAAGCAGCCCACAACATGCCGTCGCAACACCGACTGCAGCAGAAAAGGGCTGGATTACGTACCCTGAACTGAATTAACTAGGGTAAACACTGTGCACATACAATTTTCATAAATCACAACACTGGACCTTACCATGACGTTGTAGGAGTTGTCAATCTTTAAGTCTTCAGGGGAGCTTTTCCCCTTCGGGGGTTCAGTAATTGTTGCATGTCTTGTGACATCATAAATCGGATTTGGGGGTTGCTGTTCTCGCAACAATTTTTTCATCTGTTGTTTCAGACGTTCAGGAGCTCTGTTAATTAGTTCAAAAACTCCATAAATCCGGTCGAATCTAACTTTCACTGAAAAGGCCTTGAAAGAAAAAATATATATATATATATTGTTTTACAAAAACAAACCCAACAAAATTAAATTGACATCTTAAAGTCACTGACATCTGAATGAAATGTATAATTCAAAATTATCTTTCAGCATTTTTTCTTGTACATGTGCTCGTGGTGTAATCCCCTTTAACTGAAGGCATCTTTCAGAAGCGTTTGTTTTCTTTTTACAGACTACTTATTTTCGAAGACATGTAATGACAATAAAAAAAAGCCTGGAAAATAATAAATATCCCTCTAAACTTTTAGAGCCAACGTTCTCTATGAAGCCGCCAATGCTAAGATATTAGCGAAAATATCACTATTGAGTGCCTTCTCTGTATTAAAAGAAGCCCTCAAGGATGGCCTCTTTTGTCCAAAATACTTAATATTTACATAAATATATTTGCTGATGTGTTTAAATAGGATCAGCAAAGCAATCCATATCAACTTAGAGACAATTCCACGAGCATTAAATAATATGCTGATGAAGTCATTACATATCGAGGTGTTTTTACTTCACGTGTCATTTTAGACATTTTCAGGCTACAAGAACAATCAGGAAAAAATTAAACTGTGATCTGGAACAGTATGTGCAGAATTATTCAACACTAATATTGTTTAAAATATTGAGGGATAACAATATGTATTAGGGACTAATTTAGAGTTTGGCAGGCAGGATATTTCATCACAAAAGTGATGTATATCCCATCTGCTTTATTATCAGTGTCATAAGATACAACCCGTCGACCAAACTCTAAAACTGGGCCTTAAAGCTATGTCAGCCAAACCCATAGTTTAAATTATGGACAAACGCACTAATCTCCTTATAAATGGAATTTAACCATGCCAAATAACTTTGGTAGGGTGAGATAATACCCTTAAGATGGTCCTTCTTGGAGGGTGTGGCTAAGAGTGTCAAGATGGTGGTCGCACACACAGAGTGCTCCAGACCCCTCAGTCATTCACATGCTAATCACAGGACACCCAAACGGGATCAATGGCTGATGCACCCGGTGATGGGCAACGGGTAGTGATCCTGACGGTGAGCGACAGAAGGATTGTCCTGTACACAGTCGAAGAAGCACTCCCATTCAAAATGGTGGTCACCCGGGAGAACAGACAATAGAGCCTTCGGTAAGGCACGCCCAAGAAAAAATTGGCAGGCAGAGAACGTTGATCTGGGATCAGTCGACCTCTGAGGGTGTGATCGCCCCAAGCACGCAAGCTAATCAAGGCACCCAGACCCATATCCCTGGGACCCGTTAACGGTTGGTGAGTCCTACTGGCCTGCCCTAAGCTCCTTCAACCAACCAAAAGTGACGGCATAACCACCAACCTGCCTATCCTCCGGCGGGGGGGCCTACCCAAGACTTCTGGAGCGTTTGCGGTTGCTGCAGCAGTGGGAGCAGGAGATTCCTGATTGTGCACCTGAAAGACGGCTGGCGGGAGGAGCGCGGCCCGAACTAGACCACTTCGCTGGAGCGAGGTAGGGTGCATGACCAGAGAGGGAGGACCAAGGTGGCGAGGAGAAAAAGCGCCGTCCCTGCCTCCCTCTCTCCCTCTCTCCTCCCTGCTCCAGAGGGCCGCGCTGCTCGTGGTGGTCTTCTACCGTGAATCATAGTGGTGACAGCCATGTGGTAGAGCCCGAAGAAAAGCTTCAATCAGGGGGAACCACCGGGCCTCGTATTGGGCTGGCCAAGGGTAGCCCTGAACAGCAATTGAAAACCCTCCACTCACTCAAGGAAGGAGGTGACACAGAGAACCGGTTGGAAAACACCTGCGCAGCTGAAGGTGTGGAGGCATCCCTGTACCTGGGACGCCAGTGAGAGACGCGATCCAGGGCCGGTCGGCCTTCCGTGCCTAAAACCCACAGGACAGCAATTCAAATCCGGGCCTGGACTCCCAGGGCCCACGCCCACTGAGCAAACCGGCCGACGGGGAATGCCGGGCTGTCCACACCTCCTCGGGGAAACCAACATGGTAGGACACAACCCGAGGTCTGCCCGGTCCTGAGTGATGGAAATTCCCGGATTGTCGAGGCCTCAACTGACACGGCAAGGGTGACCCTGGCCACCCTCCAGGAAGCTGCCAGAGTGAGACATATAGACTGGGCCGCTTTGTCTGGATGGGAGGTGATACACCCCCCCACTCCCCAACAGAGGTAATCGTGGGGACGGCGCAGACCTCCCCCTCTTTCCCTCCCTCTCCCTTGACTCCCGCTGAAGCCCCAGCTGCATCATTCTAAGAGGTGGGGTCACAAGAGAACGACAGACTTGTAGATCCAATGATACCCGCAACAGACCAACTGGTGGAGACCTTGAGGACCAGGGGACTGTAAGCCGCCCGCCTAGGTAAGGAGGTGGACTGGGAGGACAGGCGGCGGCACTTTGGGGGGGTGGATCTGTCAATTGCTGAACACCTGTGAGGGAGTATGCCAGCAGTGGACTCCTGGCTGAGTATACACCCAATCCTTCACACCAATCCCTGGGGTCCAGAGACCCGGCCCTGCTCCTCGAACTCTGAAAGGAGGGGACCCGCTGCTTGAGTGTCCTCTGGCATTGGGCGGTCTTTGCCAGCCAATTCCGGTGGTCAATCTGGGAGAAGGCCCTAAAGAAGAGTGGGTCACCCAGGTTAGGAGAGACTCCACCGACCTGACGTCCTAGTGCCTTGTGGCCACACTAAATAAGCGATAAGCCAGCGGATAAAGGGTTTGCATCTGGTTCAGAGGGACCATTGGGCCACGACTGGGTAAGCTCCATGCCGGAAACAGTCAGAGAAAAGGACAGTATTGGTGCATGACCTGCAAACAGGCCAAAGACCTTGGTACCGCCAACGGCTCGAGGTGGAGGCCTCACCCAACAGCGACCATGCAGCGACCCAAGATTCGCCCAGAGATGAGAGAATGAAGGCAAAACATCCCAGCCCACCAGAAGGGAACGTAACACAGAATTGGAGCCCGAACCCTTCTTAAACCATCAGAAAGGGACCTGGTGGTTCAAGTGCTATGGGGTAGAACTAGCTGGCATGTCCCTGTGGTTGTCGAGGGCACTACCCATTCAAAATGCTGGCCCTTGGATCAAGGTGTGCCCCAGGGCTCTGCCTTGAGTCCAACACTTTTTAATATTTATATGCAGCCTTTGGCTGATATAGTGCACTCGTTCGGCCTTGGCATAGTGACATACGCCGATGATACGCAATTAGTCGTATCTATGAATCAGGCGGACTCCTCTTCTTCAAACTTAAGCAACTGTCTAGTAGCGGTTGCTCACTGGATGGCTATCTCGCACTTAAAATTAAATGGCGAGAAAACGGAGCTCCTGATGTTAGGCAACTCAGCCATTCCCAGCCTTCTCATGGATTGGCCCCTGTGTATGGGGCCCCCGCCACAACCCAAGCCCCATATAAAGAGCCTAGGCATTTGGCTGGACACTAATCTTAACTTTCTGCAGTAAGCTACTACTCTGTCCGCCATATGCTTTGGGCTCATGCGTATGCTGAGAAAGGTGTTACCACTTCTCCCTTTCGAAGCCCGCAGAATAATGGTGCAAGCCATTATTCTGTCCCGCCTGGACTACGGGAACTCCTTATACTTAGGGGCTCCTACCTCCACAATAAGGAAGTTGCAGGTGACTCAAAATGCTGCAGCCCGCCTTCTATTAGGCCTCAACAAACGGCAATCAGGTACCATGGCCCTGAGGAAACTGCACTGGCTTCCTATAAAAGCCAGAGTGTTGTTTAAATCCCTGTGTTTCATGCACAAAGCCATGCGGAAGACCGCCCCCACTATGATCTGCTCTCTAGCGGAACCCTACCTCCCTCACAGATCTCTGCGTTCAAGCACTGCCTTTCTAGCTACTGTCAATAAGATCAGACGCACTAGATGGGGTGGACGCTCCTTTTCCTGGAATGCTGCTAGGGAATGGAACTCTTTGCCCACTCTCCTTCGCAGTGAACCGAACCTTTTAAAATTTCGGAGGAATCTGAAAACCTATCTGTTCATCTAATTCTCCTCCTCTCTCTTTAGTATGACGGTACTTAGCGCTACGAGGCCTCAGGGTTGTTTGCGCTTTATAAAACCCGGTTAATAATAATAATAATAATAATGTCCCACGAGTCACGAGAGTCTGAGCAGACGAACGTCCAGCCTCTCTGGCGGTTGGAGTGAGGCTGAATCTGGAGAGGTCGCTCCCTCCCTTCCCTCCTGTAACAGAGGACCGGTGAGAGGATTGACTACGTGACCATGAGTAAGGACAAGGTGATGAAACCATGTGACCATGAGTAAGGACAAGGTGACGAAACCACCTCCCTCTCAAACTTGCATAGAATAGTATACTATTGGCAACCCAGGCACCAGCGGCGCTGCCCAGGCCACAACACCTCTGCCGGACGGGGATCTGGTCACCATACTTCAGGCCATATGCACCTCCAAAGACTCAGTGGAGAACAAGATTGAGGAACTGAGAGTAGGCGTTGAACTCATTAGGCAAGACCTCCGTAATGCAACAGCAAGGATCACTGAAGCAGAGTCCCGACTTTCCACAGTTGAAGATGATATGGCAACGATGGAGACTCAAATGTCATGTCTAATGTTCCACACGGCTCAGTTCCACAGAAAGGCAGAAGATGCCGAAAATCGCTCGCGTAGGAATAATCTCCCCTTTGGGGGCATACCAGAAGGGACGGAACCTGCCCAGGTCACCCAGTTCACCAAGAACGAGATCAAGACACAGAAGCCCCCAAAGGGCCTGTCCACATGGTTTGTAGTGGAGTCGGTCCACTGTGCTCTGGCGCCCAAACCGCCGCCTGGGGCTCAACACAGACTGATCATAGCATGCGTCCTCAATTTTAAGGACAGAGATGCCGTTCTGCAGAAGGCGTGCTCTCAACCCCTCCTCTCATGTCAGGGGAACAGAGTGATGATCTTACCGGACTATACGAAAGAAGTGCAGATTCAAAGAAGATCCTTCACTGTGGTCAAACAAAAACTAAGGGCGCTTAATCTGTCCTACCGACTCCTGTTCCCTGCCCACCTCCGGTTAGTCCTGAACAATAGGAGTCACTTCTTTGACACTCCAGAGCCAGTGTACAAAATGCAACCGCTGCGTCCATGACAAGGCGCAACACCAACATCAAGTAGATTAAATCATCAGAACCACAGAGGCGATGGGATGCACTCGAGCCCGGAGGGGCCGTAACACTCGCTGGAAACCATCAGGGTCACCGAGGCTGATGGGAAGAAGCTCATTTGCATCCCCTGCCGAAAGCAGACAACAAGGAAGGTCGCAAGAATGGGAACCGGTAGGGAGAGCATCTCAGAGGGAATTTTTGGTTGGACCGCTCAGTAAATCTGAAGACACAGACCTCTCCCGCAACCCAGCAATCTAGGACAGCACCAGCCAACACAAAGGAACGCTATAACAACCTCAAGGAACATTACTACTTTAAAATTCTGAGACTCTTTTTAATCCTACAGCATGGAAGGGTCCACCACTTCATCCTCCAACTGTAATGTTCACACCTGTTCGAACTGTTAATGGTAGGGCAGCAGATGCTTCAGGGAAAGAAGTATGGGGAGGGGATGGTTCGTGTTTTTTTGCCAAGTTCCCACACACCATTCAGTTTGTTACTACATCAGACAGACATGTCCGGTATTCCCCATTAAGTGACCAGATAAGATTGATGAGTCCATGCTCTCCGCTTGCAGTCCTGGTACACGCAGATCCACATACACTCAGGGTCAGCAATCAATGGTCCCATAGTAACACCATTAATGACATCGTCCTGCACTGATATGGAGTTTTTGAGCGCCCTCTCCTGGAACGTCAACAGACTTCTGGACAGGGTGAAGCATGCTGCAGTCCTGAAGTTTGCACAACAGTCGGCTCCCGGGGTCCTTATGCTGCAAGAAACTCATCTGTTGGGCAATCAGTGCACATTTTTAGCCCGACAGAGATATGATAGGGTATACTATGAAGGGTTCACCTGCGAATTTAGGGGGTTAGCTATTCTTCTTCGCCGCTCTCTCCCCCTCACGGTTGCCCGGGATGTTTTAGACCCCCAGGGACTTTCTCCGGGAGATCTGAGGCGCATTTTCGTTTATACTGTAGTGTGTGCAGCAGTGATTCCGATGCTGCACTGCTAAAAAAAAAAAAACACCTACAGAATCGTGGAGTTCGTGTTTCACATACATGAAAACTGGACAGATTGAATACCAGTTACACTGTTTAACGCGTCATCTTGATCATTAATTCTCTTTTCGAGTTTGGGCAGTGTTTATTAGTCCTACTCTATCCAAAGTATCCGGCACAATACTATTGCTAGGATACATCTCTCAAATTTTTAGCTTTTCCGAAGAACCTAAACTATGATCTTCTCAACTAATGTAGAGCCTTGAAGAAGTCGTTTACACGACGAAACAAGTGTCAGCTGTCATCTTCTTCAACAACACTTCCGACATGTCAACATATTTAAGATGTCGCGATCACGCAGCGTGAGGTGGATAGGAAGGGGTTAACCGCACCTACACATAGGGCTTTCCTCCCCTCTGTGCATGAGGCCATGTCTTTTGAGAGTTAGGCGCCACCATTAGGCAGATGGTGGCGCCCAGTACATTACATGACCCAGAATCCCTTGGGACACTGAGCTGAAAGGTGGATCAGGCTCCAACGGCGTATACATTTCTATAAAGCCCCTCCCCTTCCTGGGGTCGGGGCTTGACAATTTTGCCTTGTTTCCAGGAGTTCGCTGGTCGTGAGTCTCCACTTCGCGCTCTGCCTCTTGAAGCAGGCTCACCGCCGCCGGACCCTTTCAAAGCAGAGAAGGACGGATATGCTCTGAAAACCCCTGTGGCCTTCCCAAGTCCATTTCAAGCAATCCAGGTATCATGCCCATAGCCGAGAGGGAAGCGCAGGAGCGCTCCCCCCAAATACACGACATTTCCTTTCCACCCGACTCCGCTGTGTTTGTTTTAACAGCGGGAGTGCGGGCGGTTCTTACCGCGTCTCTTTTGATCCGTGGCCCGTTTCCGTTGTGCTGCAACAGCAGGACTAACTGGGCCTTTTTGGTTTTCTCGCTAGTGTTTGGACTCCGAGCCAGCAAGCAGAACTTTGTTTTTTCGATCATCCCGAGCAGTGCTTTCATGGTTTCTTCACGTGTTGCTGGCACTGGATCCACAGTTTTGGCAGTTTCTTGACTGTGCCAAGTTATTTAATGGTGGCATTGGGGTGTTCTACTACTTGTTTTTTGGTGACTCCACAACCAAAAAAGTAATCTGCTGTTTATCGCCTCAAGTGCAAAGAGGTTCACACGGATGTATCCTGTTAATAATAATAATAATATGCTTTCAAGATAGTGCTGCATATGTACGTGTGAGTAAGTGATTCTGTGATGTGCTGTTGAATTGTGGTATGTGTGCTACTCACCTTATTGCCTCTCACATATCTCTCTCTTCTTTTACGTGCAGTGCATACCATTGGGGTGGCTTCTGGAACTCGGCCAAAGCTGTGAGGTCAGACTTAAACAGAGAAGACACCATCCCCGCAGCAGTATTTGGTATTTTATCCACTTCCCTTTTCCCCCGGAGTGGTTCCTAACATAGTAGTGTCATGTTACTCTGTGCGAGGATGCACTCTAGGGAGTAGGGGGCTCCTCTGCAGACCTTCGTCCCTGCTGGCAGAGCTAAGAGGTTAGTGGCATTAGTTGTTTTGTGCTACTGACCCATCACAATAGATTGTCAAGCCCAAGACAGTGGCCCAGCCTGGACGATGGATACTAATGCAGTCTTGACCTCACTCGTGAAGAACCTTTCGTCTCTTCAACAGGAGGTACAAACCTCCCGATCTGAAAATCAAGAACTAAGAAAGTAGATGGGCACGTTACGCAGGGAAGTAGCAGGTATATCTAGAAAAGGCAAACCCGATAGCGCTGGGTCAGTATCTTTCATACAGGACTGGACCCTTTTCCCTCTTGGACATACCTTACCTACTCCTTCGGGCAAGACACAGGGAACGGGGTTCCTTGCTGCGGCACCAACAACCCCTCATCCTTCTGACGCTATACCCACCGTCCATGTGATACAAAACCCAGAGATTCCAGTGGCACCTCCCGAAAGGTTTTTATGGGGACCCAAAGAAGTTTGAGATATTCCTGAACCAATGTAGGTTACACTTCCTGTGTACACCTGCAGTTTTCCAAGAGGAATTGTCCAAAATAGCCTTCGTGATGTCCTACATGGGAGGCAACACGGCTAGTTGGACGATACCGATGATGGAGCGAAATGACCCCGTCCTGCACAACTTCATGAACTTCTGCCTGGAGATGAGAAAGTTGTTTGACCGAAAATCCCATATGATGTTTCTGGGTCACGAACTATTAACCCTCAGACAAGGATCTCAGGATCTACTGACGTACATAACCATGTTTAACCGTCTCGTGGTGGAAATCAACTGGCCCCAAAAGAAACGTACCATCCGCATCACGACCGACGCCAACGACTCCTTCGCCGCAGCCGAACATCTCCACTTCCAGATTCACACCGACCCTAAGACGACCCTCAGAGGCACCCTCGTCTACAGACCCCCGGGACCACGCACACAATTCAGCGAAGACATCACAGACTTCATCAGCCCGCACGCCCTCCCCTCCACCGACTACATCCTCCTCGGGGACCTCAACTTCCACCTGGAGAACAACAAGGACCGCAACACCACCGCCCTGCTGGAAAACCTCGCCAACCTCGGACTCAAGCAACTGGTCAACACCCCCACCCACTACGCCGGCCACACGCTTGATCCCGTCTTCTCTTCCAGCAAGTACATCACCTTCAGCCACGCCACCGGACTCCACTGGACCGACCACAGCTGCGTCCACTTCAGCTTCAAAAGATCCACGACCCACCACCACCCGCAACAGGTACCTCACAGGAATTGGAGCAAGATCACCGCAGACCAGCTCACCACCTCCCTCAGCCAGAGCCCACTCGCCAACACAACGGACCCCAACGAAGCAGCCCGCAACTTCACACAGTGGCTGACTGCCTGCGCCGACGACCTCGCGCCACTAAAGAACCCTCCCAGCAGACCCAGAAGCAAGAAGGCATCCTGGTTCACCGACGACCTCAAGGACTCCAAGAAGACCTGCCGCACCCTCGAGAAAGCCTGGCTCCTCGACTGGACCACCGACAACATGACCGCCCTCAAACACGCTACCCGCAAGCACCACCAGCTCATCCGCACCACCAAGAAGAAATCCCTGAAGGAACGACTGGACAACAACGCCCACGACAGCAAAGAGCTCTTCACTATCGTCAAGGAGTTCTCCAACCCCAGCACCGGCATCAACGACATCACTCCGTCACAAGACCTCTGCGACTCCCTCGCCTCGTTCTTCCACCGCAAGATCGCCGACATCCACAACAGCTTCGGCGCCCCACCCACGCACCCAACCGTCGAACCAACGCCCCCCACCGCCACCCTTCGCACCTGGACCACGGTGACCACCGAAGACACAGCCCGCACGATGAACACCATCCACTCCGGATCACCGACCGACCCCTGCCCACACCACGTCTTCAACAAGGCCGACTCCACCATCGCACCCCAACTCCGGAACATCATCAACGCCTCCTTCAACACCGCCACCTTCCCGGAGAGCTGGAAGCACGCCGAGATCAGCGCCCTCCTGAAGAAACCTACAGCGGACCCCACCGATCTCAAAAACTTCCGCCCCATCTCGCTCCTCCCTTTTCCTGCTAAAGTCATCGAGAAAATCGTCAACAGACAGCTGACCGCCTTCCTCGAGACGAACGGATCCCTCGACCCCTCGCAGTCCGGCTTCAGAGCCAACCACAGCACCGAGACCGCCCTCATCGCAGCCACCGACGACATCCGGACCCTGCTCGACAAGGGGGAAACAGTGGCCCTCATCCTCCTGGACCTCTCCGCTGCGTTCGACACGGTCTGCCACCGCACCCTAGTCCAGCGCCTCAGCAACATCGGTATCCAAGAGAAGGCACTGGAGTGGATCATCTCGTTCCTCGCCGGAAGAACACAAAGAGTCCGCCTCCTCCCGTTTCGCTCCGAGGCCACCGAAGTCATCTGCGGCGTCCCGCAAGGATCTTCACTCAGCCCCACCCTCTTCAACATCTACATGAAACCTCTTGCAGCCATCGCACGCCAGCACAACCTCAACATCATCTCTTACGCCGATGACACCCAGCTGATCCTCTCCCTCACCAGAGACCCCGACACCGCCAGAACCTGCCTACACGAAGGGATGAAAGACGTCGCCGAGTGGATGAAGGACAGCCGCCTGAAACTGAACTCGGACAAGACGGAAGTCCTCATCCTGGGATCTTCGCCCTCCGCCTGGGACGACTCCTGGTGGCCCCCAGCCTTGGGCACCGCACCCAAGCCAACCGACCACGCACGCAACCTGGGCTTCATCCTGGACCCCTCCCTCTCAATAACCAGACAAGTCAACGCCGTCTCCTCATCGTGCTTCAACACCCTGCGTATGCTTCGCAAGATCTTCCGCTGGATCCCGACCGAGACCAGGAAGACTGTCACCCAGGCATTCGTCACCAGCCGACTGGACTACGGAAACGCCCTCTACGCCGGAACCACAGCCAAGCTACAGAAAAGACTCCAGCGCATCCAGAACGCCTCCGCCCGACTCATCCTGGATGTCCCCCGACGCAGCCACATCTCCAGCCACCTGAGGAACCTGCAATGGCTCCCCGTCAACAAGAGGATCACGTACCGGCTCCTCACCCACGCACACAAGTCTCTCCACGACCTGGGCCCCAAGTACCTCAACGACCGCCTGACCTTCTACACGCCCACCCGCCAGCTACGGTCCACCAGCCTCGCCCTCGCAGCCGTACCACGCATCCGAAGAGCCACCGCCGGAGGAAGATCCTTCTCTTACCTGGCTGCCAAGACTTGGAACTCCCTCCCCATCCACCTTCGGCTGACCCAGGACCATCTCGCCTTCAGGAAACAACTCAAGACCTGGCTGTTCGAGCAGTAGCATACCCCTCCCCCCAAGCGCCTTGAGACCCTCCCGGGTGAGTAGTGCGCTATACAAATGGCATGATTGATTGATTGATTGATTGACTCTGTTTTACCAGGAACTACGCAGAGAACAAAAGGACGTTCCGTGGCAAGTGGTGCAACTGCCTGGGACATGCAAAGAAATGATCGTCCTCACCGTACAACTGGATCACCGACTACAGGAATGAAGAGGGGATAGAAGCCGGGGGGAGAATCGTTGGTTGTTGCCCAGGTCCAAGCTGGTAACGAAGAACATACAAAGACAACAGGAGGTACAGAACCCATGCAGATCGGAGGCATCCGAGGCCCCCTTACAATGGAAGAAAGAGAGAAGAGACTGAAGCAGAAACTGTGTTTGTATTGTGGGAAGAGCGGACAATTTATCAGGGAGTGCCGTGCTAGGGCTAAACGTCCGGAAAGATCGAACACTCAACGATTGCAAGCAGCATTACTTCAACCATTGGAGAGAACGGAAGTGACGGAAAACTGAAAAGCCTGAGTCAGGACGAGATCGCTGGTTCAGGTAAACAACAGGAGCTGATCTCTTCAGTAATAGCCAACACCATTCAGTCCTCGGTGGCACATCTGAACGTGTACATCACTCTCTGGATCACCGAGGAAATACCCCTAAGGATGCCCGCCCTGCTGGTCTCAGTAGCGACTGGGAATTTCATAGACCAAAGATACGCTCAGACCATTGGGGTTGTGTGTGAGAGAAAAAGGAGTCCCCATAAAACGTGAAGCCAGTAGATGGAATGGCATTGACTTCAGGAGCAGTGAGATACCATACCATTCCTGTAACGATGCAATTCGGTGAAAACCACTTCGAGGTCATTCAGTTTGATCTTATAGATGCCCCACATTTCCGCCTTATCCTGGGTATGCCATGGCTGACTCTGCATGACCCTGTCGTTCGATGGGCAGACCTCACTGTTTCCTTGTCTTCCAGTTTCTGTAGAGAACATTGCACCAAGCAAACAGTGCGCCAGGAAAGTATCAACGAGACACAAGCTGGTCTTTTGGATGTCGGATCTTCGTTACCTGAAGTCTACGAGGAATACAAACCAGTATTTGATGAAAAGAATACCACCCAGCTACCATCTCACCGAACATACGACTGTCGTATTGATTTGATGGCAGGAGCCGATAATCCATGTAATAGGGTCTATGCCCTCACCGAACCAGAGGCACAATATCTGAAGAACTATCTAGAAGAAAATCTTGCATCAGGCTTCATCAGGCATTCCTCATTACCATATATAACCACAAGGGTCCAGAGAATGGCTGGACCGAGGGAACCAGAGGCACGGGGTACCAGGAGCGAGCAGCCTCCAACAATAATATTATAACACACTAGAGCTGCTCCCAGTATTACAAAAATTTGCACTTAATTCAAATTTGTGAGTGCTGGCATCTCACAAAATGTAAAAGAAGAGGATGCAGAGAGGTGTTTCGGCGAAGAGCGGATCAATATACATCTAGCTTTGGACCAAAGGGGTCCCTGCCCTCACCCTCCTATGGGGCAATTAGCTCCTTCTTTAGGATCCAAGAAACCAAAGTTACCATTTCTATGGAGCGTGTCCTTACACCCCACCAAGTGGACTTTCTCACTCCGCAGCTCGGTGAGAGTGGAGCCCTTACACATAGGTCCTGATGAATGCCTTGGACCCATCCGGGCCACTAGGCAGAAACATGTTGACCCTTTGACCTTGGTGAGCAGAACATTATTTCCTCAATACACCACTCACGATTTTAAAGCACCATACACTTGTCAGTAATATTAAAAATAATGAGACATCTGTTATGGCCTTTTAACTCACATATTTTTTTGTTTTCTTTGGGCCCCCACTTAGTTTAGAAGTGCATCCCTGTCGTCAGGTGTATGCCCGCCCTCTATCAAACCGAGTTTTTAGAGGGCGAGGACTGGTCAATGATGAAGCATGACACCAGGTGGTGTGTGAGACCAGTCTTTTACATTTTGTGAGATGCCAGCACTCACAAATTTGAATCAAGTGCACATTTTTTAATACTGGGAGCAGCTCTAGTGTGTTATAATTCCTCATTACCAACCTCGTCCCCTCTCTTCTTCATCCCCAAAAAGGATTGTGATGAGCTTAGGACCTGTATAGACTACAGAGCGAGCAACAGGGTCACCATAAAAAAACTATACTCACTGCCACTTATACCGGTCCTCCTGGATCAGCTTAATGGCGCTCGACTCTTCACGAAACTGGACTTACGTGGAACTTACCATTTGGTACGAGTTAAAACTGGCGACGAGTGGAAGACGACCTTCTGAACCAAATTTGGATTATATGAATATCAAGTGATGCTCTTTGGGCTCTGTAATGCGCCTGCTGCCTTTCAGTATTTCATGGACGAAGTACTCTATGGTTTTTGGGACACGTTTTGTATAGTCTATATCGATGATATACTTATTTATTCGTTAACCCCACAGGTACACGTACTCCATGTAAAGGCAGCATTGGACAGATTCCAACAGCATTGGCTGTACGCCAAACTGGAGAAATGCATTTTTCATGTCGAAGAAGTCACCTTTTTAGGCTACGTTATCAATGCACAAGGATTCCAGAAGGACATGAGCAAGGTAGAAGCGATTACGCAGTGGAAGGCTTCCCATCTCGTCAAATCAGTACAGGGCTTCATGGGGTTTGCTATCTTCTACGGGCGTTTTATAAAGGACTTCTCCAAAATCATACACCCGATATCCAGTTTGCTGAGGAAAATCACTCCCTATTTATGGAGCAAAGAAGCAGATCAATCCTTCCGAACATTAAAAGAACGATTCACCCAGGCTTCTATCCTGCGGCATCCCGACTCACGATTACCCTTCATCGTCGAAACGGACGCTTCTCAGTTTGCTGTGGGGGTGTGTTATCACAACGGCATCTGCACATGGGACAAATACATCCTGTGGCTTACTTCTCAAAGAAGCTCACCCCATGTGAAGTGAACTATTCCATCACTAACAAAGAATTGTTAGCCATCAAAACGGCCTGTGAGGAGTGGAGGCATTATCTCCTAGGGGCACATCACACGGTTTAAATATATATAGACCACCGCAATCTGTTGTTCCTGAAAACTGCCAGAGCCTTAACACCACGTCTACTGCGTTGGTCCCTCTTTTTTTTCTAACTTTGATTTCATAATCAAGTACCGACCAGGTCACCAGAATGGCAAAGCAGATGCCCTCTCCCATATAGGAGAACCTGGAAAATGTATATAGAGTGGTCCTCCAGAGCCACCCTCGATTCTCCCTGAAACAGCATTCCAGTGCAGAACCCTCGCGTTGATAACATCATGTAAAGGTGTCCTTAGCCAATGTGAATACTCTGGTCTGGAAACAAGAAGACCCTGAACACCGAACAGACAACGGGAACTAGTTATACCACTACAATGCGTTATACATACCTGATACCGTCTTGCAGTTGCAAGTACCGGCCTGGGCCTATGATTCAACATTAGGGGGACATATGGGGAAATACAAGACCATTTCCAGCATTGAGCATTCTTTCTGGTGGCCTACAATGCGGAAAGACACTAGCGAGTACCTGAAGAATTGTGCTGTCTGTGTGCAAGGAAAATCCAGTCACTCCAAGCCCGCAGGGTTGCTACGCCGGTTATCCGTTCCTCCTCGACCTTGGCACACTGGGTCTATGGATTTTATTGTGAAAATGCCCCCCAGTGAAAGATACACCACCATCCTGGTTGCGGTAGACCACCTGACTAAAATGGGACACTTCATACCCTTAAAGCGGCTGCCTACCTCTTCCGAACTAGCTGTGGTCTTCCTCCAGCATGTGGTGAGGACTCACGGAATACCCAGCATTCTCATCACAGACCGTGGAACTCAGTTCACCTCTCGCTTTTGGAGGGCCTTATGCAACACCATGGGAGTGGCAGCCAGGTTGTCCACCAGTTACCATCCGCAGACAGATGGAAAACCAGAGCATTTTAACCATTTGTTAGACCAATACCTATGCTGCTTTACCCTACATAACGCCACGGAGTGGTACACACTGATCTGGACGGCGGAGTTCGCCTATAACAATGTGAAACATTCTACGTTGGGCTGTTCCCCTTTCTTTTGTCTAAATGGATATCATCCAAACATGCTTCCATTTGAATAGCCGATAGTCTCCAGACATCCTTCCATACACTAACACCATGCCCATCTCTGAGCAGTGTTAATCGATGCCAAGCAGCAGTTAGCCACTGCACAGACAGCGCAGAAACATTTCGCTGATAGAAAAAGGCCCCGCGTATCAAGTGGGTGATAAGGTGTGGCTGGCCACTAAGAACCTGCACCTCAAGGGGGTGGACATACTACAACCTAACTACATAGGCACCTATAACATTGAGGAAGTGATCAATCCTGTTGCATGAAACGGACTTTGCCCCCGGTCATAGCACATACACCAAGTCTTTCATGTGTCCCTGCTCCGTCCCTGTTCTGTGAGCACGAGAGTATAGGTGAGACCCATTCCCTTGGAAGTAGACGGCCAAGATGAGTATGAAGTGAGGGAGCTCTTGGACTCTCAGTTGGTGAGGGGACGAGTGCAGTACCTGGTGGGTTGGAAGGGGTTTGGGGTGGAGGATAGAACCTGGGAACCCATACACAACCCCCACTGCACTATGCTGTTGGAACGTTTTCACGCCTCACATCCTGGTAAAACTGGGCGACCGCCGGGTTGGCGATCCTCGAGAGGGGGGGTTCTGTCGCGATCATGCAGCGTGAGGTGGATAGGAAGCGGTCCGGCGACAGTGAGCCTGCTTCAAAAGGCGAACGGCGAAGTGGAGACTCACGATCAGCGAACTCCTGGAAAACAAGGCAAAATTGGCAAGACCCGACCCCAGGAAGGGCAAGGGCTTTATAGAGACGGATACGCCGGTGGCGCCTGATCCATCTTTCAGCACTGCGTCCCAAGGGATTCTGGGTCATGTAGTGTACTGGGCGCCACCATCTGCTAATGGTGGCACCTGACTTTCAACAGACATGGCCTCATGCACACAGGGGAAGAAAGCCCTATGTGAAGTGCGGTTAACCCCTTCCTATCCACCTCACGCTGCATGATCGTGACACAAGATCATTCTTTGCATTTTTACTTGTTTTAAATTTGAAAGATCATTGTTGATATATAAAATGATGCTATGAATTTATTGTTAAAATATACTGACAACAAAGTCAGCAGTAAAACTTATTAGTGGCTGTGCTCTCTAACTAAATAATTGTTGTTATATGTATGGGGACAAATTATTTTCCATACTAGATAACATTGGATGAGTGGCACAGTGTTGTACATTGAGCACGCCCATTCATAGATTGTTAAAATTTGGACTTCTTTGGTAAATATTACAGAGGTGCTGGCAGGTGTGTTGCTTTACAACTGTCATTCATATCGGAATTGCTACTCCCCATTAAATGACCAGATAACATTGATGAGTCCATGCTCTCCGCTTGCAGTCCTGGAACACGCAGATTCACATACACCCAGGATCAGCAATCAATGGCCCCATAGTAACACCATCAACGACATCGTCCTGCACTGATATGAAGTCTTTGAGCGTCCACTCCTGGAACGTCAACCGACTTCTGGACAGGATAAAGCCTGCCGCAGTCCTGAAGTTTGCTTGGGGTCCTTATGCTGCAAGAAACCCATCTGTTGGGCAATCAGTGCACATTTTTAGACTGACAGAGATATGATAGGGTTTACTATGAAGGGTTCAACGGCGGATCTAGGGCTGTAGCTATTCTTCTTCGCCGCTCTCTCCCCCTCGTGGTTGACCGGGATGCTTTAAACCCCCAGGAACGCTTCTTAGCTCTCATGGGGGAATGCACCCTTAATTTGATAACGGTCTATATGCCTCCAGATCCTCTGGAGACCTCCCTCAAGGACATCACAACCCTGAAGACGTCTCTTAACCAGGGACTGAGGGCAATCGGGGGGGGGGGAGGGAGCTGGCGGATTACTTCAATTCAGTCATGGACCCAAACAAAGATGCTAACAGGGTTCCCTCTCATGGTCAACGCTCAGGTGCCCGACTGGGCCTCCCAACTTGGGTTGTGTGTTGTTGGAGAATATGGAACCCTCGACTCCACCAGTGGACCCACACTTCTGAAGCCCATCACTCCCACTACTGCATTGACATGATGTTTATGCCCGCCCCAAATTGTTGCATGGTTACAAACATCCAAACACTCGGTCGGGAGGTCTCCGATCACTCGCCTCTACTCCTCTCTATGAGAAGACCCACCGAAGCACTCCGTCCTATCTGGCAGCTTAATGCCTGGTTCCTCCAGAAAAAAGACTGCAAAAAGGGCCTCAGTGAAGAACTTAAGCAATACTTCCAACTTAACGAAGGTACAGTGGGATCACCGGGCACATTGTGGACGGTTGTTAAAGCCACCATCAAAGGCTTTGCTAAAGGATGCATCAAAGTGATGCACTGATCCAATGAAGAGCGTCTTTCTCGCCTAGAAGCTCAGGCGCTCTGCCTGGAACGCACCATGGGTGCAACAAATGGGGACGCAGAGTCTCGCCATCTCAAGCTCATACATGAGGAATTTTGCCATGTCTCCTTAGAATAAGCCAAGCAAATGTGGAAGTCTTCCATGGCCCCTGTATATGGACAGGGAGACAAAAATGGTAAGCTTTTGTATTAGCTGGTATCCTGCCCTCTAGCTAGTCGGATAATTCCGGAGATCTTTGATACTAACGGATGTACCCAACAGACACCAGAGGCAATAGCCCAAACTGAGTATTACAGTATTACAAGCACCTCTACTCCAACATCTGAGCCCCAAAGGCAGGAGATGTCACTGCCTTCTTGAGAGACAGCCCGCTTCCGCGACTGTCAGAGGCTGACACCCAGGCCCTTGATCAACCTATCACAAGAGAGGAAATAGACCAAGCTATACTAGCAATAGCTTCTGGTAAAACGCCGGGACCAGATGGTTACCCAGCAGAATATTACTCAGCATTTCGAGAGACCCGGACACTGCACCTGCTAACCTTATACGAGGAGGAGATAGAATGCAGAGGATTCCCCCGAGACATCGATATTGCCAAATCGTAGTCATACTCAAAGCTAGTTCACGGTCTACCTCCTGTTCGGATTACAGACCGATCTCCCTTATTAAAACCTAAGTTAAAATCTACACCGCGATTCTTGCTACCCGCCTCAAACATGTACTAGCTGCCCTGATACACCCCGACCAATATGGATTCATGCCCCGGCATAGCATGAGGAACTGCCTCAGGAGGCTACATGTGGCACTAGCCCACTGGCATCTCCTGTCACCGTACCTAGCGCTCCTTTTGACATACTTCGAAAAGGCCTTTGATACAGAAGACTGGCATTACCAGGATGAGGTGATGGTCCAGGCAGCTATCGACCCGTATTTCAGAGGGATGGTATGAGTGCTATAATCTGATCCATCGGCCCGGGTATTGATCAATGGGACCCTCTCGTAAGATTTCCTGATTCTGCGGGGGACGACACAGGGATATCCCTTGTCCCCATTGCTTCAACTGAACCCCTGGCCCGCATTTTCAGGTGTGATGCTCAGAACCAGGGCTGGCGCTGGAGCACTTCACATGATGAGCCTATCACACTGTATGCGGACGATGTCCTCCCGTGTATGGCAGCTCCGGCTCGTACCGTCCCTCGTTGTCTCAGGCTCCTAGAACTGTTTGGAGAGGCGTCAGGCTTAAACCTCTCCCCGCCAAATCGATCTCAGTCCCCCTTCACAGTTCAAGGGATTGTATTGATTGGCCATCCTGCATCCCCATCAGACACCTCAGCTTCCGTTATTTGGTGATCTGGGTAACTCTCCACCCAAAGTTGACCTGGTCCCTCAATTGGACTCCTTTAGTAAAGAAGACCAGGGATAATCTGCAAAAGTGGCATAGGCTGCCACTAAACCCGATTGGGCCAACAGCCCTGTATAAAATGATGATACTCCTGCGCTTCCTGTACGTATTGCACAACGTCCTGCTTCATGTCCCGCGCCAGTGGTTTAGACCCATAGATAAACTAATTACATTGTTCCTGTGGGGGCAGTCCAGACCACGGGTACCACTAACTCGCTGTCAGAGGGTATGGTGGTGGAATAGGCACGAGAAATCTCTCTCTACTATATCGCACTGTGGCTTCTGATCATCAATGAGTGGTTTACTGGGGGTGGTCGGACCCGGCCCCGGCCTACCAACTAGAACTAGAAGAGCTAGGGTTTCCCTGGATTCAAGCGATGCTTTACGGGTCACCTATCCCTCACACTATTCCGTTGGTAACCAGAGCGGTACTTTTGGTTTGGCGGACCGCACTGCGATACACTCGATGGGACACCAAGCTTACACTCCAGACACCATTATGGCGAGGTACATGGGTTGGAGATGTCGCGGCCCTGGAGGGGTTTCAAAAGTGGAATCTCATTGGCATCTCCCAGCATGGAGATGTGTGGACGGGAGGGCATATCCGTACCTTTCAAGACCTGCAGAGTATCTATTCCCTCAACCATACACAATTTTATAAGTATTTGCAGTTTCGACATGCCCTTACTCCGCTCATCCCCACAGGCACCGCACTACCAGAACTCAGCCCTCTAGAGGCCAAGCTTATCATGGGAGCCCCGGGGAAAGGAGTCGTCTCTCAGATTTACACATCGCTAGTAAATTACTCTCCCACCAACCAAGACCAATTGGGGTCCTGATGGGACGGATGGCTGGGTCCACTGGAGAACGAGGACTGGCGGGACAATTACCATCTCAGCGAGACTGCAATTAAACCAGTTCTACTACCTTCACTGTACGTATCTCACTCCTAGAAGGTTTCACTGGGCACGGTGCCTACAGAGCCCCAGCTGCCCACGATGCACAGACACGCCCGCAGACTTCTATCATATGGCATGGTCTTGTAAGGTCATAGCGAAGTACTGGAAGCGAGTGGTTGAGGAGCTGACTGAGGTACTGGTTGGGAGGTTCCCCTTACACCCCGAATCTTGATCCTGGGGGTTGATGGAGGGCACGAGAACGGACAAGGCCTTGTTGGGGACGGCGACTATAGTGGGTAAAAGAGACAACTCCGTTAAATTGAAAAACTCCTTTCCGCCCACAATCTCCCAGTGGACAAAGGACTGGAAGGGTGTGCCGCTCCAGAGCAGCTGGTGTAGGAAGCCTGGGGATGCCTGACTAAACACTAGAAAATATGGGGCAAATGGTTGCGCCTGTTGGGCTAGGAAGCAAAGGAGATGGGGTTTGATATGATACAGGGACTGCTTTGAATACTGTACGTGTACTGTAAGTGATGAGTTACATGGAAATAATGTCATAATTTCATGTGTCGGCTGATTTGCATCTTGTTAAAAACCCAATAAAATTGAGCATTAAAAAAAAAAAGATGGTCCTTCTTCCCAAGTTTAATGTTCTTTGGCAAATATCTCTATTTAGCCAACCGATTTCTAATAAACATATAGGAGCTTATTCCATTGTTTAGAAGCACACAGAAAACTTCCTGAGTGAACTGCTGAAAGCAGACATTACCCAGGGAAAAGAGGACTTTATCACTTCCTGATTTATAGGGGATTATTGGGGAAACAAGATAGATTATGTGCACCTATTCCTGGGTGTTTCTCCCAAGGATGAGTAATGCTCTAATATACTGTAAACACCAACCGAGCTGCCAATACTGATGGTCTTCACAGTGGTTGTTGGTCCTGATGAGAACCCCCACACTCCACGGGGTTTGAAACGCATATACCTTGTTATTTCCACTCCCATTCAAATTGTTCCTTTGGTTGGATTAAGATTTATGTTATATTGTGAAAAACTGCATTGACAAAATTTGTTTTGCATTTATTGACATCCAAGAGAGAATTTTTTGTTGGAGAGTGGCCAGGCCAGTTTTCATAACAAGAACATTGGTCTGTTAGGATTTATGTTGTTTATGTTGTTTGTGGTGATGTGTATCAATGTGGATGTGTGTGTACATATGAATAATGTGGAGTGAGTGCAAATGTAAAAAGTGTGAGTGTAAAAAGGCGAGTGTATTTATTTGAAGACATTGATTTGTATATATCCCCTATATATGTCTTACTTGAAAACAAATCTTGCTTGAATATTGAAAATAAAAGCTAATAATAATCTGTTGGATGCTTGGTTTGGTTTCCTTGCACCCATCTGATTAACAGCATTGAAGTCAGGTATCCGTATTGGCAGCTCGGTTGGTGTTTAGTGTTGGTGACTCAGCCTTACTGATTAGAGTCAGGCCCTGTTTTTTGTGACATACTAATATACTGTAAGCATCGGTGTTCTCTTTCAACCCACAGGATAACATGCTGTATTAGTAATTGCCCATCCCAGCCCTAGATCACAGAGCTGCTCTATCTCCAATATTATCAAAACGCGGAAATAGGCCTATAGTAAATACCATTTTCTGGACTATCCTTACTTCATGTCAGTGTACTACCCACACTTCCACCATCAGCACTATGATGCTTTGATTTAATCGCCTATGAGGGGGCGTGGTAGGAATGGCCAATAATGCCATTTCGCAAGTAGACTAGATCCTTTGGAGGCCAGTTCTGGAAGGTCCATATCCAACTCTATCACTCTTTCCATCTCTCCAGGTTTTATTACAGCAAGCATAGCAGAGGTATAAGGAGAGAAAGACAACAGGTCCACAAAGAGAAAAGGAGATAATAAACAAACTGATGGAAAGTGAGAGAGAGGAGGACGGGAGAGGTGCTGATTTGAAAATATTTGCCAGTGCAAGTATGAGTCTGGATAAGCGGCACCAGAATGTTGGGAATTGCCTTTAAGGTAAGCCAAAATGTCAATTTTGGTGGTGGATAACAAGATTTATTCTCTTTAATGTCAAACTGCTCTTCAATTTCATTAATATCACTAGTCTTCAAATAATGACATTTAGATAGAGACCCAGCAGCCTACAGAGGCTGACTGAGTGAGAACCTAATTTTCCACTTCTGTGCTTTTGTCAGTCCCAAAATATAGGCATCCAGTGTCCTTGCAATACCTAATTTCATTTAATCAAACTGAAAAGGTCCTTTGATTACACTGTTCCACACTGTGATAAGTGAGAGGGCATCGCCAGGGAATGGGACACTCTTTAGTTTAAAATGGAGTAAATTCCTAAGAACGATAATCTTCCATCATGATTTACAATGTTCCCGATTAGCTAACTACACCATTGACGTAATATTAGGCTCCCTAACTGTAACTCTTTTTCTACTGCCTATGTACCATATTTACTTTCATCCCTTAACTATCTCTGTTTGTTAAATATTGTATCTGCAAACAGTAAATATATATAGGAGAGTTTTGGTTTGACAATAACTTTGCAGCTATTTGCATAGGTATGTATGTAGTGCCCTTGTTCTTTGTTGCTGCATGCACAGTCCAGAAGATCTAAAACTACTTTCTTCATGGAAATGCTAGGCATTGGAACTTGCTTTATTTAGACAGTAAACAGGCTTACCATTAACGATGGCTCACTCTGTTCCGTCATTTCTGGCAATATCATTTCCAGCAACGTCACTTCTATATACTATCAGCAAAACCAATCCCAGTAAATTTTCAATATAGATCCTATTCTGAAGATCAAGTCAGAAGAATAATGTCAAAACTCTATATTATTATGGATATGCCAGACCCTGAAATAATTAATGTTTTCATAAGTTTCTCTTCAGAACGGTCTGAAAAACATACTTATTTGAGGCAGGTATGGTCCATCCACTGTGCTAAGTCAGCCAAGCAAGATCTACGCCGAGCTGCAGAGGCTCCTTCATCCTGGGACTAGGTGATAACAAGCTGCGTGTCATCGGCGTATGACACATTATTAAAGTTGTGACACTCGATGATTTCAGCATGGGGTTGTATATAGAGATCGAACAGCTTAGGGCTCAAAGCAGAGTCCTGAGGTACCCTCTACCGCAGTGGGACAGCCTCCGACATGAATGGTTGCTGAGCCACCTGAAATGAGCAATCCTAAAGAGAGGAGGCCAAATTCCATATCAGTTCCAACAGGAGGCCATGGGATATGGTGTCGAAGACTGCACTGAAATCTAACATAATCAACGCAACAGTCCTCATCAGCTATCTGCCTGTGGGAATCGGACGCTAACAGTAGTGCTGACTCCATGCTGAACAACGGACGGAAACCCAATTGGGTCTCACGCAATAAGATATCATTCTCCACAAAACTTCTCAACTGTTCATTTACAGAATATATGTGTAAATCCACGTAATAAAATACAATACCAATCCACTCTTTGAGGCCCATTATCTTTCATAAGAATTTTTTTTTGCAGTTCTATATTACGCTAACTTGGCCCAAGGGCAATGGAGTGTTTTACTTAAGCACCATTTCCATTACACAACGTCAGATTCTTTATTTTTTAGGCACAGGGCGAATAAGTTATTTTCTCAGAATCACAGGATGTTGAGCTGCCACCGGGATTCTAACCTGATTCCCCAATTTCAATCCAGCAGCTCTGGACCTAGCACAACAATCCCTACCTAAGTTTGGTCCAGTGCCTTTGTCGTGATTTTTCAGAATTATGACGGCCTGACAAAGAGTATCATAATCAAAATCTTCTACCCTCAGGTATGACAGATTGGCTAACCAACACAAGAACACTTGCCTATTACAGTAATATGTGAGTTTTCATGTAACACCATAACCTTCTATAGGTGTGAACATGGTGTAATTACATTGCACCAATACATTATTGGCATTAACATATGTGTTTCACAATAAATAATTAACAGGTCAGACCTATGGCATCCAATACAAAATTTCACAACAAAGCAATCAAGTCTATAGCCGGTATTGCTGGATTGTCACCATTACCAAATAAGGCCTGCTGTGCTGAGCTTAAACGTTCCCACAAGGCAAAAATCATGCACAGTCATAAAATTGAAATATGTCCAAAATTACAGTTGGCAATACAATATGCACGCCCTTCTAAGAGGGTCTAAAAATGATCAAAGGGATAATCTATCTAAAGGGTTTGTCTGAGGGGTAAACCAATACCAAAACTCTTGGCTACTACTGTAATGTGTGAGATTTCATGAAACAAAATAACTGTCTCCATGCTTAAGTCCATGCAATAAAATGTATCCTTAAAAGCCTACAGGCTTTAGTATAGTTGTTGCACAATAAATGTCAGGCCTACTGCCTTTATCACAATGTTTCATAATAAATAGATCAGGACTATAGCTTTGACCATGGACTTGCCACTATAACCAGCTCCATCCTGCTATGCTGACCATATGTTTTCCCACGAGGTAAAAAGTGCAATACAAGCGCTCTTCTTCAGTGGAAGCATAAACAATTCTTCCCAGTGAAATGCTGTATTCAAGGTAATGAATAGGTGGATAGAGCCAAAACCCGATCTCAAAGGTGCCTCTTAAAGCTCGTTTTCTGTTTAATCAAATAAGGTAAGTCTACAGCAGGGTTCTTAAACATTTTCTGTAATAAGAGATACTTATGTTCTTTTAATATCATCCCAAGTTACTGTTAATACTATTGTAACAGCAAGCATATCATACAAGGTTACATTAGTGAACACCCTTTGTAAGATTATGAGCAGTGATCACCTTAGTGCCGCAGACAGGGTTTACTCCACTAATGTAAAAAAGGCTTTATAAATTAGGACCGTCTCTACATGGGTAATATATAACTGCCATAGCTGCACTACCGTTGGTACCAAGGTAATAATACAAGTCATAACTCACATTTTCATCGCCAATACATTCTTTTTAATTTTGGTATACATATAATAATTTAACCTGGCAAAAAGCTTCTAATTTAGTAGGCTGTGTTGCATACAGGAGAGCTTCTTACAGGTGTCTGGAGAGCTACCTGCAGCTCACAAGCTAATCATTGGAGAAGGCTGATAAACAGCAAAGCTACCAAGCCAGGCCTAAAAAGATTTGGGCAATCGGGTGATAGTAGGGCTCTCCACCAAGTACCACCAGATAGGATGAGAGGCTTCTTTGCAACACTCATTAAGATGCAATATCGGACTGGCAATTCACAAACTTACCACTGCTGCTTGTAGCTCACAGACCAACCTGTTTTGAAGTTATTATGCAAAGTGTGAAGCCTAGACGCATTTTTATTTTTTTACCACACTTATTTTTGATTTTCGATTAAAGCCCGCAGTGCTTAACTCCATACGGGAATGCGATTCGTTAGCAGTATACTCATCTCCTGCTATGTGTGCTTCAAGGACAGAAGATGCGCTCCCACAAGGTTTGCTGGAGCGGGAGTCAGTTTCTCAATTTAAAGTTCTTAGTTTACTATCATCCTGTAGTGTAGTTCCTATATTCCCAATAGGCTCTGCGCATTGGAATAATATATCCTGTAGTTTAGACGTAGGACTGAGGTCGACTAGGTCTCTACCGAATATATATACTAAACTTAATTGTGAGTGCCAGCTAGCTCAGAGGTCACTAGAAACTTTCTCGAATTTACAAGAAGGGATTCGTTTCTGACAACAGCATAAACAGGTAAACTTTGTTTCCCAAGAATAAGAAATCAATCTCTAGAGTCGCGGAAACAATAGATAGCTATTTTACTCAGTCAATCGTGAATGCTTCGTTTCACCAGAGGTGCTGAGAAAATAGAGAGACGGGCGTTTTCAATAAAAAGTATTTATTGAACAGTCTTCTTTCTCAAGCATAAGAAATGTACTGCTACAATTGTAAGGAGTAGTTTCTGTCCAGTAACTCCAGTTCTGTAGTAGGGGTATCTCTGTTATAGTCATAATCTAGTGAATAGTCCCGCCCATGTGCGTGGACCCAGGAGCAATCAAAAATAATCTCTTAAGGTGTCGAAAAATGCAGAACTGCACAGACACTTAAGAGAGAATTAAAGACAGATAATGCAGCCTATATCCACAGGCTACACTGTCCAGTACTTCAACTAGAAATTCCACCAAAAATCCACAAACAGCAAAGCCTGTCCAGATTTCCCTTGCTTTAACAGCAAAACCCCTCTGGAATGATAGAGAGGAAGACATGGACAGACAAGCCCCATAGGCTGCCATTATGTGGCTCAAAACAGGATACTGTGCCTTTAAGAGAACTTTACAGAACTTCACAGTATCCCAGAATGCACTGCAGGTCCCTTTTACTTTCAGTTCTTTTTGAACGCGTAACACGCCAGACCTGTAGCATTCCTTACATGAATATCTCTCTCCACCGGGGAGGAGGGCGGGCGCTTATGACTATAACAGAGATACCCCTACTACAGAACTGGAGTTACAGGTCAGAAACTACTCCTTCTGTAGTAGGGGATCTCTGTGTATAGTCATAATCTAGTGAATAGAATGGCAAGCCCATCCCCACACCAAAGCGGCGATGGAGAAAAGAGAAATAGCACCACTATTGTGCGAACAGATTTCGCAGCGAAGCCTGCCCAACCTGAGCATCTGCCCTGGCATCAGTGTCCTGCAGTAATGCTTAGCAAAGGTATGGACCGACTTCCAAGTGGCCGCCTTGCAGATTTCTGCAATTGGAACATTACGGAGCAAAGCAGTCGTGGCAGCTTTGCCCCTGGTGGAATGAGCCTTAGGTTTACCCCCTAAGGTCTTATTAGCTTTTTGGTAACACAATTGTATACAGGACACAATCCACCTCGAGATGGACTGTTTAGAGGTAGCAAGACCGGTCCTGACCGATCCATAATTGATAAACAATTGGTCTGACCTACGAATATCCTTGGTTTTATCCAGATAAAATTTCAACGCCCTCCTAACATCCAGGGAATGCAGGGACCTTTCCGCTGGAGAGGAAGGATTCTGAAAAAACGTAGGTAAAGTTATGGTCTGGTTAACATGAAAATCAGATATAACCTTTGGAAGAAATTTAGGGTGAGTACGCATAACAACCTTAGCAGCATGAAATACAGTATAAGGTTCTTGGCAACACAACGCCTGAATTTCACTCACCCTGCGGGCCGATGTAATGGCCACGAGGAACGCCGCCTTCCAGGACAGGTGCTGCAACGAAGCCTTATGAATAGGTTCAAAAGGCTCCTTCATCAGTCTGGACAGCACCGCATTCAATTCCCATGAAGGCGAAGTAAGCCGGACAGGAGGGAACACTTTCAAGCCTTCCAAAAAATCTTTGATCACAGGGATCTGAAAGAAGGAAGTCTGTGAAGGGCATTTCCTGTAGGCAGTCAGCGCAGCAAGATGAACCTTAATGGAATGGACATTAAGGCCAGACTGCGCCAGATGTTGAAGGTACGGAAGGATGACATCTTCCTTACACGTCGTAGGGTCATAGTTCTTGGACTTGCACCAGATGCAAAACCTCTTCCACTTGTAAGCATAAGAAGTCCTAGTGGAAGGTCGCTTAGCCTCCTTCAGTATGTCCATGCAATCTTCAGGTAGATTCAAATGGCCATATTGCACTATCTCAGGAGCCATGCCGCCAAACTCAAAGACGAGAGGTTGGGGTGCAACATCTACCCCCCGAACTTCGTGAGAAGGTCCGGCCTGCACGGCAGCCATATGTGAGGAAGGAGAGACCGGTGAAGCAGGTCCGTGAACCACCACTGCCTGGGCCATTCCGGGGCAATCAGGATCATCCGCGCCCTGGACCGGGACAACTTGATGAGCACCGTCGGAATCAGGGGAATGGGTGGAAAAGCGTACAGAAAGCTGTTCGACCAGTTGATCCATAACGCATTCCCCAGCGTCCCCGGCTGGTAGTACCTGGAGGCGAAGTCTCGGCATTTGCTGTTTTCGGCGGTGGCGAACAGATCTACGTCTGGAGTCCCCCACCTTGCGAAGACATCTCCTAGTACTTCGTCGTTTATGACCCATTCGTGGTTTTCCTGAATCAGTCTGCTCAGTGCGTCTGCCTGAACATTCTGCACACCTGGTAGATGGGTGGCCGTTATCGTCAGTCCTCTGGCCAGAAGCCAGTGCCAGATCGCCTGTGCCTCCTGCGACAGAGTGCATGATCTCGACCCCCCCTGCTTGTTGAGGTAATACATCGTGGTCGTATTGTCCGTCTGAACAAGTAGAGAGTTGGTCCGGATGGACGGAAGAAAGGCCTTCAGTGCCAAGTGAACAGCTCTGAGTTCCAGGAAATTGATGTGGTACGTGGACTCCGTCGGAGACCACGTCCCTTGAATCTGTAAGTCTCCGGAGTGCGCCCCCCAGCCGTTGAGCGACGCATCCGTCACGATAGACTGCGTGGGAATGTCCTTGTGAAAGGGAACCCCTCTGAGAAGATTCTCCGCTGAACACCACCACTTCCGAGACTGAAGAGCATGCAGAGACAGTCGTATCTTGTTGTCCCAAGATCCTTTCCTCTGATCCCACTGATCCTCCAAGCACTCCTGCAATGGTCTAATGTGCAGCCGTGCGTGTGGAGTGAGGAAGATACAAGAGGCCATCGACCCCAGTAGAGAAGACACCGTCCTCACTGTTGTAGATGTAGCGGTCATAAGAGCCTGAGCCTTCGAAGGAGTGATAATCGTTTCTCCTCCGAAGGAGACACGCTTGCTGACAGCGTATTGATGGAGGCTCCCAAGTACTGTATGCACTGGACCGGAGTCGGGACAGACTTGGACATGTTGATGTGCAAGCCCAGCTTGTTCAAGAGAACGCACGTCTTCTGGAAGAGCGCTTGAGCTTCCGAGATGGAGGAGGCCTTGATCAACCAATCGTCCAGGTACCGGTAGACAAACACCTTGTTCTTCCTTAGGTGTGCAGCTACCACTGCCATGCACTTCGAGAATGTTCTGGGCGCAGACTTCAGCCCGAATGGCAGTAACGTGTACTGATAATGATTGGCGCCGACTTGGAATCGCAGGAACTTCCTGTGTTTGTGTGCAATGGGCGCATGGAAATACGCATCCTGTAGGTCTATGGCACACAGCCAGTCTCCCTGTTGCAGCTGAGGATACATCTTTGAGACAGAGGTACATCTTCTATCGCCCTTTTCCTTAACAGGATATCGGCCTCCGCCTGGAGCTCGTGCAGCTGGAACTGCGAGCTGACCGGAGGAATTGATGGAGGCGGGCTGGTGAACCGAAGACTGTATCCATTGCTGACAATATTCAGCACCCACTTGTCCTGAGTAATTTTTCTCCACTCTGCCAGAAAAAATTGAACGCTTCACCCCACCGGAGCGGGTAACGGATGTAGGGGAAGTAACCGCTCAGGGTCGAGACCCAGCCGGGCCTTTGTTCGCTGTAGAGGACTGCTGGCCTCCTCTACCCTTCTGGCGCTTCTGGAAGGGCCTCCGGAACTGCTGCTGTTGTTGCTCCTGCTGTCCCGAAGCCTGTCCTCGCCCTCTGCCCTGTGCCCCGAACCGTCTCTGGAACGGGCGGTAGGCCTTCTTTTCTTTTGGCTTCTCCAAGCCCACAGCCGTCAGGGTCTCAGCCTCTGCTTTCATGAGGGCCATCTCATCGTCCGCATGCTTGCCGAACAGGGTTTCCCCCGAGAAGGGCAGATTGGCCACCCGCTGCTGGGCTTCCGGCTTGAGTGATGTGAGCCTGAGCTGATTGATCCCATGACAGTACCCATGGGCCGCCAAAAGGGAGATATCAGCAGCCGCGCTGATGACCTGGTTCGAAACCAGCATCCCTTCCTTCAGGATCTCCTGGAAATCCTCCTTCTTATCTCATGGCAGGAGGTCCGCGAACTGCTGGAGGGATTCCCACAGGGCACGATCATACCGCCCTAGCAGAGCCGCATCGCTAGAGGCCTTCATGGCCGTAGATGTCGTCCCACAGGCCTTCCTGCCAGCAGAATCGATCCATCGGCTCTCCTTATCAGGAGGCACGGTAGACGACGGGGAGGTAGAATGTTGTTTCCTGGCCGCCGTTACGATCACGGAGTCCGGAATCAGGTCCATCCGTAGAAAAGCAGGGTCGGAAGCCGGAGCCCTGTACTTCTTAAGAAGCCGGGATCGAGCGGCTTTCATCACTGCAGGCGTGAGGAACAGCTCCTCGGCGGGCTCTACCAAGCCCGGTACGAGCGGCAGTAAAGGGCGAGACAAATGTTTCTTATGAAGTGTCTCAAAAATCACGGACGTCGTAGGTGTTGGAGCCGTCACCGTGATTCCCAATTTTGCTGCACCCCTCAGGAGAACATCCTGGAACGTGCTGATGTCATCCACGGGAGACACTCTCATCCCCAGGGATTCCGACAACGTCGGGGAGTAGGTCCTGGTCCTGGAGGAGTCCGTGCGAGACCGTGATCCGCGCCTCCTATGGCACCGTCTGGACCTCGTGGAGGATCTGTGACGACTGCGCGATCTCCTCCTCCGTCCGGAGCGGGATCGCGACGTCCTTGGCTTCGGCCGTCCCTCCGGTTCCACCGGGGCGGGCGGCTTTGGCTTGGCAGGGGCCCTCGGCCGAGGGGTACCAGTAGGAGGAGCCGGGTACCGTGGCAGTGAAACTGTCCTCGGAGGAATTGGAGGAGGCTTGTCAGCCGGCAGCTGCGGTTGAGGTTGATGCTGAGGCTGAGGTTGAGGAGGAGGTGGAAGTGGCGGCGGGGTGGGAGCCCGCGGAGGAGGTCCTCTCGGTAATGGAGGAGGAGGCGGCGTAACTGGCTTTGGCCTATCAGGGGTATACACTACAGAGTACACCGAGCCCGGTGACCCGCCCTCCTTACTAGGCTGGGACTTTGGATAGACTTCCATAGGCACTTGACGCCTGCCCGACTGACTCCTGGCGCCAGAACTCCTTCTGTGCCTTCTCGGCGTCGAAGAACGGCGACCCGACGGCGAGCGTCGGCCCCTCAACGGCGAGCTTAGTCTCCTCGACAGCGAGCGCCTATCCCTCGACGGCGATGGTCTTCGCCTCAACAGCGATCCCTTTCGCCTCGACGGCGACCTCCTTCGCCTCGACGGCGACCTCCTTCGCCTCGACGGCGACCTTCGCCTCGACGTCAAGGATCCCCTCGACGACGACCTTCTCCACTTCGCCGACGGCGATGTTGCCTAGACGGCGAGCGCCGACACCGGGCCTCTCGACGTCGATAACTTGACGACGACTCAGACGACTCTGACGACGAAATCATCACATCAGCGGTCTGTTCAGTTCCCTCGACGCCGAATGTCGACGCCGCTTCGACCCAGAGCCCTGGGGAGACGGGGAACAGACTGCAGTCATCGCTCTCGACGCCGTAGTCGGTGCAATCGACACAGACGGAGAATGGGGACGCTTGATGGTCTTCCTGCCCCTGGGGAGCCCCCCAGAGGCCTCAGCATGGGCAGAGGAAGCCCCTCCAGACCCACCTTGTGCCTTCAGTCTTCTGTCTTCGAGGCCCTGAAGCCTGATCTTCATCCTATCCCTCAGGGTCCTGCTAGAGAAACCCTGGCAGATGTCACACTCTTCCGGGACATGAGATGAAGGAAGGCAGATGATACACACCTCGTGTGGATCTGACTTGGCCTTCTTCCTGGAGCACTCCGGGCATTTGTCGAATAATGCAGCCATAATGACAATTAAAGAGTGCACCAAAAGACAAACAGGAAGAAACACCAAAGTACTTCAAGAAAAGCACTCAAACAACTTGAAAAAGTGAAAAAAAATCACCAATAAACCCTTGAAAAGGGAGAGCTCAATGCTCCAGGGTCCTGCTTGCAGGAGCCGGAAAAAAGAACTGGAAGTAAAAGGGACCTGCAGTGCATTCTGGGATACTGTGAAGTTCTGGAAAGTTCTCTTAAAGGCACAGTATCCTGTTTTGAGCCACATAATGGCAGCCTATGGGGCTTGTCTGTCCATGTCTTCCTCTCGATCATTCCAGAGGGGTTTTGCAGTGAAAGCAAGGGAAATCTGGACAGGCTTTGCTGTTTGTGGATTTTTGGTGGAATTTCTAGTTGAAGTACTGGACAGTGTAGCCTGTGGATATAGGCTGCATTATCTGTCTTTAATTCTCTCTTAAGTGTCTGTGCAGTTCTGCATTTTTCAACACCTTAAGAGATTATTTTTGATTGCTCCGGGGTTCACGCACATGGGCGGGACTATTCACTAGATTATGACTATACACAGAGATCCCTTACTACAGAATACTGGTTATAAAGTACAAGGCATATAATATGATAAGTATTATAAAGTAGTACTGTAAAAGCATGATATGGTTTCTAAGCCATAAAATACCTAAAATATATAAAATACATACAGTGATAAAATAATGACTAAAAGTACTCAACTGGTGCTTCTAAAATACGCCTACCCCAGTGTACCTAACCTAGGTCTAGTACGAGGGAAGAAGTAAGTGAGGTGTAGCTTTAAGTGTAGTATTCTTTGCCAAGAATCTATTCCAAGAATTCTCTTAAGGGTCTAATCAGCTCCGTACCTTGGTTTTAGAATGAAGGAGGTCTTGTATCTCTCTCTCAGTACTCGATTTCCCAGCAACCCGCAAGGGTAAGCTGGAAACACTGGAGCTGGATTTCGCGGCAGGAGAAAAGACAGCGTCTCTCAGTGCATCAGCTGGAGGGTCGGCTTCCTTCGGTACTTGCTGCTGCAGGGCGTCGGGCAAGTAGTTAGTCGATCTGCTCCAAACCAGCGTGTGTTTGTCTGGGCAAATGTAGGCATATTTATATCTTGAAGGTGCCGAGTTTGACGTATGATTGGACATAATAACGTCATCAAAGACTCAGTTCTTTGAAAACTCCATGATTTCCTAGATAAATTAGTATTCAGGCGAGGGGAAGTCCCTAGCTGCTGAAGGCGGGTTTTTCTAAGAAATCGTTGTTGATTCTCGGAACTTAGTGGAAGTAGCCATGCCATATTTGGGCTGCATAGGCTCAGTCTAAATATGGTAATGATTTCTATGCCTATATAAGGATCGGGTAAATTATACCTATATATGGGCATGAATCAGGAAAATTACACTAGGGTCCTAGATTCCTTCACAACACCCACTCCACGATATTAAGTTCAATAAAACTAAGGGTATAAGCACTGAACATATCTAAGGCAAGTGTTTACAATCCCAACAAAATACAAATTGCATTTGAAAGGTCTGTTCACATGAAATGTGTATAAACTGTATGAAAAAATAGGTCTCAACCGATATAAAGCATAGTATGAGAGCATACATTCTAACATTTATGAAAATCGAAATTACATTCATGAAATGTCTCTTTAAGGAACAGAAAAAAAAAGTCGAGACCATCCCATAGCATAATATTCAAACTGTTTAGTGCTTTAGGACAAGGAGAAATATTGTCATTAGGAAGTTTTCAAAAGAAATCTTGTTCTCTAAGAATAGTTCTACTTTAAGAAGATTACTCTGTGCCAACAAGTTCTATTTTGGAAAAAGTTCAATTTGTTAGACTGTTTGTTTTTGAAAAAATGAAAGCCGAATTTCAGAGTTCAGGGAACGCTGTGTGAATTAATCAAAAGTTATTCTCAGTGTCAGGAGAAAACATCAGATCGTCTAGGCTGGCAAAGAAATCGTCTACCATAGTAGGCGAAAGTGGAACCACTTCAGTTAGCAGGTCGAATGTGCATAGATGAGGATCATCGCCGTCAGCATTTGATGCATTAGCAATGTCCGCAGTAGGTGATACCTATGTGCCTGTAGTGTCTCGTCGAATGTGCATAGATGAGGATCATCGCCGTCAGCATTTGATGCATTAGCAATGTCCGCAGTAGGTGGTACCTATGTGCCTGTAGTGTCTCGTATCTCACCCTCAGTTAGACTTGCCGGTGAGACCTCAATGAATGCCGTCATCAGAATGGGCAGCCGTTGGGGGCAACACGATGCATGAGTCGTTAAAGGACCTAGCAAAGCGTCAACATCCGATGGCAGGCAGGGGAGGGGAATTCGTATCGCCCGACGCCCGAGACATCTAGATTCCTTGCAAGGGCAAGACGTTTTAATGTCTGTTTTGTCCTAAGGACAAGGAGATCATGCACCACAGTAAATCGAGACACCTGACGGAAACAAAGTGCCTTATATAAGAGATAGTCACATTACACAAGGACGCATTCATATTTTATTGCTGTAGGCTCGAGGAGATTAAAAGATTTGTCAGAACTCACAGGATGTTGAACAGACACTGAAAACGAACTTCCGCTCCAAAATCGGCCGCTCTTTGTTCACCCTTCTGATGTCCTGCTTTTGGGCCTCTCAGATACAGGCCCCAGGTTGTGCCCCACTCACTCGCATTTGAGGCATGCACAGAAAAAATTCACGGGCCACTCCCTTCGCACATTGCTTTCCCTCTGCACTTATCTGGTGCCTGTGCTCCCCACTGGCCTCACCTGCAGCCCCTGCTCCTAGCCCCTGGGCGTCTCATGTTTCAACCAGGTCTACAATAAAGCTCCTTACTTTCCCTTTGGGCTCTCATGAAGCCTCCTGTACCGCTGGCTGTTACTTCCATTTTCATGAGCCTCTCACGTCTTACCCGGTGCCTTATCTGGTCTTGCCTGTTGCCAGTGCCTTCTACCTGGAAAACTAGGTGTTCTCGACTTGTCCCTTCATCATCCGGGAATGAAAGGCCGAAAGAAGAAATTACAAGGTGCAAAACATAGTTTGCCTTTGCAGGCAGTTTTGCAAGTAATATATGTACCACAAACTAAAAGCCCTGAGCCTTAAATTCAATTAAATAATGTTACCAAAATCTTGTACCTAAAATTGTCAGGGACTTTATATGCTTTTCTGTGCAGCAAGCATGACTTTAGTGAAGCACTGGGGCGCTATACTAAGGGTGATCTCTTCTATAGCCAGGACAAAAGATATCCATTTACAATGTCTGCTATGGGATAGGTGACCTCAGTCCCTCACAGGGACTAGAGCTCTAGTCTCACTAAAGACATGCGTGCTCCCAGGCTTCCCGTTAACACATATTTTATCTAATTTCTGGCATGCAAGTCTCTGAAATCTCTTTTTGACCTCGCTGCCCCTGCAAACACTATCAAAGTTCGGGTCAAACTACTTGCTCCTATGCTGTTTAGACATATACAGTTGATTTAGGTAGCGCTTAGTACAAAGGTTTAACCATAATCCAAGCACAACCAATCCTCGAAGATGTGGACAGAAGAACCATGAAAATGTAACACTTGTCCAGGATCACACAATGTGGTTAAGTGGTTGTGATTAAAAGTTGGAACCTGGTGCATTTTTTCCTACATAAGGCAGAAATGTACTTCAAATGTACTGGGGGGGGTAAATAGTTAAAGCAGCATGTATAGCAGGACAGTGTTTTGATGCACTGCACAGAAAAGCGCTTTTTAAAAATAGACTGAGTTGATAAGGTAATGTGTGTCCAAAGAAATCTGCCTCTACTGCCCCAGATTCTTTTTCTCAGCTACATCTTGCAATGGAGCTGAACATGAAATGCCATCACAGCTTCAAAGCTTTTACTCCTAGTCAGTAAGGAAGGACGTGTTTTTTCTACTGGAATGTAATCACATGCAAAACCAGTGAATACACTAGATGGAAAAGTTCCAGTGTGAAGCTGCTTAAAGCAGAAACAGCTAACTTTGCAAACCATCACAGGAGAGGCAGTAGGAGCAATTGAATGTGTTCTTATGTTGTGTCAGCCAGCATAAATGACAAAAGTACCAACCATAGAAACTCCCTTACTTGCTACGTAACACCCCACCTCGCGCTATGTCTTCAACCCTTTCTTTCTCCTGTTTGCAGTTTCAAAACTGTCATTTTTCGAATTCCCTTCCCAACTCCTCTCCTTTCTCTAGTTGTGTCGAAAGTCTCTGCCATTGGTCCAGTTTCCCATTGGGACCCAGTCTAACCCGCATGCTGCATTTCTTACCCCATCAAAGTCCCCTTTCTTTTCTTGCTTTTTTATGTAAATCTTTATACATCTCTAGCCAACTTTCGCTCCCTTCCTTGCTCTCAAACTACCAGGGAGAAACCACCATCCCTCCATTTCCCTGCCCTACTGCCCTCCTTTCTCTTTCTGCCCTCTACCATCCATCTAGTTAGTTGTCTTTCTCATCTCCTTTTTCTGTTAAACCCCAAACCATCTCTCTTCTTTAAAAATCAGCATAACACTAGCTTTGTTGTATTCCCTCCCCTGAAGCCAAAAGTGGTTACTTCTTTAACACCTCTCCCATCTTTAGCTGTGAACTAATGAGCCATCAGTGGTTCCCAATGTAACTGTCTTCCTCTACAACTCCTCCGGCCCACCGTTACATCACTGGCACCCTGTGTAACTCCTCCTTCAGGACATCACTGCTTCCCTCTGTAGCTCACCCTGCACACCCCCAATATATCACTGGCTCCCCATGTAACCTCTTGGTCGTCACTGACTCCAATTGTAACACCTTTTCCATCTCAAGAGCCCAAGTAATGTTGATGTGAATGTTTGTAGGTGTTGTCACCTCTGTCATACAAGGGCTTCCTTTTAAACTTCTTGTGTATAGAGCACAGGTGCAACACTTGCCTCTGTGGTCTTTATTGACTTGTTCTCTGACTGCTGTCCTGAGAGAGACACCTACAGATTTGTGAAGTATTAATAAATACTGGGGACATTATCAATTTTTGGAGGCTGAATACTGGTGCAGCCAACTCCATATTAACCTCATGACCACCAAGGTGGCGGTCACGTTTACTGTAAGTTCATTTTCATCTTATTTTTCCATTCCTCTTTATTCTTTTGCAAATGTCCTTAAATCTCCACTCTTCCCATCTCTCTGACTTCTTATGTTGTCTTTTTAACACTCAACTATGTCGCTCTTTCTTTAAGTTGCCATTGATTTTCGACCGTATTCTATAACCTATTATTCCTTCCTGTTTATCTGCAGACTTGTGAGATGGCTTTCTGGGGGGACAAAATGATGGTTGAGCACATCTGGATAGCACAAAGTAAAAACTATTCGGGTCAAACTCCTCTGTGTCTGCACCCAAGCTCTTTCAAAGTCCCCCCCACAATTTGCTAGAGTACTCTCAAGCCTCCTTTTGAAAAGATGGGGAACATTTTGAAAACAAACAAGTTAATTCTTCTGGCTTTTGTCATCAGGCCCCGGAGTTCTTTTTGCTAGATTTGCCCTGCCAGTCACCTTTTTTACGTTTCTTCCTGGGTGTCTGCTTATACCACAGTGTAATTTATTTTAAAAAGCAAGTCTTTGGGGTCTCAGATCTTGAAAGCGGACCTGTCTAGATTAACAACACATTCGAGGCCCGATAACACTGCATACATGAACTTTACTAGTAGATCAAGCCAGAATCCACTTTATCGATGGACAAATGTCATTTGCATTTCTCTGAAGTGGGAAGTTCAAGACTTGGAAACAAAAAGTACGCAACCTTGCACTCTCTGCCCCCACAGAGAGTGATCTGTATATTATGGTCCCAAAGGAGCAATATTTTTGTGAAATAGCTTTAGAAAACAATGTTTGTCAACAATACTCTGTCATACAATCATTATTTGGGGACAGACTGTCTGTCCTGACTGGACAATTACTGTTTCAGCTGGTGCTAACCACTTCTGTTCCTGGCCTACTGAAAACAGCTCTCAGTTGCCATGAAGCCTAACACCACAGCATTTCTAGTGGTTACATTTCTGTCCTAAGTCTGCTGCAGAAGCATGCCACCATTCAAAGGAAACATTAAGGTTTCAATCACTGCGGTCAATCACTGTCACAGTATACACGTACCAGTTTACTTTCACATGCACACATTTCTACAGCTTGTACCTCAGTGTGCTAAAACTAGAAATATACATAAGAGAAGCAATGATACTTCATTGGTCTCAATATCATCCACTACATAAGTTATTTTAGATAGGCAATCCAGAACATGAACTTTCCTTGTGCCTGTTCTATTTAACTAGCAGATGCAGGGCAGTTAGCCCCTGGCCTCTACTTAAGACCTCTTGTACTTCCAGTATGCAATCTCTTTCAAGACTGCCTAATACTCTACTAATACTTTCTTGGGCTTGTTTAAGATATTATTGACCAGCCAACCAGTATCGCAATCGACTCTCATGCACACCTCAGTAATACTTCTAGAACTATCTGTGTTGGGAATGTTGAGATTTCTACAGCACAGGCCTAAATATACCTCCACCCTAAATTGGCTGCAGGAGTGGTCATAACAATGTCACAGTGTCCAATTTGTACAAGTGAAAAGCTCACATATTTTGATAGATGATTCTTTGATCTATGTGGGCTAAAATCTTAAGAACCATCCCCTAAAAAAGGAAGTTGTCTTCTGCACTTCTCATGAGAGCTAGGAAAGTCATGGTTCACTGTGCAGGGCACTCATATATAGACATTGTTACAGATTATATTTATATCCACCTCGGACTCCTGCCTGGGTTTTAGATACCGGTTTGGTTCTAGCTGATTTGTGACCGTCTTTTATATTCATTGTAAATATCTTGTACCAAAATGTACATCATGTAAATATGTAATATTGATTTACCAGTATAGCGTACACAGAGTAAAGTGTAATTTCTGATTCCTGTATTCTTCCTCGACATTGTTCTACCAAGAGGCAGTTTCAATGCTACAGGCACTAGGATGTCTAAAATGCACTCTCTAAGACCAAACTTACGCTTTTGGCAGTCAGTTTAATTGATTTAGGGAATAGGTAAGACAAGTAGATTTCTTTGCAGGACAAGTAGTTTTCTGCACAATTTTTTCCACTGGACAAGTACATTTTTTAAACAATTCCACACCCCTGGCAGGACTGATGGAAGTGTAAGACAAATGTCCAACACGCATTCCTCTCCGCAAAGCAGGCATCGTAGAACAGGTAAGATGCAATCTTGCCAGATTGGTCTGAACGAAAGGAACCAAGTTGTGTTCAGATCCCTTAAATGAGCCAAGCCAAGAATCTGTGTAATTCTCTCATGATATCTCATGGCAAGGAGGGCTTGTTCCATGGTATTCTGGGTATCGCTGGTGACTGGACTTGCCATATCGGAGCAGAAGGAATAAAAATAGAATTCCTGCTAGGAGTCCCAAGATGAGAGGCAGGCCGCCGAACACAGAGTGCACGAAATTTGGAAAAATGCCGAGGACTGCTTCAAATGGTGCTAACAGTCCCGAAAAAAGTGTCTTAAATACATGTGCGATGCCACTGGTATCAGACATATTTAAGATTTGACTTAACATTTCTGCGAAATGTACTGGGCAGTTTGTTGATAATAATGCATGTATCTCTGCAGAAGTCCTTGCAACTTGCAGATCATACGTTTCTCTAGACGAGGTCAGTGGCACATTTTTTTGTAAAAGAATGACTTTCATTCTGCTTTAAGTATCAATTCGTATAGAAGAGATATTCAGTGAAGGCCATAATGCCGTCTCCCTTTCTGTCTTGCTCTTTGGATACAATCCTGGCATACAACAAGTGACCCTGAATGACACACTAACTAGATACGCTTTACCTGGCAACATGCCACAACAGCTGTGGTCATTAAGCATAACGTAGCTGCCATTGGATAGCTGCCTGAAAATTGGTTCTATCACTGTGGAGGGTGAACCGTGCAGGTGGCATGAGAGGTTATTTGCAGAACCTTCGCAGGCTCTGTGTAAATTAATACCTTGGCACAAAAGTGTACCACTTAGTGAGTTCTTACAATTTTTACCACCAAGGAATACCGCCTTTCCCCATTCCAACATTTGTGTGTGTAAGGTAAAGTCCAGGTCGACTTAATGTATTCTTTACCCAACCTTTCATACAGGCCCGCTGGTATATGCTGTAGACAATACTGAAATTGGAAAATCGTCACTGGTATCGTGATGGTGCCATGTATTATCCATTCAATGACAGGTTTCTTAGAAACTGTCAATGGTACTCTTTCCAGTTTCTCAATGCTCAGCACCGTATAGTCTGCTCCTTTTTGTGCCAAAGAGATTTGTTTATCTGTAAGGTTAAACACAGTAAATAATGATGTGGTATTGATTAAACGCCATGGCACGTAGCCTGAACGGAGATTTTGTAACGTTCAGCCTAGCAGCATTATAGAACGTAATTGAGACTGGCCATGTTGTAACATTAGCAAGTCTTGCTCTCTTATGTCAATTGCAGAGGATACAATGCTGTCCAAGGAATATATTCTGGAGGACAGAGTCGTTAACCCGTTGTCCACTACAGAGAGGCTTTTCTCTAAATTAATACGATCAATTTCTCGTATTCTTTCTGCAGTTTCCATTTGCGTTATTTTGCATGCTTCGTTGTAAGCAGCATATATACCGGCGTATATGAAACGTTTTTGACGTGGTTTGCGAGTCCCCATTAAGAAATCTCGCAAATCATTGCCTTCTTTAAGTAAAGATAAGTGTTGTTTTATTTTTGGAAGTGTAGATTTCTGTAGCCACTCAAGGCATAGCTTTCCTACACTGTAAGTAGTTACTATCCCTGGATGTTGTCTCTGGGAGTATCTTGGATCTGGCCTATTCACTGTGAACCCTTGTGTTTTGTTCAGGAATCTATCTTGACAGTTATTCGTGTCTGTGGGCCAGATTAACCATTTTTTCCAATCAGGATTAGTTCTGTTTTGAATAAAAATCTGTTTTACGTCTACCTCCTCATCCGCAGAGTTATTGCAGTCAGGTGAGGACTTTGGTATGGACGGTTTGTTTAAATCTTTTATCTTAGCCAGGGCAAGACAAGAAGTATGTTGAACAGTGTCATTTAAAAACATTACTTGTTCTGGTATAATGCAGGCTCTGAACAAGGCTTCTAAACCTTGCACCTGCCAATATTTTGTGCCCCAGACTGTTTTTGTCTCAATGTTGTCTTTCCAAAAGTCAAAACCAGATATGTTTTTTTCAAGTTGATGAGAGAGTTCTGTGATTTTTTCTTTGAAAGTTTTATTTGCTGGCGTATTTTCAGGTTCACTGGGATCCTCAGAAAATGTATCAAAGTTGATAAAATAGCCAGAGGCAGTTCTATCAATTGTTGGAATTGCATCCGGATTACTTGAAATCGCTGGAGCTGTTTCTTCTTTTGCCATGTTGGTATAGTCAGATGCTATATCATTGTAGACAGGTGTTTCTTGACAAACTGTTATTTGGGTATCCAGAGGCACAAGTTCCATGGCTTTGTTGCATAGTCCTTCTTTTCTTACTGCAGGTTTATCAAAGGTGATAAGTCTTTCAGTTTGAACCTCTTGGATTATAGCAAGATTTGGTTGTCTGCTACTTCTTGGGAGTCCACTGGGCCTACTACTTATTATCTGCCCCATGATGTGGTTTGACCAGGTCGATGGACACAACTCTGTTCTCCCTTTTAGCAGGAAGGGGCGGTAGTACAACTGATCTTGTTCCGTGGATAGCTAAGACAGGTACTGCTTTTCAGTAAGAAGGCCCAAATTCCTTCTTTACCGCAATCTTTTCCCTGACCAGAACCCCTATCTTTGGAATCCATACAGGTCTTGCTGGGACAGGTGGATTTTCTTCAGTGGTCGTTTGCTTCTGTATTGTGTTACTCAGATTTCTTCTTGTTTCATTTAAGTCCTGTAAAACAGCCAAACGATCTTTGACATCAAAGGGATTTTGTTCCACCACTGAAGTTTGACAATCGAGGTCTTTGATTATCATTCTAGTACCAAATAGTAATTCATATGGAGTGAGTCCCCTCAGAGAATTTCTTGGCAGATTGTTAAGACTACGTTGGACACTTATTAGATGTTTGATCCACCCATCACGCGAACCTAATACCTTAGCTGTTATGGATTGCTTTATGTCAGGTTTTTTTCTTTCCACTACAGCATTATCCTCAGGATGAAAGGGACTAGAATACCGCAATGCAACGCCCAAGCTAGCCATGGCCTCCCTGTAAGCTTGAGAGCTAAACGCATGACCCTGGTCAGAGTGTAGCGTGCCTATTGCGTATGTGCCGATAAAGACTCGCAAATCCTTTATAACAGTTCTGGCGTCAGCCGAGCGCTGGGGCCATATCCAAATAAATCTTGTGCAGGAACCCACTGCGACCATGATATATTTATAGTTACCATCCCGTTGTAAGGGACCACAGTGGTCCAGGTAAACACACGCTAGTGGTTTATCTGAAATTAGAAGGGGCGTCTGTGTAGGTCGTTTCACTGTTGATACTTTTATTTTTTGGCATATTTCACATTCTAGAACATAGTTTCTAGTTTGTTTCCTCATGCGCGGCCACCAATATCTTTGTTTTAATAATGATCCTGTGGCGGAAATTCCTGCGTGTGCAGAGGCCAGTCCTTCGTGTGCTGCTAAGATCAGTCCTAACCTACGTTCCATGTTTGGAATTGCCCTATCCCCCACTCCAGGGATTCGAGCAAAAGGAACATTATTCGCATCAGTTATATATGAGTACTTTACTGGAAAGCCTTTCGGGAGTGTGTTACCACTGTTTTTCACTGAAGCAGTGACAGCTTGCATTATTTCGCTGTCTTTTTGTTTTTGACCGAGTAATTGCCGCTACGGAAGCCGTTTGTACAGCTGCCTTCGCGGCCTCGTCAGCCAATGAATTCCCTGCAACGTGAACGCCATCACGCTGATGACTCAGTGTGTGAATCACGTGAGTCTTTTGCAGTTCTTTTTGTAAATTAATTACTTGTTCCCAAAGCATTTTATGCTTGATTGTGCCACCTTTGGCGTCTTTGAACCCGTTTTGAACCCAGTTCTGCAGATACTCATTGTAAGATTGTACGCAGTACTATGAATCACACACTATCAGTGTGGGGAATTCACAATCAGTATTTTCAAGCGCCATCTTGAAAGCCTGTAGTTCAGCTTGCTGAGCTGTACAGTCTCCGAGTGATTGAGTTTTATTGACCATAGGTCTAAATTTACCTTTGCGCTAGCAGCCTTTAACAATCGCGCACGCAACACTATAGGCTTGTTTACCCCCAATTGCGGGCTGTGCTGATCCGTCTGTATAAATTATACATCCGTAATGTTCTAGAGGTAGAATCTCGGTCGGCAGAGGACATTCGTGTTCGTATTGTAGGAATTCTTGTGTCTTCAGATAAGGGTCAAAGACGTATTCAACGTCTGTTGCAGCAAGAGAGTTAACCCATTGTATCCATCTCGGATGTAAAGCGTTAGCATTGGGAATGCTTGCTTTCGTTACTGCCTCTAAGGCAGGTACAGGTGTAACTATCATTATGCGTTTACCCTGTGTGAGCTCTCTCTCTTTTGCTACTGCAGTTTGAACCGCTGTCAGATTTTTTTCTGTAGAAGTGAATTTTATTTCAGCTTGTGTGTACAAGTGTGATTTGTATGCTATTGGTACCTTTTCACCTTCATTAAAGGTCAGGTATGTGAATCCGCATCTCCCTGGGATGATTCGGATCACAAGATTGCGCGCATTATCGCGTGTTTTTAACTGTGTTTTTGCTAACATGTCTGTTTGCACTGAACGCAAAATTTCTGTATGGTTTTGAGTTCAATTTGTTGGTTTGAAATCAGGTTTTATCAGTTCGTAGAGAGGTTTAACCCTTTCTGTGTAATTCAGAACATAAGTACTTCCGAAATTCAGGAAGCCTAGAATTGACTGTAAGTTCTTCAGCGTCTTTGGAGGTTGGAGCAGCGCACATTTCTCTAGGAAATTTGATGCCAGGCTCAAGCCTTCACTTGATAACTCATATCCTAAGAATAGGACGTGGAGGTGGGCAATTTGTGATTTCTTAAAATTGAATTTGTACCCTTCAGAAGCGAACCCGAGTATTATGGTGTTCACTCTTTTCAAGTGCACTTCCAAATCATCGCCTGTAAGATAGATGTCATCGACATAAGATAATGCCTCATCATCGTATATTTGTAGCAACTCTGTTACTCTGGCTGAAAATAACCCTGGACTATTCTTGAATCCTTGGGGGGGGTCGGCAAAATTGTCGTTATGTCCCCATAATTGAGAAAGCAGTCAAATGCCTGCTTTCAGGTGCAATGTTTTGACAGAAAAACCCATCTGAAATATCTAATGTGGTTTTATATTTTTTACGCACAATGTTATTCATCAGTGCTGCACTGCGTGCATTTTGTACTGCAAATTTTTTGCAACAGGAGTTTAAGTGTCTGTAATCCAAAACTAGACGATATGAATTGTCTGGTTTGGAGACAGGAAACAAAGGATTGTTCATTGACGAGGTGCATGTTTCAATCACCCCTTGGTATTCAAGTTGATTTAAAATCTCCCGGACTTGTTTTTTAGCTTCTTGCTTAACTGGATACTGCCTCTGTGCAGTAGGTTGATTTTTTAACTGGATTTTATGGTGAGGAGAGACCGCATCCCATCCCACATGATTTTTATATAATGCTGGAGCCTGGGCCACAGCCCATTTTCTGGCATATGTGTATTTTTTATTAGTAGGAATAGGATTTGAGAAGGCTGGCATAATTATCTCTTCGCCATGTGGGCACTCCCTGACAAATTCAGGTGGCCAGTCTTGTTCAGCTAAAAGAATGTCATAACCCTTAGATAGCTTCTCCCTAAAGAGTGCTTTTATTTTCCTAGTTATGTTCCCCTCCATCCGGAGTGTTACTTCATATAACTTGTGGGGTACACTAACCCTGGTGTTGGCAGTTACAACTTGAATGCATTCATTCAAGTCCACTGTCTCCAGATGATCCTTCAGGATCTTGCGAACTATGGTTACTTCAGCTGCGCTGTCTAGCATTGTCTGGGCCCATTCCCCGTTCTTGAGTTGTGTCCTCAAGATCCTCGACAAGTCTGATCTTTACGCTTGCTACCTTCTTCTTGGTGAATGGAGTTTTCTTATTTTTTGGGACGTGATGTTCCTCTTTGGACTTCACGCGTTCTTTTTGTTCTGCTCGTCCTCTTCTTTCTGATTTCTGCGAGGAAGTCTGAAAGGTACGAGCGGAACGTGCATCAGTATCTTGATATCTATCAGGTTTTCTTAAGTTATCCCTATGTCTGAGGTTGTACCTCTTTTCAGAGGGCTCCCGTTGTGGAGACCTACCTCCCCGTTGGGGAGATCTTTCACTGAACTGAGAAAGCTTCTCTTTAGGAAGTGTCTGTTTAGTATTTTCCCACTTCTTTTTAGGGGTAGTAAGATTATTTTTAATAAAAATCTTTTCAGGGTTTTCTGTTAGTTGAGGTTTTAATGGTTTCCACCCAAACTATCTCTACCTAGTTCTTCATAAGATTTTTCAATAATTCTTGCAAGCTCATATGGTTGGTCTGTTATATCTGTTTCTTTTATCTTTTGGCGGATTGCCACGGATGCTGCTTCACCTTTGATGTTGGCTAATAGTATAGCTGAGACCTGTTTGAAATCTTTTAGTAATTTCATACCAAGATTTAAGGCAGGTTCTGGTCCGTATTCATTTTGAATCTGTCTCAGAACGCCTGGTATTACCGCCATGGACGGAACACCATGTGTTTTTGTGTAGATTGAAGCAAAGACTGTACCCCAAGTGTCACAGTCCTCCACATGTGGTGCTATCCCCATTGGTAAACAGATTGTCAGAATCCTGTGTTTCTCATGAGGTGTACTATCAGGGAATACTGCCTCAATTTGAGTAATTTTTTTAGCTAACCAGAACGGAATTTGTTCCCTCTTTGCGGGCAATTTACCAACGACTGATTGTATAGTCTGTGGTGTGATTTTAATTGTGTTCCCCTGGTGAGGGGTGTGCTGTGGAATCCTTACAGTAGGTTGGACTGTTAAGGTCCGCATGACATATTGAACCAATTGTCTATGTATTTTAATTAACTGTTTTAGCTGTACTAACAGTTCTGGACCCGTCATGTTTTCAATGTCAGGATCTGGAGTATAGCTGGCTAATACCGGCCATGTCGCTCCTGGTCTACCTAGTGGACCGAGCCTGCTTATGTGATTTTCATGTTGTAGGACGCCTTTAAACCAGAGCTGATGCTCTTGGTTAGTTAATGGAATTTCAACGTCCTCGTAAGGAACGTATTCCGTTTGAGGTTCTTCTACTTTCTAGAAGTGAAACTCATGTGTTCCTGCATCTGCAAGAGGAAAGTGAATCCAAAAATCGAATACCTCTGTTTGCCGATATTCATGTGCCTCTATAACAAATACTACTTTACCACCTCTCGATGATACTCCATTATTTATGAGTTTGTAAGTTATAGTTTTTCTTACATTTACCGGGATGATTATAGCATCCGGGTCATTCTGTAGGAGATTTCTGTCTTCTAAAACTGCTTGAGCTGCAGCTGCAGTTAATTCTTCGTCACTAATCATTATTTTACTGACTGAAGAGTTTGCAGAACAAGTTTCAAAGAAACAAAGATTAGGTGCACAATATTTTGGAACACTGTATCCTTCAACGTTGAACAAACCAAAAACTAATACATCGGATTTTTGTCCTACTCAGTTTTGGCGGATATTATCCTTTAACCCACTCTAGACGTCTTTTGGAGTTTTTACGGGAAAAAGGGGTCTGTGTGAAAAGCACGACTGAGTTACTCTAGTATCTAGCGTTAAATTATCGCCTTACCAAACGTTGGACGCCATGTAGTGTAGTTCCTATATTCCCAATAGGCTCTGCGCATTGGAATAATATATCCTGTAGTTTAGACGTAGGACTGAGGTCGACTAGGTCTCTACCGAATATATTAAACTTAATTGCGAGTGCCAGCTAGCTCAGAGGTCACTAGAAACTTTCTTGAATTCACAAGAAGGGATTCGTTTCTGACAACTGCATTAACATGACAACTTTGTTCCCCAAGAATAAGAAATCAATCTCTAGAGTCGCGGAAAAAATAGATAGCTATTTTACTCAGTCAATCGTGCATGCTTCGTTTCACCAAAGGTGCTGAGAAAATAAGAGACGGGCGTTTTCAAAAATAAGTATTTATTGAACAGTCTTCTTTCTCGAGCATAAGAAATGTACTGCTACAATTGTAATACTGGTTATAAAGTACAAGGCATATACCAGGGCTCGACAAATCCACTCGCCCGTTCGCATTTGCGAGGGAGAATGGATTAGGACGAGCTATTTTTAGGTCCTACTTGCCCTTTCTGGCGAGTAGGAAGACAAATTAACTTTTGTCCTTGGTCTTTGAAAACGGAGCAAAAGTGACAAGATAACAAGATTTAAAGGCATTTTTATTGCTCACAAAGGGAATGAGCAATAAAGATGCCTTTAAATCTTGTTATCTTGTCACTTTTGCTCCGTTTTCAGAGGCGGAGTTAAAGAAGGTTGCAGTTAGGTCGAGGGGATTTTCCAAGTTACTAGACCTGCAGGACTAGTGCCATTTTCCGGATTTTTCGAGCCCTGTATAATACTATAAGCATTATAAAGTAGTACTGTAAAAGCATGATATAGTTTCTAAGCCATAAAATACATAAACTACATACAGTGATAAAATAATGACTAAAAGTACACAACTGGTGCTTGCTTCTAAAATAAGCCTACCCCGGTGTACCTAACCTAGGTCTAGTACGAGGGAAGAAGTACATGAGGTATAGCTTTAAGTTTAGTATTCTTTTACAAGAATTTATTCCAATAATTCTCTTAAGGGTCTAATAAGCTCCGTTCCTTGGTTTTAGAATGAAGAAGGTCTTGTATCTCTCTCTCAGGACTCGATTTCCCAGCAACCCGCAAGGATAGGCTGGAAACACTGGAGATGGATTTCTCGGCAGGAGAAAAGACAGCGTCTCTCAGTGCGTCAGCTGGAGGGTCGGCTTCCTTCGGCACTTGCTGCTGCAGGGTGTCTGGCAAGTAGTTTGTCGATCTGCTCCAAACCACTGTGTGTTTGTCTGGGCAAATGTAGGCATATTTATACCTTGAAGGTGCAGAGTTTGACGTATGATTGGACATAATAACGTCATCAAAGACTCAGTTCTTTGAAAACTCCATCATTTCCTAGATAAATTAGTATTCAGGCGAGGGAAAGTCCCTAGCTGCTGAAGGCGGGTTTTTCTAAGAAATCGTTGTTGATTCTCGGAATTTAGTGGAAGTAGCCATGCCGTATTTGGGCTGCATAGGCTCAGTCTAAATATGGTAATGATTTCTATGCCTATATAAGGATCGGGTAATTTATACCTATATATGGGCATGAATCGGGAAAATTACACTAGGGTCCTAGATTCCTTCACAAAAATCCAGGCTAATCCCCACTCTTATTATCTCTGGCCTTACATGTACCTATAGTCATGGCAAAGTGCAGACCTCAAAAGGCACAGCACTCCATGTTTAACTCGTATCTAAATGTGGTAGGTACTGTGGGATTGTTTTCTTATCAGTGAATGATCCTAGGTTTGTAGAAAGCTCAGGCATTTCCTTTAAGAGTTTCTGTAATATGCAGACTTTTCAAACACATCTTTAAGTCCAAACTCTTCAGAAGTTGGGCAGAGCATTTTCAGCTTTTTTATGAATGAATGGGAACCTACTCATGCACCATGTCATGGTCAAGTTGGCTTACAGATTTATAGACCTTCAAACTCACACACCAAGACCTAAGAGGCCTACCAAGCAGGTTAGGATTAATATTTTAAACAGTATGGAAAGTAAATAAATACTTACAGGAAGACTCAAGAATTCGTTGAAGTATTCCACCAGCAAATCGTCAGAAGCTAAGACATCTTCCTGCAAAGAGACGGTATCAGTACCTTTATTTCGAGATTCTTTCATTCATTTCACTTAGTACTTACGTGGTAGAGAACATAATTTAGCCCATAATGTACCTCGCTTGCCATTTTTTAAAATATTGTCTACAACATCGAGGTTAATATAATGATTCTCCTAATTGGGAGCTTGCACAGATGTGCCTTATAAATACCTAAATGGGACAATGTACTTTCACTTATTAGATGATTTCCCTCTTAGCAAATCATAAAATGTCCAAACAACAATTATGGTATCCCGAGAAGCCATAAAAACATCTTTTACCAGATAAAATTTCAACAGCCATTTTTCAGTGAAACTATCGGTGCGGGCACGACAACAGGATCTCTGTGGAAAAGAAGTTGAACTGAGAACAAGTGAACTCTCAAGATATGTACTCTGTGAAGCTAGAGTTCCTTGAGGTAGAGAGGTGGGCAGAACAATATGCAGGGTCTGTTAACAAGCAGCTGGAACCCCATGGAAATATAGACAACAAGCACAGGAAGCAGGCAGAGCATCAACAAGTTCTAATTACAGATATGCAGGAAGGATGAGATGTGGGCATGGTAAAGAACATATAGAGTTGAGGAGAAGTATTTCTGTGAAAAGAAGGGCAAAAGCAAAGGGAATTGCGCACATCTGATTACAGGAAAGGAGAAGGTTCCGTGAAATGGTCTGAGATTCATGGGTGGGGTGGAAGTCATAGCTTTGGTGGTGATAGCCGGATGGTTGAGATTTGGAAACCTTATTTTATTTGGGCTTGGAGTTTTCATGCCCCATCTTTTCATCATTGAACATGCCCATGAACAATGTTTTAGCTATGTATGTACTTTCCCTATGTGAGAACGTTTAGTAGTTTAACCTTATTTTATATGGGCTTGGAGTTTTTATTTAATTTGGGCTTGGAGTTGTTTAGTAGTTTAACCTTATTTTATTTGGGCTTGTAGTTTTCATGCCCCCATCTTTTCATCATTGAACATGCCAATGAATTTTTTTTTAGCTACGTATTTACTTTCCCTATAGTGAGAACATTTAGTAGTGGTGACATAGGACTGCGCTTCATTATATAATAAAGACAGCCTTGTAAGCTGGCAGTTCACTCATTCTGATGGAACTGACGTGTGCATATTTTGTTGGAATACATTAGTACTGACATGCCAAGTGCATTAAGGATGCTACTTTGTGTAAAAGTAATCTAAGCACAATACCAATAACTAGAACTTATTCATTATTCACCAGTATTTTGCAAGTGAATGATGTGGTTTATTTTTAGGGTGCCTTGTTAAAGGGGGTTTAGAATATAGCAATTTCTCATCTTCAATTTAAGAGCAAATCGGCTGATAATCAAACCAACAGTCCTGACTTTATTCATAACAGTGGCGGAATAAATAAAACTTAATTATAACTTCATCGCTCTTCTTCTTCACAACACTCACAGCATGAGGCAGAGGCATGTTTGGGAAACAAGCAACCACACTAGCTCTTTAAATGGATCATTTTTTCAGCACATTCAATTAACGCAACAATATACTATGTGCCATTTCTCTCAACATTCTCCTACTTGTCTGTTTTGACTGTACGCACAGGATGCTTGATGCTGATCTGTATTAAGAACCCTTCCTTTGTTTTACATTTTTGTTTTGTCTGAGATGAGCCGTTTGAGACTTGCTTTGACAATGCTCTGTGGTCAAACTCAGAAACCCATTCAATGTATTAATTCTTTTTTAGTATAAGGCTCTCAATGCCGACTGACATCCCAGAGCCCTGACATCCCTTGTACTACTTGCTGGAACTCACACGCGGTCTGGAACCAAGGTATTTATTTCCCAGGGAAGTACGGTGTACCCTGCCTGTGGTGGAACTATTGTTTCACTTTATGTAAGGTCAAACCATCAAAGCAGGCTTAAGAAGGAAGCCTCTATGTTGCTTGGGACCTCCCTTGCCTATTCTTTCTATTCTGTGTTTGCTATTGGTGGCATACCTATTTTCACTCTAGGTTTATGTTACAAGAGTTGATTATGCTATTATATCACTTGTATTAAGGGTACGTATGAAGCCTGTATAAAGTGAATGAGGCAGTTTTTCTGGGCAGAAATATGCACCCGTATCCATTCATGTAAGAAATTGGAGAATTAGTGGAGGGTGGCTGAGAGCCCACCTTAAATAATAATTCTTTTCAGTCTGAACCAGAAAAGAAATCGCAAAATTAACCAGTACTTAACCCTCTGGTAGCTTGGCACAAAAGCAGTCAGGCTTAACTTAGAGGTAATGTACAAAGTATTTTTGCAGTACTCAAACAATAATAAAGTGAAAACATAACACAAGAAAAATCCAAAACCAATTAAAAAATATATAAATATGTTAATAAATAAAATTACAACAATATGACAAAAATCCAATAAGTACGACTGAATTTATGGATTTAAAAATGTTAAGTCTCAAAATACTGCAGGAAAGCGCCAAGTACCAAACACGGTCATCTGGTTTCGCTTTACTGGGAGGGTGGGGGAGGGGGGGATTTGAAACTAAGAGTGGGAGAAATTTGAATGTCCCTTGCTGGCTGGATACTTTTAATGCCTTCGCCCAGAGAAGATTTCTACCTTTGGACTTAGTAACTTTTTTGGAGCTTGGATTTTTCCAGCATGACAAGGCCGCAGGATGTAGCCGAAGAGGGCTCCACGAGTTCAGCATCTCCTCCGCAAAGTCTAGCTGGATTGGATTTGCTAGAGTGCAGAACACAAGCTTTAACACTTATGGAATACATCCCTCTATCTGTCGCTCTTTGTCTGTAACACTCTGTCTCTGTCTCTCCCTCTGTCTCCCTCCCTCTGCCTGCCTCTCTCTGTCTACCTCCCTATGTCTACCTCTCCCCCTGTCTCCCTCCCTCTGTCTCCCTCCGTCTGACTCCCTCTCCCTCCTTCCCTCTGTCTGTCTCCCTCTGTCTGTCTCCCTCTCCCTCCCTCTGTCTCCTTCCCTCTGTCTGTCTCCCTCTGTCTGTCTCCCTCTGTCTCCTTCCCTCTGTCTCTCTCTGTCTCCCTCTCTCTGCCTGCCTCTGTATCTCCCTCTCTCTGTCTCCCTCTCCCTCCCTCTCTCTCTGTCTCCCTCCCTCTGTCACCTTCTGTCTCCCTCCCTCCCTCTGCCTCCCTCCCTCTGTCTCCCTCTCCCTCCCTGCCTCTCTATCTCCCTCCCTTTGTCTCCCTCCCTCTGCCTCCGTCCCTCTGTCTCCCTCCCTCCCTCTGTCTGTCTCCCTCTCTCTGTCTCCCCCTCTCTCTCTGTCTCCCTCTCTCTCTCTGTCTCCCTCTCCCTCTGTCCCTGTCTGTCTCTGTCTGTCTCCCTCCCTCGGTCTCCCCGACACCGTCCCTCTTTCTCCCTCCCTCTGTCTCCCTCTCTCTGTTCCCCTCTCTCTGTCTCCCTCTCTCTGTCTCCCTCCCTCTGTCACCCTCTGTCTCCCTCCCTCTGTCTCCCTTGCTCTCCTTCTCTCTGTCACCCTCTGTCACCTCACCCCACGTGTGTCAGCCTGGGCTGAGACAGCTTCCTGGGCACACACACAGCCGCACCCCAGTACTTTACAGCTCTTTAAAAGACCATTTACTTGTTAATGAGGCTTTGTTGTTTTTCACCTTTTCTTAGCGCCCCTGCATCGCCACTCTAACTATCACCAGAATCATCCATCCTCCACAGAGCAGTCTTTCAGAGTCGCGCTACTGCTACCGGCAGTGTTTGTGGGCACTCTTTAATTTTTATTTTTTTTTAAACACAGGTACCATGTCAGCAAGGTCCGTGGCCGCCAAGGAAGGCTTGCCGGGCCTCAGGCGGCCCGTGGGCCATACTATGAGTACCCGTGGTCTAGAGTATTAGGTACAACTGAGAGGTGGCAGATCCACGTGCCAAGGCAGACATTATTCCCCACGGGGGGCACAGCTTGCCTGGAGCACGCACAAGAGCCTGAACTTGTTACGGTCACGTTGGTCCTTTACCCTTGTCCTGATGAAGCTCGGAAGAAATGGGGCATGAAACGCGTCAACAGTATTGATGGGAGGAATCCACTTGAAAACAAGATTTATTATTGTATTTTCAAGGCACATTTAGCAGATGCTTGTAGAGGTGTAGAAACCTCATATGCAAAGAGGATTACCTCACAGTGTATTGCCTAGATTAAGCGTGCGAACACTAATTCATTGTAAACATATGTGGGAATAGGTAACAAAAAATTGGCTTATGTTCATGTCTATATATGTTTATTATGGAGATGTCTATATATATATGTGTAATTTCATGTTTTCTATCTACAAAAAAGAAAAAATAATGATTGATTTCTTTCAAAGGAAGTCATTGTGGTATGTATATTCTTTAAATTCTTTTAAAAAAATTGGAATGGGACATTTTACCATTTATAGGGTAATTTGATGTTCCCTATGACCAAGTAAGTGAATAGATATTTGTACCTCCATAACATTTTTCTGCGCAATGTGGAGTGCAGAAAACAGTGGGAGCATCTTGAAACTTTGGCCCAGTGGCAATGTACCTTCGTTGGATCGGCTTGGCAGGTGGGTCCCAGTCACCTGCTGGTTTTCAGAGCAAAAAGTGTTTAAGTCCCAGGTTTCAGGAAACTTCAAGTGGTGTTCACTTTAGCACAAGCCAAGGGTCCAGGACCCAGGGGACTGAAATTGGGGTTAAAGCTCGCTCCAGTAGAGGCGAACAGCATAGTCCAGGAAAGGCCCAGTTGCAACTAGCCAGTTGCAAGAAAGACCTCTGGAAGCTTGGTGTGTCCCTATAGCTCAAAGAGGAGGTCAGCTCACTGAACATTGGAGTCACTAATGGGGTCCTGGGCTCAAGGCAAGCAGGTCCAGTCTTCCTTCAGGTTCTTTAGACTGCATGGAAGTTCTTCTTCTGATTCTTCGTAGGTCAAGAAGTGTTCTGAGGAGGGTATTGTGATTATGCCGGGTGCCAGGCAGCGGGTGGGAGAAACTCCTGCCCACTGTCAAACCCATGAGGTAAAAGTTCCCAGGATTGATCTTAGCCACTTTTGCAGAATGTCCTGTGTATGTTACAGTAAACTACACCACAGTGCCCCTCTCTACCTAAAGCCAACATGGCAGATCCCCTTTTCCCCTGTTCAGAGCTCCTTGTGCCCGCGAGCTGACATGGCTATGATAATGGGCAAAACCTCCCTTGTGGTCACTCCAAATCAGTTCTGGGGCAGCACCTCCCTCCCTTTTGGTTGGGAGCCATGCTAAATAGAAAAACAAAGGGAGACAGACGTGGGTGTGAGCTACATCTTCCAATGACATGGTAAGCATTCTTTGAAGTTCAAAACGGGGGTTCCAGCTCAAGGAAGAAAAACATCTCTCTACATCCAAATCCTTTGTCCACTGTTCGGCAGAAATCCATATCTCACCACAGAGGAGCTATCACTAGTCAGGTGATACTGAACACTAGCAAAAAAGCTCCCTTGGCTCAGTCAGAGAAATGAAAAATTAATGAAAGAGTAATTTCAAAAATAGTCATAGAAAATCAGACTAGAACATTAAGCTAGATTTGAGATTACTATTAAAAAGTCCTTAACAAATCCGACCTGACCATTAAGTTGGATTTCATATTACTATTAAAATGAGCATCATTGGGCATGGTAAAGCGGCGAAACAAGATGGCCGCAGGTTGAGAACTCTCCGAGGCTAACCCACTCTTACCGCGTATATCCGTCCAACAGATCCGTGCACCGTGCCACAATCAACTTCCGGAGGCCCAGCGGAACATTTTGAGCCGAATATCGGGACACAGGGAACTGGTGCTACTGCCTCGTCCAGTCCTGGCCTACTCATTGGTGAAAAGCTGGGAACTCGAGTGCGTGTGAGGCCCGGATCGGTGATGCACCCAGCAGGTGGCACCCAGGGCCTGTCTGGCGCAAGAGCGGGGGGACTGAAAGCTGCTATACATCGTGCTGAGAGGCACCTCTGGAGAGGACGAGATCGGTGAGGGACAGTAATTGCAGCAGACCCAGGAGCACTAATTAACCCCGACCCAGGACGGCGATGCTGGGGTTGGGGGCGTAAATTGGAGAGCCGCCACCACGATGTTGCAGAGCGCCGCGAGGGACGAATTGTCTGGGCCTGAGCAGAGTGCGGGGTGGACCCATTCTACCTGCAGGTCGGCTTGGGACATAGCTGGAGGCAGGAGGAACTCTGAGAGCAGGGGGGCGCTAGAGGGCGCCAAGCAAGATGGCCGCACGTCCGTGAGGCTCTTGCTGCTCGGAGAAATATCCAACACTTATCCTGGCCATCTAGGCTTCCAGAACACTTAAAAATGAAGCACTGTGCAGAAGAACCACACCGGCATCCCTGGACGATTCCTCCACAGATATCCACTATGGATCTGAGGAACGGCAAGAAAATCCCGCAGGAAGTGGCAGGGACAAGCAGCGAGACAGTCTCGTGATCAACCTAAGTTCCTACAACCTTTCGGACACAGAAGAAGCGCTCCTCAATAGAGGATTGGGTTTTGTCACTACACAAGAAGGTGACCCCTTTTTGGCCCGAATGGAAATGGCCAAATTTTTTAGAAAAATTAGGTTACACTTCTTTTTTGCTAGCAAACCGGAGGTACCAACGGCCTCAGTTGACAGCAACACAGGTCTTAAGAAACCATCGACGTTCATTCCTCCTCTAACTGGAAAACCAGCGAAGGTCATTGCTTTTGAGAAAGCAATTGAAAACGATTTAACCTCACTTTTCCAGACAAAGAAAAACACATTTGTGAATTTACCAACGACTGAACAAAATGCACTACGGACATTGACATCAAATGACAAGATTACGATAAAACCTGCCGATAAAGGTGGTGCTATCGTTCTACAGGATAGCACCACCTATAGAAATGAGTGTTTACGCCAACTACAGGATACCAAGTCGTATACTCTGTTATCGATTGATCCTACAGAACGATTAAGAAATATCATCGTCACTCTAGTCGAAGAAGGGGTCAGCGAAGGCTGGATCACCCCAAAGGAGGCTGCTTACCTAAGAAATCACAATCCAATAGTACCTTATTTTTACACCTTGCCAAAGGTACATAAGCCTCAACCTGCTCCAAAGGTTTTGCAATTCTCCCTTACCGTATAAGATGTCTACTGGATCTGGCCAATTAACTGGTTGTAGGAGTTTCATTCTGTGTACTAACTCTTTGTATCCGATGTGGTCAGTGTGGTTGTGCATCTAGAAACATTTGATGCATTAGACATTGTCATCCTGTGACAGGGTGCCCCATGAGGGTAGGGGGAATATGTTGCCGGGTATCATCACGCATAGCGCATCCTCCTCTTTTTTCCAACAGCAGCCGATACAGACGCCTGTGCAACACAGCGAGACAGTAACAGAGCCTGGTTACTTTAATTGGGCTGAATTCGCTGGAGTCCACGCCCAGTTTGCAGACGTCACGTATGACGTGGACACACCTCCCGGAACTGAAATGGAGGAGAGAACGCCAAGAGAGGACACGCCGGAGTTCGGAGGAGAGAGAAGTGCGTCCCGAGGAAGCGGAACCCGACTAGAGAGGCTGGAGGAGAGGAGTATCGAGAGACCCGAAGAAGCAGCAAACCGAGAACAAGATGAGCCAGGAGGCCAACTGTAGATATAGTATTCCTATATCTAAACCTAAATGGACACACAGATCTCCTATCAGTCACTCCTATGGCAGGCCTTAACAATCCTGAAGGCAGAGTGCTTGGAATCGTGTGAGATAGTGCTCTGGCATGAGCTGAGCCTGTCTGCGGCTTTCGGGATCCATCCCTTAGCCGTTTCCATGATATCGCATACCATATACTCTTAAGTGCATTATAATCCTCGCGGTTATATGCCAACTCTGGTATCGCTTTATCAAAACATGTCGAGTAAGGTGTCATACAAATTGGAATACTAACCCCTCGCCAATTCTGGCGACGGGGTTAGCATTCCACCCTTCTAGAGGGACACGACATGTATGTAACCTGTAACCCCGGTTAAAGTCAGACATAGCCTTAGCTCCACAAAATGGATGCTGCCACCGAGACACAAGTCTGCCCTCCTGCTGCTGGGAGTCCTCCAAGAGCAGGAGGCAAGGACAAAGGGTTTCCTGTCAGGGGCGGTGCCAGCACCGTCCCAGACAGGATTTTGTGTATCCTAGGTAGGCAGGGCTTTAGAGGAAGGTGACTGCAAGTGGCACCCCGGTGCTCACTGTGCATAGGCCGGATGAAACCAGTTCCAGGGGCACTCCAGCCCCTGGCCTGGGGAAAGCCCGCTAAAGGAGAGGGGTGTAACCACCCCCCTCCTAGTCCCACCCATAGGGCAGGACTTAGTCGCGTGCCAGCCCCTTTTTGCAGGATAAAGGTAGGAACTGGCCCCCTTCCAAATCAGATCATCTTTGAATCCTGAAACTACTTTCTTCAAGAAGGAACTCAAGACTCTTCCTAAGATTTCTCCCTTGTGACTAAGGAGTAGTCACCCTGCAGCAGCAGGCACCAACCAAGCATCGCGGTTTGTTGCCAGTCTCTCCTTCGGATCAAGACTGCTCCAGCACGACGAGAATCGGCTTCCCTGGCACCTCTGACCTCAACCTACATCATCAGCCCAGCTGTGATCCGTGGGTGTGACGAGACCTCGAGGGACCGGCCATCTTCAGAACTGCACGACGCTTGTCCAGCACGACGCCTGAGTGACCCTCGACTGAGTGCCTTGGGGTAAGAGAAGCCCCGACCCTGAGCAGCTCCAGCACCGAAGTCCAGCCCCCCTGCATCCACGAGATCGGCGTGGGGCCCTTCTGCTTTTTGCTGCCCACCGCGATGTCCAGGTCACTTGCCCGTTGGCTAGTGGCCCCCTCACGACGCTCCACGACAACTAACACTGCTGGTCTGGTTGCTCCAGACTAGCCCGGGCTCCCCTCCAAAAGAGGAGCACCCTGGACCCTCCTGGTCCACTCAAGACGCCATTTTAGGTCCACCGCGTGGGTCTTGCATTTGCCAAGACTTGTTGCCCAATCCTGGGTCCAGCGACGTCGACAGCAAGAACCTTCGTGGGACAGCTCGCACCTCCATCCTGGTCGCAAACAACGCCTCCTGGTCCGAGAGACTGCAGAGCCCAGCAGCGCCCACTCACCTGGCTGAGGTGACTTCGTCCGGTGCCATCCTGGTGCCCACTCAAATCACTGGCTAGTGATTCAGAACTTGGTCCCCTCTGCTTACAGGTTTCTTCTTCCCTGATCCAGGCTTGGATCACTCCGAACTTTCTTCACTGGCCGCCTGCCAGCAACTCTTTCTTCAGGCTCCTGGATCTTCAACGAGGGTTTCCGACGCAACTTCAACCCTATGCAGCCGCAGCCCCTGGGCTAGGTAACCTGAGTACTCCGGTGCTCCAGCATAGTCCAACACCCTAAGTGTTCGGATCCACTCTTGTTTTCGATCCACCTAGTCGGGTTCGCCCGAGAACAGTAACTTTGCAACTGCTAGCCTCCATAGACTTTTTCCCGCCTTACGCGTGAGAGTTCCCACTCTGCACACGACGTCCACAGGCCTCCTGCATCTAATCCCAGTGTTTAGAATTGTAGGCCTAGCGATTCCTAAGTCTAGAAAAGTATTACTTACCTGCTAGCAAGTTCGCATTCCACTTACTGTGTATATGGTTTTTCGTGCCCCTAGGGCATTTGTGTAAATTGTGCGACTTAAAGTATTTTCTTAAGAGTTTTGTTATGTGCTTAGCTCCCTGACTCATAAAGAGTTCAGGGTAGTCTTGTTATAAATAAATATCTGTTTATTTTCATAACAACTTGTGTGGTGTCCTTTCACTTGGTGTTCAAGGGGTAATGTGATGGTAAAACAGCTGGCTTAACACGCCCTCTAGAGTCTTAGCCTTAGACTGCTCGTATCCATGCTACTAGAATAGCTGGTCTATAAGGTTGACTTACAACCAATCATTAATAAGGGTTGTTTGGACTGATACATAGTGATCACTAGAATAGTGAGCACTGCATATCAGGCCAACTTCTCACATTGGTGAGCAGCGGTTGGGATTTGAGCTTGCTGTTGTTTTACCACACATATCCTAAGAATATCTTGTGAAAGATCACATAAGTACTAAAGGTACATATAACTTAGCTTAGAATACTCTGAGTTCTACTGAACCAGCTGTTGTAGCTCCTAGGGCCTAGCACACCCTAAACTACAACTCTAGCAAGGGATCAGCAGGTAAACATATAGTGTAGGTAAGTGCACCACTTACACCTCACTAGAAAAGCATGTCTACCCATGGAGAGTCTTCAGAGACTCCCCTTGTGGTTATTGACCCTCCACAGGTCAGCTCAAGATATGCAGCTCTCAATTTCCAGGAGTTGAGACACTTGTGTACCTCCAGGAAATTGAAACACGGGTCTAACCCCACCAATCCCTTTCTGTTAGGTCTCTTAGAGACTTATGATGCTAGGAAAGCATCTCAGGGAGATGGGAATATGCCAGCCTTAGAAGGGCACCTTGGTGATCCAGACCTCCACAACACTGTAAATGCAGTTGAGGAGGAGGATCCTGAGGAACTCTCTGGGGATGAGGTAGACAAAGGTCTTGAGGTAGTCAGAAGGCTAACTAGGGCCAACATAGACTTGCTTGGGCTAGGATCTGGGGGACCCCCAGTACTGACCCTAAGTAGGCCTAACCTTGGAGTTAGGAGAGATAGATCTCTTTCTAGGGACTCCAATAGATCTCTGCACTCTAATGCCTCTTCTCAGAGGAGAAGGAACTCTCCCCAGAGGAGATTGACTTCCCCTCAGAGAATGGAGCATGAAGCTAGGATGAGACAGGCTACTCTAAGGATTGAAAGGGAAGAACTTGCCCTGGCCAAAGAAAAGCTTGCCTTTGCTAGAGAGCAGCAGATGAGTGGGTTAGCTCCCACTGGTGGCAGCAATCTCCCAAGAGATAGAGAGAAGGGTTTAGATACTAAACACCTGACAAAAATAGTGCCCCCCTTTAAGCAAGGGGATGACATCCAGAAATGGATGGCTGCTTTGGAGAGGGCCTGCACTGTGCAGGGCATTCCCCAAAGTCAGTGGGCAGCTATACTGTGGCTCTCCTTTGATGGCAAAGGTAGAGATAAGCTCCTCACTACAAGAGTGGAGGATGCTAACAATTACCAGGTCCTGAAGAATACACAGGTTGATGGGTTTGGTTTAACCACTGAGCAGTACAGGTTGCTGTTCAGAGACACCCAGAAAACTCGGTCTCAGGACTGGTCTGACTTTGTGGATAGTGCCACTAAGGCTTTGGAGGGCTGGTTGCTGGGTAGCAAGGTTACTGATTACACAGGATTGTATAATCTGATGATGAGAGAACACATTTTAAATAACTGTCAGAACCAGTTGTTGCACCAGCACCTTGTTGATTCAGATCTGACCTCTCCCCAAGAATTGGGAAAGAAGGCAGACAAATGGGTCAGAACAAGGATCAAGCAGAACCAGAACCAGGGTGGTCAGAAGAAAGCAGACCAGAAGGGTAACACTAAGAGTGAACAAAATGACCAGAAGTCTTCAACAGGTCCCCAACAAACCAAAGAGGGTGGGGGTCAGGCTTCACAGCAGAAAAAGAAGACTCAAAAAGGCCAGTCAAAAAGGTGGTGCCAGTACTGTAAAAGTAAGTCTCACTGGTTTAGTGAGTGCACCAAAAGAGGAGGGCAAACCTCTACCACTACAGCCCCTAAGGCAACTGCACCCCCTAGTACAGTCAGTAGTGGTAGTGCACCTCCCAAGGGATTAGTTGGGTTAACCTTGGGAACTGAGGAGTCTGACAACTTAGTTGGCACACTCACTCAGGCTGTCCTTGTCTGTACAGGGGATATGAATATGTCCCCTGATGTAAGTCCCAATACTTTGGGCAAATACAGGCAGACACCTTTAATAAATGGCAAAATGGCTCAGGCCTATAGGGACACTTGTGCCAGTGTCACCATGGTGACACCTAACTTTGTGGACCCTGGACAGATCATGCCAGGTACAGATTTCCTGGTGACCAATGCCAGCAACGTCACTACCAGTCATAGTATGGCGATTGTTGCTTTCTCCTGGGGAGGGGTAAGTGTCCAAAAGAAAGTTGTGGTTAGTTCAGACCTCCCAGTGGATTGTTTGTTGGGCAATGATGTGGAGTCATCCCTATGGTCAGAAGTGGAGCAGAGGACTCACATGGAAATGTTAGGCTTGCCAGCACATGTGCTTGCTGTGACTAGGTCACAGGCCAGAAGATGCCCCACTGAACAGGTGCTGGATCCTGGAAGAAAGGACCAGACACCTTCCAAGAAGAAGAGCAGTAAGGGTAAGGCTTTGCCTTCCCCCTTGCCCCAGGTTGAGGATCAAGTCTCTGAGGAGGCTGATCTGAGAGAGCTGAGGGAAACTGAGCCTAAAGAGCTTGAACTTGATCAAGTTGAGTTTCTGGGCTCAGGGGGACCCTCCAGAGAAGACCTGGGGAAGGCACAGTTAGACTGCCCTTCCCTTGAACCCCTCAGACAGCAGGCTGCTGCTGAGGCTGCAGGGAATGCCACAGGTGCCCACAGGGTATACTGGGAAGATGGACTCCTGTACTCTGAGTCAAGAGACCCCAAGCCTGGTGCAACCAGGAGGCTGGTCATCCCCTTGTCTCTGAGAGGTTTCCTTCTCACCTTGGCCCATGAGATTCCCCTTGCAGGTCACTTAGGTCAGACAAAGACGTGGGACAGGCTTGTCTCACACTTTCACTGGCCCCACATGAATGAGAATACCAAGGAGTTTTGTCGCTCCTGTGTCACTTGCCAAGCCAGTGGTAAGTCAGGTAGCACAACAAAGGCCCCCCTCATACCACTGCCTGGGGTGGGGGTTCCCTTTGAAAGAGTGGGGATTTACATTGTTGGTCCAATGGAACCCCAGACAGCATCAGGGCACAAGTTTATACTGGTGGTGGTGGACCATGCCACCAGGTATCCTGAGGCTATTCCACTTAGGACCACTACAGCACCTTTAGTGGCAAGAGCCCTAGTTGGAGTGTTCTCCAGAGTGGGCTTCCCTAAGGAGGTTGTTTCTGACAGAGGTGCAAACTTCATGTCAGGGTATCTGACTGCAATGTGGAAGGAGTGTGGTGTGAACTACAAGTTCACCACACCCTATCACCCACAATGCAATGGGCTTGTTGAGAGATTCAACAGGACCCTCAAAGGGATGATTCATGGACTACCTGAAACTCTTAGGAGAAGATGGGATGTCCTGATCCCCTGCCTCTTGTTTGCTTACAGAGAGGTCCCACAGAAGGGGGTTGGCTACAGCCCTTTTGAACTTCTGTATGGGCATCCTGTAAGGGGACCCCTGTGTTTGGTGAAGGAAGGATGGGAGAGACCTCTCAAAAAGCCTGCAACCAACATAGTGGACTATGTACTTGGTCTCCGCTCCTAGGATGGCTGAATACATGGAGAAGGCATCTAAAAACCTAGAGGCCAGCCAAGAACTCCAAAAAGCTTGGCATGACCAAAAGGCTGTCCTGACTATATACCAGCCTGGACAGAAGGTGTGGGTACTGGAGCCAGTGGCCCCAGCAGCCCTCAAAGACAAATGGTCTGGGCCCCACACCATCATTGAGCAAAAGGGAGAGGTCACCTACCTGGTGGACCTTGGAACCCCCAGGAGCCCCCTCAGGGTGCTCCATGTGAACAGGCTCAAGGCATATGTCGACAGGAAGGACATGAGCTTGCTCATGGCCACAGATGAGGGACAGGAGGAAGAGAGTGACCCTCTCCCAGACCTGCTCACTCAGAATCCGGATGATGGATCAGTAGATGGTGTTGTCTTTTGTGGCAGCCTCTCTGAACATCAGCAACAGGATTGCAGGCAAGTTCTGCAATCCTTCAGACATATGTTCTCTCTGGCACCCAGCCAAACTGATTGGTGTACCCATGAGGTTGACACTGGAGACAGTCTGCCTGTCAAGAGTAAAATCTACGGACAGCCTGATCATGTCAGAGACTGCATCAAAACAGAAGTGCAGAAAATGTTGGAGTTGGGAGTCATTGAGCCCTCAGATAGCCCTTGGGCTAACTCAGTAGTTCTAGTGCCAAAGCCTCACACCCAGGGTGGTAAGAGAGAGATGAGGTTTTGCGTAGACTACAGAGGCCTCAATGCAGTCACTAAGACTGATGCCCACCCAATACCAAGGGCAGATGAACTTATAGATAGATTGGCTTCTGCCAACTACTTAAGCACATTTGACCGGACAGCTGGGTACTGGCAAATGAGGTTAGCTGAGGAAGCCAGGCCCAAGACAGCATTTTCTACCCCTGGTGGTCATTATCAGTTTGTGGTAATGCCCTTTGGGTTGAAGAATGCCCCTGCCACCTTCCAAAGGTTGGTGAATCAAGTTCTCACTGGGATGGATGACTTCTGTGCAGCATATCTGGACGATATTGCTGTCTTTAGCTCCACCTGGGAGGATCACCTGGTCCACCTGAGGAAAGTGTTAGAGGCCCTGCAAAAGGCAGGCCTCACTATCAAGGCCACTAAGTGCCAGATAGGGCAGACACAGGTTGTATACCTGGGCCACCTTGTAGGTGGAGGCCAGGTTCAGCCATTGGAGAGTAAGATACAGGCCATCAAGGACTGGGCTCCTCCAATCACCCAGACTCAGGTTCGAGCTTTCTTGGGCCTGACTGGGTACTATAGGAAATTTGTCAGAAATTATGGGTCCATAGTGACCCCCCTTAATGACCTGACAAGCAAGAAGATGCCAAAGAAAGTTCAGTGGACAGAAAGCTGTCAGAAAGCATTCAATGACCTAAAGCAGGCCATGTGCACAGCACCTATCCTAAAGAGTCCAGACTTCTCCAAACCATTCATTGTCCAAACAGATGCTTCTGAGTTGGGTGTGGGAGCTGTTCTATCTCAGCTGAATTTTGATGGCAACGACCAGCCAATTGCTTTCATTAGCAGGAGGCTGACCCCCAGAGAGAAAAATTGGTCAGCTATTGAGAGGGAGGCCTTTGCTGTGGTATGGGCCCTGAAGAAGTTGAGGTCCTACTTGTTTGGAACTCACTTCACAGTTCAGACCGACCATAAGCCCCTCTTATGGCTAAGTCAGATGAAGGGTGAAAACCCCAAACTACTTAGGTGGTCCATTTCCCTACAGGGGATGGATTTTACAGTGGAGCACAGACCTGGTACTGATCATGGCAATGCTGATGGGCTCTCCAGGTATTTCCACTTAGAGCAAGAAGACTCACCTGGTCAAGGTTAGTTTATTGTCCCAAAGTTTGGGGGGGGGTCATGTAGGAGAGTAGGGTCTGCAATCCTATGATCACCCAGATTTTTGCTTCACTGGTTTACGACTTTCCCTGGCTGTGGGCCTGCTAATCAGACCCACAGCCTAGCTGTTCTCTCTAATCCAAATTGTACCCAGGTACTGAATTGGCACTGGGCCCTCTCAAGTCCCTGTACCCAGGGCTGAGGTGCACCCAAAAGTCTCCCAGGGGCTGCAGCATGCATTATGCCACCCCTAGGCTGACTAACTAAATCAGACACAACTGGCTGCTTGACAGCTGGGGCAGAGTGGTGTACCCATCCTCTGCTGTAGATATAGTATTCCTATATCTAAACCTAAATGGACACACAGATCTCCTATCAGTCACTCCTATGGCAGGCCTTAACAATCCTGAAGGCAGAGTGCTTGGAATCGTGTGAGATAGTGCTCTGGCATGAGCTGAGCCTGTCTGCGGCTTTCGGGATCCATCCCTTAGCCGTTTCCATGATATCGCATACCATATACTCTTAAGTGCATCATAATCCTCGCGGTTATATGCCAACTCTGGTATCGCTTTATCAAAACATGTCGAGTAAGGTGTCATACGAATTGGAATACTAACCCCTCGCCAATTCTGGCGACGGGGTTAGCATTCCACCCTTCTAGAGGGACACGACATGTATGTAACCTGTAACCCCGGTTAAAGTCAGACATAGCCTTAGCTCCACAAAATGGATGCTGCCACCGAGACACAAGTCTGCCCTCCTGCTGCTGGGAGTCCTCCCAGAGCAGAAGGCAAGGACAAAGGGTTTCCTGTCAGGGGCGGTGCCAGCACCGTCCCAGACAGGATTTTGTGTATCCTAGGTAGGCAGGGCTTTAGAGGAAGGTGACTGCAAGTGGCACCCCGGTGCTCACTGTGCATAGGCCGGCTGAAACCAGTTCCAGGGGCACTCCAGCCCCTGGCCTGGGGAAAGCCCGGCAAAGGAGAGGGGTGTAACCACCCCCCTCCTAGTCCCACCCATAGGGCAGGACTTAGTCGCGTGCCAGCCCCTTTTTGCAGGATAAAGGTAGGAACTGGCCCCCTTCCAAATCAGATCATCTTTGAATCCTGAAACTACTTTCTTCAAGAAGGAACTCAAGACTCTTCCTAAGATTTCTCCCTTGTGACTAAGGAGTAGTCACCCTGCAGCAGCAGGCACCAACCAAGCATCGCGGTTTGTTGCCAGTCTCTCCTTCGGATGAAGACTGCTCCAGCACGACGAGAATCGGCTTCCCTGGCACCTCTGACCTCAACCTACATCATCAGCCCAGCTGTGATCCGTGGGTGTGACGAGACCTCGAGGGACCGGCCATCTTCAGAACTGCACGACGCTTGTCCAGCACGACGCCTGAGTGACCCTCGACTGAGTGCCTTGGGGTAAGAGAAGCCCCGACCCTGAGCAGCTCCAGCACCGAAGTCCAGCCCCCCTGCATCCACGAGATCGGCGTGGGGCCCTTCTGCTTTTTGCTGCCCACCGCGTTGTCCAGGTCACTTGCCCGTTGGCTAGTGGCCCCCTCACGACGCTCCACGACAACTAACACTGCTGGTCTGGTTGCTCCAGACTAGCCCGGGCTCCCCTCCAAAAGAGGAGCACCCTGGACCCTCCTGGTCCACTCAAGACGCCATTTTAGGTCCACCGCGTGGGCCTTGCATTTGCCAAGACTTGTTGCCCAATCCTGGGTCCAGCGACGTCGACAGCAAGAACCTTCGTGGGACAGCTCGCACCTCCATCCTGGTCGCCGACAACGCCTCCTGGTCCGAGAGACTGCAGAGCCCAGCAGCACCCACTCACCTGGCTGAGGTGACTTCGTCCGGTGCCATCCTGGTGCCCACTCAAATCACTGGCTAGTGATTCAGAACTTGGTCCCCTCTGCTTACAGGTTTCTTCTTCCCTGATCCAGGCTTGGATCACTCCGAACTTTCTTCACTGGCCGCCTGCCAGCAACTCTTTCTTCAGGCTCCTGGATCTTCAACGAGGGTTTCCGACGCACCTTCAACCCTATGCAGCCGCAGCCCCTGGGCTAGGTAACCTGAGTACTCCGGTGCTCCAGCATAGTCCAACACCCTAAGTGTTCGGATCCACTCTTGTTTTCGATCCACCTAGTCGGGTTCGCCCGAGAACAGTAACTTTGCAACTGCTAGCCTCCATAGACTTTTTCCCGCCTTACGCGTGAGAGTTCCCACTCTGCACACGACGTCCACAGGCCTCCTGCATCTAATCCCAGTGTTTAGAATTGTAGGCCTAGCGATTCCTAAGTCTAGAAAAGTATTACTTACCTGCTAGCAAGTTCGCATTCCACTTACTGTGTATATGGTTTTTCGCGCCCCTAGGGCATTTGTGTAAATTGTGCGACTTAAAGTATTTTCTTAAGAGTTTTGTTATGTGCTTAGCTCCCTGACTCATAAAGAGTTCAGGGTAGTCTTGTTATAAATAAATATCTGTTTATTTTCATAACAACTTGTGTGGTGTCCTTTCACTTGGTGTTCAAGGGGTAATGTGATGGTAAAACAGCTGGCTTAAAACGCCCTCTAGAGTCTTAGCCTTAGACTGCTCGTATCCATGCTACTAGGATAGCTGGTCTATAAGGTTGACTTACAACCAATCATCAATAAGGGTTGTTTGGACTGATACATAGTGATCACTAGAATAGTGAGCACTGCATATCAGGCCAACTTCTCACATCCCCTTCATCATGACGCTGGCAGAAATAGCCATGAGAGAGAATTATTTCAAATTCGAAGATTCATTGTACCTCCAGATTGCTGGAACCAGCATGGGCAGCGTTTTCGCGCCGAGTCTAGCGAATTTATACGTCCACAACTTTGAACAGAGTATTGTACTAACATCTGACAATCCATTCCATCAATCGCTTCGCTTATGGAAGCGATATATTGATGATATTTTGGTAATTTGGCATGGAACCGTGGACGATCTCTTGCTTTTCCATCAGTGGCTCAATGCCCAAAACCCATATTTGAAATTCACAGTGGAACATAACAAAGTTGAATTACCCTTCCTAGATCTTTTGATCACTGTGAAACCAGACGGGCTTCATTCAGAACTATACAAAAAACCAATGGCCTGTAATTCCCTTCTCAGTTACGAGAGTTGTCATCCTAGATCATTGAGGAATAACTTGCCGTTTGGACAGTTTCTGAGAGTCCAACGAAATTGCTCTGACAGAATTAGTTTTGCAAAACATGCTTCTGAACTGGAGGAACAACTACTAGAGAGAGGATATCCAAAGAAGGTGGTTCGCCAATCAAAGAAACGCGCATCTAATAACAATCGCGAAGGGTTACTTGAGCCTCGACAAGCTAAAGAAAAAATGGAACGCTTGACTTTTGTCAACACGAAATCCAATGAACTTCAGAAAATTGTTCATAAACACTGGTCTATTCTGAACACAGGGGGAGACCAAATAGCACGACCCCTTTTGCCTTCAAAAGAGGACCAAATCTTAGAGATAAGCTAGTTCATACTAGACCGAAAACTAAACTACCTCGGCAAATAGGGACATTGTGGGATTCGCCAGCTGTAATGGGCCATCACCCTTGCGGCACTTGTGCTGCTTGCCCCCAGACGTGCAAATCAACCACTATTGACATCGGTACCAGTAGAGTATGGGAGCAGCGTAGGTTTACAAATTGCAATAGTGAAAATCTGATTTATTTAATCACTTGCCCCTGCAAACTGCGCTATGTCGGCATGACGACGAGACGCATCAAAGTCAGAATATCAGAACATAAGAGTACCATCCGCTGTCGAAGACAAGCCACAAGACTCACTGCACATTTCTTAGAAAAGGGTCATGGTCCAAATGATTTTCAATGGACCGTTCTGGAACAACCACTCATACCAGAACAGGTAGTAGATACATCAAACTACCTTTTCAAACGCGAGCAAAAGTGGGTCTATCGTCTGAATAGCGATAAAATGGGTCTGAATGAAGACATCCCATGGATGTCATTATGAATATCCAAGGGATATGTCTATTACAGTATGTTAACCATGGGGACATATAGAATTTACAACTACTGTCTGCAAGTCAACATCAGTATAGGTATCACATACCATGAATCTATAAGTCCACTGGTTCACACTACAAAAGGAATCCTTAACTGTATAGTGTCAACATTGTAGTGTATTTATATCACTGTTTAAACAATCCAGTGCAATGTGCTGAGTCATATCTTAAGCCTAGACTACACTTTACAGATATTCCCCCTTTTTTTACTCGTTATGTTTTTTTACTCGTTATGTTTATTCCACGTGTTTATTCAAGAGATGCATTCTCCTAATTAACCTAGTCTGATATTCTTCTACATTTCCCACAACCCCAGCATTGGTTTGTAGTTTATCCGGATCGGTTCCGGTCACGTGGCCCCTAGGAGGACAGATTTAAACTACAAGTTCCATGAAACTGACGTCAGTCTGTAGTCCAATTGGTCATGTGCTCTACAGAGTCATGTGACGGATGAGAGATTAAAAATGGCTTCCTTGCAATACACCAGCGCCCCCCCAGATTGCCCAGAGGGACGCCTGGTGTACCGACGGGAAGGTAAGCAGGTCATGCTGCCGACTAGCGCGTAACGCGCGTTCTCATTAACAATGAGGTACGCGTGGTATAAGGAAATTAGGCAACTGTTTGTTTTAAGATACTCTACACACTCATAAATACTTCAGTGTTCGTAACACACTAAGCGGGTGAGCTAGATGATTGGCTATTTGGTGCACAGTATGACGGAATGCTCGGCGCTTCCACTGTTAGGCAGATTTAGCGGGCATTTTAAAATCTGTGCGTGCAAAGATGTCTGACACGGAGGCGCCCAATACAACAAAGCGGTTGGTTACATATAATTATTTTAACACGCTCTGCTCAGGAAATACACAAACCTCCTAGTTAATCATGCAGCAAGAGGTTAAGGAAGGTAAATTACCAACTAGTACATAATATCATTAGGTATTCGGCGCGTCGGGTCAAGAATCCGATAGAGCTGGCTGCCTAGAAACAACTTAAACATCTGGGCATAATTTAAATTGAAAAAATGGAGTACATACCCATCTGCCTTTATCCACAATAGGCGATAGCGTTATTTCTAACTAGCTATTGTCTGTGTGAACACGATAAAAGAAAAAGGTGCAAAAATGAATTGGGTTTGTGTTAGACACGTGGCTTTTTGGTGTGAGTTCAAGTGTTATGTTCTGTGTTTTTACTAGAGCGGTGCTCCTCTTACCTGAGCAGCAGCCAGGTGGGGTGATGCTATTCCTCCTACATAATTTAGGTAAGATGACAAGAATATTTTGTTATAAGTGTATGGTGACATTGTGATCAAACTTGTATAGATTTACATTAAATGCAGATGACATTACGCATCTGAGAGGCGGTTAAATTTCTTATAATTGCCCTCTTACGATTCTACTTTGTTTCTCATTTGTATGTGCACTTGTTTTCTTTTTCCTTTTCTCACCAAATTTAGTGGAGAAGATCGAATGAATCCGTGAAAAATATACAGGTGATATTTTTCCTTCTCTTTATACAGTAGCCTTAACCATCCAGGTCCTGAAGAAAGCAGGGACATATTTAGCGTCACATTTGCTGAAACATGTCGACCCTACTGAATATCAGATATTATGTTAAATCTGATTGTTTTTTCACATTTTAACATTAGGAGTTTTGAGGGAATCGAATAAAATATGGTTGTCTCCACTCAATAACTACCTAATTTTAACATTACACTTTTTTCACATTTAAGTTTGGCACTGTAACTCAGTTACCTGCTGAAAACAATCTAAACATCCCGGAAACTTCCTTTGAAGTCGATCTATCAATACTACACTGATAGACATACTGCACTTTCTCCTGGGCAAGACGTGCGGCATGACACATAGTCACATCACATAATATTTTATTCTGATGTCTCAAAAGTAGATTCGCAGTTTTTCTTCAGACCCACGGACACTTTTTTCAGTTAAATAGTGTCATTTAGGGCATGTGTACGTTGGGTCATTAAAATAGCCCTAGGACCCCCTCTTAATGGTTTTTTCTGTCTATTGCAAAATAAGCCCCTACCTGGCTGTGGGGTGCTGATCCACGCGACCGATCCAAGGCTGCGGTCGACCCTAACATGGCGGACACGAGAAGACTGCTGTCGCTGTAGAGGAGGCCGCTGGGACGTGTCGTGCAGGGCGCTCTCCCGCAGCGTGAGAGAGAAGGTCGGTGGCCCCCAACTGAATTTTTGCGGCCCGGCTGCTGGGAGGAACTGGGGTCTGCTGCGGGCATTGGAGGCGGCAATTCTCGGAGGAACTGCGAGAGAGGCTGCGTGAACAGCTGGGGAGCTGCGGGGGCTGTATTGCCGGCCCTGGACTCCTGCGGCACTGTGGTCGGAGGAGCGGACGGGGGAGCCTGAGGGCGGCGGCTGAAGACTGCGGGAGGAGAGGATATCGGGCTGCCGGCTCTGATACCTCCATGATTGGCCGGTGCGGTGGAGGCCTGCGGAGCGGCTTGTGGCATCAGCGGGAAGCCGGATTCGAATGACTGAGGGACGCGGCGAGGCTGCGGAACACCGCAGGAAGCCAAGCTGGCCAGTCCCTAAAGGGCGTTCCCTAGGAGAGCGCAGGCGGTGAGTGGGGCTTGCTGCAGACTGTCGAGCCTGCTGCTGGGCACATCGTCCCTTTGGTGTCGCTGGGTCCGGGACAGACATCGCTGGGCTGGATGTACGAGGTCTCTGGGCTGTTCTGACACTGGGTGGAGATCGGGCCTGAGAAGGCCTTGGGAGGTGTATGCTCACTGCCTGTCTGGAGCTAGACACTTATAGCGCTGTGAATAGAGGAGTGCACCTACAACACGAACAAGACATCATAGCTTCTAGAAGATCCTGGCGGAAGGCCTCACCAACCCAGGAGTGTGTAATACAGTGCCACTGGAACAATTGCTGTATGCTGAGACTGGGGTCCCGTAGGGAGCATTAACAACACTGACGGGACTACATCTGATTTCAAGGGAGGCGTGCTGTTAAGGCACTTGGGACACCCCCCCCTTGGTTTTTGCCCCCTCCTGGTGTGCGAGGAGTGGGGGGCCTGGACCTCCCCCCCCCCCCCCCCCCCGGGCACCTCCTGGGTCAGATGCATTGTTGCTTGGCATTATGTTTTGAAGGAGGGGACCTTGAGTAGGAGCCTACTTACTACTATCTGGCCAGGGAAGGAGACAGACGCTGAGGAATACACGGGCGACTGGACTGGTCAGCATGGAGAAACCCGACGGCCGCCAGCCAAAGCTGACATTCGAGGCGCGAAAAGGCACACGCTCGCACACAGACCCTGAAGAGGAACAGGCGGAAACTCGGGCGCCCTCGACTGCTGATCTGAAGGATCTGCTCTTGGCCATGCAGTCTAGCCTGACCTCTATTGAATCCATAATGGACTCTATGGCTGCGCGGCTAGATGGAGTGTCACACAAAGTAGACCAACATGAGGAACGCTTGGGGGAGACAGAGAGGCGCATTTCGGACCTGGAGGACGCTTCTACCACAACTACGTCTCGCACGCTGGAAATGGAGAGAGTGCTGAGGGTGATCGCGGCCAAAAATGAGGATCTCGAATCCTGTTCTCGAAGGAATAACCTCCGCATTTTGGGCGTGTCGGAAACAACTGCGACTGGGAGAATGGAAGACTATGTGGAGCGCCTTCTCATTGCTTTATTCGGACAGGAGGCTTTCTCACCGGTGTTGGTGGTGGAGCGGGCTCATAGGTCGCTTGCGGCCTGCCCGGTGCCTGGGGCGACTCCTCGCCCAATAATCGCCCACCTGCTCAATTACCGGGACCAAGATGTGGCCCTGCGCCTATACAGAGAGAAGGGACGGCTCCGACATGAGGGATGGACATCTCGATATACCCCGATTTCACCATGGCAGTCCAAGAGCAGAGACGGTAATTCCTACCGGTGAAGAAGAAGCTACAGCAACTTAACATCCCTTATGCAATGCTCTTCCCCGCAAAACTTAAAGTGACTTATCAAAGTAAGCAGCATTTTTTCAAAACTCCGCAGCTTGCACAGGATTTTCTGAAGACCCTGCCGAAGATGGCGGTGGGGCGTGCTTCACCACCTCGTCACCCTGACGCTGGTGGAGGCACTTCGGATGTAGAGTTACCCCCGACCTCCTGGATGATGCCTGCGGATGAACACTCAATCCTTGGGATCCTGACTTGAATGGTGTAGGTGAGAGGGGGAGCCATATAATGCGGGAGGGGACTTGGGGGGGCTGTTCACCCCCCCTCTGGAGGGGTGCTGGGACCACTTGAGTAATCTGCTATGCTGGTGGCTGTCCAGGAGGCATGGACAGGGAAGATCGCAATGACACTGGTTGGGATGGACACCCGGCCCCCTGCACGCTGACGCAGATAAAGACAGTTATAACTCGCCCCTACGCCTGCTGAGAGAGCAGATGGTTCTAGGCAATGTTTTTTCTTATGTAACTAAGTTCTAGATGACTGTTATATAATCTCCCGAGCACCCTCGCTACAGCGAGGATGGCACTTGGACGCCCTCTGGACGCCACCTAGCAGGTGAACCCTTATTGTGATGACTATGGGTTCAGTACCACTAGTTATGATATTGGTACAGACGTTTTTCCCTGTTGGGAACCGAATTTTGTGGAGAGGGAGGGGGACCTGGGCCACGGCAGGATTGGGCTGCTGATGTGGGCGGGGGTGGAATTGCTGATTTGGTTTTTAAATGCTGTTTGCTGTCAGGTTAAGTCACAGATCACTGATGCTCGAGCTACTGGTGCCATGAGCACTGAGCACTGGGATGCCACTTCATGCTGCAGGAGTATGCAATAACCTAGGATGGGAAATGGATGAGCGTTCGGAGCCCCCTACCTACCGTTTCCTTACCTGCAATGTTAGAGGGATGGGGGAGGCCCGTAAACGCAGACACATACTGTCGTAATTGGACAGACACAACATACACTGCGCTATGATACAAGAGACACATTTTAACCCCAATGCCCCCCTACTTTTGCTGCTCGTTGGGCTAGTCACACCTGCTTTACTTCCTATTCTACGTATGCCAGAGGCACGTGCATACTGGTGAGAAAGTCCCTTCCCTATACCCCGTTGGGAAGTGTTGCGGATAGGCAGGGGCGGTATTCCATCCTTTGGGGACAGATAGCTAATCAAACCTTTACCCTGGTGTCATGCTATAGACCTAACACTGATGACCCAGAGTTTTTCCGGGTGCTCTGGGGTAAGAGATTGGGTCGACACATCTGTTATGGGGGAGTGACTTCAATGTGACCATTGCTCCTAGTATGGATCGCTCTCACCCACAACCACACCATTACTCCCGTTCACAAGCTGCCCTTAAGTCATTACTAGAGGTGAATGATCTGATTGATGTTTGGAGACATATGCATCCGACTAGGCGGGAGGGCACTTGCTACACTACTGCCCGGGCGTCTTGGTCGAAGATAGATGTGTGGCTTGCTTCAAAGGGCCTCGCCCCATGTGCTACATATTCTTCCCATTTGCCTCGGACCATTCCCCTGTGCTGGTCGCTGTGACCCTCCCGTGTACGAACTCCCCTTTTCAGTTCTGGCGCTTTAAGCCACTCTCCCTACTGGACCCTGTGTTTCGACAGGAGTTGGAGCAGGAGATTGCAGATTTCTTCCCTAGGAATGAAGGCTCAGTGGCACACTATTCCACCTTACGGGACGCCTTTAAGGCCACGATGCAGGGACTATGCATTGCGAAAAGTGGCGGAGTCCTGAAGGACATTCGTTCCACCTTGCGTCGCCTGGAAGCTGAACTTGGACGCATCGAGACGGAGCTGCGGCGAGACCCCACCCCTAAATTACAAGCCAAGCTACGCAGTACCCTTAGTGAATATCAAGAGACAGCGGAGAGGGAATGCAAATACAAAGGGAAATATCATAGAGCACGGCAGTATGGGGAAGAAGATAGGCCCAGAAAGATCCTGGCGGCTTTGGTTCGGCCTCCGCGCTTCTCGAACACGGTGCTGGAAATTGAGGGGGAAGATGGACAGATGCACAATGACGCGGCTGAGATTGTGGACATCTTTAAGCGGCTTTACAAGCAGTTATATAAAACTCATAGAACTCAGACGGTAGACTTTTACCCCTTCTTCGAGGATACGGCAATTGCTTGGCTGGGAGATGGGCAGAGGGAATTTCTGTTACGACACCATGAGGATGAGGAAATTAGTACAGCAATAATGCAGCTACAGTCCGGGAAGGCCCCGGGTCCGGACGGCCTCCCGGCTGAATTTTATAAGACCTTCCATCATCTCCTTATTCCAGTATTGAGGCATGTGTTTGAAGGGGCCTGGGAGAGTGGGATACTCCCCCCCACTATGAGAGAAGCACATATCATTTCTTTACCTAAACCTGGCAAGCCGCCTCATTTGTGGGATTCATATAGACCTCTCTCTTTAATAAATGTTGATGCCAAATTCCTGGCCAAACTTATTGCTAATCGGATCAGTCCCCTTATGACGGCACTGGTGCTGCCAGACCAATCAGGTTTCATGCCTACTCGAGGCACGTCCATTAACTTACGGATGCTCTTCGAGCTCCTTAATGACATTGATCCGACTGCCAATCCTGCGGCGACATTTCTTGACGCCACAAAGGCGTTCGACTCCCTGGAGTGGGATTACCTTGCTTTTGTCCTTCAGCTCATGGGGTGTCCAACCCCCTTCCTGGAGTGGATCAACTTGCTATACTCTGATGTGCGTGCGAGGGTGGTGATGATTGCAATCCAGTCGGCGCCCTTCTCTATCACACGAGGCACCCAACAGGGATGCCCCGTCGCCGCTGCTTTTTGCCATAGCTATTGAGCCATTATCAGTGAATGTCTGGCAGCACTATCGAGAGCATGCCCTAATTTATCCTGAGAGGCAAATCTTAATATCTTTATACGCCGATGATCTAACACTCTACTTGCGAGACCCCGCGGTCAGCCTTAACCCCATCCTCCACCTGCTCATCCTCTTTGGACAGCTGTGATGTGAATTGGGGGAAATCCCAACTCTTCCCTCTTAGGGACTACCACAGAGGAGTTTGCACCTGACATTCCGCTAAAATGGTGCGGAGACATCATTACCTACCTGGGTATCCGGATCTCATGGTGCCGGGAGGAGCTGATGCGCTCCAATTACAGTCGCGTGCTTGACACCATCACGGACAAGGTGGCAGGATGGATCTCGATGCCTCTTTCCATGGCGGCTATATAGCTGATCAAGATGATAATTTTACCGAAACACCTTTATCTTTTTACTAACATTCCCTACGCTCCGAGACGGTTTTTCTTTAACCGCATCAAAACGCAAATGATCCAATTAACATGGGGGTGTGGGGGGGTAAACAGCCCAGAGTGGGGTGGGAGATTTTAACTTGATCCTTTGAAGATGGCGGTTTAGAGGTTCCAAATATGGACCTATACTTTGCTTGCGCTCAGGCGCATTTTGCCGCATACTGGTTCCACCCCCCCCATATATGCCTCATCTTGAGGATGGTTATATGACGCCCACACCGTGTGCAGCATATCTTAGCGCGCATGCGGTGTCTAGACACTTGGCAGCCACCACGGTCCAATGCACGACCAGTGCCTGGCGCGACTTTGCGCATACACTTCAGTGCCCTCTTCTTTACTCGCCTCTAGTGCCCTTGCTAGGAAGGCAGTATATACCGGTTACTATGGAGGGTGGGTGTCGTCGCATTTAATTTAATTTAATTGCGGGTTTATATAGCGCTAGGAATCGACTCCCGGAGGAGTATCTCCACGCTTCGACCGCTGGGGAACCCGTCCTGGCTCACCCTGAGAGATGGTCCCTGATGGGTATCTCTAAGGTGCGACCAAGCCGTTGTGAAGATGAGGCAAGCTGATGCCCAGAGTTGCAGAGTGTGGTTTCTGACTAGAGTAGGCACCGAGGCGAGAATTATCGAGTCCGCTGACCCTGGTCCACGACCCTGCCGCGTCGGGAATCGAACCCTGGTCCCGGGCCGTTCTCTGCTTACGGGTCTGCCGGCTCTAACCAGTGAGCCACACTTCTTCTGCTGCGGGAACTGTCCTGTCTAACCTGGGGCCACTTATACAAGAATGGAAAGTATAAGACGAGTGAGGAATTTTTTGGACCCTGCACCCCTACTCCCTTAGAGTGCTTTTATTATGTGAGACTTAGGCAGGACTTACGCTCACTTACCCAGGACTTTCCGTCGGAACCCCCTGTCATGGTCCCTTTACACATTTTATTACAACAGGACCCCCCTGAACATGTGGTATCATGTTTATATAGGTCCACTCAAAGAGAATGGGGAAGAAGCCCTGCTCTAGCTAAGGAGAAGCGGGAGGGGGAGTTTGGGGCTCCCATTACGGAGGAGCAGTGGGCCTTTTGCTGTCGCCAAAAAGGGGCCATCTCTGCAAACAGCAAGTTACGTCTCATACACTTCAAATATGTACATCGCTTATATTACACGCCAGCTAGGCTACACGGGTTACGTTTGCGTGACACGGACCGCAGTGATAGATGCGGGGCTGCTGGCGCTGACTTTGGATACCTAGCGATACAAAAGGGGATGATGGACAGAGCGCTTGAGCAGTCAAACACTCACCCCCAGTCAACTGATCTGGGTTTAATCCATCACCATTATTTAGCCCACTCAGCCACCCCAGTTCAGACATGGCTATATGCAAATCAGTCTGACCCTGTGCCTCATGGGAACAGTCCAGCCCGAACTGCCAAGCCATGTCTTCCCTGGACCGGAAACAAGCATCCTGGGACCCGTTTCGGATTCATAATCCTCATCAGCCAGGCTATCTTGAATCCAGTGGCCAAGTGAGCAAGGGACTCACGTCTGAGCATACCCTGCCACACTTAGGGCGAACAAAGCGATACAAAAGGGGATGATGGACAGAGCGCTTGAGCAAATCAAACACTCACCCCCAGTCAACTGATCTGGGTTTAATCCATCACCATTCTTTAGCCCACTCAGCCACCCCAGTTCAGACATGGCTATATGCAAATCAGTCTGACCCTGTGCCTCATGGGAACAGTCCAGCCCGAACTGCCAAGCCATGTCTTCCCTGGACCGGAAACAAGCATCCTGGGACCGGTTTCGGATTCATGATCCTCATCAGCCAGGCTATCTTGAATCCAGTGGCCAAGTGAGCAAGGGACTCACGTCTGAGCATACCCTGCCACACTTAGGGCAAACAAAGCGATACAAAAGGGGATGATGGACAGAGCGCTTGAGCAAATCAAACACTCACCCCCAGTCAACTGATCTGGGTTTAATTCATCACCATTCTTTAGCCCACTCAGCCACCCCAGTTCAGACATGGCTATATGCAAATCAGTCTGACCCTGTGCCTCATGGGAACAGTCCAGCCCAAACTGCCAAGCCATGTCTTCCCTGGACCGGAAACAAGCATCCTGGGACCGGTTTCGGAATCATAATCCTCATCAGCCAGGCTATCTTGAATCCAGTGGCCAAGTGAGCAAGGGATTCACATCTGAGCATACCCTGCCACACTTAGGGCGAACAAAGCGATACAAAAGGGGATGATGGACAGAGCGCTTGAGCAAATCAAACACTCACCCCCAGTCAACTGGCATGGGACTGCCCAATTGTTCTGGAGTATTGGAGGGAGGTACTTCAGGCGCTGGGAGTAATGATTGCAATGCATGTGCCAGATGATCCCTTCACCGCTCTATTGGGCTATATGGAACAAATTCCCGCTAAAGTCAGGAAGTTCACCTCTCTAGCTCTTTTGATGGCAAAACGGCAAGTAGCCTGTCGCTGGGGACGCGGTTGTGCTCCCAAGTTTAAAGAGTGGCTTACTGAGCTTGTAAAAAGTAGACAAGTCCCAGTCACAATAGTGGATGCTAAATCTTATTGTGGCACTAGTATTTCTATCTGAGCGATAACAGTTGGGACTTTGGCTTGATTTAGCATCCACTCCTGAGACTGGGACTTGTCTACTTTTTTAAATCTCTCTCCCTCGTCCCTCATTGGATTTTGTAGGGGACCTCCCTTTTTATTTGTGTTACTGATCTTGTATACTGCCAGGAACAGCTAGATATTTATGCTGATCTTATGCCACCTTCCTCACGCCCTAAGGATATTTGGGGTCCTCTTAGGGCATATCTTTTGGGACATACTGATAATGATGGGACAGACCAAAGTATGAAGCGGGTGTGGAGAGGCCGAGAGGAGCTTGTAGAGGCGGGAGAACCTTTGGATGTGGGCTCATGAGATCCTAGAGTGGGACATCGGAGCGGAGGGTGGGGAGTAAGGGGTAGACATCCTTGACCACACTTAACTACCTGTGACCTGAGCGGTAACCGGAATAAGCTTTTGTATGCAATTGTGGCCAACTGTGACTATTGACCTATGCAGAATGTTTGCTTATGGGAGGGTTCTGTTTTTTTCTGTTTCTTTTTAGGGGACCTCAATTGACTGCTGTCTGATGTGATTGTCTACCTAACGCGGCCCTATGGGTTGTAGGTGACTTGCTGTGTACGCACGCCCCACTAACTTCAGTATTGACTGTTCTATATTGCTGTGCAGGCCCGATGGGATGTGGGCACCTGGCTGTGTTACCTCACTGATGTCAATAAAGGTCGAGTTTAAAACATAAAAAAAAAAAAGGAACTCTGAGAGCAAACCTGGCCCTGGAGTGAGGCAGAGATCTGCGAGTAGTCCGCAGCGATTCCGCTGACGCCGGGACTTGTGCCGAGCAGTGAGTAGCGCTGAGGGAGTCTGAGGAGGGTATTACCCTGCGCAACACCCACGACTGCTGCAGCCTAACTCGGCACCACAGCAGGGTGGAGGCCCTCTGCAGTGAGCGCTTCAAATAAATAAAACAAATTTCGTTGCGCGCACTGCATCCCCAAATACAATGCAGTGCACGCAACAAAATTTGTTTATTTATTTATATGTTTAATTACCTGTAATCCTCCATAATCTATAGGTAATTACCCCCACCCTGCCCCTACCCCTCCAAACGTCACCGCCCAGCAGCTACTCCCACCACCGACCGCTACTGACTATGCACCCTACACTATGGGCATTTAGCACGATGTTAGACTTGATTTATAAGTATTAGAAAGGAAGGTTTAAGCCAGACCAAAGCTTTATTTTGCCAGGTCAAAACAGATGTTTAAAACTGCATATGCAGGCTGCATGGGAAGGCCTAGAGACGTGTTTTATAGCTGTGCTTTATTGGGTGGCACAATGGTTGCTTCAGTCCACTTATAGTATGTAATCTATTGGGCCCAGGTATATGCAGTACCCTATATTAGGAACTTATAAGAAAATTAAATGTGCCAGTCAGGTGTATACAAATGTTAGCATGTATAGAAATGAGAGCACAAACACTTTACCACTGGTTAAAAAGTATGGGGAGAAATTGCAGAAAGGGCAAATTTCCAACAATGTGTCAAATGGATGTTGCAATTCTATGCAAAAAACAGAACAGTCCTATTGATACTTGCAGTACACATAATCACTGTTGCATAAAAAAATTTAAATAATCGTTACAAGATAATTACTCCTGCTTCTTGAGAATCCTTCCACCCCATCCACATTGAAGAACATGTGGCACGTACCATAATTCAAAGGCTTAAGAAGCCTAAACATGATGTAAATGAGTCATAGCAAATTTAATAAAGAGTGAAGAAAAGATCTAATCACGCTTTTAAGAATAATGTCAATGGATTTTTTTTAATTTAAATATTCTTTTTTTTAATCAGTTGTGATAGTACAGTGGAAGGCAGTGAGGCCACATGACATTTGAATACAATAGTGACATATCAAATACTTGTTGGATACAGATTATACACAACCCCCGTACAACTTTAAGTCTGATCAAGATCAGTGACCACCTCAGCCCTTCGTAATTGCGCAGTTGGGGATACACAGATATCGCCACGTGACACATTCCATTTAGCCCATTTGTGATCCCATTTCTTAGGGCAACCCGTGTTTGAAAACATCTTACTCTGCGATCATCGCATTATCCATGTCATTGGACCATTTTCTGATAGTTGGGTAAATCCCCAGTCCCCCATATTTCAGCTATATTCCTCTTGGCAAGGATAAATCCCAGTGAGGCCCACATGCGCTCAGTTTGGGTCAGATCGGTGGTCTCCCATACATTTAGTAGGCAAAGTCGCGGGGAGCTGCGATGTTTTTCCCACACACCTTTGTAAGTGTGGAGAGGATTCTACCCCAGTAAGACTGAATGTGTGGGTATTCCCAGAGCATGTGGAAAAATGTACCCCCGTGGCGCACCTTCTAAGGCACCCAGCATCTGGCCAACGCCCAATCTTTACCAGTATCTGTGCAGATAGATAAGTCCTGTGTAGCAACTTCTTTGGGTGAGGAAAGTGCTTCCTGCCAGTCGTCGTCTTCCAAATATCCAAGATCCGATTCCCAAATCTGCTAAAAGTCTATCCTCCAGTGGGGAGGTTTCAGGTAAAGTCTCACCACACTCCACATTGGTAGTGATTGCATGGCGTATTTGTAAGTATCGGAACGTCTCAGACCCTGCCAGTTGATATTCCGTTTGCAGGTCACTATAGGGGACCATCTCGTTTCGCTTCCAGAGGTCACCTACGGAAAAGATACCAATTAAGTCTCACCTATTGAAGCCCGGGCATTTACTCAGTGTGCCAAGTTGCTTGGAGTCCCACAGGGGAGTGGTCAGTGTTATTTTTTTGTTCCAGCCCAGTGCTCTTGTCGCACAATGCCAGACTGCAACTGGTTGGGCCGTAGGACCTGTGAGGCATTGGCGTTTAAGATAAGAATAAAGTGCAGCCGATACCCCCCTGGCTTCATTATCCATTTGTCCTTGTGGTATGCCGGTTCGGACGGTGAGGCAAAGACCCATTGATTGATCACTGCAAGCTGGGAGGCCCAGTAATACTGTTTAAGGTCGGGCAACACGATCCTTCCGTCGTACCACCCACTGGTCAATTCATGTGTCACAATGCGTGTGTTTTTCCCATCCCATAGAAGTGTTCGGACCTCGCTTACAACACTGGTAAAGTATGCATCTGGGACTTCATAGGGGGTGTTTTGCAGCACCTACAAAAACCTGGGCAACGCCAGCATTTTGAACAGCACTGCTCTGCCAAGAAGAGTCAGGGGCAGAGACCGCAGTAGAGCACATCATTATCGAGTCTAGTCAGCGGGGCCTTAAGGTTAATTTCATAGAATTGGGTGGAATGTTCAGTGATATATATGCTGAAATAGCGAAAACGCTCTGTGGTGATTGTAACGTCCTAGTAAATAGTATACCGAGTGGGTGCTGAAGATTGCAAAAATGTGTAAGATTCGATGGATCGAGACCGATGGAGCCGCAACATACAATAGGACGTCATCGGCATACAAAGAAATTCGATATTCATGGTTGTCTGTCCATTTCAGACATTAAATCATGGGGTCACCCCTAACCCAGGTCGCTAAGGGCTCTAATAGTAGAGCAAATATGAGGGGTGACAGGGGGCATCCCTGTCTAGTCCCCCTTTCTAGACGGAATTGTCGGGATGTGTGCTGGTTAACAACCACTTGGGCAGTCGGATCTGTGTACAGGAGCTTGACCCACTTTATGAAGTTTGGGCCAAAGCCCATGCGTTCGAGGAGGGCAAATAAGCAAAGCCATTTGATGGTGTCGAAAGCCATTTTTGTGTCAAATGACAACAATGCTGCGTCTTCTTGAATGGTGTGAATTCTCCCCATCACCCCATGTAGCCGTCTAAGGTTCAGGGCTGTGTTCCAACCAGGCATGAAGCCTGATTGATCTGGGTATACATGCTTACAAACAACTGGGATCAAGCGGTTGGCCAATGCCTTGGCGAACATTTTTGTTTCAGCAGTTAGCAGGGAAATTGGGCGATAAGAGTCGCACCTCGTCAGTTGTTTACCCTGCATGTGTATAACCACCACTGAGGCCAGCATCAGGTCTTTACGTAGAGACCCAGTTTGGTAGCTCTCTAAATACATAGCTCGGAGAGCGGGTGTTATCTTGGAGGTCACTAATTTGAACAGCCTTATTGGGAGCCCGTTGGGGCCAATAGCTTTCCCCGACTTCATCCCATGTATGGCAATTGCTAACTCCTTTTCCATAGGATCACCCTCTAGGGATTAACAGTCTTCTGGGGTGAGAGTAGTGATTGGGATGGTGGCTAGGAGATCCCTGGAGTTGGCAAAGGTAGTGCAAGTAGTGGAGGAGTATATGGAGGCAAAGTGGGATGCAAAGGTCTCAGCAATCTGTTGTGGGTCACTCAACATTTCTCCCATTTCCTCCTCAATAAGGGGCACCCATCTCTGTGTGCCTTCCCACTTTTCTAACCATGCGAGTATTTTTCCCGTATGGTCACCCAACTCGTATATTTTGTGCAGAGTTGCTTTTTGTTTCGATCTAGCTGCCTCCATTATGAGCGGTCAGTAATCTTGCCTCTTTAGGCTATGAGTGTGTATGATCTGTTCATCGTCTGTAGTTGCCACCTCCTCTTCCAGCCCTTGAATCTCATGCTCTAGAGTCTTAAATCATGCCCTCAGTTCCTTCTTATACACCGTCATTAATGAGTGTCTGACCTTCAATAACTGCCCCAAAGGCACCCCACAGGATGGATTAGTTACTTACCTGTAATCCTAGTTCTCATCCAGGGGTATACTCATCAAAGTCATAATCTATGAATAATCCCCGCCCATGTGCGGGATCCCGGAGCATATAGAAAATACATATAAATATATATGTATATATATGTGAAAACATATTTGCAGCCTAAAACATTTCCCAACTGGCAAAAATTGCCGCAAAATTACATAAATTAGCATATATACAGTAGTACTCTTCCAACCCCTAAGGAAGAAAGAGAGCAGAAAACATTTGTATACAACAATGCTTTATTGCCATAGGAAAAACCTGTAATTGCAGGCATTTGCCAGTAGGCTGCAGTAGAGTATAAAGCAAACAAAGAAAACGGACACCTTGCCTTTAAGGCATTAGAGTAGGGGTACCGTGCCTTTAAGACCTGAAGGCAACCCCCTGCTTCCATGGTGCACCACAGGTGACAGTTGGGTCAGTTCTTTTTGGAGGTGCATAACACCTGAGGAGATCCACAATAAAACATCTCATTACTTTGTAACTCTGCTCGTCCGGGGAGGTGGGCGGGAGCTTATGACTTTGATGAGTATACCCCTGGATGAGAACTAGGATTACAGGTAAGTAACTAATCCTTCTCATTCAGGGGATACTCATCAATAGTCATAATCTATGAATAGATTAGCAAGCTCATACCCAAAGTCTCGCGGACGAGCAAGAAGTATAAAAACTTCACAGAATGACTAAGACATATATTGCAAATACATCTTATGCAAATAAGTTCCTTAAAGAGGCCTGCCCTACTCTGGCATCGGCCTGAGTATCTGAGTCCAGGCAATAATGGCGGGTAAAGGTATGGACAGATCGCCACGTTGCCGCTTTACAAATTTCAGAAATAGGAACATTACGAAGGAGAGCTGTAGTGGAAGCTTTCCCTCTAGTAGAATGTGCATATGGTTTACCCTGTAAGTTCTTGTTAGCTAGTTGATAAGCTAAAGCTATACAGGAGACAATCCAGCGAGAAAAGGACCTTTTAGAAGCTGACAGGCCAGTATTAGTACTGCCATAATTAACAAAAAGCCGGTCAGACTTTCTCAGAGCCAGGGTTTTTGACAAGTAGAACTTCAGGACCCTCCGGAGATCTAGAGAGTGTAATGACCTCTCCGGGGGAGTGGAAGGATTAGGAAAAAAGGTAGGTATGGTAATAGACTGGTTGATATGAAAGTCTGAAACTACCTTAGGCAGAAAACTTGGATGCGTTCTTAAGACCACCCTGTTGGCATGAAACACTGTGTAAGGTTCCTTGCAACACAAGGCCTGGATTTCACTGACCCTACGGGCAGAGGTAATCGCCACTAAAAAGGTAGCTTTCCAGGTCAAGTGCTGCAAAGAGGCCTTATGTATAGGCTCGAAAGGAGCACTCATCAGCTTAGTCAGGACAATATTAAGCTCCCAGGGAGGGGAGGGGGACCTCACCGGTGGGAAGAATTTTTTCAGACCTTGTAGGAAATCTTTAACTACAGGCATAAGGAAGAAAGATGTCTGATTAGGAGACTTCCTATATGCTGTGATTGCAGCTAAATGAACCCTGATGGAGGGGTATTTCAGGCCTGATCTCGCTAAATGCAATAGATATGGAAGAATCACCTGCTCTTGGCCATGTACCGGGTAAAGAGAGTGCTCAGGACACCATAAGAAGAACCTCTTTCACTTGAAAGCGTAGGACTTCCTAGTGGAGGGTCGCTTTGATTCTTTAAGAATAGTCATGCAGTCTGCTGGGAGGTCTAAATGTCCATACTGGATGACCTCAGGAGCCATGCCGTCAAGCAAAGGGAAAGAAGGTTGGGGTGAAACACCTTCCCCTGGTCTTTGGTCAACAAGTCTGGACAGCATGGTAGGCGCCGGTGAGGAACCTCCGACATCTGAAGAAGATCAGGGTACCACCATTGGCGTGGCCACTCTGGTGCTATCAGGATCATTCTGGTGTTGGTCCTGTAGAACTTCTGGATCACCGCCGGGATCAGAGGCAGGGGAGGAAAGGTGTAGAGTAATGTCTGCGACCAGCTGATCAAAAGACCGTTCCCCAGTGATCCCTGTTGGGGGAACCTGGACGCGAAGACGGGGCATTTTGTATTGGCCGCGTCTGCGAACAGGTCTACGTCCGGTACGCCCCAACACCGAAAAACCTCTTGAGCCACTTCCTCGTTGAGCACCCAATCGTGCGCTTCTACGAAGATTCTGCTGAGGCCGTCTGCTTGGACATTTTGAATTCCAGGTAGATGAACTGCCACGATGGACAGGCCTCTTGCTAGGAGCCAATGCCAGATGGCTTGTGCCTCCAGACACAAGACTCTTGACCTCGTGCCTCCCTGTTTGTTCAGATAGAACATAGTTGTTGTGTTGTCCGTCTGAACCTGGAGGTGGTTGGTGCGCAGAGACGGATAAAGAGACTTGAGAGCAAGATGAACCGCTCGAAGCTCCAGGAAGTTGATATGGTAGCCCTGCTCTACCTCGGACCAGAGGCCTTGAACTTGGAGTCGGTCCATGTGAGCACCCCAGCCTTGAAGGGAGGCATCCGTGACAATTGACTGAGATGGAGGAGGACGATGGAATGGCACTCCTCGGAGGAGATTGGATCGTTACAACCACCATCTGATCGAGTCTCTGGCTTCTTGAGGAAGCAAGACCCGGTCTTCCCACTGATCCGATCTCTGAGACCACTGATCTTCGAGGGCTTGTTGTAGAGGTCTCATGTGAAGGCGAGCATTGGGCACGATGTAAATGCATGAAGCCATCGATCCCAGAAGAGAGGACACTTGTCTGGCTGTGGGGGCCTGATTGTCCAGAAGAAGGCGACCCTTCAGGAGCATAGATGACAACCTCTCCTCCGAAGGACACACGCTTGCCTGTAGTGAGTCCAGAGACGCACCCAGGTAGTGGATCCGCTGGGAAGGGTTGAGAACTGATTTTTTCAGATTGACGTGAAGACCCAACGAGTCCATCAGTTTGAGGCAGAACGACAGATGGTTCTGAAGCAGCGACGGGGTGGAGCTCTTCAACAGCCAATCGTCTAGATATGGATAGACGAAGATCTTTCTTTTGCGGAGAAAAGCAGCCACCACCGCCATGCACTTGGAGAATGTCCGAGGTGCAGATTTCAGGCCAAACGTCAGCACTCGATATTGGTTGTGACGACGTCCGATCTGAAACCATAGAAACTTCCAATGCTTGACTGACACTGGTATGTGGAAGTAGGCGTCCTGCAAGTCGATGGCACACATCCAGTCTCCCTGTTGAAGATGTGGGAAGATCTGTTGCAGGGCGAGCATACGGAACTTTTCTTTTCGTATGAATTTGTTTAGCTTTCGAAGATCTAGAATGGGCCTGTATTCTTTGACAGTTCCTCGTTTTTGAACCAAGAAATATCGGGAGTACATTCCTTGATTTTTGTGAATGAAGGGAACCTCCTCTATGGCCATCTTCTCTAGAAGGACGGAGACTTCGTCTTGTAGCAATTGACTCTTGTAACGTGGAAGATGTCGCGATTGGAGGAGGACTTGCGGAGGAGGAGATTTGAACCTCAGCAAGTAACCATGCTGCACAATATTCAGCACCCATCTGTCTTTTGTAATGGATTCCCACTCTGCTAGATGATGAGAAACACTCCCTCCCACCGGAGTGGCGAACAGACGTGGAGGAAGCAATGGCTCAGGGCTTAGGAGGTTGCTTTGAGGAGGGCTGCTGCTTGTTATTGCCACCTCTTCCTCTGCCAGGACGACGCTGCTGGAACTGCGTCTTCTGCTGAGACTGGGATTGCCACTGAGGGGTTTGAACCCTCTGTTGGAAAGACCTCCTGTCTCCTTGGCGAAAGCGTTTCTTGAACTCCTTGCGCTTTTCTAATCCCACAGCTTTGACAGTGTCCATTTCTGCTTTCATTTTGGACATTTCGTCGTCCGTGTGTGGACCAAACAGAGATTTCCCATTGAAGGGCAGATTCAAAATCTTCTTCTGGGCGTCTGGCTTGAGCCCTGTCAAGCGGAGCCAGGCCGAACGACGGGAACAAATACCACTTGAATAGCCATGGGCCGCAAGGTCAGAGGCATCCACTGCGGCGCTAATAACTTGATTGGCTACAAGGCCTCCCTCCTGTATAGTCTCCAGAAAATCTTGGCGATCTTCCTTGGGGAGCTTGTCTGTAAAGCGAGTCAGGGAGTCCCAAAGAGACCTGTCGTACCTTCCAAGCAAGGCAGAGGCGCAAGCCACCTTCATAAAGGAAGAAGAGGTGTAGCATACCTTTCTACCAAACGAGTCCATAAGTTTACTATCTTTTTCAGGTGGTACTGAGGAAGAAGTAGAGCCTGCATGGGACTTCATGGCAGCCGCCACAATGATGGAATCCGCAGGAGGATCCGATCTGAGGAACAAGGGATCCTCTGCAGGGGCCTTGTACTTCTTGGCTATCCGAGATGGAACAGATCCCACCACTGCTGGTGTGAGGAAAGTAGCCATAGCCGGTTCTAGGAGGCCGGGGACCAGGGGCAGTAGAGGCCTGGGCGCTGTGCGATAACGGAGGGTATAAAAAATCACAGAAGTGGGAACCACTGGAGTGTGCAGCGTAATATTCAGCTTTTTTGCTCCCCTGCCCAGAACATCGGAGAAAGTCGCGAGGTCATCAATTGGAGAGACTCGGGAAGGAGGCGTAGAGGAGAAGGTCGGAGAGTAATCTCGGTAAGACGACCTAGACGAAGACGACCTTGTGGAAGATCTTGTACGCCGCCTCTTATGGGACCTGTCACGATTCCTGCTGTGACTGTCCCTGGACCTAGAGCGATGTCTTGATGGAGACCTCGGTCTTGGCCGGATTGGAGATCTTGGTCTGACAGGTGTTCTTGGCCGCACTGGAGAACGTGAGCTGGCTCGAGATCTTGGCCTGGGTGAAATCCTGGAACTCCGAGGAGATCTAGATGGTCTGGCCGGAGTTCTTGCCTTAGACGGAGAATATGTACGGGAGTAATCCGAGCCCGGACTACTCTGACCTCCAGATACAGCCCCTTGAGGATGTTGAGAAACCAAGCTGCGTGACCTGCCCGCAGATCTGGGCGAAGATTCTGGAGAGACCTGCACGATGTTCAAGCCAGGTGATGATGATTTGCCTCCTGAAGTCTCAGAACCAGGGGACTCCACCACTACCGTCACTTTATCCCTCGACGGCGAAAGCCTCGACGTCGAAGACGTCTGGGTGACTAGTGGCGTCGAGCGGTGTCTTGATGCTCTCGACGGCGATCGATCACGTCGAGAAGGACTCAACTGAGAACCTCGACGTCGATCCGGAGACTTCGACGTCGATCTCCCTCGACGTCGATCAGATGGCGATACTCCCTGACGTCGTATCGACGACGACTCTCGACGTCGTGTCGACGATGACCTTTCCACGACGTCGCGTCGACGGCGACCTTTCCTGGCGTCGCCTCGGCGTCGAACCTCCTTGACGTCGAAGGATGGGATCTGACAGTCCCTCTCGACGGCGGCCCGCTAGTCAGCGGCGACCTAGATGCCGTCCTAGCTCTCGACGCAATCCCCTCCGGGGCGGCGGAGAGTGTCTCGACGTCGACGGAAGCCTCGATGTCGACGGAGACTTAGATGTAGTAGCAGCCATGGACTTCGAGCCCGAAGTATGGCGCCTCGACGCCGACTTACTTGACTGCGGCGGAGATCTTCGACGTCGTGAAGATGATCTGGGCCTTTTCGACGGCGACCTCGACGGAGTTCTTCGACCTTCATTCCTCTTTCTGGGGACAGCAGAAGTGGAATGCAGCCGTTTTTGGCCGTGCTTGCTTGTAGCAGAAGATCTAGGGGCTGTGGAAGCACCCACCTGGTGACTTTTGTCCATCTCCTGCATGGCATGAAGTCGAATCTTCTCCCTGTCGCGAAGAGTCCGACTTTTAAATTTTTTACAGTGATGGCACTGATCAGGAATGTGTGTAGATGGAAGGCACACAACACACACAGAATGTGGGTCAGTCAGAGCCATCTTTTTGTCACAAGAAGGACGTTTCCGGAACAGAGCAGGCATTCTGACAGGAAATTCTTGTGGGTTACCACAGAAAAATAAATCAGAAGCCTTATTTATTCAAAAAATGTCGAAATATAAGAGAAAATCCTCTCAAAAACACAATTTCAGTTGAAAACTGAAGAGCTCAAGCTCCAGGATCCTCACAGAAGGAGCCGGAAAAAAGAACTGACCCAACTGTCACCTGTGGTGCACCATGGGAGCAGGGGGTTGCCTTCAGGTCGTAAAGGCACGGTACCCCTACTCTAATACCCTAAAGGCAAGGTGTCAGTTTTCTTTGTTTGCTTTATACTCTACTGCAGCCTACTGGCAAATGCCTGCAATTACAGGTTTTTTCTATGGCAATAAAGCATTGTTGTATACAAATGTTTTCTGCTCTCTTTCTTCCTTAGGGTTTGGAAGAGTACTACTGTATATATGCTAATTTATGTAATTTTGCGGCAATTTTTGCCAGTTGGGAAATGTTTTAGGCTGCAAATATGTTTTCACATATATATACATATATATTTATATGTATTTTCTATATGCTCCGGGATCCCGCACATGGGCGGGGATTATTCATAGATTATGACTATTGATGAGTATCCCCTTGATGGGAATCGACAGTGTTTGTGTTCTCGGCGAAATACTGGGCCACCCCTTTTAAAATTGCACTCTTTACATGTGGGATCTTAAGACAGCACGGGTTGATAGACAGGGTGACACGTCTATTCTTCTGAGGTAGAGCCAATTGAGTAAGAACGGGAGAGTGGTCAGAAATACCCCGCGCCAGAAACGTGGCTTCAGTAAAGTTAGAGAGATCATCGGCATGTGTAAGCAAGTGATCAATTCTGGATTGACTACCCTGGGCGCCTGAGTGGAAAGTAAAACTACACGCTGAGGGATTAAAATGGCACCAGAGATCAACTAGGCCAAATGATAAGAGAAAGTTCATCATCGGTGAGGTGCCCTGTGTATCTTGTTGAGGGGGACGCCGGTCAACCCAACCATCTACCGTCAAATTAAAGTCGCCTCCCATCACTAGAATGCCAACTGGGAGGTTAAGCAGGAATTTACACAAGTCGGCCAGTGTAGGTTTTTTAAGCGCCAGAGGGATATAAATCAAGAGGACGTTAAGGGGTCGCCCATCCCAGCAACCGCAGCGAATCTACCCTGTGCATCCATCCATGTGTTGTTTAATTTGAATGGTCATTGCTTACGAATGAGAATGCCTTTCTTTCTCGAACTGGAAGTAAAGCCGGCATGAGCCACCAGCAATGTCACTGGTTTTGAAAACAAGAAAACTAAGAAAGAAAGAAAATGGGGTAAAATCAAGTAAAAACATGTAACCCAGAAATTGGAATCAAGGACTGACCATTTGGAAGACTTTGCGTTTTTGTTCAGCAAGTATTGTTTGCATTTGTTTTCTGGCGACAGTCATAATTAACAAATCTAAGATCTGTATTGTGCCTCAGGATCTTGTTTATCGCCAGGTCACACGAGTCCAAGATATTGACAATCTGTCTCTTTTTCCATTTCTGGCTCAGTAAAAAACGTACTGGAAAAAAAAGTGTATTATTTTTGGTCTATGAAACATCTATTCTATTTCAGGACCTTACTGTTTTTTTTTGTTATTTTTACAGAAACTTACATTTAGATCTGGAGGCTGAGCTCTGGCTTTACAAGACATTTGGTAGGAAATACTCCTGCTTTAGGGGACAAGCGCTTCCTTCCTAGGTATTTTAAACCAGTAGCAACATAAAATGTGGCTGCACCTACTTTTATAAGCTAAGTTCACTAACTGGTAAAGTTGAAGTGCTCTGAATTCTGTGACACAGTTTTTGTCAGGAGTGCAAAAGATAAATCGATAGCCCAGATTGCACTCATTCATGGGTTTATCGATCCTTTTAAAGCAGATGTCACTGATACTTCCCGTGTTTTATAAGAATAGTCAACTATTATTCCTACTAACGTTATGCTGTTCTTTGACAATTTCGAATTGCACATAATGTGGAAGTGTGGCTTATGGTGTTGCAGACTGTCAGGCGCTGAAAGAAGATATAGGCGCAATGTGGTGCAGAGGCACCTGTAGCATGCACAAGTTTATGTGCATGACATGGCTTGCTTTCTGGCACTTGTGGTTTCAGTTGCTATGTTCAGTGTGCTTGGTGTCTGTAGGAGGGACTGCCCCCATCTCCTTGCACCAAAAGACACTGTGGGTTACTGAGTCATAGCTGGAAGCCAGAGATGCCATCCAGGGCTTGCCTGTAGCCACAGACTCCTTCTAATCAACATACCCCTTGAGAGTAGCAGCGGGGTTGATTATGTGGAAGCTGAACCAAGGAGATGGCAGAGTTAAATAATCTTTCCTATAGGCACAGCCCCCAGCAAAATAATGAAAGCAACATCAGTCACTGTATGCAGTACAGCTGTAGAAACCTAGAAGCTATGTAAAGCTTCCAAAAGACAAAGATTGGAAGAGCTTAAAAGGAATTGCAAAAAGCGACAAAGACAAGCCTCTACATGAGTCACAAGACCCAGACCACGTTGACCCAATCTCAGAAACCAGTAAAATGCAAAAACGAAGAAGCCACACCTTCCCTACAGGTTATAAAATGCAAAGAAAAAAATTATCTAGGAAGACGATTGCCAAGTGGAACTGCCAACCAAAATACTGATAGTGGCCATCCAAAAGCTCCAACTACGAACTGCCAACCTGATAAAGAGTCTGAGGACATAATTACACTGAACATGAAGGCTATTTATTTCCTCTTAGCAAATGACCGATCAATAGTAATATTGTGGAATTTAAAAAAAATAGGTCACCTGAAACAGACAAGAAGATCTGAGATATAATCAGAGATAATGAAATCTACTTATCAAGATTGTCTACATGACCTTGCACCCAATCTAACTGAAAATGTTTGGTTGCCCTACTCACTTTCTCCAGTTCTCAAACCATTCACGAACCCTGAAGGTTCACCTTGAACTTGCTCTTGTTCCTGGTTAGAGCGGGTTGCAAGAAGGGAGTTGATACTTCCAGGACTCAAAGTGAGTAATAGCGCAATGACCCTTTTGGTATGCTTCCAGCATCCACACTCAACAAAGGTAAGGCATCTGCATTCACGCAGTGTCCTATGCACACTGAAGTTTGGGTCATGAGTAGTAGAGGAAAGAAGTCTCAGAACAATGCACCCTTTGCTCAGGCAGATGCACATGTGGGGCATGCACTTTGTGCATGTCAATCAGTCAGGTGCCAGAAAGACAACATGGCTGAATGGGTCACGGCATAGGTACAGCAAGTGTGTTGTTGCTTCTACAGCCCACAGCAGCTGGCGTATAGACGTCCAGGAACTGTATGGGGGAGTCAATAGAAGGTTATGCAGTTCAAACAAAAAGTAGTGGACAGTGCAGGCGGGCCCCTTCTATCCAATGCTCCTACCGATAGCTATGCCACTAGATGGCCGGAATCATGAGTATGAGTAGAGTGAATAAAAACCAGACCATAGCATGCCTGTATATTTTCATTTAGTTTTTGTCCAATCTGCCCCCAACTAAACTGAAAATAAAAACATGAAAAAAGTTGTTTTGGCTTGGTTAAATGATCATAAACATAACACGTTTTGGAGACAGTGCAGGTACCAAAAACATGTGCTGCAATTGACAGTGCATCCAGCAATTTTCAAGGTATTTGCTGAAGTGAACTGTCTCATCTCTGGTCAGTGGGTAAATTATTTTTGTTGCAGATCCTTGTCTAACCTGCGAGTCATAAGTTATAGCCACTGTAATAAAGCCTAGTACATTATACATCAGCTGCTGACATCGGCACCTAACCTTCAAAGCATAGCTAGGAAGGTGGTGTGCAGATGAATATGGTGGATATTTCGTCATTGTAAGGTTGACGCAAAAAAATTAGTTAATTGCAAATCTAGGAGTTATTTTGCATCCAGTCTACACACTCTCACTGACCATTGCACAGGACTCGCAATCACTTTTCCTTTGTTGTTTCTGCATTGGAAATAAAGGATAGTAAAATGATTATGTGAATATTAATGATTCCTGATCTGGGATTTAACTGTTCGTCTACTGATGTCTGATACTATGCTAGGCATACTTCCTCAACTAATTTGAAATTCCTTCTCAGAGGTAACATTGTTCTGTCTGCGAGGTTACAGATAGACATATAGCAGAATTTCTGAAGGGGGGAGCATCTGCAGGGTCGTACTGGGACAACAAAATAGGCTTGGACACCAAAATAAAACTGGCCTACATTAGCGAACCAGATAGCTACAAAAGTGGGCCACATTTGCAAATCAAGCCAGTTTTGAACTTGTAAAGACACATTGTATGGGTATTTTGCAAGAAATGTGACTGTGTGCATTTGTGTTTTCTGCAGGCAATGTTTGAGGTAATGTAAGGGAAATAAACAGTAAATAAAACGGTCCACCTGACAATAAAACAGGCCATAACCTGCTAATCAAGCACTGACTGATTGCCCTATAGGCCTGTCTGACCCTGACCATGTGTACCAGTTGTATCCTCAGGAGAGCTCAATGCTCAGGAGATGCCAAGAGAAACAGGAAGAAGCGCCTTATAGAACAGGAACTCCATGGTTCTGTGATGGAGAACATGAAGTACAATGACCGGTTGTTTCACAAAGCTTCAGTGAATGTGCTTGAGAGGACAAAGCACCAGGTCTAGACAAGCATCCAGACTGAAGGGAATGCTTTCAGGATCATCTGTCGAGAAAGAGCTATATAAACAAGATACGACCTGAAAAGGTGGACCAAGGAAATGCAGCCATCCCCTCAGCAAGCTGAACTCACATTAGCTGAGACCAATCTCGGTGAAGAAAGCCCTCATGCAAAAAGCAATTGATGGCCTGCCAGGCATGAACGTGGGCCACAGATCCGGCAGTATGGCACAGGGGATGCAGATGGTGACTGCTGAAGTGATACTGTCAAAACCAATGCCATCTGAGTAATGCCCTCATAGAGAACACTGCCCCAAATGTTCCCATAAGCAAACATAATGTATGCATGATGTGCCCACTCCAGGCTCCAAAAGCATCAGAGCAATGCATTTTGGTACATTTAGACGAAATCACTTGTAAGGCAACAGTATACTCATGTCACATGTAAAAGCGCTCTGATACCTCTGGGTCCAGCCAGCGCTATATAAAACCTTTAAAATAAATAAATAAATAAATTAACTCTGCATATATACACTTCATACCTTTACCCACCTATTGCATATGCAACATTATGGTACCTCTTGCTGTATCATGTACATACTAAGGGGGGTCAAACAGAGGAAGAGAGAGAATTCCAACACGGAGCAGTGACAACAGAGTATGCCTGGCCTCCTATTTGTCCTCTATAGAATCTCGGAACGTTAACTACAGAGCCTCTGAGTAAAGGAGAAGTCTGATCAGCGACATCTGTTGAATAGATTTGTTAGAGAATTTGATTAACCTACCCTATGAACTGGTTTGTGAAAGTAACAGAGTTATAAGGGCAACGTATAAATCAGAAAGATGATGTGTCATCCTAGTTGATCTCAACAGATCTAAAATAAGCCTAGCTGTGGCGTTTTGTTTGAATTGAAGACGCTGCAGAAAGTATGTAGAAAGGTCCAGGAAGAAGATATTATAATAATTCAAATGACTAGCAATGAGTTCTCCGAACTGAGCTGGACACAAAAGGGGAGACCTTTCACATTTTCAGTAGGGCAAAACATGTCAACATGAGTTTGTTAATTCGAAGGTTAAATTGCATCAAAGGTAGCACACAAGTTATGAGCACTGGCTCCAGGAGTCAAAGAGAGTGCCATATATTGAGGGCACCTTGCGGGTGATCAGATAGAGGGATTTCAAAATACCAGGTCCTCTGTCGTTTCTGCGTTCAGCTTCAAGATATTAACATCCATCCAATAGGCCACTGATATGAGGCAGGATTTAAATTGGTCTTGGATAGACAAATGACCACTCTCAAGTCGAAGTACAATCTGAGTGTCATTGGCATAAGAATAGAAATGGAGCCCAAAGGAGGTGATGCAGTTGGCTAGAGGCATCACATATACGTTGTAGAAAGCTGGGCTCAAGTAGAAGCCCTGTGGGATGCAACAACACAGACAGGGAACAATAGATTTCAAAGGACGGAGACGAACACCCTGGGTCCTCTTTAACAAAAGAGATTCTAACCAACTCAAAGCCTTCCTCTGTAAGTCAACATCACCAAGTCTTTCAGGAAGAATATTATGTGAGACTATGTCAAAGGCCACTGATAGATCAAGGAGGATGAGGACCGCTGAGCGGTTATTATCTAAGATCATCTTGATGCCATTAGATGCGGCAGTCAGCATGGTCTCTGTAGTAAAACAAGAGCTAAAACCAGACCGGAATCTATTAAGTATAGCTCTCTATAATATAGCAAGATTGAAGCATATTAACATGGTTCTCCTTATACTTAACCAAAGCAGGCAAAAGAGAGATCGGCCTATAGTGGCTCTAAGGTAGGTTTCTTTATTTTTTAAAACAAGGTAATCACTCGTGCTAAGTCGGGTGCAAGAATCTTGATATACTGGATACATTTTGGACAGATATACTTGTCTCCAGAATACTCCTCACAGTTATCCACTTTAGCATTTATTACCTACTTTGTTAATTGACACAGTGGGAACCCATACAATACTATGAGCATTAATGTTTGTTATGTACCGCAAACTAAGCCTAAGTAGCAAAGGACCTTTCACCTACATTATTCCTACCTTGCTCTGCATAACGGTTCTAGCACTAACCTTTACCCAGTTATGTGCTGAATAAATGTCATTTGGTTTCCTTGGAACTAGCCTCATTTATTATGCATGAGGATTCTTAGAAACATCCCCTGCACATGACACACATAACAGGATTAACATACTCTGTATAAAAGTCAAGTCATTGTCATCTTCATCCTAGGGAGGAAAGAACTACTTCGCATAATTGCAGGTATTGATTTAGGCTCATTTCCACAATCGCACTCACAACATATCGAGTGTGGTAGGAATACAGAGGCTATTTTATGGTATAAAAGACACATACCTTCCCTAGATAGACAGAGGAGAAGCTTACATGCTGACACAGACACTGAGATCCACGTCTGCAGAAGCTACAACACGCAACGGTCTGACACCCCTTTGGGTCTCCAACTCGACACCAAGACGCAGTCCTTCCTTCTCTCCAATCAGGTAATGGGGTTGGCTCTTTCCTAGGGATTCTTGGCATTCACCCACATACATGCTAGGTACCCTGAGGTATACTTAGGTAGGGTCAGCATCGTAGGAGTACGCTTGATTACGGTCATGTATATATGCCTACATGCATTCACTGTTTTAGCACCATGGTAGAATGTTACCTTTTATTTACTCTGTTGCGCCTTGTAATCTTATACATCTGCTTCTGTCTAATGATTGTCGCAGCAAAAATGTTTTATAATAGAATGACGCTGGGTCAATAAATCCTTATTGAAAACGTCCCCATCGTTTATTCTGTGTACCTCTCTGAGGCTAAGTGAGCACGATTGACTGAGCGAAAAGTACTGTACTGTTTTCATGATCATTGAAGGATCAAGGGTTGTCATGTTCAATAGTTGCCAAAAACTATTCGCACCTTGGGAAGGTTAGGGGGCTTATGGTGCACAGTGAGCTAGCTGGTCTAAAGGCTAACATATCCTTTGGGGGTGTCTGGAATCAGTTTGGACACCAATCTCTCAGTTTATGTTGTCTAAACGCACTGATCCTATGTATTTTACGGAACTACACAACATGGCGCCCCCAATGTTGAATTGGCTCTTATTTAATGGTCAAATCGGAGTAGTTTAGTCGTGCTTTCTCAGAGACCCCCACTCATATATAACCGAAGACGTCTGGAGTGGGAAGGGAAAAATCAGGCACAGCTGAGTAGGTATATCCTATGTATTGGCTGTAGGTTTGTTCAAGCTTCAAGGATTATAGTTCCCCACATTGTACAAAACCTTATTACTTTTCCTCACAACTTCCTTCCGCTTGAAGGTGCTCTTAATATTACAGAAAAGTGCATGCATGCAATTACTATGAAATTAATAGATTATGTTCCCCCAACAATGGGTGGAAATGTTACCTTCATGATTGAGGCACACAAGGCATTCAGTACTCAGGTATTCTATTCTTGGATCAAATTCCGACCTGCAAATGCGCACACAAATGTATTTCATACTTACATTCCAGATGAGACTCCTGAAGAATACTCTCCATACGAAGACATAGAAGTCCCATTAACTTATCAAGAACAAATTAAATTGGTTTAAAGGCGCCCTCCCCCATAACACAGAAAATGTGAGACTAGGTCCGCTCAGCAGAGTAGGAGCGACCGGCCTTAGCTGCTTACACACCGCATCCAGAGATAGATATATTGCCAGCAGCAGAATAACGTACACTTTACAAATATACAGTAAAACTATACAGAAACCTTACACAGTTCGTAATGCGAACACTTACAATTCAACCTACAAGGGTCACTTCAGCTGGTCAACCGCAAGGGACTTCAAGAAAATTAAGCCCACAAACGCTGAACACAGTTATGGGACCTGTGCCCACTAAGCGTGAGCAGATGTCATTCTGGATAGCACAAAAAAATAACACAGCTTGAAGCCGTATTTCCCCATATGGGCTCGCAAGAAAAACACAGTATACTAACAATTTGCTTGCCAATGGGGATGGCTCCCCCGAGAGAGGATAGTACCACTTGGGGTACAGTTTTAGCTGTTACTTATACCAGAACCCCCACAATACCAGACGTGTTAAAACAAATACAGAATGAGTACGGGCAGAACTTGCCCTGGACTTAGGGATGAAATTGATGGGCAATTTTGAACCAGGTATTAACAATTATGTTAGGTAACATAAAAGCGGAGGCAGCAGCGGTGGCTATACGCCAATGCCTGTGGGAAGTTACTCCTGCACAACAGGAGCAATAACTACCTAAGATTATCGAAGAAAACTAAGCTTCGCTGTGTAGAGATATTTTGGGAGCTAAACCTGGGAATCCACAAATAACAAGCAATCCTGAAAAGGAAAACTCAACGTAAGCACTGATTCTTCTCAAAAGAAATGGGATAACAAACATACAAAAAATAATAAGCAGAGTGCATCACAATCACAGGGTGGGTGTCCTCAACAGGAGCCTCTGATAGAAAATACAATCTTAGGAACCATGATAATATCAAAAAACCTGACAGGTATCAGGATACTGACACACATTACTCTTGTTCCTTTCAGGGTTCCTCAAAAGACTCGGAGAAGGAAGTACGGTCAGAACACAGATCAGAAGAGCAAGTCAAGCCAAAAGACACACATCACACTTCAGACTACATTATCAAACAAGATAAACCTAAAACAAAACCTCAATCTAAAAAGAAGGTAGCTGGCCTTAAAATAAGAAAAGCTCAGGCTACAGAGAACTCTGCTTCTGAATGGGGAATGGGCTCTGACGATGCTAGACAGCAGAAGTAAAAATATCCCGCCAGAACCTGGTGACAGCAGCGTTGAATTAACATATCATGGTGGAAACACTGGATACAAGGGTAAGGGTCCTACCTTGTTTAAACAAAATTACTATCCAAATGGAGGGGGGGAAATAACCAGAAAAGTAAAAGGTCTCTTTTGGGAGAACCTGACATATGGATACAATATCGTTTTGGCTGAAAAAGTTTGGCCGTCTGAATTTGTTATGGAGTGCTCAAGGCGGGGAGGAGGGGGGGGCTGGGGGGGGGAACGGGGGGAGGAGATGTAATTTTACCAACTTTCTCCGACCTCGTTCCAGAGTCACTGAAACATTCCTACTCGTAGGAGTGGGCATTTGCGCAAGCTCCAGCACTTTACCGCAATCATGTGGGATGCTAAGTCACCTCACAATGAAATTCCATTAAAAACTACTCCTGCACCACAAAGGCAGTACCCAATAAAACATGATGCAAAGAAACAGGTCAGGGAGATCTTCGATCAACTTGAATACTACGGTGTGATTGAGAATTGCATTTCTTCCATGAATAATCCTTTGTTTCCCGAAATGAAACGCAACAATTCAGACCGTCTAGTCTTAGACTATAGGCATTTGAGCACATGAACATTTGCAGTATACAATGCACACAGTGATACATTAATGAATAACAATGTGCAGAAGAAATACAAAACAACACTAGATATCTCAAATGGATTCTGCTGCCAAAATATTGCGCATGGAAGCAGATATTTGACAGCATTCTTGGCTCTAAATGCCAATTCTGTAGACTGCTTTAAGGGTATAAATAGCCCCGGGTTATTCTCAGCAAGAGTAACAGAGTTACTTCACAATTTGATGAGAAGGCATTGTTCTATGTAGATGACATTTATCTGATGGACGATGAGTTACTGGATCACTTACACAGGGTGAACATCATAATTTCGGGGTTCGCAACTGTAAGCTACAAATGTAATTTTAAAAAATTGCAAATTGTCTGCCTCAATGTCCTATTTAGAGATATGAGCTACAAAGTGAAGGAAAAAGCCTGGCAGCTAATTTTTGGGGGGAAATGGGCACTGCTCCAACCTCTGAAAACTCTGAAAGGTTTGCAATCCATTTTAGGATTCCTACATTTTGACAGAACATACATTTTGGATTACGCAGAAAAGTTTAAACCTTTCTACGACCCAATCAGACCTGATTTTTCGGTCCAACATTGGACACAGGAACACATAGAAATTCTCTGTTCCGAACAAGCTGACATGATAGCATCTAAACACTTACACACATGTGTAAATACTACTAACTTGGTGATTTGTGTAGTCGCGTTTGTCAGGGTACACTTATCTCACCTTCAATGAAGGCGAAACAGTATCCATTGCATACAAACCACATTTGTACACGAACGCTGAAATGCATTTTGCATCCACAGAAAAAATACTGACAGCAGTACAGACTGCTGTAATGAGATAAAGCACTAGCTCAGAGAAACAAATAATTGTTGTTACTCCTGTACCAACCTTAGTAGTGGTTACAAAAGCAAGCATTCCAAATGCAAAAGCACTACATCCGCCATGGATACAATGGGCTAATTCCCTCACAGCAACATTTGTCGACTACAAATTTGATTCTACATTAAACACAAGCATTTCTGCAGTACGAACAAGAATATACTCTTCAGAATTAAATAATGCCTCTAGATCAGTATGAATACATAATTTACACTGATGAATCTGCTTAGCTGGCTGTAGGAAGTAAATAGCAATACAGCACCTCATGTGCGATTGTGAAGAGACTTATGAGGGATGGTACGTTCCGTCCTAGCAACACGCAGACACAGTCTCTAGGAGATTGCACCGCTGGCAGAACTAAAAGCCCTGATACTGGCACTAAAAATACAGATCAGGAATTCCCCAAACTTATTGTAAGCCATTTGTTTTACTGTGTCCAGTCATATAACGATTATCTTCACTATTGGTGCCAGAACAGGTTTAGAGATTCCAAAGATTTCATTACAAGAAAGGAGGCTACATTATGCATTATTCCTTTAATGCAGTCCAAGCAGCTGCTTACATCACAATATTAAAAGGTTCCAGAATAGAACAATAGCAACACTTGAAAGGCATGCGCCATCAACAATCTGCCTCTTTTAAATGCGGCTCCAAGCAGATAAGTTTATTTTCCTTTATTACCATTATTCATTTTTATCTCTATTTTGAAGTTCCCTAGTGTGTGGCTTAACCCCACCCCCCTTCCTACTGCCTCTACACCGATCTCCAATTTACGGAGATCTCCCTACACCTCCTTCCCTAGTCCCATCCTTGCGTGACTGACCAGATTAACATGCCTTTTCTTTCAGCTTATGTACTATTTCTAATGTTTGAATATATTTAAAGATTGTTAAATGTTTAATCAAACCTTAATATTTTGTTTTTTGTGTAAACGATTATTCTTCAATTTCATCCTTGTTCATCTACAAGTTGTTATTGTTTTACAAACTTATTCATTTAAGGAAAGGGGGTTTTAGCATGAAATCCTCATTTAACTAGCCTTTTCAACATTCTATAACAAAATTAATTTTAATAAGAGAGGAATTATTCTCTTGACATTCCTTCATCTATAAACCTCATCACTATTATTTAGGGAAATCTCCCTAATTATCTTTCATTAAAGGGCTTTACCACTTTTTACAAGTTAACATTCCCTATGTACCATGTCTGACTCTGACTCAGACAAGGATTCTGCCCCTACTCCTAACAGACAACAAAGCCCTGAAAAAATCCTTCATAAGGAATTGAGGTCCTGCATGTTTGAGACCTTAAGTCAGATCATGTCCTCTAAAAGGTCACTCTCTGATGAGGACAAACTCTCAGAAATTCCAAACCTCTACTCTGACAAGATCACTGAATTAAGGGGTAAAAGACTGAAGAAAAGTAAAAACATTGATAAGAGCAATATAGGAGGTCCAAGCACTTCATCAATTCAGGGAGGTCTTAGCACCTCAACTTCTAATGGACGTCCTCGCACCTCAAACGCCCAAAGGTGTCCCTGGTGGCACAACTTATCTGGGTGTACTTACCGGCACAACTTGTGTGGGTGTCCTTAGCGGCACAACTTGTCTGGGTGTCCTTAGCGGCACAACTTGTCTGGGTGTCCTTAGCAGCACAACTTGTCTGGGTGTCCTTAGCGGCACAACTTGTCTGGGTGTCCTTAGCGGCACAACTTGTCTGGGTGTCCTTAGAGGCACAACTTATCTGGGTGTCCTTAGAGGCACAAAATATCATAATGCTCTTTACAATATGGGAGATAACAAATCTAATGATATAGAATCCTCAGACACACCTGATGAGTATGTCCTTGATCTTAATGAAGATGATCAAGAATTTTACAATCCATAAGAGGAACTCCCATCATCCTCTAAGGACATTATCCTTGACCCCTTAGGGGAAGAAATGTTTTCCCCATTAAATCTGAGACACCCAAGAAGTTCCGAGTGGTTCCCTTGAAAAATTCGACAAAGGACTTTCATATAGATCTATTCATTGTTATAGGTCAGCGATTTCTGCTGGTCACTCCCTTTTCAATGGTAAGACGGTTGGTAAAAACGCTATTGTTTGTAGAGTCATGAAAAGTATTATACTGAAGAGACCATCTAGACCTAAATACCAATCTATGTGGGATGTTAAAGCTATTCTAGACCTTTTTTCCTCTTGGCCTGATAACTCTTTTCTTAATAGGAAATGTCTTTCTATCAAACTTGCAACTCTCTTAAGCTTAATTTCATGCTGTAGAGTTTCTGATATCAAATGTCTTGATATTTCGTTTAGATCCTAAACGGTGTTAAATTTGATATTGTTAGAAGAACAAAAACTAAGTCAGATTCCATTTTTTATCCTCGCTTTGACCTTTATAAAAAACTCTGTGTTGTGGACTGTATGAAAGAATATGATAACAGAATGGGAGAACTTCGTCCTCACTAAGCAAATCAACTGCTTATTTCCTTTGTTAAATCATTCAAACCCATTAGCTCTACCTCTATAACCAGATGGGTTATGTCCGCTATGAGCCTAGCCGGCGTGGATTTATCTTAATTCCAAGCCTGCTCTCTTAGAGGTGCTATGGCCAGTAAGTCCTTCTGGTCTGGTGGTAAGTTGGATGATATCCTCAAAGCAGCGGATAACCTCGACCTCTATTGCTAGATGGGTTAAGACTGTTATGAGTTTAGCAGGAATTGACTTAAAGAAATGTCAAGCTCACTCCCTTAGAAGGGTGCTATGGCCAGAAAATCTCTCTGGTCTGGAGGTAATTTGGACGACTTTCTCAAAGCTGTTGACTGGTCAAATGCTAGCACCTTTGCACATCATTATTGCAAGCCTATTGAACATATGTCTGATGTTGCTTTAGAAGGCTACCAACATGCATAATGTAACCTCCGTTCTTGTAATGAAATTGCGATTCTCATATTAACAGGACTAGAGAATCTGGATTTCATTAAAGACATGGAGGCTGACATTATCCCTCCCATCCCACCCCTTGGTGGTCTTACAATGATTTAATGCTGTTTTTGTTACAGTTTATTACTGTTCTTTTTATTAACAGTCCTTGTTTAATCTCTTGTTCCTTTTAGCTTGATAAGCTTGACCTTACTTCTTTCTCTTTTAAGGTAACGCTCCCTAATTGTGTGTCGTCTGGCCTTTGGTTTTTACCCTTTCTCCTTTATCCTGCTCATCAGAAGATCGTTTTGATGTTTCAAGTTTCATGAACTTATTTTCTACATTAAAAAGAGGCAGATTGTTGATGGCTCATGCCTTTCATGTGTTGCTATTGTTCTGTTCTGGAACCTTTTAATATTGTGATGTAAGCGGCTCCTTGGACTGCATTAAAGGAATAATGCATAATGTCAGCCTCCGTGCCTTTAATAAAATCCAGATTCTCTAGTCATGTTAACATGAGAATCGCAATTGCACAATAAAGCACAAGTTGCTTTGCGAAGAAGTGGCAGAGCTAAAAAAAAAGGCTTGCCACGGGCTCATGTCATTCACACATTAGGTCATCAGCATGTTGGTGTGCATGTTGAACGGAAATTACTGGCTGATGAGACCTCCAAGGCGACAGTGAGAACTGCTGCCGTTGCTGCAATCACTCGTTCTTGTAAGAGTATAGATGGACAGATAATGATAGCTGTGAGCGCTATGCGCAACAACAGCTCAGCCTAGCCTAAAGGTTTTCTGCTTAAGTACTCCTACAAGTTAGATGCGTAAAACATTAAGTGGGGGATAGAGTAACACAAACATGGATTGCAGATTAGGTTTAATTCTAGCTGCACACATGGGGTTGGGTTCAGCACACGGAGTATCGCTGCAACTATTTCACAACTAAAGCTGTGTTATTGGTGGCCAGGTCTCACAAAACAGACGTCAGAAGTGAAGGAGTAATCAACAATGGAATGCAAACCTGTTGAAATTTAAAATACTTCAATCTACAAATGAAACACAGATCTCAATTAGGCCTAACACTGACATCTATGTGAATATGTCTCAAAAGGAGACAACTGCCAGTTCCACAAAACCTGCTGAGCTACCAAAGATAGATCGACTGCATCTGGCTACTTCATCGATTTTGATACCTTCTCATTGGATCCAAGTGAACCTGAGTTACTGCAACCCCTGTTTCCCAAAAACAACAAATTCGTGATTTATACCTTTGTCTGAAAAAGACTTACTTTGTTTTTCCTTGGCTACAGCTCGGGATTGCAATTGGTCTAATGTTCCTAGTTCTTTGGATTGGTATAGTGACTGTCTTCTTCCTGCTCCTGAATGGACATTACCTCTCAGAACGCTCTGCAGTACATGTGAACTTGGTCCTGAAACCACATGCATCATCACACCGTGAATAGAGAGACCTGTCCTTAGTAAACATTACAGGAGTTCTAGTTCCCGAAGGAATAGTTCGGGACAGAGTTTCCTATGATGTATATGGGCCTACTGAATCATTAAGAATACCACACTTATAATAAACACATGCTCAAGGAGCAACGAATATTGTGAAGATTCTTACAAGATAGTGCACAAAGCAATGAGTCCAGTGTACAGAGCAAATTCAAGGTCTATATTAGGAGTTCATCATGGAAGTGCAAGAGATGGCAGGAAGGTATCTGCACAGGAGGCATATTGTTTCAGCGAGATCATGGAACAATGCTATACCAATTACCATAAACCCCTGTTAGACATAATCCTTAGTCACAGACAGCAGAACAACATTTTACCTCCAAGGGGTGAGCAGTGCAGTTAAGGCATATTTCAGAGAGGCCTCGCGTGGCACCTGACATGACCTTCTACTGTTAGGATGCCCACTGCCCCGTCCTTTGCCAACAACAAACTGCAAAGGCTACACAGAGTAAGAGCTTGATATGTCTGAATATGAATGCTTGACAGCACACATAATTCACCCAAGGGCTTGTGGAAAGTGAGCAATCAGACAGCAGCACGAAAATCCTACTGCTGATCCTGGCTGCATCTATTTTTACCTGCCTGCCAAGTAACGTTAACCTTTACACATGTGCCTTTAAACGCTTTATTGCTTTTATTGTATTGCCTGTATTTTCATTGTTGTGTCTGTGACTGCTGTTGTCTGTCTTCCCCCGCTGCCTGTACGTGGTCCGTGCCCCTTTTTCTTCCCTCTGTTCCCCTCACTGTCCCCGTGCTCTCTCTGCCCGGTCTTTCCTTCTGTACCCCTCACTGCCCCGTGTCTCTGCCCGGTTTTCCCTTCTGTTCCCCTCACTGCCTCTGTACCTCTCTGCCCGTTCTGCTTTCTGTTCTTAGCTGCCCCTGTATTTCTGTATTTTGCCTCTGTGCCACTAGTTTTACTCCGGTATTTCTATGCCCTTTTTGCCTTCTGTGCCACTCGTTTTTCCCTTGTTTTTGTGCCCCTTTTGCCTTCTGTTCCACTCGTTTTTTGTGCCCTTCTGCCTTCTGTTCCACTCGTTTTTCCCTCCTTTTTTATGCCTTTCTGCCCTCTGTTCCACTCGTTTTTCCCTAGTTTTTTGTGACCTTCTGCCCTCTGTGCCACTCGTTTTTCCCTCGTTTGTTGTGCCTTTCTGCCCTCTGTTCCACTAGTTTTTCCCTCGTTTTTGTGCCTTTCTGCCCGATGTTCACTCGTTTTTCCCTTGTTTTTTATGCCTTTCTGCCCTCTGTTCCATTTGTTTTTCCCTCGTTTTTTGTGCCTTTCTGCCCTCTGTTCCATTTGTTTTTCCCTCGTTTTTTGTGCCTTTCTGCCCTCTGTTCCACTCGTTTTTTTGTGCCCTTCTGCCCTCTGTGCCACTCGTTTTTCCCTCGTTTTTTGTGCCTTTCTGCCCTCGTTCCACTCTTTTTTTGTGCCTTTCTGCCCTCTATTCCACTTGTTTTTCTGTGCCTTTCTGCCCTCTGTTCCACTCGTTTTTTGTGCCCTTCTGCCTTCTGTTCCACTCGTTTTTTGTGCCAGTCTGCCCTCTGCGCCACTCGTTTTCCCCTCGTTTTTTGTACCTTTCTGACCACTCTTCCACTCGTTTTTCCCTCTTTTTTGTGCCTTTCTGCCCTCTGTTCCACTTGTTTTTCCCTCGTTTTTTGTGCCCTTCTGCCCTCTGTTCCACTTGTTTTTTGTGCCCTTCTGCGCCACTTGTATTTTCCTTATTTTTGTGTCCCTTTTGCCTTCAGTTCCACTCATTTCCCCAGTCGCTGTGCCCCCTGCGGCCCTGCCCCTGACTGCCCACTCCCATTCTCTGCCCCGCCTCCCGATTGTATTGTTGTGGTCTCGCCGCCCCTGCGCCAACATTCACAGCTCTTATGTGCTGTGAGGACACATGGGTGTTTCATTTTTAACTACGACGACAGGCACTCGAGTCCTGAGGATCCCCTTGGAATGTCTCATGGACCCCTGGGGGGCCGCGGACCACAGTTTGGGAAACGCTGGTCTACAGGATATACTACTTTTATTCCAATAGAAATAACTGCCCACCACACCATACCCACATGTTACTGGTTGTTTATTAATGCCTGTGGCAAAATGTCAATATATTTTATCTGTGGTCAAATGTGGTAACGGTAGCTGCATGGACTGTCGCTTCACACACACACAGTAAATCAATCATAATAGACCATATCAGAGCCCAAGGAATGTGCTTTCTAACTGTAACATAACTAACATGGTGTGGGTTATCCGATGTCCCAATACTTTTATTTACATTGCTAGAACTTCCTAAGAGATAACACCATAGTTCAAAACCCATCCAGAATCTTATGTACTGTCGAAAACACCCCTCTCCTGCAACATTACAAATCGAAAGGACGCACAGAGAAATCCTCTGTCCTGGTCAGTACTAAAAGGTTTCAATATAGATTACACAGGACAGAGAGGATTCAGCATCTCTGTGCATATCCTGTGGAAAAGCAGTACTGCGTTTCTGAGGAATCAAGAGATTCACACTGGGATTGTGAACATCCGAGGCAAGCTTGGCACGGAGGGTCTACATGCAGGCCTTCAATCTAAGGCATGTTCTAGAAAAAACACTGCTTTTTCAGATCTCACCGCTTATAGAAAAACATTGAGGCGTGTGAATCATCTAAATGGTTGACATATGTAGCCACAAACTCCATTCCTCTCCATTCAATTTCTAAACTAGCAAAGATCCACCCAGGACATAAAGTGCTGATCATAAACAAAGAGACAAAACACATTCCATCTCATGAACCTCTTTACATGAAGTAGGAGTGCATGAGCAATGAGGGTGTGGTACAGGGTTCACAATCCTGCTGTGCCTATTTTTATTACTTTCTAGTTCACATTTTAATGTCCACACAAAGAAAGAAATCATCTTTAAAGTACAGTTTGGGGGTAGGGTGGGTGCGGGGAGACGGGTTGCTTGTTTATTCCAATTGACTTTTTGGATGTGTTTCAATGTTCTTTTGTTTTACACACATTTCTATGTGACTGTGCTTGCAGTTTCTGGTAAGTAGTAGCACTGTTCGAAAGAGAGCCCAAGAGGGGCCGACTTTGGACAGTACGAAGCATACATGTGGTATATGTCAATAGTATGCATCCTACCCTGTGCTGCGGTTGGCCCACTGCGGGTTGTAGGAGGCATGCTGTGTAACTCCTATCCCCGAAGTGTGCTACCGCTTTGATTGTGCTGCCACAGCAGGCCTCATGTACATATTCCTGCACGAGGATGCCTCACACATTATTCGTTGAGTAAAAGCATCTAGACAATGCAGTATACTATTGCCTGTACATGATGCACTGAGGCAGACTTCATGGCCGGCCCAGCTGGGTTGTAGGCGGCATTCTGTGTAATTGTTTCTATGCTTCTTTTTGTCAATAAAAAGAGATTTGATTCTAAAGTACAGTTTGAATAAAGCCAAACAGTGGACCCATGAGAATGTTTGCAACAAGTACAAAATGAATGCCCTCCAGTGCTGGCAACCCAGATCTGGCCCAAGGGCTTTGTCTATCTGGGAGGCTATAGGAAGCTGGCTCTTTATATAATATACCAAAAAAGAGGTATGTTGCATAGAGTCCAGGTATCCCTTATGAGTGGACAGGGGCTTGCTTTAACCGCATGCGCGCTGCGGCGATTTTCGCGCTACGCGGCTTTTTTCAAAAAGCCGCGTTAGATGACGAGCTCAGCTCGTCATCAGCGTGCGAGCGGCGCAACAGATGACGAGCTTAGTCATCAGCGCCGAAGGGGTTAACAATCCCAAGGAGCTCTTTTGGTGGTAGTGTGGTCGAACAACGATAGGCTTATCAAGGAGGAGTGTTAGACATTGGTTGCACACAACCAGTCAATAAATGATACAAACACACTCAATAGGGAGATCGGCACCAATTTAGAAAAATAAGTCATATTTCTATATCATTTCACATACCAAGGACTTCGTTATTGAGTAAGTACTTTTTAAAATAGCAGTTTTGAAGAAAGCACGTAAATACACCTGTATTGTCCCTAATGCTGTAATGTTAACCTACGGGGAAAAACGGGAAACAACCTTTACAACGCAGTCATTACATCGCACTACCTTTACATAGTAGTCATTACATCGTAACGTCCTTTACATAGCATGTCATTACAACTCAGCCGTTACATTGCATGTCACTACAAAGCATGTCATTACAACGCCTGTCACTACAAGGCAGGCATTACATCGCAAGTCATTACAAAGCATACCATTACATCGCATAGTACCCTTACACTATCCAACATTTACCCTACTATTGCACTCACTGGAGTTAGAATAGTAATTATTAACCCTACACTATCCAACACTTACCCTACTGTTGCACTCACTGGAATTAGAATAGTAATTATTACCCCTATACTATCCAAAACTTACCTTAAATGTGATGTAATGGTATGCATTGTAATGGTATGAATTGTAAAGGTATAATGTGATGTAATGGAATGCCATGTGAAGGACATGCAGTGTCAATCTTGTAAGTATGAAAGGAATTAGCACAATATATGGATGTGGCCTAACAGCTAGAACGGTGGACTCCAAAGCCGAGGAACTGGATTAGAGTCTTGGCAAGGATGCTCAACATAGCTAGTTTCTGAAAATTCAATGTAATGGCATGCAATGTAAAAGAATGCGTTGTAAAGTATTTTGCAATGTAAAAACTGCTTTGTAAAGGCATGCATTGTAAATGTATGGTTGTAATGTCATATATTCGGGGAAAACACATATACTGCATACACATACTAGCTTGAACTGGGGGGGCCAGTCGGGTTGAACCCACAGAGGGGCTCAGCCCTGAAGATGCTCAGGCACGTAGGAACACGTCGGTCCACTTCTTCTCGTGCTGTGGCACTCGGGTAGAGTGGTGTTTTTAGGCTTCTGGTTCGTGCTGCAGGAGACACGGTTAAGGGGGCCTGCACAAAGTGGCTGCAGGCGGCAACTGGGAGGCAATATGGGAAAACCCAAGATGGGGTTAGACTCTGGCCCACTCGTTGGCCCACTTAGATTCGGGCAGTGGTGCTTTCCAGTGTCTGGTTTTCAAAGGCCAGGGTCTTCTTAGTTCTTCTTTGGTGCCTGCAGGGAAGTAGCTCCGCTGTTCCACAGCAGATGCTGGTTGCTCCTTGAAGTGCTGGCAGTCCTCCCAGGCTTTTGGAGGCAGAGCAGATGCAGGATAAGTCGTCTTTGGAGCAAATGTTGGTGACTGCAGACAGGCCAGCAGGTTTGGTGCCAAGTCAGTTGCTGCTCCTCAGTTCTTGCTCTTCGTGGCTCTTTGGTGTCCTTTGTCTTAGGTTGTCAGACTCTCTTTTCCTGTTGCCAGGAGTTCCCCTAAATACTAAATTTAGGGGTGTTAAGGGTGGAAACCATTGGGCTACTTACCCTTGGGTCACCACACCCTCTGTGGGAAGTGGGCATAATCAACCATTACCATGCCATTACCAAGATGGCGGAATTTTGCTAAAGGGGGGCTTATCAGGCAGCTCGCCTCAGGGATGTGACTGGCCTGGTAGTGCACCCCACCTCCCTGCATATCTAATTTACCACCTGTCCTGGTGCCAAATGGGCCCAGGGTAGGAGGTTGGCATTTGCCCTGTCTGGAGAAGCTGTGGTCACTTAAGAGGCCTTTGAAGCCTCCTGCCTTGATATGCTAATTTACTTAGCCATCCTGCTTGGAGGAATGACAACACCTCTGGCTACAGCAGGCATTGTTTCTGTCCAAAGAGAGCATAGGCTCTCAGCTGCAGGGGGTCGGAAATCTGTTTGTGGTGGCAGGCTGGTTGACAGCAGTAAGCCAGCACACTAGATACTGGTAGGTTTTCAGGGGGCACACCTAAGGTGCCCTTTAGGTGCATGTATTAATGAATCCACCACTTGAATCAGTGTGGGTTTATTAATACTAGGTGTTTGATACCAAACACCATATATTTCAGTGAAGCCATCATGTAGCTGGGGAACTCGCTTTTGTCCAGCACATGTACTTAAAATGGCTGCCCTGTTCTCTTGTGATATCTAGGAATTGACTTAGACATCCAAGGGGCATACCTGCTCTATTCATGTAGTAGAGTGCACCCTGCCTTAGGGCTGTAAGGCCTGCGGTTGGGCTGGCTTACCAATACTTCATGCAGTGTCTGCAGTTATGGCTCACAAGGATGTGTGCCATGTCGTGTTTTCACCTTTATCTTCACCAAGACATGCAGCCTACAATGGTAGTGCGCATGTTGGTGCTGAGAGGTCCATTAGGGTGGCACAATTCATGCTGCAGCCCTTGGGGACCCTGTTTAGCCTCCTTGCCCTAGGTACCAGAGGTACCAATTACTAGGGATTTACAGGCAGTGTTGATGGTATTGCCAATTGGGGTACAATTGTACAGTTGAGGGAAAGTGACCTGACACTAGGGATATGGATAGCAGGAACCCAGTGCACTTCTGTCAAAATTGCAGCAGATTTAACCCCATGACCCGTCAGTACACCTTTCACTCAGGGGCACATGGCAGCAGCTCCCGACTCGATTATATATTTGTGCTGGCTCAGCAGATTCTGCATTTTAACAATGTGCAACACCTAACAAGAGGCATCTCAGATCACTCTCCAGTTTCCGCAACATTCAGACGGCAACAAAGGGGGAGGCGGTGGGGCACATCTGCCCCTTAACTCCTGGTACCACAAAGTTCCCCGTATAAGAGCGTCCCTCCAAGAGGCAACTGATCATTATTTTGAGGACAAGGAGGGTTCGGTAGAGCTGGCTGGGGATAAAAGCATTTCCCTAATCACAGGTAAAAAAAAGAAAAATTAGCAAAATTGTTGTCCATTAAACAAGATACGTATAAACAAGAAAAGAGAGGTTATATGAGTCTCAAAAAGCCACAGAGACGGAGCGATGCAACTGGGGAATCACACACCCACTTTGGGTGGTTAAGAAAGCCCTCACACACCGACCTAGTCAGTGTCATGCTTCATCATCGGGCCCCACCAAAGAGGCCGAGTGCCTCTTCGGTGTGCTACGACGCCAGAGGACTGCGGAGCTGGTTGTGTGAAAAGGGCGTGCAGTGAGGTATATAATTAAAAGTGCCTAAAGGGTATCTGCAAAAATTATTTTAATGAGTGATCCCTGAGACACGGATAAAAGGAGTTATGTGTCTGAATATGTTGCCAAAGGTAATGGATTGGTTAATTCAGAGTTAGAGTTTTAGTCAGTCAACATGTTTCTGCCTTTACAATGGTTTAAGTTTACCTAGGCATTCGTCAGGACTAGTTTAAACCCCGGCGGTATGGACTCTCTAATCGTCCACCCTAACCTGGGGACGTGAAAGTGAAAAATCAAAAAAGTGATAAAAGTGCATAAAAAAGGGGGAAGAGCAAATCGCTCATTCCAAAAAATACTCCAAGTTAGGGAGTGTATCTGCACTTTATAGTATGGCGCTAATCGCACCATCGTCGGGGTCCGGTCCTGAGGGTATGCTAGGTTGCAGAAGCGTGCTGAGAGCGTTGAGGGCGATGTGCCAGGTACGCTCCAACCCCCCTCCCGAGACCCATGGTGTGATTAGCGCCATACTATAAAGTGCAGATACACTCCCTAACTTGGAGTATTTTTTGGAATGAGCGATTTGCTCTTCCCCCTTTTTTATGCACTTTTATCACTTTTTTGATTTTTCACTTTCACGTCCCCAAGTTAGGGTGGACGATTAGAGAGTCCATACCGCCGGGGTTTAAACTAGTCCTGACAAATGCCTAGGTAAACTTAAACCATTGTAAAGGCAGAAACATGTTGACTGACTAAAACGCTAACTCTGAATTAACCAATCCATTACCTTTGGCAACATATTCAGACACATAACTCCTTTTATCCGTGTCTCAGGGATCACTCATTAAAATAATTTTTGCAGATACCCTTTAGGCACTTTTAATTTTATACCTCACTGCACGCCCTTTTCACACAACCAGATCCGCAGTCTTCTGGCGTCGTAGCACACCGAAGAGGCACTCGGCCTCTTTGGTGGGGCCCGATGATGAAGCATGACACTGACTAGGTCGGTGTGTGAGGGCTTTCTTAACCACCCAAAGTGGGTGTGTGATTCCCCAGTTGCATCGCTCCGTCTCTGTGGCTTTTTGAGACTCATATAACCTCTCTTTTCTTGTTTATACGTACTAAACCGGGAACTAAGAGAGAGTTCCTTAATCTCCCTGCCTCTCCTATTGTTGTTTTGCATTAAACAAGATATACAGAAATGAGAAGCTGAGCTGCCCTTGGAGACCCAGGTGGATACTTGACACTGCCTGGTGCTCAAATAGAAAGAATACAAAGATATTGCGGAAGAGGCAGCTTGGGCCAGATACAGAGCAACACAATGCCGTCTATATGAAGTAGGGGATAAATCAAGCAAACTCCTGGCGTGGTTGGACAGGAGGGAGATGGCGTCAAGTTGGGTGTTCGAAATAGTTAACGATGTGAGAGAGCAGGTGAGAGACAGGCAATGTATCACAGACACATTCGAATAGTACTACACTACGCTGTATTACCCATCCTCCAAAACCTCCTTGGATGCAGCGCAGGACCTGCTCATAGGTCTTAAAATGCCAGAGAACAGGGGCCGCCTGGAGCAGGATCTTACTGATGGTGAGATTACCTAGGCTATTCGAGCACTGAATGTGGTGAAAGAAATGGGCCTCAATGGCCTCCCTATTGAACTATATAAACTCACTGCATCTAAGGTAACCCATTACCTGAGAAACATGTTCCAGGAGAGTTGTGAGATCGAAACATTACCGCCGATCAGAGATTAGCCAAGATTGTAGTAATTCATAAAATGGGCAAACCACCGGAGCTGTGTGCTTCCTACAGACCAATTTCACTGCTTAACGCCAAAGTCAAGATTCTGGCCAAACTACTGGCCACATGACTGTGTCAGGTTATTAAGACATTGATACACCCAGACCAATCTGGCTTCATGCCAAATAGGTTATTTATCACCAGAGACCCCCGGGTCTTTCAAGAGCATAACTTGGAACCCCGGCTACAGAGACTAAGGAGGGATGTTCAACGGTGGAAGGCCAACCCTTTTTCATGCTAGGGAAGGCAGCATTGCTCAAGATGATGGCTTTGCCTTGAAAAACGCCTCGTTTCTGGTTCCCCCTACCTATTGTCGGGCGGTTGATGAATTTACGCAGACGCTCATTTGGGATGGGGTGCCCCCAGGATATCACTAGTAAACCTGTCTTGGAGCTGGTATGACGGGGGTAGCGCTTCCTGCACTCCAACAATACTATTGGCCAGCCTAGCTGGTTGTGGTGAACCACTGGGTCTATTTTTCTCAAGACGATCCAGCCTACAGGATGGATCATCGGAACATGTAGCCAGGGGATTATCTTAGAGCTCTCTATGGGAGGAATCATGAAACATCATGCCCCAGCCCACCAGCCACTAGGATGATAGTCTGGCACACCGCATCCTCGGTGCTGGGGTAGCAAGGTAGAATCACCTGGGCGATGCCACTGTGGTACATGTACAATTGGGCCTGCTGACCAGATACCAGAGTTTCAGAAAATGGGATTTAATAGGCATCTCGCAGGTCAAGAACATGTGGGCAAACAGAGAGGTGAAACCCTTTCAAGGCTTACTCAGGTAATACCAATTGGCACCCACAGAGTCATACCTTTATCATCAGATTAGACATGCCCTGGGCGAGTTATAATGAAGGGAATGGAGTTACCAGAGGCTGCACTGTTGGAGGACAGGTTAGTTGACGAATTTATGCACAGACATGCCATCTCCTTGAACTATTGTAAAATTCTGAACAACTCCCCAGACCACTGCTGCAACTTTGAGACAAATGGGGGGTAGACCTGGGGCAACTATATGACAATGAGTGGCAGGAGGCGATGGCGTCCCCTAGAGAGGTGGCCATCTGTTCCCATTTTCGACTGGTACAGCTGAAAACCCTGCATCAAATTTACTGTTCATGTACAACCATGGTCAAGATGGAAAGGGCTGAGCCGGCAGGGTGTCCTAGAGGGGGTAGTCTGGAGGGTACATTTTTCCATCTGTTGTGGAAGTGCCCAGTACTCCAGCCCTACTGGAGGGCAGTGACAGCATGTATGATGCAAAAATGTGGGAGAGACAAGGGAATTTTGCCAAAATTGTGTTTATTGAATGTATAGGAGGCAACTGACCTCTCAGTTGCTGATAAACTTTGGGTCACCCTTGGCTTTGCTGTATCCAAACGGAACATAGCAAGGCTGTGGAGAGCAACCTCCGCCCGACGCAGAGGGAGTGGAAATCTGACTGGTGCATGCAGGCAGGAGAAGGTAGTCTATGAGGGGAGGGGGTGTCCACATAAATGGACAAAGATATGGGGAAGATGGAATGAGAGGAGGGGGATGTTGTGCGCATGTGTTGTGGGAACTGATCCAAGTGAGTTGGAGTGACAGGGGCGATATGGATGGTCTTGTTGAGATTGGTGGAAGGCGGTGGTCACAACCTGGGACATTAGATGACTCTTGCAAACTTTCTTTGTCATTACTGTATCATAATGTTTTGTGTGCTGATGGTTGCTGTCATTGCTGTAATGTACTTTATCACTGCAACAAAAAGAGTAGTAAAAAAACAAAATTGCACCAGATACCAGGCAAAAAGTGGGAGTAGCCATGTCAAAAAGGGGTTCTTTCCTACAGAGGAAACCAGCTTAAATATATTTTTAGGAGTGTTCAACAAAAGTTGAAGGGAGACCCAGCACTTTGCATTATGCCACTGGTTAGAAGATTTCCTGACGTGGGCATTCATCCCTAAATGCTGCAGGGGGGTGGCGGGGAAGTAATGGGAATATTAGGTTCTCCCGCTGGAGAGGAAATAGGTTATGGGCTTGAAGGCAGGCAGGGGGTTTTGGAACCTGGGTGGACAAATGCCTGTTGTCTCTGTATGTGGTTGTATCTATAATTATATGTGTGTATATGTATGGTTGTATCTGAATGAGGACCACAAGATTCGAATGAGGTAATGGGATGAGGATCTGAGGGGCTACTGCAGTGATTGTTTGCTTCTAAATGTATGCCGGGGTGGTGTCCATTAGACTATGGATTCTTAAGTGAATTCTTGCTACAGCATCATGCAAGTGGACATTGACAAGGGTTAAGGGTATCTCTTAATACTCTGGGGAACTTAGTAGCTGCATTATAGACTCCGTTGTGCCTGGTCAGTTGATATTCAGCGAGACAAGAGTTTGGATATACATGTCCAGCTTAATGAGTTGATGAAGTTATGTGTTAGAAAGTTGCTTTGTTATGAAGATTCAGATCATCATAGAGAAGATTTTCTACATGCATTGATCACATAATCTGCAACTGTTGGTCCTGAAAATGCAGGATGGAATGTTGGCCTATAGCCTGAGGTAGTGTAATATTGAGCAGATCCAGGAAGGGTCTGGAAGTAAAATGAAATTACAGCTGGACTGTGAAAAATGCACTGAAAAAGTCAATAGGTCTTGCCTTAGGGACCTATCAGCTTTACCATTGCCTTTTGGGCAATGCTCTACATCTTCGGGCTTCCCCCTCCCAAATGCTGTGAAGTTTCAGCAAAAAAAGAAAAGGCACAATAACGCAATCGCTGCTGCTGGTCGTGCCATTCCATTGGCATGCGCATGTGTGATTGTGTGTGTGCGTAAGTACAAAAGTACTTAAGACAACCAGCGGAAAGATGCATGTGCCATTTGGTTTAATGTTTTATATAGCAAACTAAGATGGTGAACACCACTTGGATCGGTAAATAAAGACCTGCCTTTTTCAGCATGAAGCACAACTTTTCATTTTTTAAAGAGACCATGGGGATCGAGGGGTAATGCAGGAGAAAATGGGTAAGCAGGTGGGGGCAAGGAGAGGAAAAGGATCGCACGAGGAAGAAAGCAACATGAGGAGTGGGCAGTAACCACGCAGCATGGAGTGGGGGAGAGACGAACACGGAGCGCAGGATGGAGGTAGAAGCACACAAGAGAAGGAGAAGCACACCTGAGTAACGGCAACCAAGGGAGCGGGGGAGTAGGACATGAGGTTGAAAACAACACAGAGTGAGGGACAGGGAAGAAGTACATGAGAGAGAAGCCCAGCAAATGGAAAGGTGGACATTAAGGGAGGACACACTGGAAGGAGAAGGAGAAAGCTGGAAAACATATGCCCTCTCATTGAGTGCTTAACCAAAAAAGGGAAAACAAAAGTTCTCTAAAAGTGAGTAGCGGAAGGATAGAAACTAGCAAATTATAGACATGGCTATGCTTTAATAGGAGGAACAAATACAAGATGGGTAAACTGGGATAAGAAAAACCAACGAATGAGAAGCAAGCAAACAAGAATGAAATTAAAGCGAACTAATGGTAAGCAATGGGCTGGCTTTAAGCCCATGTAAATTCATATTAAGCTCACAAAAGGTATTTTGCAACTGCTTACGCTATCTGGTAGAATCAACCTTAAAATGATGCATGATCTGAGAGCCAAAGGCTGGGCTTAAGTGGCTGACATGAGTGGCTTGGCTCACTGGGTTAGGTAAGTTGTGAGAACCTTGAGACAGAACAGGGACAATGAAGCAGACCATTGAGTCTTTGGTGGCAGTCTTAACTGAAACATGGTGCCCCCCAAACTCCACTTCTATTCTTCAAAGATCATCATCTGTACTTTTAAACAAGCTACTCAACCACCCATATGTTGGCGTATATGCATGACCAGAAAATAAGGTGGCTCAGTGAGTTAACATTTGATGTAACCAGTAGGCAATGAGTTCAAATCCTGATAAGGCTGAATCAGCCTTCCATCTTTCCACTTACCATTAATTTTGGTATTAGCACACTTGTGGTTTACTGTTCTTAGAAACGGCAGACGTGTGAAGCAGCACTGTATAATAATGTCCTATTATTTAAATACAAAACTAACCAGTCAGCTATCAAATAATGGAATAGGTGGTCTAGCATGCAAGATGGCGGAAGCACTTTGAGTTGGCTCTCACATAGGCAACCTAATCTTTCATGATCCTGCTGACCCAGGATTGTGAAATACCCTGCAGCGATCCCCAAAAGAGTTCTGGACAGAGGCCAATGTTCTGGCGTTTGCAGAGCGGACCTGGAATGGCAGACTGACAGATCGTCTAGGCGGGCCTAGATGCTTGGAAAGGCAGATTGACAGATCGCCTACGAGTCTGAGAAAGCAGCCTGCCCGAATTGTGCTGCCCGCAGCTCCCTGTTTAGGATGGCTGACGTCTAGCCACGGGCCCAGCCTGTTTTTTTGACACGCTTCCCTCTATCCTTCCCAACTGCCACTTCGTGTGGCTGCGCTGTGGGTGTGCCAGGAGTCTGTTTCGACGGCCCAGCATCTCTTCCGTATCACCAGGGTGGGAATTGACAGAGGTAAATGGAGGTGGGTCTCTTGCAGGAGGACCTGCGAGGGGAGGGGTCGCTGAGAGGGTCATGGAGGCAGAGACTAGAATCTCTGCTGATTAAGACACTATCACATCACTAAAGGCTGATGAAGCATGAGTTAAGGGCACGGTGGACCGTCTCAAGCGAAGAACTGATGATGCACAGGACTGATCAAGGAGAGATAATCTCCAGTTTTTAGTATCTCCAAGGGAGCTGAGGGCCCCCACCGTGAACAATTTCTTACTGTCTGGGTGGGGAAATGGGTTCCCACAGACACGCAGTCGATCTGCTTTGTTATAAAAACATATTGTCGCTCAATGGTGCGGAAGCCCTCTCCCAAGGCCTCCCGGGGCCCATGAATGCCAGGTGTCTTAACTACTAGATGGATGCGTACCTGCATGAGTAGTGCCTTATGCACGCTGAATCATGTACAGTAAGCATATATCCAGACTACACTACACATGTCGCAGGACCTAGCAGGAAGGGCAATAGGCTGTGAAGAATTAATAACTCAAGTTTAATGAGGGACGGTCATGTCATCGACTACATTGTGGGAGGCACTTACGGCGACCCAGTGCAGACGGATCATCTCCTATCAATCAGAAGCAAAATAACAGTCATAGAGAAATATATAATTTAGAGGAAACCCCTTGGAAGTTAGAATGCCACACCATAGACACCCCAGGGGAGGACATAACACACACTCTTGAGCAACAGACTTTTATTACGTCAGAAGTTAAAAGATTTGGGTATGCTGTCTCAGGCGGCATCCAATTATAATATTTATGAACAGGGCAACAAGGCCGGCAAGCTCCTCTATTGGCTTGCCAACAGAGACTTGGAACTCCACCTGATTCCAAGCATCATTAATTCTACAAAAATCCTGCTCGACTGACGTTTTTCAGACTGCAGAAGAAGTTGCACACTTTTATTTCTATCTATGCTCCTAGGGAACCCCCAATACATGAGCATGACAATCCAATAGCTGAGGACCTAGTGGGGCCTTGGTGGTCCACAGAAGCTGGCCTGCAACTAGATGCACCTCTGACTGAACAGGAACTAATTACAGCCTTGAACTCACTTGCCTCCAGTGAAACTCGAAGCTTCAATAGCTCCCCACTTGAAGCCTTCAAAAAAATATGTTTCTCTTCTTGTGTCAATGCTGCTTGCAACCTATGCGAGGCATGTGAATGTGGCAAGCTGTCCAAGGACGTATGTGATAAAAATCACGGTTACCCGAAAACCAGATAAAGCACCTCAGGAATGTTGCTCTTACAGTCCTCTTTCATTTATAAACCTTAAAACCAAAGTGATAGCTAAAGCCCTAGTAGCAATAACGCATAGCTTGGTCCACTATGACCAAAATGGTTTCCTGTCATAACATAACACAACAATATAACATGAGTATTTGTAAAGCACACATTCACCCAGAAAGGTATCTTGGCGCTGAATAAAAGATCTTTATTGTTCGATAGGCCTAAGGTGGACCTGAGTTAATCATTATGTCTTGCATGAGGGGAGCATGACGGCCGGAAGCTAACGGCCATGGCGGAGCTCCTCCCACTTTGTGCATGGCGCTTCTCCGTGTCAGCCCGCTCGCAGTTCAGCGAGCTCTGAAGTTTTCTACGTAGCCGGGGATACCTGGAAAACTGAAGCGGATCTTTCCGAAACTGTGGCGGGTAATGTTTGCTCCGTATAACTCAACAACCCCGAGGTAGGAAATGTGGTGAAGATTATTTCAGCAGCGGCAGCGGCAGCGTGTCGGCTCCTCGGTTTAGGAGGATGAGTTTCTTCTGCCCGAGTATTGGACGCTTTCCTTGAGGAGAAAATTGCTCGGTGCTGGTTCGGCGCCGGTGAATATGTGTCTGCGGACAGGAGGTGTTTCTTCTCTCTTCTCTTAACCCTTTGCCGCCCCGACAGCCCTTAGCGACTAACTGAGCAGTCCATAACTGACTTTGTGGCTCTGAAAGTGTGGGGGAGATATTTGGTGCCTTTGGGGGTATTTCTAGATGCAAGCACTGCCTTTTTCTTTTTTATCTTCCCTTTCTATCTGGACAAGTTTTTTCTTGTAAGGCACTTCCAAGCAAACAAAAAGATAGGGGTGAAAATAGGTTAAAACATCATTACTGCAGGGTGGAAGGCAGCATAGGCGGATGGTGACGAGAGGGGGCGATACGCCCTTAGAGCCTCCCTGGTTCCGAGAGCTGGGTGCTGCTAAACCCTGGAGGGGTAATCCGGGGAACAATTTGGGGAGATCATATCACAAAATTAGCAGGAGGATAACCTACTCACTGGGGTTAGCAAGACCACCCCCTGGTAAAATACATGTTGCTGGTTGCCTTTTAAGGAGTGGGGGCTGCTACTACGACTCTATTACTTTCATCTTGGGGGCCTCCGCTCTGTTTAGGGATACAGATTTTGACCAGGAGGGTAGAGTAGGAGTGGGGGATCTTTGTGGTGGCATTTTAGATACTGCATCCTACGTCCCCACAGTCTTTATTTATCATTCAGGGATTTCCAACAGTGGTGGAGGTGGGGAGCACTGTATGGAGATAAACAATCAAGACACCACTCGCCTATATCTCGCCCCCTCCCTAGATAACACTGATAAGTCAGGGCCTGTGGAATCAAAGACTCTCCCCCCGGTTGGTAGATATACTCTCCGTAATCGGGCCTCTAACCTAGTTCCAGGTCTATCTAACCCGTCAACTCCCCCACCTGTAACCCTTATTAAAGCTACAGCACAGAAAAGGAAGGTGAAGGGGAAAGGAAACCACAGTGGGCCGATCACCCCGCCAGGGAAAGAAAAAAATAAGAAAAAGGAGACAAAAGGGCCATCAGTTGCTGTGAGAGTAACTCCATCACTAAAATCCTACTAGAAGGTTCTCTCTGCTAGTTCATCAAGTGAAACAATAGATATGGCGACTGTGGCGAAGGCGGTGAAGGCTACGACGATTCCAATAAGTGAAGATACAGGAGCTAATAAATAAGAGTGCCCCACAGAGGAGATAGCTAATGTAATTTCTTCATCCACACCGACTCAGTCTTGCCCGCCCTTGCAACCGTCCCCCCTGTCCTCACCCTCTAAAACCAATATGCTTGAGATGGTGCATACCGCAGTAGAGCTCTCTAATAGCTTCTCAGCTTTGGACATCCAAGATACAGAGCAGGCGGAGGAAACACCTGGAAACAAAGAAGATGTCCCTAATAGTGCCTCCCTGGATATTACAGCATTTACACCATCCAACCCACAAACGCTGGCAGATATCCTATTGGGTTTAAGAGATGATATAGGGAGACGATTCACAACATCAGAAGCTAACCAGACGGCCATCCAGGCCTCTTGCGAGGCACTTGCCCAAAAAGTGGAAGAAGTCTCAATGAGGACAGACGCCCTAGAGGCAGAAATGCCTAAGATTAAAGAAGCCCTTACTACATCTGTAGTCAACAGCGATAAATTGGTCCAGCAGAATCGGGAAATGAGAGAAGATCTCGAGAGACTCGAAAATCATTTGAGGAAAAATAATTAAACTTTTTTGAATATCCCCGAGGACCTTGAAGGGAATGACATTAAAGCATTCATTGTTGCGGTGCTTAAAACAACATTGTTGAAAGACTCTTCTGACTCAGATCAAGAACTAATGAATGACATCCAGAGAGTTCACTGCGATCCTTATAGGCGAATTACAGCGAAAGAACGTCCAAGAAAAATCTTGGTCAATTTTCTCACCTATGCCATTAAGGAGAGGATTTTGTTGTTGGCACTCAAGGCTGGTTCTATAAAATCAGTGACCCTTTCAACACCATTTTCCTTTACAATTCGATCTGATGTATCACACATTACAGAATTAAAGCAATGGGAAATGGGTAAGAGACTGGTAATCTTTAATTATTTGGGGGCACGTGCTCAGCTGAAATTCCCCGCTTCATTCCGGGTTATGTGGAATAACCACATGCATATCATCCGACACGTGGAGGAAGCGGACAGCCTGATTGAGAAAATAAGAACAGACAATAAAGGGTCAAGCGGAAAAGAGGTTCAGGTAGCCGGGGCAGCAGGAAAGGGGTGAGAGATATAGCCGCAGAAACACAGGGAGAATTTAGTTGGGCAACTAAAAGTTAGACTCATAGTGTGTTTCACATTTATTCCAGGTAACACCTGTTATGGTTAACTCGATTTCATATACATTTTTTTTCCTTTCACTTTTTTTCTTACAAACATGCACAGGGTGGGGGGAGGATCCGTCCAAGAGCGGAATGCTCAGGAAGGAAAGGAGGGTTCCCCGGGGAGGTAGAGAGGGTTCAGGGTTGCGAATGGGGGAGGGGGGGGAGAGAGCAGGGGGAAAAAGAAAAAAAGATGTCCTCATTTTATAGACACCCACATACATTCCTAATTAAACAACATTGTGTGGAGGCCTATATCGCCATTAAGGCAGGAGGGAGGAGATGCAGACTTACTTATGACTTACAATAGTACGGATTTTATATCCTGGAATGTTAATGGTCTTCGCTGTATAAGAAAACGCAGGATGATTTTAAAGTATCTGGAGCAATCTACAGCGAAAATAGTTCTACTTCAGGAAACTCACTTGAGTTCATGTGAGAGTAAAGAGGTCTTTGGGAGACTTAAATGGATTGGAGCCATCTGTTGTTCTGAGCAGTCGACAGTAAATAAGGGCGTAGCAATTTTAATCAAGGCTGGTTCTGGAGGCTCTATAAGGTCATTTACATCAGACCAGTCAGGAAGATGGGTTCAAGCGTTAGTTGACTTCCATGACTGTCGTCTCTTATTATGGGCCAAATATAGACGACCCAGCCTGCTTGCAGAAGGTACAATTCAATCTGGCAGAAGTGCGCTCCCCGATGATCATCAGGGGTGATTTTAATATACTTCTTGATCCACTGCATGATCGCTCTAACTACCATCGGGCGATTACCACTCCGAGATCTCGTCGTGCTATGACAAATATGATACACAAGCTTGGCTTAATCGATACCTGGAGAGCCAAGAAAGGCTCAGCGTCAGGCTTTACATATTTCAGCAAAAAACATGGGCATGCATCAAGACTGGATTATATCTTGACTGATACAGTTTGTTTGGAGGCCCTGTTAGACATTAAAATTCTGCCCAGTATTCGGTCTGATCATGCCCCTATTTCCTTCTCAATTAATATGGGAAGGGCTAGGATTTCAATAGGATCTAGATGGACCCTAAAAAGAGCAGCTCTGAATGATCAAGCCATTGTTACAGCGGTCGGCGCTTCTTCCACAAATTTTTGGGGGGATAATATAGGTTCTGCCCCGCTCGAATTTGTTTGGGACGCCTATAAGGCTCACTTCCGAGGTCAGTTTCATAACCTAACCAGCCTTAGTAACAAAAAAGAGGCAGCTAAATTCAGGATAATAGAAGAGAAAATGTTATCTTTGGAGGCTCAGAGACTAGATGCACAAGAGGATGTCTTGGCACAGGTCCTTGCCGAAATAGAATGTCTACGCCTAGAATACCGAGGTTTATTAGACCAAAAAGTGAAGGCCCAGTGGGCTGCATATTCAATGGAAAATTAGGAGTATGGCGAGAAGGCTGGTGCAGTATTGGCAGGAAAGATAAGAGCAGACCGGGTTAGGAACAACGTTAACAGGTTAATAATTGATGGCCAGGGAACTATATCCTACCTTCAGGAAGATATGGAAAAAAAAAATTCCCCTCTTTTCGGAATTATATCAAGAAGAGGCCTCTCCAGATTCTATTACGACCCTCCGGTGCTTGGAAAGTAAGGCTCTTCCAAGCTTAGCAGAGGACGGCCGCAATATGCTTAATAGCCGTTTCACAGAAGAAGAAATAAAACTATATCCCCTTCGATGCTCATGACGGAACGGTTCCGTCATGAGCTACGGTTGAGCTGTGCTCATGACGGAACCGTTCCGTCATGACCACGCCCGTTTTTATTAGGGCCCAGCACCGGAGGGGGAATCGCGGTCGCGCTGAAAAGGTTAAATAAAAAAAATAAAAAATAATAAAGCAGCAGGGCCTGATGCTCTCCCTGGCGAAGTCTATAAAACATTCCAGGATCTTCTGGTACCGAAACTCTGTGAGCTATTTAATTATATATATAGCCCCCAAGGCAGAATTCCGCCGTCTTGGAAAGAATCTACCATTGTGTTAATCTTAAAACCGGGGAAGCACCCCCTTAGGGCGACTCTTATAGACCAATCTCCCTGCTGAACGCAGATTATAAGATCTTTACTAGTGTTTTGGCGGGGAGATTGGCCAAGCTGGTCCCGCTCTTGATTAATCTGGAGCAGAAGGGTTTCATCCCAGGGAGATATATCCACGAACTAACCTTACAGGTGATTGGTAATATTGATCTTGCCGTGACAAGGTCGGAGCTTTTAGCGGTGGCAGCCTATGACGCGGCGAAGGCTTTCGACCGTGTCAACTGGGGTTTTTTATGGGATGTTCTTACTATCATGGGGTTCGGAGAAACCTTTACTCAAACTATGAGAGGATGCTATGAGGGTGCCTCGGCGGCGATTTTATTGAATGGTTCTCTATCACCACGTTTTAATATCAGGAGGGGCACAAGGCAGGGGTGTCCCATCTCGCCCCTCTTGTTCGATCTCTATATCGAGCCTCTGGCACAAGCATTGAGGCTTGATGATCAAATTACACCCTTCAGAATAAAGGACTATTGTTGTCAGCTGGCCCTATATGCAGACGACCTATTGCTTTATACTAGTAATCCGGCAGAGGTCTTTCCTAGAGCTGAGGAGATCATGGCAGAATACGGTCGATACTCCGGTTACCTAATTAATGATACAAAAACAGAAATAATGTGCTGGGGAGTCGACCAGTGGGAGAGAGCAACAACTAGCCAGTTTAAGTATTTAGGTATATTAATTACATCTGACCTGGACAACATTGTGAAAGTAAATCTGAAAAAGGTGGCTAAAGATATTGATCATCTATGGCAGAACCTTCCGTTAACAATATATGGGCGCGTTAACCTGGTTAAAATGGTCATCTTGCCTAAACTAACCTATCTATTCAATACGATACCCTTAACATTCCATGATAAAATTTTGAGGAAGATACAGGGGAAGATCGGCAGTTTTATATGGGCAAATAAGAACGCCCGGATGTCTTGGAAAAAACTGAGAAGGAGACTGATAAAGGGGGGGCTGGCACTCTCTGATGTTGTGTGGTATGCCTTTGCTTTTCAGCTAAAAAATGTCCGTACCCTTTTAAGTAGCCCAGACAATTCTCACTGGGGGCAAATTTTGAGTATGATGTTAGATCAGGAAGGGAGTGGTCCTGGATTTTTGTATAAATTTGGTGCACCAAGATTTTACAAAAAGGTTCGCCTAAAGGTATTAAAATCTGCCTTGATTCTTTGGAATAGAGTTAAGGGATGCTGGGGTATAAAATACTACTCGGATTTTGCCCCTATATGGGACTCCCCAGGTACCCCACTATGTCTCCAGGATAGCCTGTCTCTATCAGTTAGAAGAGCGGGAATAACAATCTGGTCAGACTTAGTATCTTCGGATGGGGTACTTCCCTGGGAGGTTTTACGGTCTAGGATTGGGGACTCCCTTTCAAGATTTAAATATATCCAACTCTGTTCATGGTATCACACTGAGAAAAACAACATCGGTGGAAACTGGGACATCGAGTCGGCGCTTCAGGCCCCGACTTACAGGAAGAAGGAAGTGGGTTTTCTATATAGGGAACTGATGGAGGCAAATGAAATCTTAGCTCCACTGTTATATTCTGTCTGGAGACTCTCTGTTTTGGAGGCGCCTTCCGCTGATCTCTATAATCTATCTCTTCAATATCTATATAAATTCGTTAAATCTGCTTCACTTAAAAAGAATCACTATTACGTTATAAACAGGCTTTATTACACCCCACAAAAAAAAAACAAAAAAAATAAAATCGCAAAATTTGTCAGCCCACCTCATGTATGCCCCAGATGTGATATGCCAGAGGCCGATGACATCCATGTTTTCTATGACTGCCCTATGATCGGCCCCTTTTGGGCCACTATTGAGAGGACATTGGAGAGTGTTTTTAAGATGAAACTTAGTCTTAATGTTGTGAGGGTATTTTTTGGCTCAGACACTGATCTCATCACTGGGTTAATGGGGATACAGGTGGCCTTATTTTTCACTTTAATTCTTATTGCACGTAGGGAAATATGTAAAGTTTGGAAGAATGTTACCCCTCCCCTACATGAAATATGGCTTCAATCTGTGCTTAGAACTGTACGTCTTGAAATGGGTACACCACATAATAGGAATAGTATGGTATGGCAACCTTTGTTGGAATGGGCTAAGGAAATGAGGCTGGTAATAAATCTAACAAATCCAGAGATTGTCCAATGATTACATCTGGCCCCAGAACAAAGGGGTAGCCAGGTCGGCACTGGGTACAGCAAGAACTTCAACCCGGGGCACCCAGGATGGATCGGGGTTGCGAGTGTTCATTTGCACGTGCCAAGGTGAGATGAGGACAACAAAAATAAAAAAATAAAAAGATGTTTATTGTTACCCAACTCAATAGTACTCATTTTATCGACCTCAAAGGATGAAAGACTGAGTGGACCTGCTGGAACTTGAACCTGTGACCATAAGGTCGAACACAGGTCCCTATAATGGACACATTAGTCCACTAAGCACCAGTCCCGGCCTCACTAAGCCACCAGACCTTGCCCAGTCCAGATGCAGTATACGGCACTGCCTCTGGCCCCTTCACAATGCTACTGCATGCTCCATCAACAACAGAGACTCTAGAGCCTGATTAACATTTGATTTCAAAAAAAGCTTTTGCCTCAATCCATTGGCTGTTTAAGATGTTTCTCTTGGACTGAATGAATTTCAACCTCTTTTTCTGTAGATACGTTTGGGTGCTGTATACAGAACTGTGGGCACGTCAGGGTGAACAGCATACCCCCTTCCCCACCTTCATGATTGGCCGGGGCACACGACTAGCCTGCCCACTATCACCTCTTCTATTTGCCCTTACTACTGAACCACTAGCTGAGTAAATATACAAAGATTCTCAGATTCAAGGAGTTAAAAGGAAGATACAATATTTCTTTATGCCTATGACATCTTGGTTTATGTGGGCAAACCCGAGTGGTGTATTGTCAGCCTAATGCAGATGTTGCGAATATATGGGTGGGGGCTTGGCCTCGTAGTTAACTGGGCCAAGCCCATAAACATAGCGGTCTCTGGGTGTTATGATACCCTTGCAATGCCCACTATCCTACAACCTGCCCATGACCATTTTAAGTATCTTGGCATTCATATTGCAACTTCTTGCTAACGGGCATGGGACCTAAATATTGCACCAATGCTTTCTAGGATGCAACATGATATGGAGGTGTTGAGCCCCCTCTGTCACAAAATTGAAGGTAGAAGTTTGCTTTTAAAAATGCTCTCTCTTCCCCGTCTCCAATATGTCCTCCAAAAGTTCCCCTATTAGATTCCTAATTCCTTTTTTTCAAATGCTCGGTGACCTTGGATTTACACTAGTAATCCTTCTCGCAGTCCGGGTAGAGTGGCTAAGAGCAGACAGGCTTACTTAGACGAACATGTGTAAAGCATTTTACAATAACAACATCGACGATAAGTGACACGACTCAAAATAAATCAGACACCAATTTATAAACATAGGGCTTATTTTTATGTAAATTTGGACACCAGAATGAAGTATGTACAGTTCGTATAACCGCAGCTATAGCATTTACAGTGATAATAAAATCGATACTTTGTAGAGCTGTCAAACTTTACCATTTAAGTCAATGGGAGAAATACAAGGTGACACCCGGTCATTTGCGGGGTGAGTTCAACGGAACCCACTCAGAGTTAAGGTCCTGTGGTCCTCAAACCAAGCTCTGACAGTCACAATACTTTTACCTTGCCCAGGGAGTCTGCGTGCAGAGGTGACTTGGCTGTCGTTGGTGCTGAACGGAGCCGCGGAAGCTGTCAAAAGAAACACTTGACAAAACGATGCTTAGAGGTTGAGTTCAAAAGATCCCCTAATAGGTGAAGCTTGGAGGGGCCCCTGGACCAGGAATTCCAAACAGTACAGCTCTGCCTAGCTTGGGCATCTCGGTTCCAGAGGGGTGCCTGGCTATCCGTGGTGCTGAACAGGACTGCGATAACTGGGTTTACCAGGCGTGCCAATGAAGCTGTCTTTGGTATGCAAGAGCTCTACAACTGGGCCCCAGAAAGGGGGGGTCGATGCCAAATAGTTTCTTTGCATGGGGCATCGAGTGAAGCAGGTAGTAGTTATCAAAACTATCAACAAAACTTGGTCTCGGAAAGGGTGATAAAAAGATCAATCTTCCAGAGGTCCAGGGAACGCTATAAAGGGCTGAGATTCGAGGAGATTCAGGACTACGCTTCCCAGAAGGCACCTGGTCAGTTACTTTCGGCTGGCTCACCACAGGGCCGATGGTCAGTCCTTCTCTGGATTGTGAAAGTGCAGTTTGTGTCTGAAGACAGCAGGGTACTAGCACCTCTATCCCTAGGGTGTCCTGGTAAAGTCTTTAGGTTATAGAGGGGTTCACCTCCCTAGTGGAACCGGTCTTTGGACCTGGACGAGTGGTAGTCCAGTGGGTGCAGTGGGGTTGCCACGGATGCCGAGCTTGCGCCTTCTCTTTGTGGAGTCCTGCCCTGTGCTGACATAGGTCTCTTCTTTGTCCTTCTCCAGAGCAGATCTAGAGTTCTGGTGTCAGGGATGCCCATTAAATCTTAGATTCAGGGGGTGTTTAGGGTCAGAGGGCTAGTAGCCAATGGGCTATTGATCCTGTGACTAATATCCCCCTGTGGCGACTGCATTCGGTGGCTGTATGTCACAAAACTACCCAGAAATCACTATTTTTGAGACTTTTCAAGATGGCAAAGGTCACCCTCGGCTGTGCAGACCCTAGAGTTGTGGCTAGCCTTTGGGGGCTGTATACCTCCAGCCTACCTAATTTCCCACCTGTCCACAACATGAGTGCCTGAAGGCAAGGGGGGCCTTTGTCTCCACTGGGAGACAAGTCACTTACATATCAGAGGAAGCAAAGTCTTTGAGGCTCACGTACCTTCACTAGCCATCCTGAAAGGGCGGAGGTGTGAACTCCTTCCTGCCCAGGCCTTTTGTCTCACTTACACTGGGAGTAATTGCACTCGCCAGCAGGTCAGACTTCTGTCTTGGCGGCAAACAGTTCTAAAAGCCCACCAAGGCAAAAAGAACTCGGTAGGCACCCTCTAAAGGTGGCACCTGGGTGCATGCTAATTCACCTTTGACACGAGAATCGTGTCGGTGGTGAAAAAGTGCGGTGTTTGATACCAAACACAACTAAATTTGGTGATGCTGGCTATCTCAGTTTTGTCAGGTAGCCAGTCCAAGTTAACTTATGAACCGACATTTACTTACAATTTACTTACAATAAACTTTTATTTGCAAGGTTACTGTAGAGGTATGTGTGTCTGTATCTATATACATGTACCATTGATATAATGCACCCTGTCTCCTGGGCTTTAGGAGGCCTACCTTAGCGGTGACTTCTATATATCAAGCCAGTGAGGCGGCTCTGTCACACATGGTGGGGCAGAGTCAAACTCAATCAGCGAAGCTACTCGTACAGGCTGCAGTAGCAGCCCTGCAGACTCTACTTTTACTCGGGTCACCTAGGATGGCACAAAGAGTGCTGCAGCCCTAGTGACTCATTTAACTTCCTTGTCCTGGGCACCACTGGTACCATTCTGTAGGGACTAATAAGGGGGGTTAAAGTGCCTTGCCAATTGGGTGTACCAATTCACATTACGATTTCAGGGAGAGAACACTGGGGCCTGGACAGCAGGTCTCAGTGCACTTTCAGTTCTAATACCACAGCATCTAGACGTCAAGATGGCAGTCGCAAGTGCTCTGGACCCCTCCGTCATTCGTGCCACGATACGCCAACATCGGGGACTGCCTTACCCTCAGAACTACACCTGGTCCTCTCTGGAAGCCTCCCTCGCCGATTTCGACCTCTCCGCTGTGGTGAGTGCCCCGCTCTGCTGTCTGGTGGCAGATCTCCCGCGGCGCCACACTTTTAATGGCAGCTCTCGCCTTCTGTCTGCCTGGCCTTTGAGCGGCGATTCTGAGCGGGGGCCTGTCGCTGCGGCTGAGTGTCTCTGCGGCCGGCACCGTGGGTGTCACTGGTGCCGTCATTTACGTGAGGAAGGAGCGGGGCTGTTCGTTGGACGGGGCCCGCGGTGAGACACCGGGCGGTGCGGCTCGGCCTGCGGCCGCCCCCGGGGCAGCCCCTTGTCTCCCTGCCATTGATTTGAACTGCGGGCAGAACCGGACCTGCCTTGCGGGGCCCCCTGGGATCGGCTGTCGGGTCGAACGGGCGGGGGGCCTCTGCGGTGGAGGAATCTGGTGGCGGAGATCTGCGGGCGCAGGCAGTTGCTGGTACAAGAAGAAGCTTATCTTCGGCATTTTGACTGTCCGCGCCAAGTGAGAACAATACAGTGACTCTTCTGAGCCCATTAGCTACCAAGGAAGTCACACTAACAAACGCCAAAGAGGGAACTTCCCACTCCTATATGAATAACCTCGGACTGCTGACTTCGCCCCCTCTCTGGTGAGTGCAACGTTGGGGCCTGCGGGTCAGTGCGGTGCGGCCCTGCCGGAGGGGGGGGTTTCAGCTGCACCCCCGGGCAGCGGGGGGCCTCCTCCCTCCCCTTGCCCCTCAACCCCCACCCCATATGAGTCGGGACGCGAGGTCCCTGAAGTTTGCATACCTGCTACTGCTGGGGACGCAGTGACTCACGTGCCCTCCGGGTCGGGGGCCTGCCGCCTACCCACGGGGAGCGCCCTCTTGTACACGGATGCTTGATTGCTCACGAGCCTGGCTGCGCTGCATGGGTGGTGAAGTGCTGAGAGGGATCTCTGCCACCCATTCCTTATCTCTATGGTCCCCGTGTTTGTGTAGTTTTGCACCAGGGGCCCCCAGACAGGTCGCATCTGGCCCCTGTTCCTTCCTGGGGCCCTCTTGGCTCGGCTGTCTGCGGGGGTGGCATTGTCATTGCTGTTTACTCCCGGGCATTGCCGCGTGTGGCGCCAAATGGCTCCGGCCTGCCGCGGACGCTAGCGGACAACTGCTCTGGGGTCCTCTCATGGACTGGGATTCCTGTTCTCCTCATGTACTGTGGGCCCTGTCTGCGGCGGGACTAGCTGGGGGACTGTGGGCTTTCCGGTAGAAGTTATCATCGTGCCTTGGGGAGGACTGCTGGGAGTGTGGCACATAGGCCAGTGCGACATCCTTGGACGTATTGAACTATTGGTGGACACGTGCGGAGGCCTGCCCGAATCCTCTCGGCCCGGTTGGATTTGAAGCAGGTGTTGTCGCTGCGGGGCCCCGCCAGCGGTTGGTGGAAGACCTACGACGAGGTCCGGTCCCTGGAAGTAGAGGTAAGAAGTGGGGAGCTGGGGTTTGGGTGGAGGATTCGGCCGTCAGTCGGGCGGCAGGCGGGTGTGAAGGGGCCCAGTCTCCTCCCCTCCCCCACACTCCTGGCGCACTTCGTACGGCCGATGGCTGCGGCAATCTGCCCTGACTGGACCGGACGCTGCCTGGTGGGGCACAGCAGTGGTCGTCTATCATAAACCCCGCGGAGCTGTCACTCGCTGGGCGGCCACTCGACGCGAGCTGGAGTGGGGTCCAGTTGGAGGGTCATTGGGGAAACCGGTCCTCCCTGTGGCCAAAGCATGGGCAGAACGGACAGATCCGCGAAGGTCTCCGCCACCCAGACCAAAATAGACCGCTTCACCACCCCGGAGGGGGGAGCTACTGGTGGGGTGGCGGGGCAGGAGGCTCCTCCATCCGCAGAGATGACCACTATCCTTCAAGCCATCCACGCATCCCAGACCATGGTAGAGGGCAAAATCGCCGAGGTCAGGGTGGACATGACTCATTAGGCAGGACCTCCGTAACGCAAACGCCCGGATTAAAGAGACTGAGTCTAGGATCTCCTCGGTGGAGGACGACGTGCAGCAACTTAAGGGGCAGGTGGCACGTCTTCAGTCACATACTCAGGAATTGCACCACCGGGCGGAGGACGCAGAAAACAGGTCTAGGCTCAACAACCTCCGCCTGGTGGGCTTTCCGGAGGGAGCGGAGCAGGGTCGAGCGGTGGACTTCCTGAAGCGGTGGTTGCGATCGTGGGTCCCCGAGGGAGCACTCTCCTCTTGGTTTGCAATTGAGCGGGCCCATCGGTCTCTGGCCCCCAAGCCATTGCTGGGTGCTCCTTCTCGCCCGTTTATCATGTGGGTCCTGAACATCAAGGACCGTGACACCATCCTAGTTGAATCCCGCAAGCAACAGCGGCTCCTGCATGAAAACCGCACCATCATGATCTTTCCGGATTATACCCGCGAGGTTCAGGGCCAGAGGCGCTCCTTCGGAGAGGTCAAGCAAAAATTGAGGGCACTTAATATTCAATATCGGCTCCTCTTCCCGGCTAGCCTGAGGGTGATATTCGAGAATAAGGCTCTATTCTTTGGCAATCCGACGGAGGCGTGGACCTGGGAAACAGAGGAGTGTCCTCTGCGGGGCGGGGGCCGCGCCACGGATGGAGGGGAGGCGGGTTGGGTTGGCCCGCTCCCTCCGCTCCTCAGCCTCCCCGTAACCACTCCTGTAGGCACCGAGATCGGAGGCGGGCCCGATCGAACTCCCCGCCGGGCCAAACATGACAGTCCACCCAGGTTGAGGAGGGAGCATCAAATGGGAGGCCCTCGAGTTTGTCTGGCCGGCAGGAGGATGGAGGGGAAGGGTCCCAGCCCTCCGTGATTGACTTTCCAGACACGGCCCTCTCTCTTAGCCCGATGCTGATGAGGGACCCTGCATGAGCTGTTCTCACCCCACCGGGCCATGCTCCGCGGCCGGAGATGGCTTGCTGTTCCTGATCTGTTCCCAAATTCCCGTTGATCTTTGTCATTAAGCATCCGCTCAAGAGGAGGAGTCCTCCACGGTTCCCGATTCCCAGACGTTTTAGTTTGGTTCTTCACCTGGTATACTGGGTGTTGTTGTTGGTTGGGGGGACGACAATTGCTTCTGTTCCTGAAGTGTAGGGTGGGGGGTGGGGTTGGGACGGTTTTGTCCGGAATGTGGTTTTATTGTGTATTGTTTTTTGTTTCAGCCATCACGGATTGCCACAAATCACCGGTGGGAAGGGCAGGTGCATTCCCGTAGTATGTGATCACATGCACCACCATAGGTACTCAAGCGCGACTGTACACCCGAAACCACGAACTCCGTCTAGACCAATAACACTCTACCATGGCAGATAACACCTTCCCTATGGGATCCCTCCACGTCTTGTTGTGGAATGTCAACAATCTGCTGGACCGTCACAAACGTACAGCGGTTTTAAGATATGCGCAGGGTATCCAAATAGACATTCTCATGATCCAAGAAACGCACCTTTTAGGTAACTGTTGCCCCTTCCTGGCTCGGTATGGTTTTGACAGGGTATGGCATTCCAGCTTCTCCAGGGGCTCACGCGGGGTGGCAATCCTTCTAAGGCGGACATTGCCCTTTGTTCTTTCTCAAGTGGTGAATGACCCCCAGGGCTCGTTTGTGGCGGTTTGTGGGTCTGGTATGCCCCTAACTCTCATGTCAATATATGTCCCTCCCTCCTTGCGACCACTGACTCACACAGCTTCCTTCCTACACGACATGCCCGCAGGCAACATGATTATTGTGGGGGACTTCAACGCAGTCTTAGCCCCAGCCCTTGATACGTCGGGCCCCCTCGGCGGCCCGGGTGGCGAATGTGAAGCACCTGCGGAAATGGTCTGAGTACCTGGGGCTTTGTGATGCGTGGCGCACCAGGCACCCGCGTACTGTCCAATTCACGCACACATCCGCGGCCCATCACACCCAAGCCCGCATAGACGCGATCTTTGTCCCCGCGCTTGACTGCTCATTGGTAGTCGATGTCTGTATCCTCCCTAGGGTCATTTCTGACCACTCCCCGATACTTCTTGGTTCGGGGTCTCCCCCCCCCCCCTGCGGCCTGCTAAACATGGAGGATGAACGCCTGGTTCCTCCAAGACAAAGATTTTAAGTAGGAGATTGTGAGGGAGCTTAGCAGATACTTCGACACCAGTGAGGGGTCAGTGGCACCCCCGGGTATTCTGTGGGAGGCGGGGAAGGCGACCGTTAGGGGCTTTGCAAAACAACAGCTTAACCTCCAGAGGCAAGCGCAGCTGCAGGAAATTACTGCCAAGGAAGCGCAGGCTCTTCGATTGGAGCAGCTTTTATCCACATCGGATGACGCCTCCCAGGCAACATCAAGCAATTATCCTTGGATGCGGCCAAGCTCCTCTGGTGGTCCTTGGTGGCAAGAGTCTATGGTTGGGGGGACGATACTGCACAGGCTGGCCAAGTACCCCAGGGCGTACCGTATCATTACGGAAGTGGTCGACATAACTGGAGTGGTGCACCGTGCTCCTATGGCAATGGCAAATAATTTTGCCGCGTACTATCGGGATTTGTATACGGCACGGGCCCCCGGGCTGACCGTCGCTGCTCTACTTGACCAGGGCGGAGCGCGCCTTCCCACGTTGGAACAGGCGGCCCAGAAGGACCTGGAGCACCCTATCTCCCTGAAAGAGATTGAGGAGGTAATCAACCTGATCTCCCCCGGTAAGACCCCGGGGCCAGACGGCTTGCCGCAGGAATATTATGCGGCCTACCGAGGCACTCTGATCCCCTCCCTAGCAAACTTGTTTAAAGAAGCCGTGGACCAAGGATCGTTTCTGCTGGAAATGGACATCGCCACCATCGTGGTTATCCCAAAATCCCAGCCTCCCTCCCGACTGTGTGCTGAATATTGCCCCATCTCCCTCCTTAATACCGAAATCAAACTCTATGTCAGCATTCTGGCCCAGCGGCTGAATCCATATTTGGCCTCATTGGTGCACCCGAATCAATGCGGATTCATGCCGCAGCGGGGAACCCACCATTGCCTCCGAAGATTGCAATTGGCACTGGCACACCGGCACCTGATAACCCCTTATTTGGCACTCCTGTCCATAGACTTTGAAAAAGCCTTCGATTCCGTGGACTGAGAGTATCTACAGGGCGTTTTGGCCGAGATGGGGTTTGGGCCCCATTTTTGTTCTTTGGTCCGAGTCCACTATGCTCGCACGAGAGCGCGAGCCCTGGTCAACGGGGTACTGTCGGAGTCCTTTCCCATCCCCAGGGGCAGTAGGTAGGGATGTCCCCTTTCTCCTTTGTTGTTCGCCCTGTCGATGGAACCATTGGCGTCCCTGGTGCGGGCTGATGTTCGCCTCCGTGGAATTAAATGGCCGTACACAGACACTGAAAAGATTGCATTGTACTCGGATGATGTGATGGTCTTCTTGTCCGACCCCACCTCATCCGGGCCACAGTGCCTCCGAATTTTGCATGATTTCGAGCGGGCCTCAGGGCTGCGGCTTAACCCTGGAAAGTCTGTGCCCCCCTGCATCTCTCTAGGGAGTGCTTCGAGTGGCAGTCCATCATACCGCTCCGGAGGTTGTCCTTTAAGTATCTGGGGATCTGGATCACCCTTCTCCCCGAACTAGGCTGGTCCCTCAACGTGGCCCCCTTGGTTAAGAAGGCCAAGGAGGACCTCCGCAAATGGAGGGGGCTGCCCCTGATCCCCCTGGGGAGGGTAGCTCTATTTAAAATGATGATCTTCCCCAGGTTCCTCTACGTCCTCCAGAACACCCCCTTCTGGCATCCCAAGGTCTGGTTTAAGGACTTGGATAGTCTAATCTCTAAGTTTCTCTGGAGTGGTGGGAGGGCCCAGGTGGCTTTGTCAGTCTCTCGGATTCCCTCTTATGATGGGGGCACGGGTATGACGCACCTATATCTGTATGCTCTGGCGGTGCGCCTATTAGTGGAGCACGATTGGGTTAACGGGGGCAGGTCGGACCCTGCCTATAGGCTTGAACTGATCGAACTGGGGATGACGGGCGTCCAGGCCATGCTCTATGGGGAACCCATTCCGAACCGGCTTCCTGAGGTGACGCGCTCAGTGTTGTTGGCATGGCGGGCCTCGCTCCGACACACGGGGGGTCGGGGAAGCTGACACAGTGTACCCCCCTTTGGCAGGGGGCCTGGCTTCGTGAAGTCAGCGGGTTGAGGGGTTTCAAACCTTGAGACCTTATTGTTATCTCCCAATTAGGAGATGTGTGGGCAAGAGGCCAGATGTTGTCCTTCCAGGAGCTCCAAACCCGTTACTCCCTACATTCCTCTCAACACTATAAATATTTGCATTTGAGACATGCCCTCCTCACACATATCACGGGTGATACGAGGCTCCCTGAATACAGCCCCACTGAGGCTCAGACACTGATGGGCGACTTGGGGAAGGGAGGGGTCTCCCAAATCTATTGTACGCTGGTCAATAACACCCCCACATCACTGGACAAGTTGAGGGACCAATGGTTGGTATGGGTGAGGCCCCTGGATGATGTGGACTGGTGGGATGCCCTCATGGCCCCTAGAATAGTTACTGTCTCTGCCAAACTCAAGTTGATTCAGTTATACTACTTGCACGCTGCGTATCTCACCCCCCTGCGCCTGCAACGTTGCAATTACGTCCCGGATGATTTTCTCCACATGGTTTGGTCATGCCCCCGCTTGGGGCAGTTCTGGGGGTCCATTGAGGGAGAGTTAACGGAGATATTAGGTTGGGATGTTCCTCATGACCCACGTCATTCCTTGTTGGGCATAACTGACGGGCTGGATGGGTCCAGGTCTGATAAGTTGTTTTACAACACAGCCATGATGGTGGCTAAGCGGGACATTGCGGTAGCCTGGATAAGCCCGGATCCTCCTACCCTGGAGAAGTGGCGGAGAGGGGTGGACTGGTGTGCGACCCAAGAGAAAGCCATGTATACAGCAAAGGGGCGTGCCAAGAAATATCGTAGAGTGTGGGGGAAGTGGATGGGGGCTGTGGAAGGTCCCGATTGACCGGCTTCCAGCATTTACTAGGGGTTTTGTTCTTCCTTTTGGATGGAACGTGATTGGGGAGTACAGTGACGAAGTAAATTAACATGTATTTGTGATTTCTGTGCACTGGCTGATTTGTTTTTCTATGTTTTTAAAATCAATAAAATTTGCTTATCAAAAAAATACCACAGCATCTAGAGCAAAATGTGGGGGTGACTCTCCAAAAAAGGGCACTTTCCTACATGACTCAATCTGGAACATGATCTTTTCCCTGCCACCTTGACCACACTGAAATGCTGGCAGCATGCACTCAGGTAAATACGGTGGGAGAGGGTGATGCCTGCCAAAACACTGCTTTTTGAAGTGGCTACATCAGACGGCGGGACTAAAGGGTTTTTGCCATCGGTGTAACTAAATTGGGGTATCTCTAAATTGGCCAACATTTGGATAAGGGACCATATCTTCTCCTACTTGACCGAGACCTAGGACATGCGTACCTCACAGTTTGTTCACTGCTCACAACTCTATCATGCCTTAGTTGTCCATATTCAGGGTAGCACTACACTCCTCAAATACAACCCTTTGGCAGCAAAAGCGAAGATGGTTGCTGTTGGGAAGTGCCCCTTTTTGCACGGTTACCCCGTAACTTTTTGCCAGATACCGGATGCCAACTTGACTGAGTTAATCAGGCCAGGCACTGGTGTTCTTTCCCAAAACTGTACCTTTGTTTCCACAATTGGCAAACCTCTGGGCCCCATGTCAGTCCCTTGTAAAAGGTACCCCTGGTACCAAAGGCCTTGTGACCAGAGGGCCTCTGAGGGCTGCCAATCGTGCCCCCTCCGTGGCCCCTCACCTTAACATCTAAACAATGCTATTGCAGGCTGCGTGTCTTAGTTCAGACCAAACTGAAGAGTCGACATGGCACGCATCCTTGTGTCCCATGCCTGTGGCATGGGTAAGTCACCTCTCTAGCAGGCTTTACAGCCCTAAGGCAGGGTGGACCATACCACAGGTGAGGGCATAGCTGCATGAGCAATATGCCCCTACAGTGTCTGTGCCATTCCCAAACATTGTAAATGCAGTTAAGCCATTTTGAGTACATGAGCTGTAAATTTGTCATTACGAACTCCACAGCTCCATGTTGGCTTTGCTGAAAACTGTTTGGTACCAAACTTCTCAGCATAATAAACCCACACTGATGGCAGTATTTGATTTATTATAAAATGCACTCACCCGACTTCTAGTGTATTGGCTGGCAGGTCCCGCCAGCCAGCCATTACCAAACAGGTTTCTGACCGCATGGGGTGAGAGCCTTTGTGCTTTCGGAGGTCAGGAACAAAGCATGCTCTGGGTGGAGTTGCTTCACGCCTCCCCCTGCCAGGAACAGCCACACTTGGCAGTGAGCCTTAAAGGCTCTCACCCTGTGATGTACTGATTTGGGCAGCTCCAACTAGCATAGATGCCCAACAACCCCCCCTGTTGTCCAGGCCCCACTTTTGGCGACAGGACAGACGGGAAAATTAGCAAGCAGAGTAGGAGGGTTCACCTCACCTTGGCACACCCCTAGGGTCACCAGGAGCTGAGATGAACCCCTCTCTTAGAAATTCTCTATCTTGAATTGAAGAATTAGGCCCAATAGGAAAGATGTGCCCCTCTCCCCAAAGGGCGGGGGCACCCAAAGGATGTAGTCACCATGTGGGACAGCAGCTATTGGCTTCGCCCCCGACCTCAGTAACACCCTTGAATTTAGCATGTAAGTGCTCCCCTGAACCTTGTTCCTCAGATTCGATGGAGCAAAGAAGAAGACCGAAAAGACCAGGAACTTAACCGCTGAAGACAGAACTCAGCCGCCTGTAGCCTGCTGTCCTTCCAGAAACCCTGCCAAGCCTCCAAGAAAACCCAGAGACCTTCCAGCCTTCAACCAATCTCCAAGAATCTCCCTTTGGCCTAGAGGCTCTAGTCCTCGGCACCTTCTGGTACAAGAACCGCAGTAGTTGAAGACCGACACTTGTGTAGACGAGACTCACTACTATGAAAAGTACCCAAAGACCACAGCAGTAGTGGACCGACACTTGTGTCGACATGACTCTGCCCAGCCAGAAGAAAGCACCGCAGCTGGACAGCACCCTCACTGAGACAGACAAACATCGGTAGAACTCCTCCATCCCCTGCATATCTCTATCCCCACGACCATGACTGATGGGCTGGGGGTTCCTCCCTTCCACCTACAGTGACTCGCTGACAACGACTGCGACGGTCCTGATGTTGGTGGCCTACTGACTGCCATTCATCCCTACTGCTCTCCACTGACTGCGAGAGCAAACAACATTGCTCATATCGACCGCCGCAGCATAGATACTGAACTCAGTACCTCTTCGGTGCCACCAGTCTCCATTGACTACCCTTGGGCATGGCGAACTATGCACACAACTGCTCCAGTTCTGCTGACGGTGCACTGCCTACCATAAACTGACCCTTGCCCAGGGCTGGTCTAAAACCCCTGAAGACTAGGAAAGTACGTTGTTTACTTACCTGCTGATGCATAACCCTGTTTTCCTTCCTTGGGATTGCAATGCATTCTATTGATTACCTACAGTTGTCTATCTTGTACTAAATGTTACTGTTTCGAATAGACAATACTAAAGTGTTTCCTAGACCATAAAGTACTCTACTGCCTTTTTAAAAGTATTACAAACCTGTAACTGAGCTCAACTTGCTTCTTAAAATAAAATTAACTAAAGTAATATTATTGCAAAACATTGGTCTGGAGTTATGTCATTGAGTGCGCATGGATGTGTACAACAAATGCATTTACACTACCCTCAGATAAGCCTAACTGCTCAGCCCAGCTACCACTAAATTGAGAGTGGCGTATTATATATTTTAACCTCTGCCATACCTTTGGGGACTCACTGGATGCTATGCGCATTATACCTCTTTTTGATATAGTATATATAGAACTGGCTTCCCACAGTTGCTTTAGAAGTGAAGGGCATTTCACAAATCTATCCTGCTCTGATTAATAGCGCAATAGACCCTATGCTCGCCCTACTAGACCGAAGAGCCCAGGGCCTTAAGTGGGTCGGGTCTCAGCAGGTTTCTTAAAGGGGGGCTCGAAACGGGCTCTGTTTTATGACCTGTTACAGGTGGTCCGTTTTTTCCGGACTGCAGTGACAGCAGGCACATCGATGAAAAAGCACAAGGTTAACGGGGTGGGTATGCGTTTTTCTAGATACACAATGCAACTGTGTTTGTTATTTATAAATGCATGCATTAATGCTATTCCATGTGAGGCTAACAACGCCTCTGAAATTGAAAAAATACACAGACAAGGCCAAGGCTAACTTAGACTCTATGAGCAAGAAGGGTTAACGACGCTCTCTGGCATACCAAAAGTTTAAAAGTCTTGGTTTACTTACGAATGTTTCCTCTGTTATATTTGGCGGCTCTGAAACACAGAAGTAAAAAAAAAGGTTCAGCACTCACTGGTAAGAGAGACAGCTAGTGGAAAGAGTTCTGTGAGCCAAAGCAATATATCATTAATGTCCACCAGGGCACACGTGCGGCATGATAGATACCCTGAGCGTCAGAAGAGTGGACTCATTTTTTTTTTTTTAAACAGTGTTGAGCATGTTTCCATATAAGAGGGCATGCTTCTTACCGGTGGTCAGCCTTTTCCCCCTCATTGTCAGGTGGTAGTGGGGGTGGTGGTGTGCGCCCCTTCCTAATGTTCCGAGTGCATGGAGGAGCTGTTCAGATTCCATTTCTTGGCACTACGCCACTTCGCACATCATGTAGGAAGCCCCCTGCGACAGCCCGTCCGAGGTGGTCTCCCAGCCGTCTCATTTATGCGGAAGCGTGGACTCGCGGTCGTGGGGCGCTGGGGGCGCTCAGCAGCACACCCTTCATTTGTGCAAGAGCGGGGAGTTAGACTGCCGTAACTTGCAGTCTGAGCGCGTCCTGCCTGCTGCCCCTGCCTTCCTGCCTGCGTGCTGCGCTCCCAGGCAGGCCTCCGGGTTGCTATGGTGCTGCATACAATGCCATGAGAGAGAGCAGTGTTTCCCTCTCCCTGCACTAAGCAAACACGGCTACTCCTCCGGCCTGCCCGCGGCCCGCTCGTGTGAAAGCAGAGCCTCCTCGCGGTAACTGCGCATTCATTGTGAATCATGTTCAGCCGCCAGGGTTGTGTGGTGATGCGTGGAGGGCAACGCTTGGACACCGTAGGAACTTGCCAAGTGACGCCCTTGCGTGTACGCATGCACACCTGACGTTCACACCGTGTTCGTCCTAGTGGCCGAGGGAATTGTATTCAGGAAACTGTAACGTAGTCTTACGCAAGAGAGGCTGGAAATCACAGGCCCGTTGCCCTCTTTTGTCGCAAAGGGAAACATGATATTTTCAGCGATGGTTCGCAAATAGCACACCACTCAAATCAATGTTCACCGCTGCGAACACGAGGGCGGGGCGATGAGCGTGTACGCGCAGTTTAGATTGAAGCTGCCTTTCACTGGGATACGGTGAGGTTGAATTCAAATTTTTTAAAAGTTCGAATCCGATGTAAACGCAAATTCTCAGTCCCCGCCCCCACGCTCTGTGGCTCTCTGCGTTGTGGCAGGGTCTTAGGTCCGCGCAACGCCTTCCCGTCTTTTGTGATATCACAGGCTTGCGTCATAAAACCATTCAGAGCTTCTGGCCCGTAGCTTTAACAACAGCTCCTTCAGACCACCCTGCTGCAGCCATCCGGGGTGTCAAAGGAACAGCTTTAGTGTAACATTGACTCCCCAGAGCAGAGGCGCAATTAGAGCCAAATTTCGGGGGGAGAGGTTCTTTCAGCAATATGCAGAGTGGAGATGCAGGGGCTCTAAGAAGGGGTGAGAACACAACAAGGCCTCGTTAGCAAGTAAATGGTCTTTTAAACACCATACTTTGACAAAACTGCCTACGCTTCGTGTTGTGTGTTGATCTATAATTGCTGCTTGCTGTATTGCAACCCTTTAGGATATTCCCTCTTCTCCCTGATGAAAATGCACACACAAAACTATCAAAGTCAAGCGCCACAATAACTAATTCTAATTTTTTGTGATACGTTTGCAACTCTAAGCATGTTTTGGGTGATTCTGGTCTTGCCTCTTATCTCCTGGAGCAGGCATTGGCAACATTTTCAGCTTCTCACTATTATCTCTGATCTACTAATTTAATTATCGACAGAGACCTGGTGTGCCACTCCCCTTTATGATTCCGGTGACATGTGGACCCAATGGATTTTCACAGGCTTCCACCAGCTGCATGTCTATAAAAGCAAGGCTTTACCACAGTTAAATCTTGTTGGAAAAGTAGGACCTGCTTTCATGGTCACCCCAATTTTGCTGGTGTCGGTATGTTTTTAGGTCTCGGTAATATCCGGTTGAAGTCCGAGAATTATTGTTACTTAGTAGGCTGCTTTATCCCCGCCTCTGTTTTCGTCTGTCCTCCATTGGCTGGCTTCCTAAACAGAGGCCAGCCATTGGAGGAGAGAGCCGTCCCTCCAAAGAAGCTCCGTCTTTTTCGGATTCGGGGGCGTGATTTTTTGCTTTCTTTAGCCCTGTGACGTCGTCCGTCACTCAGGGAGCAAAACCACGCCCCCGATTCCGAAAAATCCAAAAGCTTACAGCCGCCATTTTTAGGTCTCGCCTGTCGATGCGCATGCGCATCGAGCAAGCGAGACTATAGGGGCTCATCGACTCTTTATCTAACTTGCAAGGAATCGTGGCGATTCCTTGCAGTGCCCGTGACTTTTAAGCTCAATGCGCATGTGCATTGAGCTTAAAAGCGCGTGCACAGCCGCCCGCATTCCTCCGACACCTTTGAAGTGAAGCTTAGCTTCACTTCAAAGGCCCGGCTTCTTCACACCCACATGCCGCTCTGCCCCGCTCCGCCCCCTCCCCTGAGTCATCCTGCCTGCCCAGACTTCTCCTCCCCCCTACTTACATCCCGCTTTCACTTGTTTTTTGTTCCGACTCGACGTTCCCCCCGCCCCCTCCCGCCACGCAATGCCGAGAGCTTGTTTTTTAATGCCATCTTTTCTCCCCACGCTCTTTGGAGAGAATGCATTTGTGTTTTCTAATTGCTTCCCCTGACTGACGCCTTCCCGGATCATTGCAACCACAGTCACTTGCAGGTTTGCAAAACAGGCTGGGTAAACAAACAGATGACGTGGGCAGTTCAGTGCGATTGTCCAGCGAGTTGATATCGTCCGCAAGTTATTGTCCGCCCTCTGGTGCTTTGGACCACATCCTGACCCTATAGCCCTGAAAAATGATGGTACCACACAAGCCTATTGACCGCATACTGTCTGTGGTGTCTGCCCGCCCGCTCTCCACTCTATCAGGCAGCCAGCCGCACTCCTCCCACACCCCCGCTCCGCCCCCTCACTCTCTCTGCCCGCCCGCTCTCCACTCCATCAGGCAGCCAGCTTCAGGAGAGCAATCTGGAGAGCAATCTGCGGGGTGTCGCCATTTTAGCAGCACGGGCTTTCCCGATCACTGGACACTTACAAATTGGGCAGCAGCATTGAAGGCTTTGCTGCCTTACAAAACCGGCTCAGCGTGGCTGTCGCAACGCAAGTTTCCGTGTCTCCTGGAAGGCATCAAGTGCAATACTCTATTCCTCGTGGAACAGATCCAGCAGGACAGACGAGTACAAGAATAGTAGTTTGTATCAAAAGCATGACCTTCATTACCGCATGATAGCTGGGTGTTAATCAGCATGGCTAAGTCTAATTCCTTACGCACGGTGACATTTCTAATGTAGCTTCAGCGCCATCGGAAGTATAAAGCACTATATCCGTATCATACCATTATCGGCACTACAGGTCTTGTGTTGCGGATTGAGTTTCCTTTTAGAGGAAAGTTTGGTTCTGATTTGCATGTGTGCCAACTGGGGCCTCTGGTCAAGAATTGTAACTTCTGTCATTGCACAGAGCCCTAGAACTTAGGGTGGCTGATTATCTCACAAGAACATAAGAAACTTTACACGAAAAAAACACGCCCTTTTGGCAGGGCCACTGGAGCTTACTTGACTAACTATTTACAGCTGTTGGCTGGAGACTGTCATGTCTGGGTTCATTATGATATTCCGAGCGTTAAAACATACACTGCCAAACGCGCCTTCACATCCTCACCCCCTCATCCTCACACACCCTCACTCACCCTCACCCTCACTCACCCTCAACCCCTCACTCACCCTCACCCTCACTCACCCTCACCCACACTCACCCTCACTCACCCTCACTCACCCTCAACCCCTCACCCTCACTCACCCTCACTCACCCTCAACCCCTCACCCTCACTAACACTCACCCTCAACGCCTCACCCTCACTCACCCTCAACCCCTCACCCTCACTCACCCTCACCCTCACTTACCCTCAACCCTTCACCCTCAAACCCTCACTCACCCTCACCCTCACTCTCACTCACCCTCACTCACCCTCAACCCCTCAGCATCACACTCACTCACCCTCACCCTCACTCACCCTCAACCCCTCACCTACCCTCACCCTCAACCACTCACCCTCACCCTCACTCACCCTCAACACCTCACTCGCCCTCACCCTCACTCACCCTCAACACCTCAACCTCAACCCCTCACCCTCACTCACCCTCACCCACCCTCACTCACCCTCACTCTCACTCACCCTCAACCCCTCACCCTCACTCACCCTCACTCACCCTCAACCCCTCACCCTCACCCACCCTCAACCCCTCACCCTAACTCACACTCACCCTCACTCACCCTCACCCTCACTCACCCTCACTCACCCTCACTCTCACTCACCCTCACTCACCCTCACTCTCACTCACCCTCAACCCCTCACTCACCCTCACTCACTCACCCTCACTCACCCTCACCCACCCTCACCCTCACTCACCCTCACTCTCACTCACCCTCACCCTCACTCACCCTCAACCCCTCACCCTCACACAGTGCAATAGGTCTCGGAGCATTTGAGTTAGAGCTTTTACATTTGTTTATGGCTTTTTTTCTTTGTAATTCTTTAGCATTGCCTACAGGAAACAAAAATGCTAAAGATTTACAAAAAAAACCCATAAACAATTCTAAAAGCACTAACTCTAATGCTGCGAGACCTATTGCATTTCCAATGCTTGTTATTCCTGTATTTCTGCCTACCGGCTGTTCTCTGGGCCCGGTGCGGCCGTCCTCCTCTAGGCGCAGGCCCAGCTTCCAACTACGTGGGCTTGGTGGCTAGGGGGTTCTCCTCTGTAGTGTGATCTGCCTCGGTGCTGGCGCAGTCTAGCAGGTATTTGGTGTGCCCGAAAGAACTCCCGGTAACTGGCCCGTAATACCCATATCTTCTCTCCCCCCTCCCTCGTCACCGTTACATGTTCGGTAGCAGCAGGTAAACCATGGGAAGGTCAGAGTGTGTAAATTTTTGCAATCGAGAGAGGGAGAGGGTCCCACATCTGCAGGAACTGCTACAGAGGTGAGAAGGCAGTATCAATACAGGGACGGTGGGAGGAAGATACAGCGGACAGCCTTCTAAAGAGATCGTGAAACAAGAGGCAGGCGATGTCAGCATGGCCGCAGGCACTGTGAGAGGAAGCGGTGGTGGCAGCCAGTGATACCCTCAGAAGCTCTCCAGCCAGTCCCCCCTCCGCCCCCCACCCCTTAACCAGGATCTCATCTCCAAATCCCATTAGTCGAACAATAGGGGGATAATCTTTACTAGTGCCTGTGATTAGCTCGCCTTTTCGTGAAACCTGTGACCTGCTGGCGTCTGAATACGAATGGCCCACTTGAGTCTGGTTGCCCCCTCCCGCCCCGAGGCAAAGAAGTGACAGGTAAACTAAAAGCTGAAGGCCCTCAACCTGTGTGAGTGGTGGGGGGGGGGGGGTGGTGGAACGGAAGGGGGGGTCTGACAGGTGAAGTGACAACTGTAGATGCTCACTGACTACGGTGAGACAAGAGAGGTGGCAAATTATACTACTCGCTGAGCGGAGCTGTGACGTGGGACACAGAATGATGTGCACTAAGAGGGCTGTGACGGGCGAAGGGACGCAGAGAGGAGGTTCGGAAGGTAAAAGAGGCAACTGGAAGTGCTCTCTGTGTAGATGCGTGACACTCCCCCGTGACCCTTGAAGCTCGATGGATCAATGCACCTGCGGGAGCGTTCTCTGTCAGCTACAGGTCACAGACGCTGACGGATCGCAGCCCCTGCGCCCCACCTACCCCCCCCCCACACACACACACGTCTGATGATCCCTGAGATGGTTGTCAGTAACGCGTGATATGTGGACAGCTCAGCCTTTAAAGTGTACTTACGTAATTAAACGCCGACCCACCCAGCAGTCCCAGTTAGCGACATCTTTCACAGCCAGAAAGTTAAACAAAAGTAACTTGTCTATTTCTTGTTGCTTTAGGACGTAACAGAGTGCAAAACCAGTTCTCTCGATTTTACACAGCTCCACTATAAGTGAGGCCTGTCCCAGACTAGACGTGGTCCCCATGCGCTGGTTGCACCAGATCACGTTAGATATAAAGGTACTCACCTAATAACCCCGCAGCGGCCACCGCTCTTGAAAGTAAGGCCGAATCAGTTCTAGAATGAGGTCATAGACTGCTCCGTCCAGATGGGGTCAAGGGTCGCAGACTGCACGAGGTCGAGTATGCTGCTGTTTTGCTGTTAGAGGTAAGCCATTTTGTTTATTTTGCTAATCTTATGTTTATTTCTTTGTTTTTCAGGTCCAATATGGCCCGTGGCGTCTCCGTGCAGCTGTGTGCACTGCTGTGCACGAGGTGGTTCAGACAGGTATGTATGCTGCTGTTTTGCTGTTAGAGGTAAGCCATTTTGTTTATTTTGCTGATCTTATGTTTATTTCTTTGTTTTTCAGGTCCAATATGGCCCGTGGCGTCTCCGTGCAGCTGTGTGCACCGTTGTGCACGAACTGGTCCCGATATGCTGCTCTTTTGCTGTTTGAGGTAATCTATTTTTTTGATTTTGCTAATCTTAGGTTTTTTTCTCTCTTTTCTAGGTACAACATGGCCCGTGGCGTCTCCGTGCAGCTGTGTGCACTGCTGTGCACGAGGTGGTTCAGACAGGTATGTATGCTGCTGTTTTGCTGTTAGAGGTAAGCCATTTTGTTTATTTTGCTAATCTTATGTTTATTTCTTTGTTTTTCAGGTCCAATATGGCCCGTGTCGTCTCCATGCAGCTGTGTGCACTGCTGTGCACGAAGTGGTTCAGACAGGTATGTATGCTGCTGTTTTTCAGTTAAGGTAAGGCATTTTGTTTATTTTGCTAATCTTATGTTTATTTCTTTGTTTTTCAGGTCCAACATGGCCCGTGTCGTCTCCGTGCAGCTGTGTGCACCGTTGTGCACGAACTGGTCCCGATATGCTGCTCTTTTGCTGTTTGAGGTAATCTATTTTTTTGATTTTGCTAATCTTAGGTTTTTTTCTCTCTTTTCTAGGTACAACATGGCCCGTGGCGTCTCCGTGCAGCTGTGTGCACTGCTGTGCACGAGGTGGTTCAGACAGGTATGTATGCTGCTGTTTTGCTGTTAGAGGTAAGCCATTTTGTTTATTTTGCTAATCTTATGTTTATTTCTTTGTTTTTCAGGTCCAATATGGCCGGTATCGTCTCCGTGCAGCTGTGTGCACTGCTGTGCACGAAGTGGTTCAGACAGGTATGTATGCTGCTGTTTTTCAGTTAAGGTAAGGCATTTTGTTTATTTTGCTAATCTTATGTTTATTTCTTTGTTTTTCAGTTCCAATATGGCCCGTGTCGTCTCCATGCAGCTGTGTGCACTGCTGTGCACGAAGTGGTTCAGACAGGTATGTTTGCAGCTGTTTTTCAGTTAAGGTAAGGCATTTTGTTTACTTTGCTAATCTTATGTTTATTTCTTTGTTTTTCAGGTCCAATATGGCCCGTGGCGTCTCCGTGCAGCTGTGTGCACCGTTGTGCACGAACTGGTCCCGTTATGCTGCTCTTTTGCTGTTTGAGGTAATCTATCTTTTTGATTTTGCTAATCTTAGGTTTTTTTCTCTCTTTTCTAGGTACAACATGGCCCGTGGCGTCTCCGTGTAGCTGTGTGTACTGCTGTGCACGAAGTGGTTCAGACAGGTATGTATGCTGCTGTTTTTCAGTTAAAGTAAGGCATTTGGTTTATTTTGCTAATCTTATGTTTATTTCTTTGTTTTTCAGGTCCAATATGGCCCGTGTCGTCTCCGTGCAGCTGTGTGCACTGCTGTGCTCGAAGTGGTTCAGACAGGTATGTATGCTGCTGTTTTTCAGTTAAGGTAAGGCATTTTGTTTATTTTGCTAATCTTATGTTTATTTCTATCACTCACTGCTGCACTCTCTCCTCAGCCTCTTACTGCACCATCCCTTCACTCTCTCCTCAGCTCCACTATACCGTCTCTTCACTGTTGCACTCTCCTCAGTCTCTCACTGCACCATCCTTTCACTGCTGCACTCTCTCCTCAGCCTCTCCCTGCACCATCCTTTCACTGATGCACTCTCTCCTCAGCCTCTCCCTCCACTGTCCCTTCACTGCTGCACTCTCCTCAGCCTCTCCTTGCACCGTCCCTTCACTGATGCACTCTCTGCTCAGCCCCCCATTGCATCGTCGCCTTAACTGCTGCACTCTCCTCAGCCTCTCCTTGCACCGTCCCTTCACTGATGCACTCTGTTCAGCCCCCCATTGCATCGTCCCTTCACTGCTGCACTTTCCTCAGCCTCTCACGGTACCATCGCTTCACTGATGCACTCTCCTCAGTCTCTCACTGCTCCATTCTTTCTCTGCTGCACTCTCTCCTCAGCCTCTCCCTGCACCATCCTTTCACTGATGCACTCTCTCCTCAGCCTCTCCCTGCACTGTCCCTTCACTGATGCACTCTCCTCAGCCTCTCCCTGCACGTCCCTTCACTGATGCACTCTCTGCTGAGCTCCCCATTGCATCGTCCCTTCACTGCTGCACTCTCCTCAGCCTCTCCCTGCACCGTCCCTTCACTGATGCACTCTCTGTTCAGCCCCCCTTTGCATCGTCCCTTCACTGCTGCACTTTCCTCAGCCTCTCACTGCACCATCGCTTCACTGCAGCACTCTCTCCTCAGCCTCTCCCTGCGCCATCGCTTCACTCTCTGCTCAGCCCCCCCATCCAGGCTGCAGCCCTCACTCCTCCACTGCACCATCACTCACTGCTGCACTCTCTCTCAGCCTCTCACGGTACTGTCCCTTCACTGCTGCACTCTCCTCAGCCTCTCACTGCACCATCCCTTCACTGCTGCACTCTCTTCAGTCTCTCACTGCACCATCCCTTCACTGCTGCACTCTCTCCTCAGCCTCTCCCTGCACCGTCCTTCACTGATGCACTCTCTCCACAGCCTCTCCCTGCACTGTCCCTTCACTGCTGCACTCTCTGCTCAGCCTCTCCCTGCACCACCATTCACTGATGCACTCTCTGCTCAGCCTCCCATTGCATCGTCCCTTCACTGCTGCACTCTCTTCAGCCTCTCCCTGCACCGTCCCTTCACTGGTGCACTCTCCTCAGTCTCTCACTGCACCATCCCTTCACTGCTGCACTCTCTCCTCAGCCTCTCCCTGCACCATCCCTTCACTGGTGCACTCTCCTCAGTCTCTCACTGCACCATCCCTTCACTGCTGCACTCTCTCCTCAGCCTCTCCCTGCACCATCCCTTTACTGATGCACTCTCTCCTCAGCCTCTCCCTGCACCGGCCCTTCACTGATGCACTCTCTCCTCAGCCTCTCCCTGCACCGTCCCTTTATTGCTGCACTCTCTCCTTAGCCTCTCCTTGCACCGTCCCTTCACTGCTGCACTCTCCTCAGCCTCTCACTGCACCGTCACTTCACTGCTGCACTCCCTCCTCCTCCCCACTGCACTGTCCCTTCACTGCTGCACTCTCCTCAGCCTCTCACTGCATTATCCCTTCACTGCTACACTCTCTCCTCAGTCCCACTGCACCGTCCCTTCACTGCTGCACTCTATGCTTAGCCCCCCACTGCACCGTCATTTTACTGCTGCACTCTCTGCTCAGCCCCCCCACTGCACCGTCCTTTTACTGCTGCACTCTTCTCAGCTTCTCCCTGCACCGTCCCTTCACTGCTGCACTCTCTGCTCAGCCTCTCCCTGCACTGTCCCTTCACTGATGCACTCTCTCCTCAGCCTCTCCCTGCACTGTCCCTTCACTGCTGCACTCTCCTCAGCCTCTCCTTGCACCGTCTCTTCACTGATGCACTCTCTGCTCAGCCCCCCATTGCATCGTCCCTTCACTGCTGCACTCTCCTCAGCCTCTCCCTGCACCATCCATTCACTGACGCACTCTCTGCTCAGCCCCCCATTGCATCGTCCATTCATTGCTGCACTCTCTGCTCAGCCCCGCCCCCCATCCAGGCTGCAGCCCTCACTCCTCCACTGCACCATCACTCACTGCTGCACTTTCTCCTCAGCCTCTTATGGTACCGTCCCTTCACTGATGCACTCTCCTCAGCCTCTCACTGCACCATCCCTTCACTCTCTCCTCAGCTCCACTATACCGTCCCTTCGAACTCTCTCTCTCACTACCTCACTCTCTCTATCACTACCTCACTCTCTCTTTCACTAACTCACTATCTCTCTCACTACCTCACTATCTCTCACACAACTACACTATCTCTCATTCACTCTCTCTCTACCTCAATCTCTACCTCACTACTCAACTCTCTCTTTCTCACAGCATCACAATATCACTACCACAGGAACTATCTCTCTAACACACTACTTCACAACTTAACTCTCTCTATCTCACTACCTCACCCTCTCTACATCACTACCTCACTCTATCTATTACTATCTCACTATCTCACTGCCTCACTATATCATGACACTCTCAAAAATTCACTACAACACTCTCTCACTACCTCACAACTTCCCTCTCTCTCTCTCTCTCTCTCTCTCTCTAACTCACTGCTTCACTCTCTCTCTATCTCACTACCTCACACTCTCTCTATATACTACCTCACTCTATTTCTATCTCACTATCTCTCTCTCACTATATCACGACACTCTCTCTATGTTATGTTATGTTATGTTATGTTACTAAGTTTTATTGAGCGCGAACAGCTGCCCCAGCAACGAGGCGTCCCGGCGCTGACCCATAACAGTAACCAGAGGGAGGGAGGGAGAGAGAGGACAGAAAGGGATTAGGATGGGGAGAATAGAATGGTTTTAATCGCCTTGCGGAAGGCCAATAAATTGGTCATGGAGCGGATATGGGGTGGCAGGGAGTTCCAGAGCCTTGCCCCCAAGACTCTGAAAGAGCGGCCGCCTATTCTGCTTAGCCTTATACGTGGGGTAACAACCAAATTTTGCCCCGAGGAGCGTAGGGCACGCTGAGGGGTGTAAGGCTCTAGGAGAGGGCGCAAGAGACCTAAAGTTCACTACATCACTCTCTCACTACCACACAACTTCACTCTCTCTCTAACTCACTACTTCACTCTCTCTCTATCTCACTACCACTCTCTCTCTCTCTCTCTCTCTCTCTCTCTCTCAAATACACTAACTCACTTTCACTCTCTCATACACCACCTCACTCTCTCTCTAGCTCACTACTTCACAACATCTCTCTGTTTCTATCTCAATACAGCACAACAACTCTCACCCTCACTACCTCATTCTTTCACTACCTCACTCTCTCTCACTACCTCACTCTATATCTACTTCACTCTCCCACAAAACAAAAATAACTACATCACTACTCAAATTATATCTATAACACTATCTCACACTCTCTCTCTCACTAACTCTCTCCATAACATCACTCTATCTATTTCCATATCACTCTCACTACCTGACTATAACACAAGTCACTCACTCCAAAAATAACTACAACACTCTCTCGCTGACTCACTCTCTATCTCACTAGCTCACAAGTTCACTCTCTCTCTCCAACTCACTACGTCACCCTCTATCTCACTAACTCACTCTCTCTCTTTCTATCTCACTAAGTCACTTTCACTCTCTCTTACACTACCTCAGTCCTTCTCTATCTCACTATGTCACAACATCACTCATTGTTTCTATCTCACTACCACCAAAATCACTCTCCATCACTAACTCACTCTTTCCCTACCTCACTCTCTCTGTCTCACTCTATCTATCTCACTCTCTCTCACTACCTCACTCTCTCTATTTCTATCTCACTAAGTCACTTTCACTACCTCACTCTCTGTCTCTGTTTTCGTTCAGAGGTAAGCCATTTGTTTTTTTTTTTGTTGCTAATCTTATGTTTATTCTCTCTTTTATAGGTTCAACATGGCCCGTGGTGATTCCCTTCAGCGATGTGCATCGCTGTGCACGGAGTTGTTCAGACAGGTATGTATGTTGATTTCAGTTTATGTTAGAGGTAAGGCATATTTTTATTTTTACACTGCACTGTCCTTTTACTGCTGCACTCTCTCCTCAGCCTCTCCCTGCGCCATCGCTTCACTGCTGCACTCTCTGCTCAGCCCCCCCCCATCCAGGCTGCAGCCCTCACTCCTCCACTGCACCATCACTCACTGCTGCACTCTCTCCTCAGCCTCTCACGGTACCATCACTTCACTGATGCACTCTCCTCAGCCTCTTACTGCACCATCCCTTCACTCTCTCCTCAGCTCCACTATACCGTCTCTTCCCTGTTGCACTCTCCTCAGTCTCTCACTGCACCATCCTTTCACTGCTGCACTCTCTCCTCAGCCTCTCCCTGCACCATCCTTTCACTGATGCACTCTCTCCTCAGCCTCTCCCTGCACCGTCCCTTCACTGATGCACTCTCTCCTCAGCCTCTCCCTGCACTGTCCCTGCACTGTCCCTTCACTGCTGCACTCTCCTCAGCCTCTCCCTGCACGTCCCTTCACTGATGCACTCTCTGCTCAGCTCCCCATTGCATCGTCCCTTCACTGCTGCACTCTCCTCAGCCTCTCCCTGCACCGTCCCTTCACTGATGCACTCTCTGTTCAGCCCCCCATTGCATCGTCCCTTCACTGCTGCACTTTCCTCAGCCTCTCACCGCACCATCGCTTCACTGCAGCACTCTCTCCTCAGCCTCTCCCTGCGCCATCGCTTCACTCTCTGCTCAGCCCCCCCATCCAGGCTGCAGCCCTCACTCCTCCACTGCACCATCACTCACTGCTGCACTCTCTCTCAGCCTCTAACGGTACTGTCCCTTCACTGCTGCACTCTCCTCAACCTCTCACTGCACCATCCCTTCACTGCTGCACTCTCTTCAGTCTCTCACTGCACCATCCCTTCACTGCTGCACTCTCTCCTCAGCCTCTCCCTGCACCGTCCTTCACTGATGCACTCTCTCCACAGCCCCTCCCTGCACCGTCCCTTCACTGATGCACTCTCTGCTCAGCCTCTCCCTGCACCGTCCATTCACTGATGCACTCTCTGCTCAGCCTCCCATTGCATCGTCCCTTCACTGCTGCACTCTCTTCAGCCTCTCCCTGCACCGTCCCTTCACTGGTGCACTCTCCTCAGTCTCTCACTGCACCATCCCTTCGCTGCTGCACTCTCTCCTCAACCTCTCCCTGCACCATCCCTTTACTGATGCACTCTCTCCTCAGCCTCTCCCTGCACCGGCCCTTCACTGATGCACTCTCTCCTCAGCCTCTCCCTGCACCGTCCCTTTATTGCTGCACTCTCTCCTTAGCCTCTCCTTGCACCGTCCCTTCACTGCTGCACTCTCTCCTCAGCCTCTCACTGCACCGTCACTTCACTGCTGCACTCTCTCCTCAGCCTCTCCCTGCACCGGCCCTTCACTGATGCACTCTCTCCTCAGCCTCTCCCTGCACCGTCCCTTTATTGCTGCACTCTCTCCTTAGCCTCTCCTTGCACCGTCCCTTCACTGCTGCACTCTCCTCAGCCTCTCACTGCACCGTCACTTCACTGCTGCACTCCCTCCTCCTCCCCACTGCACCGTCCCTTCACTGCTGCACTCTATGCTCAGCCCCCCACTGCACTGTCCTTTTACTGCTGCACTCTCTGCTCAGCCCCCCACTGCACCGTCCTTTTACTGCTGCACTCTTCTCAGCTTCTCACTGCACCGTCCCTTCACTGCTGCACTCTCTGCTCAGCCTCTCCCTGCACTGTCCCTTCACTGATGCACTCTCTCCTCAGCCTCTCCCTGCACTGTCCCTTCACTGCTGCACTCTCCTCAGCCTCTCCCTGCACCGTCCCTTCACTGGTGCACTCTCCTCAGTCTCTCACTGCACCATCCCTTCACTGCTGCACTCTCTCCTCAGCCTCTCCCTGCACAATCCCTTTACTGATGCACTCTCTCCTCAGCCTCTCCCTGCACCGGCCCTTCACTGATGCACTCTCTCCTCAGCCTCTCCCTGCACCGTCCGTTTATTGCTGCACTCTCTCCTTAGCCTCTCCTTGCACCGTCCCTTCACTGCTGCACTCTCCTCAGCCTCTCACTGCACCGTCACTTCACTGCTGCACTCCCTCCTCCTCCCCACTGCACCGTCCCTTCACTGCTGCACTCTCCTCAGCCTCTCACTGCATTATCCCTTCACTGCTACACTCTCTCCTCAGTCCCACTGCACCGTCCCTTCACTGCTGCACTCTATGCGCAGCCCCCCACTGCACCGTCCTTTTACTGCTGCACTCTCTGCTCAGCCCCCCACTGCACCGTCCTTTTACTGCTGTACTCTTCTCAGCTTCTCCCTGCACCGTCCCTTCACTGCTGCACTCTCTCCTCAGCCTCTCCCTGCACTGTCCCTGCACTGTCCCTTCACTGCTGCACTCTCCTCAGCCTCTCCTTGCACCGTCCCTTCACTGATGCACTCTCTGCTCAGCCCCCCATTGCATCGTCCCTTCACTGCTGCACTCTCCTCAGCCTCTCCCTGCACCATCCATTCACTGACGCACTCTCTGCTCAGCCCCCCATTGCATCGTCCCTTCATTGCTGCACTCTCTGCTCAGCCCCGCCCCCCATCCAGGCTGCAGCCCTCACTCCTCCACTGCACCATCACTCACTGCTGCACTTTCTCCTCAGGCTCTTATGGTACCGTCCCTTCACTGATGCACTCTCCTCAGCCTCTCACTGCACCATCCCATCACTCTCTCCTCAGCTCCACTATACTGTCCCTTCGAACTCTCTCTCTCACTACCTCACTCTCTCTATCACTACCTCACTCTCTCTTTCACTACCTCACTATCTCTCACACTACTACACTATCTCTCATTCACTCTCTCTCTACCTCAATCGCTACCTCACTACTCAACTCTCTCTCTCACAGCATCACAATATCACTACCACAGGAACTATCTCTCTAACACACTACTTCACAACTTAACTCTCTCTATCTCACTACCTCACTCTCTCTACATCACTACCTAACTCTATCTATTACTATCTCACTATCTCATTCTCACTGCCTCACTATATCACGACACACTCTCTCAAAAATTCACAACACTCTCTCACTACCTCACAACTTCACTCTCTCTCTCTAACTCACTGCTTCACTCTCTCTATCTCACTACCTCACACTCTCTCTATATACTACCTCACTCTATTTCTATCTCACTATCTCTCTCTCACTATATCACGACACACTCTCTCTAAAGTTCACTACATCACTCTCTCACTACCCCACAACTTCACTCTCTCTCTATCTCACTACAGCACTCTCTCTCTCTCAAATACACTAACTCACTTTTACTCTCTCATACACTACCTCACTCTAGCTCACTACTTCACAACATCGCTCTGTTTCTATCTCAATACAGCACAACAACTCTCCCCCTCACTACCTCATTCTTTCACTACCTCACTCTCTCTATCTCTCACTACCTTACTCTATATCTACTTCACTCTCCCACAAAACAAAAATAACTACATCACTACTCAAGTTAAATCTATAACACTATCTCACTCTCTCTCTCACTAACTCTCTCCATAACATCACTCTATTTCGATATCACTCTCACTACCTAACTATAACACAAGTCACTCACTCAAAAAATAACTACAACACTCTCTCGCTGACTCACTCTCTATCTCACTAGCTCACAAGTTCACTCTCTCTCTCCAACTCACTACGTCACTCTGTATCTCACTAACTCACTCTCTCTCTTTCTATCTCACTAAGTCACTTTCACTCTCTCTTAAACTACCTCAATCCTTCTCTATCTCACTACGTCACAACATCACTCATTGTTTCTATCTCACTACCACCAAAAATCACTCTCCATCACTAACTCACTCTTTCACTACCTCACTCTCACTCTCACTACCTCACTCTCTCTATTTCTATCTCACTAAGTCACTTTCACTCTCTTTCACTACCTCACTCTCTCTCTATCTCACTACCTCACAAACTCACTCACTGTTTCTATCTCACTACCTCAGAACATCCCTCTACCTCAATCTTTCACTACCTCACTTTCTCTGTCTCTCACTACCTCACTCTCTATCTACCTATCTCTCACTACATAACTCTCCACCTCACTACTCCACTCTATCTCACTACCTCACAACTTATCTCTCTCAAAACATCACTACCTCACTCTCTCACTACCTCACTCTCTAGCTCACAACCTCACAACTTCACTCTCTTTCTCTAACTCACTACCTCAATCACTCTCTATCTCACTACCTCACTCTTTCTATCTCACTAACTCACTTTCACTCTCTCTTTCACTACCTCTTTCTCTATCTCACTACATCACAACATCACTCTATGCTTATATCTCACTACCTCACAACAACCCTCTCCCTCACTACCTCACTCTTTACTACCTCACAATCTATCTCACTACCTCACTCTCTCTCACTACCTCACTCTCTCTCTATTTCAATACCTCACTCGCTCTCTCTATCTCACTCTCTCTCTGCTAATGCAATAGGTATCACATATGCAAAAAACAAAGCTAATCCCAATACAAATGACAATGCCATTTATTTAGGGATACAAAAAAGATAAAAAAATAATGAGCAATTCTAATAGCTCTACCTATAATATTGCCGAGACCATTGCATTGTAAATGCTTGTTTTTTTTACTAGTCTGGCTGTGGTCTATCTAATCAGGTCCCTTGCCACTACAGTTCCACCCTAAATTTGACATGGTGAGTACTTTGGTACCTCCACAATTAGTACACCAGGGGTTTCCCATGGGATGCAGCCTATGTAAGCTGGTGCTAGCACCACTTACGACAGATATACTTTTCCTTATATCTGAGGTCACTACACTTAAAACCTCTGAGACACTCCTAAGGAAGGCCTTTTAATCCTGAAGACAGGGTGCTGGGTTATAAGTGTGAGGGTGCTCGTGCATGAGTAGGACACCCCCGACAAAACCCGGAGTCAATTCTCCAGGCTTTGTAAGTGCGCCAGCCATTTTGATACATATAATTGCCATGCGTCATTACGCAATGGCAAACTATATAGTGGCTGTGCAGAGATTTCCTTTCAGGGAGGTGTAACTACCTCCCAGACGACTTAGTATATTGGGCTGAGGTGGGGGCGCTTGCCAGCGCCACCAGGCTGATTTGAAGGGCACATTCTGTGCCCTCCTTGCATTCTCTAGTTAGAACCAGTTCTGGGACCCCTTGGCTTCTGATCTGGCGCGAAACTGGACAAAGGAAATGTATCCTCCCCTCAGTCCAGCCCCTCCTCTGGGAGAGACCCCCTTGTAGTGTCGTGGCGCTAATAATGACAGACACTACCATAGTTATTCACGAGCTTTATTGTCTACCTCTTATCACGTCCCTGTCCCTACTCTATCTGCCCTCATCCTGTCTCTGCTCCTCCTCTTCCCTTCCACCCCACTAGCTCCACCCACCCAACTACTAGACTGTCAACCATATAACATCTCCCCCTTTTTAACAAAACACAAAACAATGTGTTAACTCATATCTCTTCAATGAGTCTCTTTGGTCGCTGGATGTCTCGGCGAGGTCTCGCGTCCATTGCTCCAGTATTCACATCAGTCAGGGGTACACTCAGTTGACCCAGATTCTCCAGAGCACCCTGGTCCGATGCTTCAGGACGGAGTGTCGCAGTCGGGTCCAGTAAAAGTCCTGTTGTGTCTCTGGGGCATTTCTTGAAGTGGGACACATTTCTCGTAATTCGCCGTTGGTCAGACTCCGCAGTCAGCATGGTACCCTTCTGTTGGGTAACTAGCAAAGGTTTGTCACGGAATCGACAGTCAGTTTTCCTTTGTTGGTCTTGTTTGACAAGTACATAGTCCCCTTCATGCACAGATGGTGATCTCGCCCTTCTCTTGACATCGGCGTACGATTTCATCTTGTCTTTGTTGTGCTTGTCCGTCTCCACCATTTCTAGATGGTTGTGAGTGGGTGACACAGCTCGCAGGGCCCCATCCCAGGTCGGGATGCGATTTCTCATGGGGCGTCCTAACATCAGTGTGGCAGGGCACTTTCCGGTGGTCGAATGAGGAGTCGTCCTATAGGCTCTGAGAACCTCATTGAGAGCCACCTGTAGGTCCTTCTTTTCGGCAGTGGCTTGCTGGAATGTCTTTTTGATCGTGGCCATGAATCGTTCAATGGTGCCATTTGCCTGTGGCCAGAGGGGTGTAACTTTTCTGTGATGGAAGTCCAGGTGCTTTGCAAACACACCAAACTCGTGCCCATTGAATGGAGGTCCATTGTCTGTTTTCACCTCTCTGGGGACACCCCATGTTGCAAATATTTCATCCAGCATTTTGAGAGTACTGGAGGCACCCGTGGATGGCACAAACTGAGCGAAAGGAAATCGTGAATATTCATCGATTATGGCTAGCACATATTTGCCGGAAGGTAGCGGTCCGTAGAAGTCCATGGCAATTTCTTGCCATACTCCGTCTGGTAGGGTGGTCATTTGTAATGGGGCCGGTGGGTCACCTTTGCTTGTCAGCTGACACAGATGGCAGTCTTTTAGGGTGGACTCTACCAGTTGGTCGAGGAGGGGAAACCACACGCGTTCCCTGAGGGCTCGCTTTGTCGATACAACTCCCCTGTGGCCTTCATGAGCAAGGTCGATGACGCCCTGTCGTAATCGACCAGGGACCACAATCCGTTGTCCACGTAGTATGTGTGAGAAGATGGCCTGATATATGATGCTCACTAGTTCTAGTGATCACCTTGTATCAGTCCAAACAACCCTTATGGTGATTGGTTGTAAAGTCAACCGTATAGACCAGCTATCCTAGTAGCGTGGACAAAAGCAGTCTTTTAGGCTAATCTCTTTTGGCATGTGAAGCCAGCTGTTTTACCATAGTATAACCCCTTGAATACCAAATGAAAGGACACCACACAGGTTGTTATGAAAATAAACAGTCTATTTATTAATAACAACACCTCTGAACTCTTTATGAGATCAGAGGGCTAAGCACATGACAATACTAAAAAGGAAATACGAGTTCGCACAATATTTACACAAGTGCCTTAGGGGCACGACAAACCATATGCTCAAAACAATGGAATGCGAGGAAAGAAAATACTGTAAGGAGATCCAGAGGCTGGAGGATCAGTGGGACTACGCTACAAACTAGGTAAGTAAGGAGCAGGAGGCCCACGGGACTCACATGCAGAGTGGGAACTCTCACGCGGGATGCGAACCAACGTCTATGGATGCAACAGTTTACAAAGTTACGGATTCCGGACAAACCCGGCTGGATGGAGGGAAAACAACAGTGGACCTGGACACTAGGAGAGTGAACACAGACTTCAGGACCTAGAAGCTTTAGTTACCTAACCCACAGGCTGCGGGTGCATAGGGCTGAAGTAGTGTCGGGTTTGCTGCGTTGATCCCGGTGATGCCTGAAACAAGAAGTTGCTGGCAGGCAGCCAGATGGAGGAGTCCGGTGGTTCCAAGGCTGGAACTAGGAAGATGGAAGTCCTGAAAAGGAAGGGGACAGAGTCTTGGTCACTAGCCAGTGACGGTGCTGGAACCAGGAGGGAACCAGATGCTGTCGCTGCGTTCAGGTGAAGGACGGGTCGCTTCTCTCTGTAGCTGCGCGGACCAGGAGCTGTTCTTCACGACCAGGCTGGAGGCACAAGCTGTCCCACGTAGTCTGCTGCTGTTGGCGGTGTCGGATCGTCGATCTGGACAACAGGCCTTGGCTAATGCAAGCCACGCGGTGGAACAAAGATGGCGTCTGGTGCGGACCAGGAGGGTCCGGGGTGCCCCTCTTTTACAAGGAAGCAAGGGCCAGTCTGGGGGACCAGACTAGCAGAGTCGAATTCTTCGGGTCGTCGTCTCAGAGGGCACAAGCCAGCCGGCAAGTGACCAGACAACAGGAAGTGCAGCAACCAAGCAAAATGGCCCCACGCAGATCACGGGGATGCTGGGGGGCTGGTCTTTGGTGCAGGAGCTGCGTCGGTGTGGGGCTTCTCAGTCCCCAATGCACTCACTTGAGGAACCCTCAGGGGTCGTGCAGGAAGCGCTGTGCAGGTTTCTTCAAGATGGCCGTCTCCCCGTTGCTCGTCGCACCCACGGGTCCCAGCTGTGCTGTGGATGTGGGTAGAGGTCAGAGAGGTCTGGAGGTCCGGGTCTTGTCGAGCTGGGTCGTCGGATTCCGGGATGGAAGGACTTTGCAGCAAACCGCACAGGAGCTTGATGGTGCCTGCGAAGCAGGATGGTCACTCCCTGACCATAGGGGAGATTCTTCAGTCTTCTGATGTTCAGGAGGTCGAAGGTCAAGAGTTTCTTCGTGGAAGGTTGTCAAGATTAATCTAACTTGGAATGGGACCAGCTCCTACCTTTATCCGGCTAAAGGGGGCTGCACTACAACTAGCTCCCTCCCTTGGGTGGGACCAGGAAGGGGGGTGGCTACACCCCCTTTCCTTTGTCCAGTTTCCCGCCAGAGCTGGGGCTGGAGTGCCCCAGCAACTGGTTGGAACCGGTGTATGCACAGGGCACCTTGTGTGCCCCAGGCATGTCTCATTCCTTTCAGCCTGGCCCTACCTAATACACAAAATCCTGTCTGGGGTGGTGCTAGCACCTCCCAAGGCAGGAAACCTTTTGTCTGAGCCTCCCTCGCTGGAAGGACTCCCAGCAGCAGGAGGTCAGACTTGTGTCTGTGGTGGCAGCATCCATTTTGTGATGCTGAGGCTTGAGTTAACTTTAACCGGGGTTTACAGTTACATACATGTCGTGTCCCTCTAGAAGGGTGGAATGCTAACCCCGTCGCCAGAATTGGCGAGGGGTTAGTATCCCAATTCGTATGACACCTTACTCGACATGTTTTGATAATGCTATGCCAAAGTTAGCATTTAACCGCGAGGATTATAATGCACTTAAGAGTATATGGTATAGCGTTATTATGGAACAGCTATAAGGACTTGGTTCCGCAAGCTGCAAACGGGCTCAGCTCATGCCAGAGCACCATCTCACATAATTCCAAGCACTCTGCCTTCAGGATTGATAAGGCCTGCCATAGGAGTGACTGATAGGAATATATGTGTCCATTTTAGGGTTAGATATAGGAATACTATATCTAAAGCAAAGGGTGTTTACACCACCTTGCCCCAGCTGTCGTGCAGCCAGTTGTGTCAGATTTGGGTGGTCAGCCAGGGGTGGCATAATACATGCTGCAGCCCCTGGTAGGCCCTGGGTACACCTATGCCCTGGATACCTAAGGTATACTGTACAGGGACTGATAAGGTGGCCCAGTACCAATTGGTAAATGCACCTAAGGTACATGCTTGTCAATTTAGAGAGAGAACAGCTAGGCTGTGGGTCTGATTAGCAGGCCCACAGCCAGGGAAAGTCGTAAACCAGTAAAGCAAAAATCTGGGGTGGCCATGGGATTGCAGACCCCACTCTCCTACAGTATGATTCCATTTGTGGTCACAGATAGTTCGTCATAGACATGCCGGAACGCTTGCAGCTCCTGCTTGGTTTCCAGATCATTGTCTTCGTCTTGAGGATCATGTCTCCACCTGTTGGTTTGGATCTTGCGGAGTACTTTCTGCAAGATGGCGTCTTGTGCAGTGGCATCTCGGATAACATCCATGGGGATGGCAGGTGGCAGCGCCTGATCGGCCACATAGTGGATATATTCCTCAGCAATTGAAGGACTGGAGCCTGTTGAAGCGTGAGGATGCCGAGACATATAGTCTGCCGGGTTTTCTGACTTCCCCGGCTTGTGGATGATTGTAAAAGTATATTCCTGAAGCCTCAGGGCCCAACCTCTCAATCCTGGGGGGCATTTTGGATCGGGGATTGCCGTAGATGGTGACTAGTGCCTGATGATCGGTGATCAGGGTGAAGTGCTTGCCGTAGAGAAAAACATGAAAGTGTTCACATGCCCAGACCACCGCAAGACTCTCCTTCTCAGGCTGCGAGTATGCCCTTTCAGGATCGGACAAACTGCGGCTAGCATAGGCAACTATGCGTCTCTGGTCAGAGTCATTGTCGTATTGTGCCAGAATAGCCCCCAACCCCACGGGGCTGGCATCCACGGTGACTTCAGTCTTTTGTCTGGGGTTGAAGTAGGAGAGGTTGTCGGCAGATTCCACTGCCCGCTTGATCTTCGTGAATGCTTGCTCACACTGTGGTGTCCATTCAAAAGGGTGGCCTTGTTTGGTTAAGGTGCGGAGCGGATGGCTGATGGTCGCGTAGTCCCGAATATAACGGGCACAATAGCTGGCCATCCCCAGGAACGATCTCAGTTCGCTGACATCCTGAGGGCTCTTGGTGTTGTTCAAGGTTGCCACCTTGTCTGGATCGGGTTTCATTCCCGCACCCGAGAAAATGTGGCCCAAAAATTTTAACGTGGACTGGTGGAACTCACACTTGTCTTTGTTTAATGTTAGGTTCGCATCGAGCAGGGCATGGCAGACGCGATTGAGTGCAATGTCATGCTCACGGGTATCGGAGCCATGCACAAGAATGTCGTCGCTGTAGTTTAGAGTGTTGGGGATGTGTTGAATGATTTGCCGAATAGCCTCTTGAAAGATCTCCGCGGCTGATGAGACACCGAAGCTTAACCTCTTATACCGGAAGAGTCCTAGGTGGGTTGCGAAGGTTGTAATGTAGCGGGACTGGACGTCCAGCTCCAGCTAGTGATAGCCTTTGTTCAAATCCAGCTTCGAAAACACCCTTGCTCCGTTCAAGGCAGAGATCATGTCGCATAGAAGCGGCCCTGGATGGCGCTCGCAGTGTTGGGTACTCGCATGTCAACGCACAGTCTTACTTTGCTAGTGGTGCCTTTCTTTGGTACGATGACCACTGGCGACACCCAGGGGGTGGGGTTGGACCATCCGTTCGTTCAATGATGTCAGCTGACAGAAGGTCATGGATTTCATCCTCGACGGCCTTTTGGAGGTGGAATGGTACACGTCGAGGGTGCTGAGCTACAGGTCTGATCTGTTCGTTGATGTGCAGATGTATCTGGCGTCCTTTCAGCTTCCCTAGACCCAGAAAGAGGCGGGGAAAACGGTTGACAATATCCTGGTCATCACAGACTTTGAAAAGGATTTCAACGAGTCGGAGACATTCTGCAGTTGGCAGGCTGAGCAGGCAGTCAGCTTCGGGGCCCTTGATGACATGTATGACGGCCTGTATGGTGACGTTGTCGTGTTCGAGTGTTGTCGGGAATTTACCCAAGCATTGAAGCGGCTTCTTGGACATGGAGAACCAATCGAGGGAGATTTTCTCGATTGTGCATAACCTGGCATTCTCCGACAGAACTACCCTGAAGCCCACCCCCTCCCAGGAACTCTGTCACTCCCTAAACAATTTTTTCATCCAGAAAATTGCCACTATCAAAGCTAATATTCCCCTTCCCTCTCCTACTTTTGTAGATCCTCAATGCCCTCCCCCCAAGGGACGACTCGGTGCCCTCCCTCCCTTGACCAAGGAATCCCTGGCTTCGATAATTCCCCTTGTTAAATCTGGTTCCCCTTTAGATCCTTGCCCTGCTCACATCCTCCGTCATATCTTTATCACTTGTCCAGACCCCGCCCTTCATCTCCTTAATAGCTCTCTCTCTCAGGGTGTTGTACCTAGTTCACTCAAAACAGCAGTTATTGTCCCTATCCTGAAGAAGCCGCGTGCAGATCCCTCAGCCCCCGCCAATTATCGCCCCATTTCCCTCCTGCCATTCTTGGCAAAAGTGCTCGAGCGCCATGTCACCTGCACTTTGAGCTCTTTTGTGGAGATGTATGGGGTTTTAGCTCCCCGCCAGGCCGGTTTCCGCCCCGCACACTCTACGGAGTCCGTGGTACTTTCGGTCCTGGACAACCTCAGGGAGGGAATGGACTCTAACCAGACCCAGGCTTTGGTCCTCCTCGATCTCTCAGCTGCCTTTGACACGGTTGATCACACCATCTTACTATCCCGTGTCGGGGCGGCGGGGATCGGGGGTACCGCCCTGGTATGGTTATCCTCCTTCCTGAGAGACCGCACCCAGGCGGTCTGCCTGGGTGATTTTTCCACGGACTTCCGGAAAGTTCAGTGCGGGGTTCCCCAAGGCTCTTCCCTCTCACCCCTTTTGTTTAACCTCTACATTGCCCCTCTTATTTTTTCATTGCAGCAAATGGAGGTCAACGTATTTAATTATGCGGATGACCTCCAACTTGTCTTCAATCTGTCCTCTTCCCCTGCTTCTGTTCTTAATTTCCAATCTATTATGATTTACATCCGGGACTGGATGAGCCACAACCATCTGAAACTCAACCCAGACAAGACCGAGCTGGTGTTGACGGGTGGTTCATCCAGTCCCTGGTCTTCTTTATTTTGGCCCCCTTCCCTAGGTCCTCCACCTGTCCCCTCTTCCTCAGTAAAAACATTGGGTATTAAACTTAACTCTCAGCTTACCCTTCACTCTCAGGTTAGTTCTGTGGCGTCTTCTTCCTTTCTTTCACTGCGCACTATACGCAAGGTGTCCCGTTTCTTTTCTTTTGACGCTCTGAAATTGATCACTCTGGCAATGGTCATTTCCCGCCTGGATTACGGCAACGCCCTATATGCAAGTATCCCTGCATATAGTTTAAGGCGTTTGCAGCAGATCCAGAACCAGGCGGCACGGCTGGTGTTTAAATTGCCAAAGTTCCACCACGTCACTCCCCTTCTCAAGTCTTTACATTGGCTCCCAGTACGTGAACGTGTCCAGTTTAAGCTTGCCTCTATCACCTTCCAAGCACGACTGGGCACGGCACCGGCTTTTATTTCATCTGAGATTATCCCTTATGTTCCTACTAGGGAACTGCGTTCATCCTCTAAAGCCCTTCTCACAGTCCCGAGGTTTCGGAGGAAGAAATGGGGAGGATCGAAGTTTGCGACCCTTGCTCCACTCATTTGGAACTCCCTCCCTTTACAGCTCAGAGCTTTAACTCTCTATCCGCAATTTCGGAAACAGCTCAAAGCTCACCTGTTTACTAAATCTTTTAATTAGTATACTAGCAGCCTTGTTCTTAAACTTAGTTTCTGCCATTCCCGCCCTGACATCTGTAAGTTGCAGCGCCATGAAGCCGTTGGCGAACGCGCGCTATATAAATAATTTTAAATTCAAATTCAAATTCAAATTCAATTCAAATACATCCAAGTGAAAACTCGGACGGGTGCATATGTAAGCGGGGGCTTGGGACGCATCCTCTCATATTCTGTGACGGGGATGTAATTCAGCGAAGCTCCGCTGTCCATCACGAATCTAGTGTCATGATTCCCTACTTTTATATCCAGGCGAGGATACTTCTTGAGTTGGTCGGGGTCTGCGATCATGTTCGCATAATGAACTGTATGCCCAGAATCTCTAGATGATGATCTGGAGTCCCGGGACGTGGACCTGCGCTCCCATCGAGATCTGCGCGATTCTCTGCTGGAATGTGACGAGCCGGAGGATCCTGTGGTCTTTCCATGAACGGCTCTTATGTGATGTTTTCTGGTGTCAGAACGAGACGACCTCGTTGTTCCACTTCGCCTCTCCTTGTGATAGTCCCCGCACATTGCTTCGAAATGGTTTGTCCGACCACATTTTCTACATCTCTGGCCCATGGCTGGGCAGGCGTCTGCATGAGGATAATCATATCCACACCTGTAGCATCTTTTCGTTCTCTCTGGTCTTCTTTCCCTCCGTCCGGGCTCTCGCCTTCTGTGCTCTGAATGTCTCTGACGAGACGACGGTCGTGTTCTCCATTGTTTGTCTCTCGAGCTTCTTCGACTGCTGCCATGGTCTTGGACGCGATGCGCCTGCTCATGACTCACATTGCGCCCAGATTCAATGGTGGTGGCGTGCTCCTCGGCCTGATCATAGACACGAGTCATTTCTTCAATGTCATCTAGTTCATGAGGTTTTCTTAGCAACCGCCTTATGGCGGCGTCTGTTGAAAAGGTGTCGAGCTCACAGTGTCTCGACAGTCGCCGCAGGCGGGTGATAAATGCGCTCATCGCCTCATCTTTTCCTTGACGCGCTTGATGAAACGCATGACGCTCATAGTCTACGTTTCTTTTATGGAGGAACTTCTTGTTCAACGCTTCACGTACTTTGTCATGTTCCGGCATCTGCAGGTGGGAGGTCTTTGATTATTTTGCTTATTTCTCGACCTGCCAAGTTGCGGAGCGCAATTAATTTTTCCTTATCGACAGTCACTTTGGATCCCTCAATGTAATCTTCGAAATCTTCGAGCCATTCTTGCCACTTGGGGCCCATGCTTCCTCCTGTCGTTAGTGTTACTGGTTCCGGGGCCCTCAAATGCGACCCTCCTGCGATGGCAGGCTTAACTTCGTTTCGCTGCGGCGATGTCCTTGGGGTCACCACCTTGGCGCCGCAGGCTTCCCGCCTATTCGGCTTCTTGTTGGCTTGTCGCCGCTCGTTCTCAGGTGCTTGCGCAGTTTGGTTCTGGCTGTACCCTTTTCACTGTTTGTTTGGCTTGACTCGTGCTTGTTTGCTTGTGTCTCACACTTCTTATGCTTTTCTGTGGCTGCCTCACACTTCTTATGCCTTTCTGCTGCTTAGACGTGTCGGTTTTCACTCTGCCTGACCTTAAGATGGCCGCCCCACAATGACTATGGAGTCTGTCCTCACAACTGCCTGACTCCAAAATGGCCGCTGTCACTGGCTGCACACGAGGCTTTTCTTCTGCCCATTCAACTTCAGTCGTCTCACTTGGGACTCACCGGCCGTCGACTTCGGGAGGGAATCAGCACTTCTCCTGGCTGCCACACTCAAGGCCTCTGCTGCTGGGCTCAGGTGAGGTCGGGGTGGGCTCCCGCCTCGCTTCTTGTGGTTTCGCGCGCTCGCTCGGCGCTACCGGGCCAATCCTCACGCATCCGGCGTGAGGCGCGGTTTTGGCGCAAACGGGTTTCTTTCTCTCGAGCGTGTCGGCGCTCGCTTCTTCGGTCCCTCTTGGTTCCCACGCAGTCGCCAGACTGGGGGCAGGGTCACCGCCTGCTGGCCTCTCGCTTCAGGCGGCAGCTCCGTTTTCGGCACCAGCGTTCCCCTTCATAGGCGCTGTTCGGGACAGGGCACGTCTGCAGGGCTCTGTTAACAATGGGGAATGTCACATCCCACCCTCGTCGCCAGTTGTAGTGTCGTGGCGCTAATAATGACAGACACTACCATAGTTATTCACGAGCTTTATTGTCTACCTCTTATCACGTCCCTGTCCCTACTCTATCTGCCCTCATCCTGTCTCTGCTCCTCCTCTTCCCTTCCACCCCACTAGCTCCACCCACCCAACTACTAGACTGTCAACCATATAACACCCCTGAGTTGTCCTAACCCCTTTCATTGGGTGTAAAAGGGCTTACCTGTGGGTGGGTCCTCAGATTCATCGTGGGACAAGATTAAAGCCTGAAACCACGTCACTCTTCTACCTTCTTGACACTTGGACTTCGCTTGGACGGAGAAAGCATAATGGAAGACTCCTGCTGCTCCTGATCTCTCTGTTGTGCAAGTCTTCTTCATCGTCTGTGTCTGTGCTTCATCCAGGATCTTCAACAGACCTGTGGGCATTAAGGACACCCAAAGTAATCTCCTTTAGAGTGAAGGAACAAAGCTGACCGGTCTACAGCTCCTGACATCCCACTGACTTTGAAAGGCTCAGCAACTCCCTTAAGGCCTGACTGGAACTCTGCAACTTTGAGGCCTGTATCCCTTGTCGGAACCGCTGGGACTAAACTCCTTTGCACTGCGTCGACTTGCCGTTGCCAAGGCTTGTTGGCTCTGTACTTCAGAGATCCTTGGGCTACAAGAAGCTCCAACCTCCAGCATCTCTTTCTGCCAAGATCTTCATCCTCACCGCATCCTCTGCACTGTGGGCCTTCTTCTTTGGTGAGCTGCTTGAGTTCCTCTTCCGACTCCTGTGCCTTCGGCCTGTGGGTCCTCTGGAGGGTCTTCTCTTGCTTCAGTGGGCTCCCATGCTTGCTCGGGCCCACTCTGACTCTCCTGCACTTGGTGAGTCCCTTGGACCTTGCTGGTCCCAACGTTACTCCTTCTTTGTTTTCCGTGTCTGTTGCTGCTACTAAGGCTTGTTTGAGCTCTTGCCAGACACCAACCCCCTGGTTCTCGACTTCTGATGTGGGACAGCTCGTGTACAGTTCCTGGTCTTCCTCTGCATCACCTGGTTATCACAGCTGCAGCAACAAGGTTGCCATCATCACTCCTGCATCTTCCGTCATTGGTGGTCAGTGCCCGTCTGTGCCTCCTGGTCACCTCCGAGTGGCATAGACTCTGTCCCCTCTGCATGCAGGTTCGTCTCTTCAAGGATCCACCCTTGGATTCCACCAGATTCTTGCACATTCTTCGCCAGCGGTATCTTTACTGATGCCCCCCATAGTAGCCCATGGCGGTTTCCGACATCACTTCCCACCTATGCACCTGGCTTCCCTGGTGTAGGTTTTCAGGTTCCTGGGTATATACAGGTGGGGTGACTCTCCAATGTTCTATCTTCCACGGTGTTTCTTAATGGTCAACTGGGAAGGGTCTTTCTTCTTCAAAATGGCAACCACGACTTTCCCGTTGACTTCTATTGAGTACGCAGCTGTGTTTCCACACTGCACACAGCCTCAATGGGTTTCCTGGGTACTTACCTTGGGTGGTTCCTTGGGTCCCCAGCTCTTCTGAGTCTCCTAGTCCGAGTCCCGACTTTGGTCGCAGTTCGCATTCCACTTTTTTAGTATATGGTTTGGTCTCCCCCTGGAGACCACTGTGTATTGTGCTTACTTACCTGTTTACAGTTGAAGTATTGTGTGTATTTGTGTTGATATCTCTGGGTAGGGGATATACCAAGGTGTTAGTGAGTGTTGTGTACTAAATAGACCTCTTTTTGTAACTACACTTTGTGGTTCTTTTTCGTTTAACCTGCACTACATGATTAGATCTGGTAAAACAAGCTGCTTAACACTCCTGGACTAAGCCTGAAGGCTGCTCTCCACAGCTACCATTAAGAGAGCTTTCTATGGTTGTCTAAGACCACTAAAATCACCATAAGGGTTGTCGGGATTAGTGCAAAGATCTCCTCTTAAGTGGAGGCGCTAGGGGGCGCACAGCGGTATGGCTGGATAGCTTTGCAGCTCCGCCGGGCAGCCGTCAACAATAAGGGAATCCACCCACCAAATGCCCTCCAAATGAGCAACGAAGCATGACAAATTGTGTCGGAAGACATCGCGGACTGAATGCGACGCCTTGCTACTGACAGGACTACTGTTTTTCGCATGCTTGCGGCGAAATACTTCTCCCGGAGCCAGCAGTCATTCAAGATGGCGCCGCCCGGCCGGGATACGGACTCCTACCACAACGGGCATCAAATGGTATGTGCGCTGATCTAATCGCTATGCGCTGTACGACTCACCGCGCACCCACAGCGCAAATTTCGGAGTTGCATCACTCGCCAGTGTGGAGCCCCGATACATGCCGGTGCAGGCTCGATCTGGCCCGACCTCACAAAATGGCGGCACCCGACGTATCGGCAATATCGGAATCACCAACGATCACCAGCGCTGGCTTCAACCTCGACTATTAATATGTGCACACTCATCCCTAACGATTATACCGCTGTGTTTGATGCGATAACTTCACCACGCACCTGACCATCCCCGGACAGCGCAAACAGCATATCCGAGCTCTGCAGGCGCGTAGGCGCGACCACCTACAGCGTTCTCCGACCTGCCATCCCCCACGGGTGGGATCGTTGCCAGGAGTAGCTCTCACTCCACGCCACCCAACTCTGGTGTCCCTCTGCACAGATCGTCGCTTCAAGTCGCCTTGCGGTGAACCCGAGACATACCCAATCGCTAAGCTCAAACCTACCTTGAGTTGCAAACATTGAGTGTGTAGCGACAGTTTTAAAGTCAGTGTGCTTATACAGAACTGTACAACGGCCGCGACGCTCCCACGCCTGCGGCCTGCTCGCTCAGTGCTCCTGGTCGTGAGACGCCATTCCATAACACGGATTGCGACATACACCCGCCAAACCTGGGTCACACTCATTTTCACAAGTCCACCGCAGGCACTTCTGGCAGCGATGGTGCGCCCAGACAGACAGCAGCCGAAATTAAATTTCGAAAACAAAAAGGCGCCGAAAAACACCAAAGAGATGGCGGACGCGGCTGCAGGGGCGGACCACCAGCCTACCAACAACATGGAAAAGATATTACTTGCCATACAATCAAACTTACAGGACATAAACGGTAAACTGGACCATCTAACATGCCGAGTGGATAGCATGGCGGCCAAATTGGATAAACATGGCGAACGATTGGAAACAGCTGAAACGCGCATCTCTGCAGTAGAGGATGAGTCCCACGCTACTACGTCAAGGTGTACCGGAATGGAGCGTGTACTGGATGTCATCAAAGCGAAGGCGGAGGAGTTGGAAGCACGCTCCAGGCGCAACAACGTGCGCATCGCAGGCCTGCCAGAGACGACGAACACTGGCCGTATGGAACTGTACGTAGAACAATTGTGTAAAGAAATATTTGGAGCAGAGGCACTGTCGTTCATATTCATCGTGGAAAGAGCCCATCGTTCGCTTGCACCCCGACCTCCGATAGGAGCTCCGCCGCGACCCATAGTCGCCAGAATCTTGAGTTACCGGGATCGAGACACTCTCCTGCGACTAGCACGCGAAAAAGGCACGATCACCCATCAAGGGAACAACCTTGAGTTCTACCCTGACCACACCGTGGCCGTCGAACAAGCACAGAGGGAGTTTTCGGCTGTAAAGGCAAAGCTTTGTGATCTACATATCAACTATTCCATGTTATACCCGGCTAGACTGCGGGTGATGTGGGAAGGAAAGGCGGTCATTTTATCGACTCCGAAAGAGTGCGCAAGAATTTGTCAAAAAAATAACAAAGCATAACAAAGAAACTGCGCGCAGGGAGCAACAGCTTGACTCCGAATAGCCACGAGCTGCCGATCTGACTGCGCTATTGTCTGCACAGCGGTAAGGTTTTCTTATTTGTATTGTCTGGACTTGGTGTCACGACATGGCCACCGCTTGCGTTGGCGCTACTATGGCTGCTCACGCCCGTACTACTGACAGGGAACTTTCATATATAACTGAACGTCCCCTAGATCTCGTCATATAGCCCCATGCTGGCTGCAGTCATGGGTGCGCTTCACAGCAGCTGTGCTCACTCCTGAACTTTGGGTGACAACGCCATGCCATAGCTATGTCCCTGCAGGATATGCCTCACACGCTACGGACCGCAATTTATCCCTAACATGTGCTATACAATGACACATGACATTATAAGTGTTGGAATAGTACATATTTACCATGTGCTGACTACATGGCACACCAGAGGCCTGCATCTACGACGCATACGGTCCCACCTTACAGTCTCTGTCTGTTCTCATAGCATATTGAACTCTGTTTGACTGTAATGTTTCTTTGTTTGTTGGACATTGGTAATGCTAAAAGACATTTTGGAAGCATGACCTGGTGGTGGCCAAACGCGCATGTTTCGAAAAGTGTGTGTCAATTGGATTACCCCTACAATGTGTATCCAATGATGCTAATATTTAGAGCTGCCCACATCCATTCAGTTGGGTGGCGAGACGCGCCCCAAGCGGACCTCCACAAGGGTGATCCCCGACCTAGTTATGTTATTGGGAGTTGTTTTGATGGGTAATGGGCTTCAGCACGATTGGGTTGCTGGAGTGGGCGGGTATGGGCGGGGGGACGGGAATGTTCGAGTTCGTAGACCAGGTAGTATACAACACATGATCCAGCCTCCACAGACGCCTAAGAATGTACTGACTTCACATGTAATACCATGCTACTGTAATTCCTATGGTTCTTCTCCTGGCAAGCACTACACTAGCCTTTCTAAACGTTTTCCTCTTCCATGACGCACAAGACACGCAACACCGGTAGATCTCATGTAAACCTCCTCACATGGAATGTCAGAGGCTTCACACAGCCCAGTAAAATAAGACAAGTGGGCGGAGCCGGGCCGGCGACCAAGATGGCCGCACGGGGTCCCGGCTCCGCCGACCTTCTTCCCTCCCCGCTCGATTCGCTCACCTGCTCCGTGCGAATACGGAGCCTCCGCACGTCGGAAGGAACGCAGAGATGAGGCGTTTTATCCCGGTGAAAATCCGCGCTCCACGGCCGGTCCGGCGCTCCTTTGCGGGATGCGGCCCGCCCACTGCCTACAGCCGGGACCTCGCGCTGTACTGCACCCGGCCGCCCGTTGTCTGATCGTGGCCACACAGACCTGTGGGACGCCGGCCCCCCGTCATGGAGTCCAATTTACATCTCAAATCGGCTGGTGCCCGCAACTGACCTGACTCGCTCTCCCCTTCTGAGATCTGCTTCTTTCCCCCCCCCTCCACTTCGGTATACTTCATCGGCAGCCGGATACTGGGACCTGTTCTTTGTTTCCCTGGAGGTACGCTGTTTGCCGGGCTAAATCGCATCGCCATTGAGACTCTGGCTCGCTGTGGCCGGTGGAGGCACACTGTTGCTATGGTACTTCTCGGGCTGGGGGGGCCCGTTTGTGCAGCCTAGTGTGTGGGGAGAGCGGCATCCTGTGTTTTTTTCACGATGGGGCACCGATGCACCCTGACCCCTGTCTGGCGGGGGCCGGTGGTCCCGGAGCTCGTCTGCACTACGCCGAGGGGGTGCTCCCTAGAAAATGGTGACTCGATGGGTTCTGCCTAGTCGTGGTGGCGGCCGGGTGTGCTGAATACCGGGTGATGGCGACTGTATGCCCCCGGGAGGTTGGAAGAATATGTTCTGGATCTGGCGTGAAGGGTTTTGATTGCCTTTGGACAGCCGATTACATGTGTGCCGACATCAGCTTCCCCCGTCGCTTATAGTGGATTGAATATTGCGGCTCCCTGCGGAGGGGCCGCGGCCGACCGTGGATGCGACTCCTGACCTTGTGTGCTCCAGTTTGTACTTTCTGGCCCGGCCCGACACACCGTGCCCTGTGTTCTCTGTACTGTTGATGGGCCCGTGGGATTCGAGTGCACTTGGGGTGCCATTGTTGCTACCTGGGGAGATCTATACTCTCCTGTGGGACTTGAACTGCCGACGATTGACTTTATCCTGATTTCATTGGGTGCTCCCGCTGTTGTGTCTCTACTCTCCGAACAATTGATTGTTACGTGACATTATCCTGTTTCACTGGGGGCTCCTGATATTAGGGGCCCGTGCTTCCTGTCTTTTCCCCTTTTTTGAACTTATCTCGCGGGTGGGTGATCCTGCTAGGGTGGGCCGGGGTGGGAGGTGGTGAGATTGCGCAGAGGCTGTTAATTGATTTCTTCTTGTTTGTCGTACTTGAGGTGGGCGCCGGGTGGGGGGGGGGGTCGGGGGTTGGCCTGGGGTCCTCCTCTGTCTTCTTTGACACTATTTTCTTCTTTTCCTTGTGGACTTTTCATTTCGGGGTTTTAGTTCCTACGGGCGACAGGCACGCTGTTAGGGGGGGTAGGCCGTAGCCATCTACAGTGGTGCAGGGTGGGGGATGGGTTCTTCTTCTTTTTGTCCTTTTCTTGTTTCTATGGCCTTTTCTTTTTCTTCTATTCCCTTTTTCTCTTTCGGGATCTGGGTAGTATGTTTCTAAAATTCTGTTGATCGACTCAGTTTGGGGAAATGCTCCTCCGGGGCTCATAGCCATGGGCTAGGACTGTTTTTCCGGTGCTGTACGTTGTTGTCTTTATTGATTATCCTGTTTTATATGCACCGAAGCCGACTTCTCAATTACGGTGATCCTGTAAGTGACTATCCTACTTTATTTTACTTCCCTATTTTGTTGTTGGTGAAATATACGTTGCCAGTTCCTGTATTTCTTTAACCTTTTAAAAGACAAATCTTCGCTGCTCCTGCCGGGTCTGTGTTCTCCTCAGGGTGATTGCTCCTTTGCTTTGTTACGGGGACTGCGGGTGGCGGACAGTTGCTTTCTTGTGATGCTTTACTTGCCTGGACCTCACTGTACTAGCGGCCGGCCACGCAGGTTGTAGGCCCATACCTGTACCTGAGCAATGTGACAATAAAGGTTTTAAAAAAAAAAAAAAAATAAGACAAGTGTTCTCCCATCTGAACAGATGGGACATAGACATAGCATTCCTACAAGAAACCCATATTGCTCCCGGAACTCATCAGGCCACAGGCACACGCTGGGCAGAATCAACATACACGGCCAACTACTCATCTTATTCTAGGGGGGTGATGACGCTCATTCGAAAGGGTACAAATTTTACTTCACAACAAGTGATAGCAGATCCTAACGGAAGATACGTCATAGTGACAGGCATCCTACGTGGCCAGAGGGTGACCCTGGTTAATGTTTACGGTCCAAATGTGGATGCCCCAGAATTTTTTCAGGAGCTGTGGGACCATATGCACACACTACCAGACACACAGATCACATGGGGAGGTGACTGGACCGTCACGTTGGAAGACAAAACTGATCGCTCCCACAACTCCACCGAACCCCACAGGCGCGCTAGGACTACGCTTACACACATACTGAATGATTTATCCCTGACAGATCTGTGGAGACACACTTACCCGGATGAGCCGGGAGCTACACATGTTAACGTTCTTCACAATAGCTGATCACGCATTGATTACTGGCTAGGCACGACTGACATTGTACTGTGGCTCCTGGCCATAACTACTCTTCCCAGGACGCTATCAGACCACAACCCTGTGCTGCTGAAACTCACAATTCCAAATTACACGCCTCCCCCTTTCCACTGGCGATTCAATTTAAATGCACTGACAGACACAGTCTATACTGACACCCTTCTTAAAGCGATCAAAGAATATTTTCAGATCAATGCACCGGTGACGGATAACCCATGCACTCTATGGGAAGCGTTCAAAGCCACGATACGGGGGGTGTGCATGGGTACCACAGTAGGAATCTTGAGGGAACTTAGACAGCAAATACGCACGCGTGAAGAACGCATGAAGGAACTAGAGTCAGCCTTTGCCAACACTCACGACATCTCCGTACTGGGGGAATCACGGCAAATACATACAGAACATCAAGCATTTGTCGATGATGAGATAAAATATCTTAACAAGCCACGTGTGGCCAGATCTTTCGGGGAGGGAGGCAGACCTGGCAAAGTGCTTGCGGCTAAAATATGCGGGGGCAGGAGTCACACTGCAATTTTACGCGTCAAATCCTCTGATGGCACATTACACACGCAAGCGCCAGATATTCTCAACTGTTTTAAAGATACCTACAGCGCCCTATACGAATCACATAAGGTAGCTTCGGCGGAAGAAACCTTGGCCTATCTGGAGGACGTGGCGATCGCGTGGTTGTCGGATGGTCAGAGGGAATACCTGGCTGCCCCTATCACAGTGGAGGAAATTACTGATGTAATAAAATCCCTGCCAAATGGTAAAGCACCAGGCCCTGACGGGTTCACCAACAAATTTTATAAACAATACGTCGACATTCTAGCCCCTTATTTAGTCGCAATGTATGGTGCAGCCTTCGAGCAGGCGGAATTACCCCCCACGCTCAGAGAGGCGGTCATAATCACCCTCTTGAAACCCACCAAGGATCCGGAGGCATGCGACTCATACCGACCGCTCTCGCTTATTAATGTCGACTCCAAAATCCTAGCAAAACTTCTGGCGGTAAGGCTGAATCCGCTGATGACGGACCTAGTACTCCCTGACCAGGCAGGCTTTATCCCGACACGGTCCACGTCGCATAACACTAGGACACTATTTGCCCTCTCCCACTATCTCGCACCTACTACACGGGCCGTGGCGGTAATGCTAGACGCCGCCAAGGCGTTTGATTCTCTTGAATGGCGCTTCTTAATCACTATACTGTATAGAATGGGCTTTCCTAAACGGTTTGTAAAATGGGTGTCCCTGATCTACACAAAACCGTGCGCCAGGGTCAGAGTCAATGGGTACGTCTCGGACGCCTTCGACATTGAACGTGGTACCAGGCAGGGATGCCCGCTCTCGCCCCTGTTATTCGCGCTCGCACTGGAACCGCTAGCTTGCCGGATCTGGCAGAAGTACAAATCATCCGCACTACAGTTTCCTTCTAGACCTCTCCACATCTCCTCATACGCAGATGACATGCTATTGTATGTTCGAGACCCTGAGGCGCATCTGAACCCATTAATGAGAGAATATATTAAATTTGGAGGACACTCAGGTTTAACAATAAACTGGTCCAAATCATCCATCATTCCACTTACTGACACAACCATCCCACATGACTCTGATTTCCCTTTGGAATGGCAAACGGATCCCATACGCTATCTGGGAGTGTGGTACCACAGGGATCCAGAGATAGTAATCCGCTCTAATTACGGGTGTACAATCTCCAAACTGGAGGACAAGGTGAAGAGACGGACGCAACTACCATTATTGTTGGCTGATCGCATAGCGATAGTCAAGATGAACATCTTGCCCAAGTTCCTCTATCTCTTTAATAACATACCTATTCAACCACCTGGAGAGGTATTCCGACGCATAAAATCACTAGTCCTACAGCTTATATGGGCGGGTAAACAGGCCCGCATAGATCTCAGAACGATGACTCTTCCCTATGCCAGAGGAGGTTACGCGGTGCCGGACTTCCTATTATACTACTTATATGCTCAGGCGCACTACGCGGCCTACTGGTACCATAAGGTTCCGTATCTTACCCATGCTGCCGTAGAAGAAGGAGATGCGACACCAATCCCGTTATCATCCATACTAACACATGTCAGACAACCCCTACATGCACGCGACATCAATACCATAGACACTACAGTGAAGGTGTGGCGCAAACTAGGGCAATTAGCGCACAAAGTCCCTCTATACGCACCAGAAATGCCACTACACCACCACCAGGTGCTATCGGTCACAAGCGAAAAGGTGGGTATGTCACTGCTGCGCAGCGTAGGCATAGAAACGATGGGTGACCTGTTCGCCAAAGGTAGATTTCGGGACATCAATGATTTAGACTATGTACAAAACAAAACTCTACTATTTTGCTTCACTCACTACAGACTGAAAAGAGCCTTGTGGGAACACTTCCCTACCTTCCCTAATCAACCAGACTGTCTCAATTCGCTGCAGCTAATAATCACATCTCAAGATTTATCACATCTAGGGTCACGGCTGTACACCGCGGCGCAAGCAGAAATACCGTACACTTCAGACAAGGCTAAGGCGCGATGGGATACGGCGCTACCGGACCCCCTGACAGAGCGCGAGTGGCAACAGACTTGCACCTTAGTACAGATGCTTACACCTAACGGAAATCTGCGTATCATACACTACAAGTTCCTCCATCAGGCGTACTATACACCTGCCAAAATGTATAAATATGGCTTGCAAGATGAAGACAGATGCAAAAGATGTGGTGGGGAGGGTGCAGACTTTGCTCATCTCGCCTGGTTCTGCCCGCAAATCCAGATCTTTTGGAGGGAGGTTGCGACTAAATTGTCTGTCATGACTGGAGCTCAGCTAGACTGTGAGCTACGGACCTGTGTTCTAGGTATCACACCTCACGTAAAGGCCACTAAACGCAAATTTAGTGCTGTTTCACTACTACTTGCAAAAAGACAAATTGCACAATGCTGGAACAGTAAAAAGGTACCCACGACCCTTCAATGGATGCGAGATATGACAAGCTGCAGAGATAAACTTCTCACGTATAAGGAGGAACTTCCAATGAGATCCAGGCCAAAAGACTACTGGTCTTATTTTACGGAGTATGTAAATTCACTGGAAGAAGGGGCGGGTATCTGAGCTGTAGGAAGAATTACACTGTATACATCTACTACATTGTATAGGTTATCCCAATGGCGCTGCTAGCGCGGAGTCCCTGGAGGTAATATATGTATCACTGATATAAGTTTTGGAGTGTACTGGTCTTATGATATGTTTCTGTTGTACTTTCTATTGCTTTTGCACTGTAAGAAAATCTAAAAAACAGATAATAAAAAATAAATAAAAAAAGATCTCCTGTTAAATAAGTGTGCACCATATACTAAGTCAACCTACAAGTCTCCTTCGCCTTGAATTGTTTTTGCATGACCTCCAATTCCAATTTGAACTGCATATTTCCACAAGAGGAATAGCTCCCTGTTCTTGCTACATCATTTGAAGCTTGCAGACTGGTCCAAATAAGCATTCTGAACCCGGCCGGCATGCACCACCTAAACAGCAAACATGCATGTGCATCAAGGTGTTGGTGCACTAGACCAGATAGATAAGAATTGTCACAAAGGCATGCAACCATGCTGCACTTTATCCAAAGAGAACCAGACATGCAGTGCTTAGGCCATATTTAGTTGCACAAATTGGGTTCACTTTATCCCCTACCGGAGTATAATTGTTTATTGGCGTTATTGAATTTATTAGGACCTATTGAACTTAAACGAGAAAAAGTCATATCTTTTTAAGGTAATAAAACTGACTCGATAATCAATTTAATGTGCAGTATTTATATATTGGTTGTATTGTGCTGTCTACCATCCACCATCTGTCAAATATAAGCCTTGACTGTTTCCCTTGCTAACCAGAGAGTCAAAGCTTCTTTGCATTTCAGTAGTACTCGATTCCTCAGTTTCTAGGAACGGTTGGCAAAATTTTATGAGGAATGCCTCATAGGTTCTGAGTTCCCTCACTGGTCTGATAATTGACTACATTAATTTTGCCTGAGGTTTATTTGTTGTACATTCTCCTCCACAAAGTGACCTGCAATGGCATCTGGATGTGTAAGTTACCTTTGTAAAAAAAAAATTCTGATGGATACTCTATTGTCTCCAAAATGACACATTGAATAGAAGCAGGCTAGATTCTTCCCTCCAAACCCACCTCTGGAAGTCACAATATTATTGTTGTGCGGTCCTGAAGAAGGTGATAGGTGTTATGCCCACACCGAAATATACGTCGACCCATTGTTGGACTAAAAGATCATGTATGTGTAATATGCTGGGCCATCAGTATGAGTGTTTAGTATGTTAGTGTTTGAGTCACAGTGTATGTCAGAATGAGAGGATGATTTGTGAGGGAAGTTACATTTTTTGTAATGATGACTTCGTTTTTTTATATAAATGTATCATATTTGGTAGAATAGCCATGTCACAATACATATAATTAACAGTTGAAATGTATTTGTAGACTATTGCAAACAATTATTCTACATGTAAAAGAATCATTCTGAAAAAAAGATATGAAAAGAATACAATCAATATGATCATATGAAAAAATTTCCATATGCAATTATTTCAGTATAATTGGAACAGAACCAACAGCTCTTAGCAGCTATATAGAAGAAATGCAGGTTAAGTGGGTACACCTCCTATCCTTTTCAACACTTCAGTAATATTCTTCACATAATTTCTGATCTCTATGCCCTTCTCTGGGAATGTAAGTGCAGTGCTGCTGCACTTTTAGCATCCTGCAGACTCTGCACTCCTTTGCAAGTGAGATATCTAAAGCACGTCGATTCTGCAGAACAATTGCCCTAATGGTTATCAGTTCTGTATCTATTGCTAACAAAGCTTCAGCAGTGTTGGTTGCAAGTCTATCAACGAATGTGGAAAGTTTTGTAATCTACAAATCATTTTAAATAACTTACAGAAGGTATCAAAGCTCCTAAGGTATCTGCTACTATCTATGAAGTACTACTACCATGCTTGGACTTACCGAGAAATCCAACCGCTTAATTGTCTAAATTACCTATTTGATAACTACAAAAGCTAAATAACAACTTTCCACCAAGCTGGCAGGGAGTTCGAAATAAGCATTCACTTCACACACATAATAAACTCCAGGAGTGAAAGGACCATTCCCTGCAAATATTGTTTATATGACAGAAGCACGCATGGCCCTAAAAACTATGCCCCCCCCCAAACCCTGCCCTAGACCTTTCATCTACCCGACCCCCCACCATGAGCCCTAAAACCCTGTTCCCTTCAAAAGACTACCCCAGTCCATCCTCAGCCCTACAACCGCCCCACGTCTAAAAACTACCCCTCTCCAAACCCAGTTCCGGCCCCACTAACCTGTCAACGTCCAGAACTTCCTGTTCGGACATTTCCTCTTACCCCCCCGCCCATCTTTACACTAGACTGCTATCTGCCTTAACCACTCAGATGCGTGGCTCAGCCCATGTTGTAAAGGCCGTTTCCTGCAAATATCTGATTGATATGAACCCAAACTCCAATACTTGTGAGTATAGTCTCTCCATTCCATTGTTTGAAAATTGGAAACATTCTCCTCTCTTCTTGTAAAACATAGCTTCCCTTTCTATTTCCAGTCTAAAGTCAGCTTTGGTTGTGTTATAAGGTTTATGTGCCTCTCTTCCTTTCCCCCTTTATCTTTCCCAGTATCTCTCCCAATCTCTGTGCTTGCACCAATAACCGCTCTCCTGTCCTCGAAGTCATCAATAAATGTATTCTCTCCAGGGAGGCACTCGAAGGAAAAGTTGACGCAATTAAAATTGATGTTAACCTGCTCCGTCAAGACCTGTGGAACGTCTCTGAAAAAATCACATATGCTGAGCAGCGCATATCGGAGGTTGAGGACACTACACACACACTCCGGGGAGAGGTCACAGCCCTGACAGCGGCCATGAAGGATGTATTATGGAGAGTTGATGCTGAAAATAAAGCCCGGAGAAACAAACTCCGCTTTCTTGGCTTTCCAGAGGCCGTGGACGGATCGGACGCTGGCGCCTACCTCCATATGTGGCTGTTGGACGTATTCTCAGGTGGGCAGTTTTCACCCTGCTTTGTAATTGAAAGAACGCACAGAATACCGGGGACCTGACCACCGCCGGGGGCCCCACCATGTCCGCTGATTGCAAGGTTTCTTAATTACCAAGACAGGGCCTCATCCTCATGGAAATCAGACGCATGGGGGAAATATGGGTGGACAATATCAAAATCATGGTGTTCCCGTATTACAAGAGATGCAAAAGCAGCGCAAGACGTTCGACTCCTTGAAAGATAAACCACGGCAGTTACAAATCACATATATGTTACTCTTCCCCGCTAAACTCAAAGTGATCTACCAGTCCAAAACACAGTTCTTCAGCACCGTAGGAGACCTGAACCTGGCTAGAGGAACGCCCTCTAATGACGTAGACACAGACCAAGATCACAGTGCCTCAAATTGAGTAGCACCACGACGACCAGAACGAACAACTCAGGGCGACGCCATATCGGAATAGGAGGATGGCGGGGTCGACGCCGAGGGCCTCAGACTCAGAAGGCATGCATCATGTCGACAGACTAAGCACAAACCCGCGGTATGGGGGGCCCGCCCTGCAGCGCTCTGTGGACTGCACAGATCAAGATATCACAACAGACTCGGTTATGATGTACAGGTATAACTCCTAAAAGTGAATTATAAATTCTGATAGGCAAAAACTTGCAGCAGGTTTACTGGTTCAAGGTGTGAAAGTTTATGGGCCCAGGTGAGTATGATAAACTGAGTTGGTAATCCCGCGCGCCATCACCACCCATGCGGGAATCCCCCCTCATGCCGAGCACCTTGAGAGTGTGGGATTCTGCCCTGGTCCATATCAGTAATGCACTGAACCAGCGCTGGAGTTCCGGAGGGGCGGGGGCCTTCTACGCTATGGCTATTTGACAGTACAAAGGCCAGGTCGATCAATCAGTGAAGATGTTTGTCCTCTTTTGCTCTGGGGCATAAGCCCAGCAGGGATCATTCAGGCATAGGTGTAAGATTATGCACTGCCATCTTGGTCACCACGTTAGTCACTGCTAGCCAGACTAGGTACAACACCAGGCGGGCCCATACCATGTGGTAGAACTCTGCGTTCTGTAATTTACAGCGGCAGCACTTAGGGGATTGTGCTCCGAGAACAAGTGTTTAATGCGCTGTGGGGAGGGGTGAGGTGTGGTGTACATAATTGGCTTTTTGTGAAGCGAAACTTAGGGTTATGGGATATCCCTTTCACCAACTGAAGAGCCCGGGCTCAATCTGGGTCCGACAGGGGCTGCTGTAGTACTCCATCCCATCTGGCGCGTGCCCCAACGGCATAGTCAGGAGGAGCAGTATTAAGTTAATTGTAAAGGGTTGTGTACCAGCAGATGCCAAAAGTGTTTTCAGTACCACTGCAGCAAGGCGCTCTTTGTCCCGGTTGTTCCACGTTTTGCGCAACGCATGTAGTATGGCATGAAAGGTTAGAAATTTAGCAGCACCCAGTCCATAAGTCTCTAAGCCGCAAAGTGCACTTTAACAGAAGAAAACTATAAACCAGACCTTGCTAAGTGAAGTAAGTAATTACAGTATCTTCATGGCACATCGATGGTTCATAATACTTTTGAATGCACCAAATGCAAAATCTCTTTCACTTATGATTTTCTATTCAAAGGACTTTGGCTTCTCATAAAATGCCTATGCAATCTTGTGGTAATTTTAGATAACCATAGTGCAGGAATTCAGGAGCCAGGCCGCCAAGTTCTGAGATGGAAGGTTGAAGTTCAGGATCTGGCCTCCGAATATTTACAGGAAATCTTGCCTGCATGACAGTCTCTTGTGTGGACGCTGAGATAGATGAAGAAGATAAACTACTCCATGAACCACTACTGGCAAGGCCATTCCAGTGCTTTCATTATGAAACTGGTCTTGGACTAGTAAAACTTGATCAGAACTGTCGATATCATGGGGATTGATAGATTGGTCAATAAAATGTCTTTACACATTTCCTTCTAACACATCATTCCCCTTCAAACCTTGTTGGTAGAATCTGTAAATGTAATATTTGCATTTTTTGTGTGGCAGACAAGTCTATTTGAGGATAGCTCCATTGTTTGAAAATTGTTGCTACAACTTCGAACACCTAGGAGATAGACAGCTGTGATTAAGTTCCTTGAAATCGATGGACCGAGGTCTTGAATGCGTCCCTCCCTGCTTGTGCAGACAGTACATGGTTGCTGTGTTGTCTGTCTAAACAAACAGAGAAGTTGTGACGATTGAACAAAGACATTTCAAAGCTGGATGAACTGCTCTCAGGTGTAGCAGGTTGATGTGGTAGGTTTTCTCTCTGTCTGAATATAATCCTTGGGTCATTAAATGGCCCACGCACGCTCCCCTTCTTTGGAGAGATTAGTCTGTGGCTATACTGGAAGATACTGATGGAATAAGATTATTTTCATTAGATTCTTTCGTCTGGTCCGCCATGGAAATGACTGAATAGCCAACTGTGAAAGAGTTAATTTCTTTTCCCAGCTGTCTGAGAAATGGTTCCACTGGTCCACTAGACATGACTGTTAAAGTCCCATTTTGAAGGCTGACATAAGAAACCAGAAAAAATGCAAGAGACCATTGTTCCCAGTAGGGATTATATTTGTGCCGTTAGACAAGGACTCTGCAATAGATTGTAACTTTTCAGTTTTGAATGGCGATAGTCTCTCCTCCGAAGCATACACTTTTACAGATTGGTATTTAATATAGTTCCAAGTAGTATATTCTCTGCACTAAGGGGCCAATGGTGCCTGCCACTTGGTGCAGTGAAATGTGGGAGGGTACCATGGGTACCCCCTCAGTGCACGTGTACCTCCCCCTAACACAAGTTGGCCCACAACATGCCCCCAAAGCCAATCTCCACCAGCCTTTCAATGGCGGTTTTGCCGCCACGGAAAGGCTGGCTGAAGACAGCATCCTAATGTAGCGGGCAGTGCCTGCTAGGCACCAACACTATTTTGTGGATTCAGATCGCTCCACCGGGCAATTGGTCTTCCTTCACTCCCATTCAGGAAGCAGAGATAATCAAACTAATCTCCAACGCTAAACCCTCATCCCATGCCCTGGATCAGCTACCTCCTAAATTGACCAAGGACCTGAAGCTCGTCCTAGCTCCGCTATGGTGCAAGATCATTAACAGCTCACTAAGCTCAGGAGTCGTTCCAGACTGCCTCAAAGTTGGCCAAGTCACTCCACTGATGAAAAAGCCAGGTCTAGACACTGAGAATCTAAACAACTTTAGACCCCCACCAATCGGTCTTCAGAAAAGGCTGCAGCACTGAAACCGCAATCCCTAATGTCCTAGACTATCTACACAAGTCACTTGACTTGGACCAATGCTGCCTTCTCATCCTCCTAGACTTATCCGCTGCATTCGATACAGTCGATCACAAACTGCTCAACAAGACTACAAGAAAGGGCTGCTTTTGAAAAGACGGTCCTCCACTGGTTCTCTTTCTTTCTCCACAACCGCACACAAAGAATAAAAATTAAGAACTTTGAGTCTGACCTCCACCCCGTCAACAGGGGTGTTCCACAAGGATCAGTGCTCTCCCATCAGCTTTTCAACATTTACATTGAACCCCTTACCACTCTACTCAGGAAATCCAACATCCCTTTCCACCTATATACGGATGAGGCAACTCCATCTGGACACCTCCCCCACTGATGACATCCAGAGACTCAACGCCACGCTCAAACTGGCTCTCAAACAATCACCTGAAACTCATGCAAGAGAAAATGGAAATAATACTCATCTTTAACAAGGACGAAACCCACAAATCGCAGAATGGCTCAAAGCTATTGATGCCCTCAATTGTAAACTCATCCTGGCGGATTCGGTAAAATCTCTAGGTATCACCTTAGACCCGAAACTGGACATGAAAAAACATTTCTCAAGATCCGCAAAAAGTGCCTTCCTCAATTTGAAATTACTGTACAAAATAAAACCTTTCCTCCCGCCCAAGAACCTTCAAAAAGCCAGCCAAGCACTGGTGCTCTCCAGAATTGATTATGGGATTGCAGCCCTGACTGGGACAGCAAAATCCCACCTCGCCCCCCTGAAACCAACCTTTAATGCAGCAGCTAGAATGGTCACCGGAACTAAGAAATTTGATCACATCTCCCCTGCACTCAGAGAACTCAAATGGCTCCCAATTGAGTTGAGAACCAGTTTCTGAACAGCCTGCCTCACCCACAAAGCCCTGCAGACAGGCAAACCGGAATACCTGGCTGCCAAACTCAAAAGGGCCGGCCAGTCCAGAAACCTCAGGAGCTCCAACACTCTGCTACTTATCCTGCTGAAATCTCGCAAGCAAAAAACTGCGACAAAATTGTTTGCCGAAAACACCCCCAAAATCTGGTACTCCACCCCCCACATCAGAACGATCCCCTCATTTCCAAAATTCAAAAATCTGCTCAAAATCTTCTTCCTCGACCGCTCTCGAACGAAATGATAGGAGCCAAGGATGCACCCTAGCCTGCACTCTTTCTAACTTTCATTTTTGACTGGTGACATTGACTCGGATCAAGAAAACTTTTTGGACACTCGTCCTGTGTGAACAAAGAAACTTTTTGGATGCCCAGCCCCCTCCATGCCCCTCTGCACGATTGCGCCTTTGTTCGCCCTATACCCGGCTCGATCCCCATGTTTGGACTATACTCTGTACTGCCTATTTGCACATAATTTACTTGATGTAAAGCGCTCTGAAACCCTCAGTCCAGCTAGCGCTATATAAAACTCCTTAAATAAATAAATTGGTACATTTACCTGTGGCGGTCTTCGCGTCCGCCACGGTTGCAGTCTGGATCCCACGCCATCGTAATGTGGCGGGATAATCGTGGTCCGATGGCGGAAGGACCGCCACCGCATGGCTGGCGGTGATGGTGCTTCCGTCATCATAATCGGCCCCTAGGTGAAATGTAATCCTCCTGAGGTTTACCCCAAGGTATAAGGCATATTTGAAAATGCTTTAATGTTTTGACCGAAGATGTACCTTTTTTTAACCAGTCATCTAGGTAAGGCTAGACGAAAATCTTTTGTCTACTTAGATGTGGCAAATAGACATTGTATTCTCTATCCCAAGTGCAATATAAGAAAGGGGAGATAGTTGTAAAATTGCAATATGATTTACATGTTTGAATCTATATAAAGTTGCCTATGAGGACCCGGTCATTGTTGTTTGGGTGACTATATGAGTGGAGGGCGACTCTGGTTCTGTCTCTACCCTCTTTGCTCCTTATTGGATATACTTAGATGTGGCACAACTACAGTTATACATCTGACAAATGTTCTAGGAGCTGACTTTAGTCCAAAAGGAAGGACTTTGTACTGAAAAGGTCTGTAGTCCAGATGGTGTTTGTGTAAACGGCTCCTTTGGCCGCTCCCCCATCACTCAGAAACTAGGATTGAATAATGGAGAAGTAGCCCAGCGATTATCAAGGAAAAAGACATATATGTTTGGCACAACTCATCCTCACTGCTGGCCTTGGACCGGGGCGGTGATCCATGTGTCATAAGTGGCATTTGTGGCTGCGGTCTTGACCAGAGCGCTGGTTGCTCGCCGTGTACTGCGGCTCTTCCCGGCGTTTGCTTCGGCCCTCAGAGGAAGAGGGGTCGTTTATATTAGGTGGCTCATGGCTGGTGCCGGCACCAACAGCAAGATGCCTCCCCAGACGGCTCGCAATGTACGAGCGAAAAACTATGATACTGCTGTCAATACCACTGACATTACATCATTAACAGCAGCAAATGGGAATTCGATTTTTTTACAGCGCCCCAAGGCTAGGAAATCAGGGGCCAACAACAGTAGGACAGCCTTGAAGGGAAGACAGAGCTTAGATCTTCAAGTCAGAAGATGGAAGAACGAATGCTAAGACTTTACCTAGAGAAAGGCAAAGCTTCCAGTGCAGCCAACAGCAGCATCAGCAATAACAGAGCATCGTGGATTTTTTTCAGCTGTTGTGATTACTACCGGAGACTCCATGTTGGTAATACCGGCGGGCCACAGCTGGACTGACCTGCAGGGTAATGGAAGCAACCCGGAGAAGGCTAAGCTTGGAGTGGAGTGCCTTGAGAGCGATCTGGGAATACAGGCAGAAGGACAAACTAGCCCCTCAGGCTTTTGGTAGGCCTTCTTGCTGAACCTCCCAGGGGGTGGGGGATTTTCGACGAATTTTGATAATCAAAGCCATGCAATTCCTCCTCTACATTAAGTGCTGACATAGATAGTATTTATTTTATTTATAAATTTGTTTATAAAGTTTTATATAGCGCAAACAAGATCCCGAGGGATATCAGAGAGCTTTACAATAGGATGGAAGGAAGGACATAAATACAAAATTGTCATTGAGTAGGAGTAAAAAAAAGAAAAAAAACAGGATTAATCGCAGATTCAAGGACAATTGCACCATGGAGGTTAATACAATAAAACAGATATAAGCAGACAATGAATGGCGTCACAGTCTGCGGTAAAGAGGAGCAGTAACAAATGATGGCACAATGGATGTAGGAGACAGTGTCTTCGAACAGATGAGCCTAGCCCAATTAGGGTAGGAATTTATTCATAAGGAATCTTTTGGCTTCCAATTTGAACACCGTCGTGGAGGAGATTCTGCGTACTTCCGGTGGAAGAGAGTTCCATATCTTTGGGGCAGCGCCAGAGAAGGCTCTATGACAAGTTATCTTTCTGCTAAGGATGAGTGGTTTCAAGGGAGAAGTATTGGCGCTTCTTGAGGCTCTTGCATCACAAGATAGCTCAAGTTCTTGCACAAGGTACCTGGGAGTATTGAAGTGAAGGGCTTGGTGTGCCAGAACGGCAATCTTTAACTGAATTTGTGCTTTGTAGGGCAACCATTTGAGCGATTTTAGGACAGGAGATATGTGCTCATTTCGTTTGGTGCCTGTAACCAGTCTAGCCGCTGTGTTCAGTGATACCCTTAGTGGAGTCAGGGTGTATTTGGGAAGACCACAGAGGGTAGCGCTGCCATAGTAAAGCCTCGGCAAGACAATCGCTTGGACCTCCTTCTTGAAATCGTTTTGTGGAAGGAAAGGTTTGATAGTTCAGAGTGTCCTCATCAAGAGGTTTGCTCCCTTACACACCTTGCTGATATGATTTTTCATATTTAGGTGCTTGTCCATGGTGACTCCAAGCAATTTAGCTGAGTCTATGATGAGAGGAGTGCAGTTTAAGGCAGTGAGGGGACTCAGCCAAATGCCTAGCTTGGGGATATGGTTGGGAGGGGAGATGAGCAGGAATTCCGTTTTGGAGGTGTTGAGCAGGAGATGGTTCTCAGTTAACCAGTTTTGAGTAGACATTAGGGTAGTGTTGAGTGAGATGATGTTTTCTGGGGAAGAGATTTTCAAATAGAGTTGCGTATTGTCCGCATACATATGGAAGAGAGTGTTAGTGGAGTTTAATGAGTTAGGTAAAGGTTCCAAGAACAGGTTGAAGAGGATAGGAGATAGGGCGGACCCTTGGGGACCCCCATGAGAACTGGAGAGGGCTGGGAGAGAGAGTGATTTGCCTTGACTCTTTGAGATCTGTGGTGAAGGAAGGACGAGAACCAATGTAACACCTGACCAAAGAAGCCCATTCTGTTTTTCAAAATGGCAAGGAGGTTGTCATGATTAACCATGTCGAATGCAGAGGAAAGGTCTAGGAGGATCAGGAGGCAGGATTCGTTTTGGTCAAGCATTTTTAAAATGATGTCCATGACGTGAGTGAGTGCCAATTCGGTGCTGTGCCCCTTTCTTTTTTTTCTTTTTTCGAAAGCCGGATTGATATGGTAGGCTGTCGCTGTCCCGAAGCGGATCCACACCCCAGCCGATGCAGACCTCAGCATGGAGCAATATTCTTTTTTTTAATTCTTTTTTATTGAACATAAACAACAAACTGAAAAATAACCATTGTGCCATAGGTATCTGCAAATCACAATCAGAGAATGTAGATTCCAACATTACAGAAATTATTAAGGAGTGTGAAAAGTGGACTCAGGTATCATCCAATTCCTCACAAACTGGATCGAGTTCTGGCGGTGTACATATCCCCACGGTATGCATTCCAAACATCCCATATCTTCCCCCATTTGCGGGGTCTCCCCCTGGCCACATACACGGACCTCTCCCGAAACATGCACCAATCAAGGTCCTCCATCCATTTCCCAAGCTGAGGAGCTCGACTAGCACCCACTAATTGTGCAATATTTCGCTTGGCAATCATACATGCAAGAGTGACCCACAGTTTACCATGGCTCGAAAGGTCGAAAGGTTCCCATACGTTAAGTAGGCAACGGCGTGCCTCAAGTGCAATCTGTACGCCCCACACCTCACTCATTTTCTCATGGATCTTGATCCAGTAGCCATGGACCTCTGGCCACTCCCACAAGATATGCATAAATGTTCCAACCATACCACAACCCCTGCGACAATCTGCGTTCGAAGCAAGCCCCATCCGACACAACCCTGGGCCCGTGGTGTAGGACCGGTGAAGAATCCTAAGCTGCACCAGTCGGAGTCTCATAGAAACCGCAACTACCCGAGGCCTCCCCCAAGTCTTCTTCATCCAGGACCAAGCCATCTGCAACCCATTGTTCCCTAAGTTTCACTAGGGGATCCACAGTATGGTTGACCAATTTCTTATAAACCAGGGAAATCGCCTTGGTAGGAAGGTACCCATCCAACAGTCGATCCTCCAGCGGAGAGGCCACCGACGGCTTCACATCACGTGGAATAGCCGCCGCCAGTGCATGCTTAATTTGTAAGTAACGATACCGCTCACTCTCATTCAGTTGGTGTCTGGCTTGCAGTTCCTCAAAAGTTACAATCCCAATCTTACCCCACATGTCTCGGACCTGCGAGATACCGATCAGATCCCAGCGATCGAAACCCTTTGATTTCCACAACCCACCCAACACCTCCGAGTTCCACAATGGCGTGGCCATTGTTATCTTACCCTCCCATTTAAGAGCACGATTAGCCTCATGCCACACCCGCGTCGACACCGACGTCGGACCCAACAGAGGAAACCTACCACGTCTAGCGTATAGAACCCTAGTGTACTCACCCCCCCCGGCAGCTGGCCGTGATCCATGGCAAACCCAGGGTCAGCCGGAGAGCCATAGATTGCATGATTAATAGGAGCTAATTGGGAAGCCCAGTAGTATTTCCTGACATTAGGCAAACCAATCCCTCCGTCGTACCACGGTAGCATCAATTTAGATAGCTCAATCCGTGGTTTTCCACACCAAAGAAGTTGATGCTGCAACGATTCAATCTCATTGAAGTATGAAGAGGGTACGGGATCGAAGAAATTCTGTAATACATATAAAAAACAGGGTAGTGCCATCATTGTAAACAAAACCGCCCGACCCAGCAGCTCCCTCCATTTTGCAATATCGCAGCGCAGTCTGGCCAAGGGGGGACCCAAATTAGCATTAAATCGTACTTTAGGATCTTTCGATATGTGAATTCCGAGGTAGCGAAAACTCACTAGTTAGACTTTTACCGGACAATTCGCTGGCACTCCAGGCGGATCACCGCTCAACACAAAGAGGACCGACTTCGCCCAATTGATGGCAAAGCCAGAGTATCTCCCATAGATTGTTAAGATGTCCAGGAAAACAATCAGGGACTGTTGGGGGGAGGTCAGGTACATAAGGATATCATCCGCATAAAGCGAAATTTTATCCTCCCACTCCGGTGTCCATCGCAGCCCTTTAATTGATCTGTCCCACCGTACCCAAGCCGCAAGCGGCTCCAGGGCCAAGGCAAACAAAAGTGGTGAGAGGGGACAGCCTTGGCGTGTGCCCCTCCCCAGCTGGAAATCCCAGGACTTATGGTTATTAACCACCATTCGAGCCAACGGAGCAGAGTAAAGAAGACGAATCCAACGAATAAATTTGGGTCCAAACCCTAGCTTCTCCAACACCGAAAAAAGGTAAGACCATTCCACCCTGTCGAAAGCTATAGTGGCGTCCAGCGACAGAAGCACCGCTGGTTCATGAATGCGAGAAGCACCCGCCACCACTCCATGGAGACTACTGAGATTTAGAGCAGTATTACGGCGCGGCATGAAGCCGGACTGATCCGTATGCACCAGCGCCGCAACAACCTTCACCAACCGGTTAGCGAGTAACTTGGCCAGGACCTTGGGCTCCGCATTCAGAAGGGAAATCGGTCGATAGGAGGAACGCTCCAACAGGGGCTTACCCTCCTTATAAATTACAATGATATTGGCGATGCGCTGGTCATATGGCAGTACACCACCATCTCTACTCTGGACATACATGTCTTTTAGAAACGGAGCCAGACGGTCTGCGTGCAGTTTATACAGTTCTATGGGGATACCATTCGGGCCCGAGGCTTTTCCGGAGTGAACCCCCCGGATGGCCGTCGCGACCTCGTCATTCGTGATGGCGGAGTCCAGAAACTCCCTATGCTCAACTGACTTGGCGGGCATCGGAATATACCGTATGACCTCCGCGTTATCTTCCACTGTATAGTCCCCAATCGAAGTATAGACCTCCTCGTAGTATCGGGCAAACTCGTCCACTATAGTCTGTGGATCCGTCGTGACACCCGAGCCCGCAATCTGCAGCTCAGATACCAGACACGCCCCCCAATCTCCCCTCTCTAACCACGCTATCAGTTTTCCGGCCTTATCGCCGTGTTCGTAGATTCTACTCTGGGAGTTGGCATGCTGCTCCTTTGCCCTATCACGCGCCATGCTCCGCCTCGATCCTTTCGATTTCCGCCCTACTCTTCTTTTTCTGCCCAGAGATCAGGGAGAGCGCCTCCCCCCTGACAACAGTTTTATAGGCCTCCCAAAGGGAGCATCCAGAATCGACTGTCCCTGCATTCTCTCGGAAGTAACTATCCGTAGCACGTACTAGCTCCTTTTTAGTAGCAGGGTCTCTCAAACGCCAAGCGCTAATTGGGGCTATCCTGGCCACATCACCTTGTCCTATTTTCAGTTGAAGCCAAATCGGCGAATGATCAGACACTCCTCTAGCCAGATGACTCACTTCCTGAACAAACATCGCCTTGGACGCAGGCACCAATACATGATCGATCCTGGAGAAAGAGTTATGTGCCGCAGACACATGTGTGTACTTCGAGTCACCGGGGTGCCGTAGTCTCCAACCGTCAACCATGCCAGTTGCGGAGACAAAATCCACCAACCACCTACGAGAGGGCAACAACACACGGGAGGGGTACCTGTCCAGCTCACAATCCATCACAACATTAAAGTCCTCTCCTAACACCATGATACCTACGGGCAGTGTCAAAAACACCCTACTCAGATCGCGAAAGGTGTCTACCTGCAACGCGGGAGGAACATAGATAGAAAGGAATGTAACAGTCCTACTCTCCCAGAGCCCCGAGATGCCGACATAGTGGCCCCGGTTATTAGACCAAGTCGCCTGTATAGTAAACGGAAAGGAGTTCTTCACTAGTATCCCTACCCCTCTAGAACCCGAGGTGAAACCTGCATGAGCCACCAATTTATACCCCCCCCCCCCGGTGTAGCGCCATACAGCGCTTACCCATAAGGTGGGTCTCCTGTAACAAAACCACATCTGGCGATCGTCGTCTAATTAGCTGCCCCACCATAGCACGCTTGATCTTATCCCCCAAGCCATTCACGTTCCAACTGAGGACGGATATACCCAAGCCCAATCTAACGGAAGCCATACTCATCTCTCGAAAATTCTGATGCATTCCGTGACACCCATAGCAGACACAGGTCATAAACAAAACACAAACCAACAATAAAAAAAAAACTAAACCCAACTCGCCAACTCCCCTCTCTGCACCCCTGCATGCAACATATGCACATCCCTAACTAGCAGTGTGCCTGCCTCCCCAAGACTAACTGCAAATATCTAAACGTAGAAAACAGAGGAGGACCTTACAACAGGCCACCAGCCTCCACTATCCCTAACCCGATAGCGATCCCCCCACCAAAAATGTTCAATTAGAGTCCAAAAATGACAAAAATATCGATGGGGGAAAAAAACACCCCGGTCAAACCAGCACCGCCACCACCATCATCAAGTCGGCACAAACAGGATAAAAGTCACTGTTCCTCATTCTCCGCCCGGGTGTCTCCCTCCGTATCCGGTACCTGGACTCGGTCCAGCCAGTCCACTGCTGCCTCGGAATTGTCAAAAAAACAAGTTTTTCAGTTGTGCTCGATCCGAAGGCGAGCCGGGAACAGCATGGAGTACTTAATTTCCGAGGCCCGCAGCTTCCGTTTAATCGCCATGAAACCCTGCCGCTGTTTCTGGACTGTCTGGGTGAAATCAGGGAAAAAGAGCAAGGAAGCGTCCTGAAATGCCTGCGGTCCGGAGGATCTTGCCATCTGTAGGATAGCGTCCCGTTCTCGAAAATTCAATATCCGTGCGGTAATGGGACGAGGGAGCGCCCCAGGCTTCGGGTGTCCGCCGGGAACTCTGTGGGCCCTTTCCACTGAGAAAAAGTTGCTAAGGCCCTTGGATTTTAGATGTTTAAGGATGAGATCCTCCACAAAGAAATCCGGGCCATGTCTCTCCGACTTCTCCGGTACTCCTAGGATGCGAACGTTATTGCGCCTCGCTCGTCCCTCATACTCATCCAACTTTCGGTCGCATTGAGACGAGCCGCCTTTAAGTCTCTCACTTCCCGCTGAAGCTCCGCCACGTCGTCCATGAGGCTCGAAGTTTTGATCTCAAGCGTCTTGACCTTCTCCGTGGTTTTGGTTAGGTCTGCTCTGATAAGGCCCACCTCGATAGACACAGTGTCCAATTTGGAGTCCATCCTGCCCAGGGAAGACTGGACCCCGGTGATTGCCGCCATTAGGTCCTTCATCGTCGGGTCCTCTCTGGTGGGATCACTCTCCTGGCCTCTCGTCTGAGCGCGCCTCTCATCCAGCGGGGAATCCTTAGAAAAGCTGTATTTTTCCAGTCTTTGGACTGAACTTGTCTGGTAGTCCTAGATGTTTTCGGTGGTGGCTTTTCGGGTCCCCTCTCGTTGCCATTCTCAATCCCAATCCGGACACCACCTTCCGCCGACCGAACAAGGCCTAGCCAATGTGTCACCAACGTAAATCAAAGCCCGTCGATCGCGGGGTGTTCCGTCCTGGCAGGAGAGCACAGTAAGAGCAAGTAATAGAGGGGGACCCGGAGGCACCTCAGATGCGACACGACTTCCGTGGACCGGGCTCCGACCGAGCACTTCCGGTCCCATTCACCGATGTTGTCGAACTCCAGAGCGGGCAGTGCCACACGCAGGGTCCCGATGTCGTCACTAGAAGGCCCCACAGTTACAGACGACGGTATTATGTCATCAGAGCACCCAAATCATTCAGAATTTCACCTGGTGGTTTAGGTGCTGCTCCCCCACTCAATGGTAGAGATGGGGTTAAGGAGAATGTGCCAGATGGCAAGTCAGGATGTGGCGGCCGGCGGAGCCGATGCTCAAGCGGCAATCTTGGTCGCTGGCGCGGCTCCTCCCTCTAGCATGGAGCAATATTTACATCAGCACTCTGGTTCAGGGGGCAATGGACCTTAAGGGGCTGGAAGATTCCCAGAGCTAGGGGATAAGTTCTGTTTTCCCACAGATGGCTCTGATATTAGCTCCATAGACTCAGAGATTGGGAGCATTATCCAGTCACCTAGCTCCAGGCCTGGCATCCAGCAGGGTAGCCCAGGCAAAGTGGTAAGAAGGAAGAGACAATCCAGAAGGAGCAGAGATGCCCTGCCGCCAGGATCAGTTGCAGAAAGATCATCCAAACAAGGCTCAAGTGCTACCCTTAAGTGGGATTACTCCGCAACGCAGAGTTTATCCTGAACCTCTAGCGCAGGGAGGTACCAATACCTAGGTTAAGACATCTCAATCTGTGGAACCCTCCCTGAAGCTGATTGATGCGTCTTTCAAACAGCTCCAAGAAAAGACCCAAGTGGATGGGAAAAAGAACCTTTTGGGTACCAAAAAACTGCAAGGGACAGTCGGAAAGATGGCTAAAGCATGTGTAGATACAAATACAAGACTGATGGCTGTGGAAGAAATGATATTGTCATGGCTCAAATGCAGACAGAGGCGCAAGATGTACAAATTACCAACACCCAGTGGAAACTAGAAGATTTTGAAAATAGGCAGTGCAGGAACAACCTGAGAATCTTGGGTATCGAAGAAGGAGCTGAAGAGAGCGATATCTGGTCTTACATGCTGAACCTGATGAAGGTACTCTTCCCCGAGTTCCAACAATGGAACAGGGAATCAGAAATCCAGCGTGTGCATCGCTATCCATTAACCTTGACGAAATTCAACCAGTCATATTCCAGAATTACCTGCTTCCCCAAGCTGTGTTTCCAAAGGCTCGCCCAGCGCTAAACTGACATTTGAGGGTCAGACTTTTTTCTCAAGACCAGATTTATTCCATTTAGAGTGGAGAGATGCTGGAGGCTCAGACAACTGATTCAACCTTGCCAGGAATTGGGAGCAAGGCATACTTAATGAATCAAACTCATTTGAAAATAATCTTCAAAAACAAAACTGGAGTTTGTACCTTGGAGCTAAAAGCGAAAGAGTATATGGATGAACTGGTATAACTTAGGCTTCGCATTTTAGCCTCCAGTAGTCTTCTTGATGGGTTCACTCTAGGGGGCAGGTTTAATTAGTATTAATAGTAAGGGTCATTCTCTAACCTAGATATTAAAGTGGTGGTGGGTGTCCCTTGCACAGATCTCATCATTCAGACCATTCTGGTCTGCTTGCCTCATGGAGTTGGTGGGTGGGGTACCAGGGTATTTGTAAGTGGGTGGGGGGATGGGCTTTATGGTGGGGGTTACTCAGGAGAGTAAAACAATGACGGTAAAAAACCCTGGTACATGAGGATATTCATGAGATATGGGAAACAACAGAGGATTTGTTAAATGGGAGGATGAGATAGGGTGAGTGCTCAACGACAACAAGTGGGAAAAGGCTCTAGAATACCCAAAAAAGGTTTCAAGAAACACGCGCTTCAAAAACATCCAATTCAATATTCTACATTGTGCATACTAAACACCTCACCGGCTTCACCGGTTTTACCCTGATACACTTTTCGCCTGCCCCAGATGTCAAACGCCCGAGGCGACCTTCAAACACATGTTCTGGGACTGTCCCACAATGCAATCATACTGGAGCAGGGTCCATCAGGTGCTGAGGGCAACAGTCCACCTCACGAATGTTGACACATGGGAGGCAAGCGCCCTGGGGGTCTTCCACAGGTGGAAGACAAAAGGTGCAGTGCAAGTTTGCGTCCTTGGCCATGCTCCTAGCAAAGCAGGGAATAGCAATGCATTGGAGGACACCGGCGGGACCCCCTGAAGCAGCCTGTATAGGTGCTGTTAAAAAATGGGGGCCAGGGGAGGATGAAATGCTGAGAGATGAGGAAGTGAAGAGGATTCGCAAACATCCCATCTCCATGGAATGGGCACAACTCCTGTTTCAGTTTACACAAGAGACAATGCTAGATGACACACCCGGGGCTACACAATCTCAATCCCAAACTCCACCCCTGTCCCCGATGGCACAAGAAAATGCCAGAGAGTAATAGCTATTTAAGATGAAGGATCGACCATATTCTAGGATCCCCCCAGACCAGAACCCTGACCCGTGATGGGAGAAGTAACCCCCATTGAGGCCACAGATACCTCATAGACGAACTAAAACCAACCACAAAATAGATATCACGATGCAGATTGTAGGCTCCCCAACCCCCTCCCATCCCCTCTCCCTCAGTTAACTGTTCTTGGTGTACCCCCTGACAACCCCAACATCGGTTCATAAGTATTGGGAACATAAACTTGACCATTTACCGCAGAGATGTACAGGGATAGAGTGGAGGACTGACTACCCAATCCGTGCCCTCATGGAAACCCACATATACAGGCACCAGTCAACCTACAAACACTTGCACTAATCCTCTGGAGATGTAATATTCACCTACCTTGCAGTCTTTTACTTAAGCTCTATGTTATAAGATAGGATGGATATTCCACAATACACTGATGTCGTCTGACTGCCTGCATGCACCTGTCATCAAGTATTAATAAAACTGCTGTGGAGATGGACGTTGTTGCGCCAATCCCACTGCCGGTGGCCATATGTGTGACGGCAAAGCGTCCTAGAGGAGAGGTAGATACGGTCGAGAAGCTGCGCTGGGTGTGGGATGAATTGCGGAAAAAGGCAGGAGTCCCTTTGATGTATGCTCCCTCGTTGCCTCTGGCCCAGAACCCTCTCTTGCCATGCATTGAGGGGGGCATTAACCAACCACTGCAGCGAAAGCTAGGCATTTACACATTTGCAGATTTGTTCCCAACTGACAAATTCCTCTCTCCTTCTGAGACTGTTGAAGGACAAGGAGTACCCTGTGCGGAATTATTCCTATATCATAAATTAAAATCGGCATGTCGCGCACTGAGCAGCGAGTTTCCTTTGGCCCCCCTCGACCTTCCCTGCATTAGAGGCCTTGGGGAGCTCCTCATCCCCTAAGAGATTGGTAACTAAATTATACAGACAGATGCAAAATGGGGTACCTGCCGACCAACCATTGGAACTACAACGCTGGAACGAGGAGTTGTTGGTCCCGCTCACCGTGGAACAATGGGACTTCTGTTGTGAGCAACTCACCGAACTATCCCCCAATTATAGATTGCGCCTAATTCACTTTAAATACTTGCACAGAATCTATAGGACGCCGATTAGTCTCCACAGAATGGGGCTCAGGGAGAGTGATAGATGCTGGAGATGTGGATACTCCCCCGCGACGTTCCTACATATGGCATGTTCCTGCACTAAGCTTGAAGAATACTCGATTTATGAGGCAATAAATCAGATCACTGGTCGAACTGATGACCCATCCCCCGAGTTAGGTGTGCTGGGGTATGTCAGGAACACCTTGCCCAAATTCAGAAGACTGCATGCACTATTACTGCTATATGCTAAGAGACAAATTGCTATGCACTGGGGGCGACGCAGGTTGCCAGCGTTCAAGGGTTGGCTCACAGATGTTGCCTATGGACACACGCAGTTGGGGATATTCTGGGAGTTAATGCCACCATCTTCCAGACCACGTGATATTTGGGAACCGTTCACATAGTGGGCGAATGCACAACAGAATGATGAAGGGGTGGGGGAGGTAGTATAATGACGGTGATTAGTGTAGGATATTGTGATAATTTGGGATGTCTTTGCTATGATGTACGGCCTCTGTTTTGGATTCAATGTCTACAGGAGATGGATGTGTAGTGTATATCAAGAAACTATGGAAGGTACAATGCGTGACGCCTATGTAAATGTAAATCAGGGCACTTGGATGCTGGGATGTAGTCCGCGTACAGCTGCGGCTTTTTTTATGTATTAGGAGCTGTTCACAGAGTGGCATGTACATATGCGCAAGTTTGATTCGGTTTAATGTACCAATAACCTGCATTGGATTTTGATGTTTTCTGCATGTTGTTTGAAAATGCAAATAAAAAATAAAATTAAAAAAGTATTAATAAAACTGTATAACAATGTACCATGAAAAGTAAAACTCCCAATAAAGACGTTTAAACAAAAAAAAGACAGGATTTTTTGGAATTGCGTAAAATAACATAAGAATCCGAATCGCAACAGTAAATATATTGTGGGTTGAATGAGCATTTGAAGGGGTGCAAAGTTAAGGAAGATTTAAAAATGCAGCCTGCTGATATTCTGTGCCTGCAGGAGACGCATGTTGAAGGAGCAAGGAAACATTTATTGGAACAGTTGGGGTATCATCTTATTGCATACACCACACAGGGAACCAGAACCAGAGGGGTGGTCATCTTGGACTGTAGAGGGGGGTATGACTTTCAAAAGGTGTGTATCAGATAGATTCGGTCATTGAGTGATTGTAGAATGCCATTACATCGAATTAGATTGTACTATTTGTTCTGTTCATGGATCTACGGGCAATTATCCTGACTTCTTTGAATTTCTTCACTCAGAACTTACAGGGTGGCCGACCCTTATCATATTTTGTGGAAATCTGAACATTAACGGTTTGAGTGGGCTCTGGAATGAGAAACCTGGCAACTATGTTGGTCGGAAAGCAAGGTTTTTAGAGCCCTCACACATCTGATTCATGATAATGGGCTTACAGACGTATAGCCATAAATGAGACCCCGTGACCGGGGTAGTACATTTTTCTCTGGCCCACATAAATCAGTTGTGCGCCTGGACTATTTTTTTGTCTCACAAAAATTATTAACCACCTGCAGCATAGAAAAGTACCCTTGGGTTATGGTATGGAACGCCTTCAAGGCTGGGGTCAGGGGGGAGACATTGAGCTATTTCATGAACCGTAATAAAAAGCAATCCCAACGCTGAAGGGAGCTATACAGTGCATTGGCAGTTAAGGAAGAAATGGTCAGGGCAATCGCCAATTGGATATGCATAGAGAAAATTTTGCATAAGCCCACTTTGGCAAAAACAGCTATCTGGGAAGTCTCGGCAGCAAGAGCTGCAGAAAAATATGTAGTTAAGTAACAAAATGTGGTAACCCAGTATCCCTATGAACCTGGGAGTGATATTGGTATTATAAACAGTTGGTTCATTCGGGTGAACTATTTTTCTTTACTTATTTCACATTTGTACACAATGTTAATCATTCTTTAACTGAAAAGATCAGAGCAAAATTATTGATGAAAAGGAGAGATGAGAATCCAAACTATCTGCGCTTTCACAAGATATTTTATAAATTATGTTCATTTATAAATTCATTCATTTGTAAACGTGCATGAATTAAAAAGGCTGCAAATACTGTACAATAGTGGGCAAGTTGTGAAATTTGTGACATTTAGTGCTCAGTGTAATTGGTGCAAGTGCAACATACAATATATACAATGATAGTTTCCATTGATGGTGAAGAGAGGGAAGGTAGAAAGGGCGGGATGTGACCAATGTTCATATAGTCACTAATGTTTTCTGTACACTACATGCGTCAGTATTCAGTACAGAATTTTTAGGGAATTGGTCCACTGAGATATTTGTGTCGATGTTTCAACCCTGTTGTAGCGCACTTGAGGCGTCTATGCGGGTCTTCTTCAGGACTGTGCGGGGTGGGAAGGGTGCCTACCATTCACATAATTAACTTCCTAGTAAGCCCAGCCGGGCTCACCTGTGGAGAATGTACTGCAATGTCGGGTTCTATTGGGAAGAAAGAAGCCTGGTTAGTGCTTCTTAATATAGGAAAAAATTCGGCATATATCCTGAACTAATTTATAATCCAGTGTCACCTTCAAAATGCTTACCTCTAAGTGGCGCTTATGTGCTTGCCCACGAGAGTTTCCATGAGCCTGCAGATTTACATGCAGGTACGATTGATTGTCTTTACCCGTTTCCCGGCTAAAATAAAGGGAAAGGATATATGACATACCAGATGGCAATGGACTGTTACAATACAGACAAATAACTCTAAAATGGGCCATCCCGGGGAGTAACTCACCTTGTTAGAGCTTCGGTGGGCCAATAATCACAAATCCAATAGGTGATAAGAAATGCTGCTAACCGGCGGCAAAAGGCTCAGACTCGGCCAGGCTTTCTGATAACGCTCCGCGCTTCGGTAAATGAAACTGGATATAACCAGTGTAGCAGAGCGCGAGGATGTGGACTGCGAGGGCGCGTCTCCAATTTCTAAGCAACCTACGTGCCATTTCATTTTTCTGAGATTCCGTTTGGAATTTTCAGTACAAGCTAGCATTCATTTTTACCCATGTCCCTAAAGTTGCGTGGCAACGTGGGCAGGGGTACGGTTGGCGCTACTCATTTCCATTATTTAATGTGCAACCAGCTAGGATAACTAATGTTATACTAATCACGTTATCGGAAAGGGCATTGGAAGTTAATTGTGTAGTCTGGCATGTGAGGAATATCCATATATTATACACAAAACTATTTGAAACCATGCAATATTTACATACTATACATGTTACTAAATAATTGCTGCAAGGGTATTTGTCACGGTGAACCTGCGATGGTCAGTAATGGAAGTGTATTCATAAATTATGCACAGGCAGAATTGTAAAACTTTTTGACATTTACATACTATATACGTTGCTGAACCTAACGCTACATATTTTGTTGCAAGGATAATTAGTCGCGTTCTGACCAGAGAGTAACGCTCATACATTTTGCACCTGCGATAGTCTGGAATGGAAGTAAACATAATATGTGGCGTGGCGGTACGATTGCTACGAGTACAGTAAGCGGGTGAGGCACTTGTTGGCGATACGGGCAAGGCAAAAGACCAAGTGGGGAGATCGTTGAGATTAAAAACCATAAGGGGTTATTTTTTTCCGGTCTTACTGAAATACGAGAAGAATTCCACAATTTCTATGAGAAACTATGAAAAGGAGGAGTTTTCTGAGGAAAGATATATAAAGGGTTACCTAGACTCCATTCGAACTGAGAAGGTTTCCCGAGATGCGGAATCCCTAGATGTGCCATTCTCAGGCAAAGAAATTCAAATGGCGCTAACAGACCTACCCTCCGGAAAGGCTGCGGGTCCGGAATAGCTCCTGCAAGAATTTTATAATGTCTTTTTTTCAACTTTAGGGGTCGATCTGATTAATATAATGTGTCACGCTCAGAAAGGGGTGACTCCCCCAGAATCCTGGTCTTGGGCTAATATAATTTCTTTAATGAAGGGGAAACCCCCTAATGAGACGGGGTCTTATAGACCCATGACTCTCATGAACAGCGATGCCAAGATTTTTACAAAAGTGCTAGCTAGTCGCTTAAGCCTTATTATAGGTAAGGTGATATCCCCCAGGCAGCATGGCTTTATCTCAGGCAGAGGAACTGCTGACCACATTCGTAGTGTGGTTACACTATTTGATGCTGCCTCAATCTCCAGAGACCCTATGTTGTTAATTATGCTTGACAGCAAAAATATGTTTGATATGGTCTCCTGAGAGTATCTGTGGGCTTCTCTTGAGTGGGTTGAGATTGGTAAAGGCTTTATTGATGCTATATAGGTAATGTATAGAGCTCCCCCGGGCCCGGCTCCGTTTAATAGGAGGCTAAACAAAACCTATTCGGATCCCACGGGGGACAAGACAGCGCTGCCCTTGCTCTCCCCTCTTATTTGCACTTTACATAAACCCGCTGATTCTGAAATTCGATAGCAACTCGAGAATTCAACCAATATAGTTTCAAGGTTTCGACACCAAAATCTTGGGGTATGCTGACGATCTCGCTGTAGTGACATCTGATCCTCATTTAGCCTTAACGGAAATTGAGAAACAAGCAGGAGACTTTGGGAAAGTGTCAGATTATTTGCTCGATCAGAGCAAACCCCAAACTGTAATAAATTGCAGGGTCAATTTGTGCGACTCCCGGTTGACGAAATCTGCAGTCTGTCTAGGCATGATCATAACATCAGAGGTGAGGATGAGCAGGGTCCACGAAAGGGAACCTTCAAAGGCTTTCCGCGTTTTTGAGCTTCCCCGGGCCACTTGCTGCTTTCAGCAACTGGTCCCCACTGGTTGTTCTGACCCCCACTTTGGGTGGAAGAACCGGCGGGAAAAACAAGTGAGGAAGAGAGGTGTGCCACCTTTCCAACTCCACCCCTCAGTTGGGGGAGGCGAGGTGAAGCTCAACTCTCAGTCTTCGCCATCTTGCAAATGGGTGGACCCAGCCTACCAGGGTGAGGCATATGCCCTCCTCCCAATGGAGGGTGCAATAATAGGGGGTGCACCCACCCCAGGGAAGGGACATTCTACTAAAAAGCCAATACAAAGTATATGTACAGTATTTCAAAAGCATTGCATTACTAGTAGCTCTACCGTAATCAAATCAAAGTGCATATGCAATTGCAATTCAAACTGTTTACAAACTGCATTACTACTGTAAAGTACGTATTGCTTACCTGAGCCAGGCTTGCTTAGTGCTAGAAAATAAAATAACTAATAGAATATTTTTATACAAAACCAGTTGGTCTGAAGTTCAGTCTTTGAGTATGTGATATCAGTTGCAGATTGAGTATGTACAACAAATGCTTAGCACTACCCTCTGATAAAGCCTTACTGTTCAACCACATTACCACAAATAGAGAGTAAGGTGCTATCTACTTTTACTGCTGTCTACCTTTGGGGTTCCACTGGACTCTGTGCACACTATACCTCACTTTGGTATGGTATATACGGAAGAGCCAGCTTTCTACAGGAGGCTTAGCAGGAATCCTCTGCCCCCCGATGCTGCAGTACAGACGCTGATATTGTTTATATGTTTTCTATCTGTCCGATCTTAGAAACCCAGAAGAAGGATTTAGAACCCTTCATGGAGCATTCCTTGAAGATTAAGGTAGTAGTACTCACAACTGAGCTAATGCTATTGGGGGTTACTAATGAAGGAACACCAGGGGCCTACCAATACTTTGTTTTCCTGGCCATGGCAGTGGCAAGAATATGTATTTCTTCTGCATGGTTGGAACTGGCCCCACTCTACCCCCCTCCCCTTTCCAACAATAGCTGGCGCAGCTTTTATCTATTTTAAATCTTTGAAAGGAGATGTATGTGAGGAAGGGATGCAGGGCAAAAAAAAGTAGGGAAATGCATCTGAGCCCCGATTTATAATTGGAAAAATAACTATGAGGTTGGCTGAGAATAGTTTGAATAGCTGGCACCCCCTTGGATATGGGCAGGTATTAATTGTTGCTATTTTATTGTGAGAAATGAAAGATTACATTTTAACTTTCTCTGTATAGTTTATTTATTCTTGGTTGTATCTGCTCATGTATCCATGCATGTATCCATCTGTGTGTATTTAATTGAGGGTGTTGCAATAAAAAATAAATAAATAAAAATGTCTGGAGCCCAATATAAATCTGAGGAATTGTCAGTGCTTTGCTATTATTGGAATGTGGAAGTGAGCATATTGAAGATCTATTGCAGTGCAAGCATCCTGAAATGTTCTTTCCTTATGTCCTTGTTCTGTACTATAAAGTCCAGGATGGGTCTAAATTCTTCTTTTAGTCCTTTTTTCCAAACTAGAAGTACAGGCAATAAATTCCAATCCTTTTTGATGAAAAGAAAAGGACCCTCCTGTGAATTTTTCTACAGTACGACACTGACCTACGTTTGCAATAGGTCCTGTGGATAGGCCGATGTTTTGGCTGCAGGTAAAGATGGAGGAGGGGACTTGAAACTAAGAGTATATCAATTCGGAACAATGGTCAAGACTAATTTATCTGCAATTATGAGAGGTCACTTTAAAGTGTCCTAGAGTGCTTACCCCCACCAAAATGACTCACAGAGCTGGGGGAAGATTAGAATACTTTTTTCATGGGAGGCTTCCCTGAGTGGACGATGCTGATGTTGTCCTACTCTCCTGTAGTGTAGTTCCTATATTCCCAATAGGCTCTGCGCATTGGAATAATATATCCTATAGATTTGACGTAGGACTTAGGTCAGTAGGTCTCTATCGAATATACTCAACTTAATTGTAAGTGCCAGCTAACTCAGAGGTCACTAGAAACTTTCTCGAATACACAAGAAGGGATTTGTTTCTGACAACAGCATGAACATGACAACTTTGTTTCCCTTGGACTGAAAAATATCTTCAGAGTCATAGAAACAATAGATAACTATTTTACTCAGTCAATCGTGCATGCTTCGTTTCTACAGAGTTGCAGAGAAATAGTGAGACAGGCGTTTTCAATAAAAGGTTTATTGAACAGTCTTCTTTCTCATGCAAGAAAGGTGAACTGCTACAATCGTTAGACAGAATGCAAAGTATAATGCGTACAGCGAGAATAGTATTATAAAATAATACTGTAGTAGCATTGTATGGTTTCTAAGCCATATAAAAATACATACATAAATATCACAGGCTGAAATACTCCACTGGTGCTTCTAAAATACGCCTACCTCAATGTGCCTAACCTAGGTCTAGTATGAGGGAAGAAGTAAGGATTGTTTAGCATAAGTTTGAGTTCTGCCAAGAATTGCCAAAGGTTTCTCTAGGTTCTAATCAGCTCCATATCTTAGAATGAAGGAGGTTGGTATCTCTGTCTCTGGACTCGTTTTCCCAACACCCCGCAAGGGGAGTCAGAAACACTGGAGCTGGATTCTCGGCAGAGGAGGACAGCTTATTGTCAGTGCGTCAGCTGGAGAGTCGGCTTACTTCGGCACTTGCAGTAGCGAGCTGTGTCTGGCAATTAGGTCATCGAACTGCACCGAACCACACCGTGCTTTGCTATAGCAAGTGAAGGTATATTTATACCTTGAAGGTGTTTAGGAATGCCAGCTTTGACGTAAAGTCGGGCATATGAACGTCATGGATGAACCCCTAAGGAATAGTTGTTCATGCATAATAATGAGTTTCTTGGAGAAATCAATATCCAGGCTAGGGAAGTCCCTTCTGCTTAAGAGTCTGGTTTTCCAAGAAATCATTGTGACGTTTGATAAACAGATGGAAGTAGCCGTGCCTGTATTTGGGTAGCATGGGCTATGCCTAAATAAGGGCTTGATTTATATGCCTATATAAAGGCAAAGTGGATGGTACCTATATAAGGGCATGAATCGGGAAAATTCATTCGGAATCTAAAACGACATACAACACCCACTCCACTTTCTTATGTACGACATTACTAAGTTCTAAACACGTTAAACATATCTAAACATGAAGTATTAAAACCCACCCAAAAATACATAAAAATGCATTTGAACTGGTTGTACACATAAAAGATGCATTTGTGCTGTACGCATTTAAAGCAGTGTATCATTCGAAGCATATATGATGACATTTGTAAATGCTATTTGAATGAATCATGGAAATATACATTTATGAAATGGCTCGTAAATACAGAAGAAAAAGCGGGCCGAAACCATTTCATGTCAGATTACATATAACTTGTTTGTGTATGTGGACAAGATCAAATATTGTCTCTGGAAGTTTTTTCAAACAATTCTTGCTCTCTATGAATAGTTCTACTTCAAGCAGATTACTTTGTGCCAAAAAAAAGGTAAAAATACTAATTTGGAAAAAGAAAAAGTTAATCATAGAAAAAAAAGAGTCCCAAAGTTAGAACTTTGTTTTGAAAAATAAAGGTCAGATTCTAAAGTCTCTCAGAACACTGTGCCAAATCAAAAGTCAGTGTCATTGTTTGGAGAAAACATCAAATCTTCTAAGTCTGTAAAAAAAGTTGTCTACCATTGTAGGTGAAATTTGGATTACCTTGTTTAGAAGATTAACCGCACATAGATGTGAAGCATCGCCGTCAGCATTGGTCGCATTAGCAATGTTCTTAGTGGATGATACCTGTGCGCCTGTTTCCTCTCGTACCTCACCGTCAGCATTTTGCATCTGTGATATCTCAATGAATGCAGTCATCAGAATTGGTAGCCTCTGGGGCAACACCGCACATGGGCCTTTACCGGTTCAAGCAAAGTATCAACATCCGTTGGCATGAATGATGGGAGTGTTAGACAAGATATGTAGCACACATTCTTCTCCGCAAAGCAGGCAGCGTAGAACAAGTAAGCTGCAATCTTGCCAGATTGGTCTGAATGACCGAAACCATGTGGTATTTAATTCTCGTAAATGAGGTAATCCCAAAATGTGGACGATGCGCTCACGACAATTCATCGCCAGTAGAGTTGTCTCCATGGAGAACTGGGTGTCGCTGGTGAATTGGCTTGCCATATCGCAGCAGCAGGAGCAAATAATGTCCCTGCAGCGAGTCCCAAAATGAGAGGCAGTCCGCCAAACACTGAGTGCACGAAGTTTGAAAATATTCCTAGGACCGCTTCAAAAGGTGCTAACAGTCCAGAAAATACGGTCTTAAATACATGTACAATACCGCTCGTATCAGACATGTTTAAGATACGACTTAACATTTCTGAGAAATGTACAGGGCAGTTTGTAGTTAATAGGCCATGTATCTCGGCAGAAGTCCTTTGGCCGAGGTCAGTGGCACAGTTTTTTTGCAAAAGAATGGCTTTCATTCTGCTTAAAGTATCAATTCGTATAGAAGAGATGTTCAGTGAAGGCCATAAAGGTGACTCCCTGTCTGTCTTGGTCTTTGGAAACAATACTTGCATACAGCAAGTGACCCTGGCTGACACAGTTACTAGATAGGGTAAACCTGGCAACATGCCACAGCAGCTGTGATCGTTCAACATGCGGTAACTTCCATTAGAAAGTTGTCCAAAAATTGGATCAATCACTGCAGTTGGTGAACCTTGCAGATGGCAGGATAAGTTGGTAGAGGAACCATCGTAGGCCCCGTGTAAATTAATACCCTGACAAAGGAGAGAACCGCTTAGTGCGTTTCACAATTTTTACCACTAAGAAAAACTTCTCTCACCCCACTCAAACATCTGTGGGTGTATGGTAATTCCCAGGATGTCTTGATGTATTCTTTACCTAACCTTTCATTTGTGCCTGCTGGTATATGTTTTAGGCAATACTGAAAATGGAAAATTGTAACAGGCAGAGTGATTGTTCCATGTATAATCCATTCAATGGCTGGTTTTTCATCGACTGTAAATGGCAATCTTTCCAGTTTTTCAATGCTCAGCACCGTATAGTCTGCTCCCCTTTGTGCCAATTTGATATGTTTATCAGTGAGATTGAATTCAGAAAACAATGACGTAGTATTGATTAAACGCCTAGGCACATAGCCTGAACGTAGGTTTTGTAACGTCCAGCCTAAAAGCATGATAGAACGTAATTGCGACTGACCATGTTGCAAGATGACCAAGTCCTGTTCCATGATATCTATGGCAGAAGACACTATGCTGTCCAATGAATATATCCTGGACGACAGAGTCGTTAACCCATTGTCAAGTACAGAGAGCGTTTTCTCTAAATTAATACGATCAATTTCTCGTATTCTTTCTGCAGTCTCTGCTTGCGTAATCTTCCATGCTTCATTATAAGCAGCATAGATACCGGCATATATAAAACGTTTATGACGCGGTGTTCTTGGTCCTAGCAAGAATTCCCAAAGATCAGCGCCGTCTTTAAGTAAAGATAAGTGTTGCTTTACATCCTTGAGTGTAGATCCATGTAACCATTCAAGGCACAGTTTCCCTACACTGTATGTTGTTACTATTCCTGGATGCGGTCTTTGAACATATCTTGGGTCTGGCCTAGTGAATGTGAAACCCTGTGTTTTGTTCAGGAATCTATCTTGACAGTTGTTTGTGTCTGTGGGCCAGATCAACAATTTTTTTCCAATCTGGATCTGTTCTGTTGTGATGCAAAATAGTATGTACGTCGAACTCCTGTCACGCCTGCCTAGCCTCCGTGGAACGTACAGACGAACTACCGAGACCAATCCAAAATGGCCTCGTGGCAAAGCCCATGCGCGAGGAGTCCAAGCCGGAACTTAGGCTCGTTTCCCCAGGCACTCAGCGCTTTGCACTCTAGTCTCTTTCCTGTTGAAGCGTCACTACCGCTTGGCCATTTCCTGTTACTCGCTCATGTTTGGTCGTGGGCACTCGTCCTTGAAATTGAAGCACAGCTTTCCTTTGCCGTGCTGGTTTGTTTAGTTTGTGTAGTCCTGGCTGGGGTCACTTGCCGACCTCTTCTGTCTCCCGGATTCCAGAGAATTCATACTTGAAGATATTGCAGATTACCTGATTCCTTTGCCGATCACCGTCCTCTCTGTTTATTCTCACGCCAAGAGGTTTTCGGTGTTTCTCCTGAGGGGCAGTTCGGAGATATCCTGCCTCTTTTCCTGGTAGACCCTCGTGTTCTGCTTAACGTGGGTGCTACTACTTATTTGTTTCCTCGTCCAGTGCCGGCTGTCTTTCCCCGGTGTCACTGTGACTTTCTCTGCCCTGTTTCTTGCGGGCCCGTTGTTGGGCCGGACTAAGGTTCCGCCGAACGGCCGGCATTTGCTTGAGCAGTGGTTTGAGGGGTTTACGGGACATTGTGGGGTTTGTGGTCCGCCTGGTGAATTCCTCATTTTCTTTTTGCCATTTTTTAATGTTCGTTCCCTGGACTTCGCGGATTCTGGCATTCATTACAGTACAGGGACAAGAAGAACGGGCAACTACTTCTGTGATCCCAACCTTTTACCATACAGATCAAGTAGAAGCGAGATCATTTGGGTTAGGCCATATTGGATATCCATAGGTTCTACGATCACATGTACGTTTCCAGATGATGTCCTGGTTGCTTTCATTGACTCTCCCTTGTGCTCTCAGCTTCATCTTCCAAAAGAAGCAGAAGAGAGCAGTGTCCGAAGAGTCCAGTGTTTTGTCTACCCCTACTTTCCTTGTTTTGTTCCCTCCTTTCCCACCATATCGCCCTTGTGTCCTAGTGTTTGATAGGCACAGGTGGCGTAGGGGGGAAGGGTTGGGGTTCTCGTCGGCTCCTGGCACTCCTGCAGAAACCGCTATCGGATCCTTACAGAGCGCAAAGCCTACGTTGCTTTTTCTGCCCGAGTGCCATGACCCCAGTGACTATGGAGGATCTGGCCCACATGTTAGGCAGTCTCCAGTTAGAAACCCAAGCATTGTCCCAACGGGTTGATACCATGCAAAGAGAAAGACAGTCTGATGTTGAAGCCGGAGGGGGATCAGGGCCCAGCACTACAGCCCCAGTTGTACACATTACTACTCCCCAGTCAGTCCCGTTAGCTCCTCCTGAAAGATTTTCAGGTGGCACGGCTAAACTGTCTACAGTCATAAGCCAGTGTCAGTTACACTTCATGTGCAAAGCCAGCTGCTTCCCGACAGACCAGTCCAAAGTCGCCTTTGTTATCTCATATTTGGGGGATTCAGCAGCTGACTGGGCTATCCCACTAATAGAAAGGAACGATCCCATGTTACATGATTATGGGTCATTCAAACGGGAATTACAAAAAATATTTGACAGGCATACATTTACCCATTCTGCAGACACCGACCTGTTGTCACTCAAACAAGTCACCAAAGAGCTTTCAGCTTATATCACAACTTTTCAGAGATTGGTGGCAGAAGCAGATTGGCCTGAGAGAAAACGCAGTGCCCTGTTTTATCGGGGTCTGCGAGACGAACTTAAGGATGCGTTATCACATGTAGTGGATCCTCCTGAGGGCTGCCCTGAACTTATCGACCTGGTAGTCAAATTAGACCACAGATTACAGGAACGTAGAAGGGAGAAGGGACGTCCTGATGTTAAACCCTATGTTTACCATAGAAAGACAGAAGCCGAGAAAACAGCTGATGAGGTTGAGCCTATGCAGATTGGGTCAATAAGAGGACCTTTGAGTCAGGAAGAAAGGCAAAGGAGGAGGGACAACAAGTTATGCCTCTATTGTGGCAAAGCCGGACATTTTTTGAGGAATTGCCCTGTGAAGCCCTCCCAAACCAAGAAATCGGAAAACTAACAAGCCCGGCATCTGGAGAGACTAAGGTGTCGGGTAGCTCGGGTCTGATAGTCTGCTCTATAGACACCCCTTCTGTCATACTGAGGTACCGGGTTTTTAAGAGCCCGGTGGTGCCAGGGGATAACACCCGAAGACCTCTGAGTTCCCCCTTGTTTCGGACCACAGAAACTCGGAGTCTTCTAGTCGCAGTCAGAGATCAAGTTTTATTGGCAGCTACCAAGTAACAGGTGTCCTAGAAGCACGACAAACACGGGTCATGTGTTCTCAGGAGACTGTTCGTTTTTACAGAACCAGCCTTCTCCTTATATACAAAAATAATAGCTGCAAGCAAGAATTCTTGAGTTTACGATATGGCTATACACATATTTCTACAATAATACAAAAGAGCGAAGTCATGTAGGCAAGCCCGTATTTTAGATGTCCAATTCGTGATAGATTACCTAGCCAGGCCCGGAACTCCCATCAGATATCGGTGAAGCCCCAATAAAAGAAGGCACCTCCTAGTCATAAAACTGGCCATAAACAGGGAGCGTGGACAGGAGTGTATGTGTGTAGAAAACATGATCCGTATGCGGTGAATGGTTTGTGGTATGTTGTGCATTGATGCTATCGTGTTTGGCCACTGGGCGAGGAGCTGCCTAAACAGGTTTGGCTGGAGGCAAGGGAGTCAGTTGGGACAGGTCAGGGGGAAGTCAGGGAAGGTGGACATGTCCTTTAAGATCAAGCTCGACCTTTAATTGACTTATCATGAGGGCAAGACACAAGATGGATACCGTTTACAAAATGGAGTCTGGGGGGTCGGGACGGAAACTACGATTCAGGGGTGTTAGCATGCCTCGATCATGACGCAAATGCATAGGAATGATGTCCTAATCATTATCGGTTCGTCGACACCAAATTCGTCATGGTACGTTGATGTTTCGGGACACGGGTATTGGACCTCGATACCGGGACAACGGTAGGGTCCAGAATTTCAGAACCACAGACCCTCCTTTTGCCCTCATATAAGGCAATAATTCATGTTAATCCGAGTCTAAATCTGTATGAAGGAATTCGTGGAAATGCTGTTGTAGCATCATTCTGTTGCTCAGTTCGTCCCTTGACACAGGCTTCCGTACACATGAGGTAGCACAGAGGCCACATAGTGCAGGAGCGCACTGTACACACAGGCAGAACATAAACAGAAGTGCTAAGATCATCCCAATGAAGATCAGTGTTTTCCATCCCCAGGTAGCGATCAGTTCCCAGAACCACCCTAGTAAGGACCAGTCCCCTTTTTCTACGTGAAGGGAACCAGATATCTCGTGTAGCTTAGAGATGGCCTGGTACACTGTCGGTGCGTTATCAGGGATGAAAATGCAACAACTGGATTGGATCACTCTACACACACCACCACGATCGGCGAGTATGATATCTAGGGCAACTCGGTTCTGAAGGGTCATAAGTCGATCCGACTGAAGTTCGGTCGTCAAATTTCCAAGGGCTCCGGCCGTTGTAATCACGGCGGATTCAACTATCCTCGATAACTGGCGAATATTCCTGCTGCTCACCATAGGCCCCCAAAATGGCAGAAAACCCTTTGCGAAGTCAGCGAATTCCTGACCCGCGGTGTCGTCTTTACTCACGACTCCTCTAGCTGTCCTTGTCCGATGGTAATCTGCTCTGGCCGTGTAGGTGGGAGGCAGCAGAAATGCGATAAAGCATGTACCTGAGAAGTCAGGGGGCAACCAGGTGTAAGCTTGGTCGTGGCAGACGAAGTACGTGCCTTTGGCTGCTAATAGTATAGGGGAAGTTCGGGAAGCGAACACATAGGTTTCCGTGCATATACTCTTTCCTAATTGTGCTTTGGGATCCCTGCCGATACCTTGTAAACATAAGTGACCTCGGTTGGGTACTATCCAAACTGGGCGGGATTTCTTTGCTGTCTGGCTCTTACTCAGGTAAACCCCATATTTAGTTACGTTCCAAAGAGTGTACGGAGTGAGTTCATCTTTGGGAATCGTTAGATATGTGTCGAACTCTCTACTCATATTTCTTATCCCTGCTACTAGTGCCTTGTTACTGGAATCACTCGCAGTAGAACGGGTCGGGTATGGTTCTAGGGCGAATAGGAACATTGTCTGGAAAGCCCACAGAGAACCATAATAACTGAAAGGTAGGATGAAGTATGGGATACCCTTATCCGTTGTGTGTGGCATGAGTCCACATATCCAACAGTTCGATGTGTTCATTATGGACTGGTGTTGGTGTAGAAGTTGAATGAATGAGTTATTTACAAATTCGAGTCTTCTGGCAGACTCGTGTTCAGGTAGAGGGTGAAAGTAGTGTGGAGAGATAGTAGGAGGAGGCTGTGGCCGGGTGTCATTTGAAAAAGTAACTTGGAATACGAATAGAGTATAACCAATCAAAAACATCGTTATGCTACACAACATTAAAATACATGTTATCAAAAACCTTCTTTTGGCCAGTACAGTGCATAGTTGTCTTTCAATGTTCGTGAGTCTGGTAGGTCTCTTTACCCTAGGAAACTCCATCCTCTAGTTGCTGCCCGCGGTGGTAGGTTGGTTCTGCCAGGGAGTGCGCTCTGTTCAGTCCGGGGTAACTCCCTTGGACCAACCAGAACCGTTGACCTAAAACGTCTCCAGCTGCACTCCCCAGACTTCAACCGCGACCCTAGCAGCAGAACCGGATGGCGGTTCGAAAATCAAAAATGAGCAAGTTTCCTGAGAGTGAGAGAGCTGAAAAATCAAAAATAGTTCTTGGGGGAAGGGAAATCACATTAGTTTGTTTCTTTTATTAGTCTCTTTGTCTCGACCTTAGATTATATTGTTGTTTCCCATGTACGGTGTGGTCTTCAAACAATGTCTTAGGTTCTGAAGTGTCCAACTGCATTGACGGTGGCACAAATCCTTGTAAAATATGATCACTCTCCTTTTCGGTACCAGTTTCTTTTAAACGTGCATCGCTGAAAGGGATGAAGCGAGGTATGGATTCTGTCTCGGAGTCGGCAATTCCTTCGTTGACCCACCGGTCGTATGTAAGGGGCAGAGGGACCCGTTTACAATGGGTCCCGTGCACCCAGTTCTTTTTGCCTTCCACCCGAACCGCTGATCTCGTGGAAAGAAGTACCAGGTAAGGTCCGGTCCACCTCGGCTGTCCGTTGTTTGTGCGCTGGAAATTCCGCACCAAGACCCACGTGCCGGGTGCGATGGAGTGACCTGGATCGTCAGAGGCTGGCGGAGAGGAACTGTGAACCTGTTGGTATAAAACACGCAATTTAGTTGTCAATTCGCACAAATAGTCAAGCAATACGGGGTGCTCTATTTCGCTGAGTTTGTTTGGTCTTGGCACGCCCCAGACGTTGGCTGGGCGGCCAAACACTATCTCATGGGGGCTAAGTCCTAATCTGGAATGGACGGTCATTCTGGTTGACAAGAGTGCTAGGGGCAAGGCGTCAGGCCACTTAAGACCTGTACAGGCTTGGATCTTGGCTAATTTGAGCTTTAAAGTGCCATTGTAGCACTCTACTAATCCAGCTGATTGGGGGTGATTCGCAGAGTGAAACTTTTGTTGTATGCCTAAACACTCACACACTCTCTTCATCACGCGTCCTACGAATTCACTTCCATTATCACTCCAGACGATTCTAGGCCTGCCAAATCTCGGGACGAACTCTTTGACAAGGGCTTTGGCAGTTGACAAGGCAGTATTGTCCTTAAGGGGGTACGCTTCCACCCACCTGGAGAAAGCGCAAACAACAACGAGCACATACTTCAGATTGTTGCATCTCTCCATGTGAATGAAATCGAGCTGCAAAACCTCGAACGGATACGTTGGAGGCACAAAATGACCAGCTGGAGTTGGGGTTCCCCTACCGGGATTGTACTTCAGACACACCATACAATTTCTGACCACATTCTCTGCATATTTCGGGATATTGCTGTTTTACCATACTGGGGACAATACTTTACAGATTCCTTTCGAACTGATGTGCGCAAATCCATGAGCCATTGTTACTACTGCAAGTACATATGCGTTAGGTAATAGCCATCGCTGGTGTTCTGACAATTCGACCCAACAACCATTCGCATCTAATCTACCTTTACTTTCTCTCCATTCGTTCACCTCTTTCTCAGTTGCCTCGGCTTGTATAGATTTTACGCTTTCGATGGTGTCCTCACACATTCCCACATCCGTAATCCATCTAGCGGGACCTACAACATACATCCGACTCATTGTGTTCCTTGCAGTCTCTTTTGCAACCTCGTCTGCAAATGCATTCCCGCGGCCAACATCATCCTGAATCTTTTTGTGTGCACTGCATTTTACAATGGCGACTTGTAGTGGCAAGGTCAGTGACTCGAGGAGTTCATTAACTAACTGACCATGTTGTATCTTTGCACCATGTGACGTAAGAAATCCACGTTCACGCCACAATCTCCCAAAACTGTGAGCCACGCCAAAGGCGTATTGGCTGTCAGTGTACACATTCACTCGCTTTCCTTTCGCTAACACACATGCTCTGGTAAGCGCAATCAATTCTGTGGCTTGTGCAGAATTGTGGGAAATACGCGCGGTCTCTATAATGGTGTGTAATGTCGTTACGGCATATGCTGCAGTCGTATCACCATTTGGCAGCTTGAAACATGAACCATCAACCCATAAAGTATCGTTGCATTCAGGAAGGGGAGTGTCCTGTAAGTCTACTCTCCCTTTTGTCTCTTCTTCTGTCCTGAAACAGCAGTCATGGTTATCAATCTTGTCTGTTTCTGTCGGAATGGGTAGTAACGTTGCGGGGTTCAGTGTATCACACCTCTTTATGTGGATGTGACTTGCTAGCAGCGTAAGTTCGTAACTGGATAGTCGAGCGCTAGTAAGATGTTGTGTCTTCGTCCTGTTTAGTAAAATGTCTACTGCATGCGGAACCATAACGATCAGAGTATTATTCATGACTAATCCAGCGGATTGTCGAATGCAGACAGCTGCTGCGGCGGTAGCCTTCAGACAACTTGGTAGGGCTTTAGCCACAGGGTCTAGAGTTGCCGAAAAATACGCGCATGGGCGCTGTCTGTCCCCAAAATGTTGTGTTAAAACTGATAATGCACAACCTTCCTTCTCATGGACATATAATGTAAAAGGCTTACTATAGTTGGGGTTTCCCAACACAGGAGCCGAACATAATGCATCACGCAACTCGTGGAAACTCGTCTGACAATCTTCAGACCAAGGCATAGGATTTGGCGTGTCTTTGCAGAGTAGTGCCAGCAAGGGTTTAGCTAGTGGTGAGAAATTCGGTATCCATTGTCTACAGTACGATGTAATGCCCAAGAAGGCTCGAACCTCTCTCTGTGTTCTTGGGGCACTCAGTTCTGCAATTGCCTGTATTCTTTCTGGTGTCAGTCTCCTTCCCTCCTTCGACAAGATGTGACCTAGGTAGGTTACTTCTTGTCGGCAAAATTGTAGTTTGGAGAGAGAGACTTTGTGCTTCATGTCACATAAGTTACGTAATAATGATAACGTAGCTTTCTTGCAAATCTCTTCAGTGTCTGCAGCGATCAGCAGATCGTCTACGTACTGAATCAGAGTTGAACCTTTCGGTAGAACAATCGTGTCTAGTTGTGTTTTCAGGGCCTGACTGAATATTGATGGGCTTTCGCAGTAGCCTTGAGGAGCGCACTTGAAGCGGAAACTTCGTCCTCCTAAATTGAATCCGAAAATATCTCTACTTTCCTCAGCAATCGGGATGCTGAAGAAAGCGTTCTTCAGGTCAATCACCGAGAACCAGTTTGCTGAAGCTGGAACCATCGTCAATAAAGCAGTAATGTCGGGGACAACTGGAAACTGTGGCATAACTATCTTGTTCACTTCTCTGAGGTCGATCACGAACCTATACACAGGGGGCTGTGAAGGATCTGTACGCTTTAAGACCGGTAAGACTGGACTGTTACAAACATTTCCTGTTGTTTCTTCGATGACGTCTTTATCAATCAGGTCATAAACAATCGTCAATAACGCCTTTTCACATTCGCTAGATATTTTGTATTGGGGAATACGTGGCAACCTAACGTTGGCTTTCAATGTTATGACATACGGTGCTATCTCCAAACGACCTACATCATTAGAACCGTTTGCCCAGAGTACATCAGGAAGACACGACAATTCAGTTGCAATATTTTCTTTTGACACATACATTGGAGAAACGACTTTCTTACCTAAAGTAAGTTGTACTCCCAACGGTGAACAGTATAGAGTCGCATACAACCTTTTTAGCAAATCCAAACCTAACAAATTTTCACCGCAACCTGTTGTCAAAATGAGGGGTGCTTCTAATTCGCACGGGCCAATAGAAAGAGATATGGGACTAGAGATCGGGTTTCTAACAGGGGCGCCAGAGAAACCTACTGAAACATTCATTTCGCCAGACAAAGGTGCGCCAGGAAGTTTCGAGTGCATGATAGAACTTTTTGTAGCACCAGTATCCAGCAGAAATGGCTCTGACACTCCTGAGGTAATTACCTCGACATAAGGTCCATTCTGATGTACTGGAACTGAAACAACTCCCTCTCTTTGTCCATGGCTGTCCTAGCAATCATTACCCTCATTTTCGTGTTCGGTGTAATAGTCGTCCATATAGTACTGAGCTGACCTGGACGACGCATTATTCTGTTGGTCAAAGCTGTTCATCGAATTCTGAGGCGGAAAAGAAGTGGTATTCTGAGTGAAATTTCCACGGCCCCTACCTCTAGGGGCATGTTGAACACCTCTTCCCCTTACACCTGAAGCACCGCTCAAACGTCGCGCAAGAGCCGGACAATTACCTTTAAAGTGACCCTCTTCTTTGCAATACGCACATTGATTCGGGCCATAAGAAATACGCTGATGGGAAAACTCGTTTCCTTGCGCGTTTCTCGAATACTGCTGTTGTTGTTGATAATTGGGCTGACTAGCCGTACGAGGCGGATAGGCTTGCTGGAGAAGAACTTTAGTTTTTAAATCTTTCGTCTTTTTGTCGACTTTATCTAGCTCGTCTTTGCGCCTATTTTCATAGTACTGGGCTGTAGCTAAAATTTGAGCTGACGTAGAGACAGCCCCAGCACTCTCTGAATCTTTCAGTTTATTACACAGTTCAGGGATTAAATTATGTACGAATTTGTCTACAAACAATCTTTGACCACCCTCGGTAGCCATATCCTGACCACTATGATCGGTGAAAGTCTCCTCAAATCTTGTGAAAAAGTCAGACACATTCTCATCTTTCTTCTGCTTGCACGCAGATAGCTTGTCCCAGTTTACGCGTACTTCAGGCATTATTGTTTTCATGTACGCGATAATTCTACCGGGAAGTTTGGCTATTAACGGCTCAGGTTTAGAACCACCAATTTGTCTAGCATCTATAGCTGTAATGTTCGCCCATGAGTCACCTAGTTCTTGGTCATGGTTCGTATGACGTATTTTGCTCCATAGAGGATGTGGAACAACGTTCCCAAACAACATGTCTATATCCGCTAAATTCATTATACATGAGCTTGCAGTTTGCGATAACTCCTTATAATACCCAGTCGGGTTTTTACGAGGATTAGGCAGTGTCTGCTTGAGTGCTAAGACATCGGATCTTTTCCAGGGGACATGTACCCATACACGCTGGAAATGAGGCAGAATCGGCGGATTCGCATTCGCATCACCTTCCCTCCAAACCGGAGGAACCTCTCTCATGGGGTACTGTCTCGCTCTTTTCCTACCTGATGCATCGTCTTCGTGACATGATCTAGAGACGTTTCCCTTACTCCTATAAGAGAGCAATAACTCTATCGCTTTCTCAACATCTGCACCTATAATCATACCTTCATAGAACTTAAAGCGTGTACGCCATAGTTCGTTCATTGTGTATTTGGGATCATTTGTCTTCACATCTTCGCCCAGATATACACACATTTCTTCGAATACGTATCTCTGAGTGGGTGCATTCCATTGACGGAAAACTTCCATAACAGACTGAACATCATATCTAACAGTATCCGTAATCCATTTACGGGCTAGTTCATTCAGCACTTTTCTTTCCTCGTAATCAGGCAGTTGACTACGTAACTGTCTATGTTCTGTTTTAGGGGTCGTTTTAGGCGACCCGAAGAAAGGTGAAAGCAGACCAGTGACGGTACCTGTCACTCTTTGTCTAATAGAGGGAGAAGCTTGCGGAGGGGCAAACGCATCAGAAAAAACAGGCTGAGGCAAAGAAGAAGTAGAGGCAATAGCAGAGGAAGTTGAAGTAGTCGCAGCCGTAGTATCATAGACAATACCTGGAGCTGTAGGCAAAGTCGTAGAAGTAGATGGAGTATGTAGCAAAGATGGTGGCCTTTGAGAAGGCTGCGCCGGAGAAGTAGGAACCAGCTGAAGAGTAGCTGGCGTGTGTGCAAGAGCTGTGTTTCGTGCGCCGGGGCGCGGTATAGTAAAAATCTTTGGCGTTGTAGTAGCGTCTAACTCATACGGTGGAGGTGAGCTTAATAAGTGGGACATTAATGGATCTTTCTCGGATCTATCCTCTTGACCTTGTCCCTTATTTGGTAACATCGGGTAGCATTTATCTACTGCTAGTTTCTTGCTCCTAAACATTTGTTCGCTTTCTTGCTCTTCCTCGTTCTCCCTGTATGCAACGGCAGCTTGCACCATTGACATACCTCTTTTATTCTTTTTTGCTAATTTTATTTCTTTCTGTTTGGCTTCTTTGCGCCATAAGCGGAAAGAGTCAAACATCGCCGGCCGGGCTTTTCTCTTGAATAATTTGACCTCTAAGTTATCTAATATTTCTGAGTCGAAACTACCATATTGGGGCCATTTTAAAACACCATCCTTGCGGGTGTATTTTATCCACACTTCATTATATGTGATAGGACCTACGCCGTGCTTTACATAGAGCTCGTACGTTGGAGTTCCAATCGGAGGAACCGGACAGGAATCCTCTAATCGGGAGTCCTTACTATAACCAAGACAAAACAAGTTTCCAAGTCTGCTAAAACCAGGCATCTTTGCTCACTAGTCTAGCTTCAAACTTCAAAGGATTATCTGTTACGATATTTCTCGTGAATACACAAGTCCTTCGGCTTTGGGGCTTGCAAGTACCAAATCAAAGCGTATCTCAAGGATACCAAAAACTAAGGACAAACTAAGGACTGGGAGACGCTCCACTTATACTTAACTGAAGTATTTGAAGATCGGTGACGTCGCTAGAAGACTCGTCTATCGTTTCGCTCTACCAAGGATCACTGGGTCCAAAACAAGGCGATAAGTCAGGGCAGCAGTCCTTCGTAGCCGTCGGGACGCGGGGAACCTCGCAGCAAAGACCTTCGGAACCACGTCGACATACAGGGGTCACTGAAGTGGCTGGCCGTCCTCTGGAATTTTCACACGAAGCTCCTCACGAACATCTGGCTTGGACCGTCGCCGCTTGATACCGCCCCGAGTTGGGCGCCAACTGAGGTACCGGGTTTTTAAGAGCCCGGTGGTGCCAGGGGATAACACCCGAAGACCTCTGAGTTCCCCCTTGTTTCGGACCACAGAAACTCGGAGTCTTCTAGTCGCAGTCAGAGATCAAGTTTTATTGGCAGCTACCAAGTAACAGGTGTCCTAGAAGCACGACAAACACGGGTCATGTGTTCTCAGGAGACTGTTCGTTTTTACAGAACCAGCCTTCTCCTTATATACAAAAATAATAGCTGCAAGCAAGAATTCTTGAGTTTACGATATGGCTATACACATATTTCTACAATAATACAAAAGAGCGAAGTCATGTAGGCAAGCCCGTATTTTAGATGTCCAATTCGTGATAGATTACCTAGCCAGGCCCGGAACTCCCATCAGATATCGGTGAAGCCCCAATAAAAGAAGGCACCTCCTAGTCATAAAACTGGCCATAAACAGGGAGCGTGGACAGGAGTGTATGTGTGTAGAAAACATGATCCGTATGCGGTGAATGGTTTGTGGTATGTTGTGCATTGATGCTATCGTGTTTGGCCACTGGGCGAGGAGCTGCCTAAACAGGTTTGGCTGGAGGCAAGGGAGTCAGTTGGGACAGGTCAGGGGGAAGTCAGGGAAGGTGGACGTGTCCTTTTAGATCAAGCTTGACCTTTAATTGACTTATCATGAGGGCAAGACACAAGATGGATACCGTTTACAAAATGGAGTCTGGGGGGTCGGGACGGAAACTACGATTCAGGGGCGTTAGCATGCCTCGATCATGACGCAAATGCATAGGAATGATGTCCTAATCATTATCGGTTCGTCGACACCAAATTCGTCATGGTACGTTGATGTTTTGGGACACGGGTATTGGACCTCGATACCGGGACAACGGTAGGGTCCAGAATTTCAGAACCACAATACCAAGCCATTTCTATGTTTCTGCTAGCTTGCTGTATGATGCAAAGTTAATTGAAGTACTTATCATGTTGGATTCCGGGGCGACCGGAAATTTTATGGACACTGATTGGGCTAGACAACATGCCATAGAGTCAACGGATAAAGAGACGTGGGAAGACGTCACCACTATAGATGGTAGTGCGCTGAAATCAGGGCCTATCACTCAGCAGACAATACCCTTATATCTGACGCTAGGGCAAGGACACCATGAGAATCTGTCTTTTGATTTAATCAAATCTCCACAGTTTCCTGTACTATTGGGGTTACCATGGTTACGTGCTCATAATCCACGAGTGGATTGGGGTACTGGTACGTTGGAGTTTTGCAGTGACACACATCCACCGATTTTACACCTTTCGTTTGTACGTATGGTTATCACCCTCGACTCCTCCCTGGTTCTCCCTCACCGTGCACAACCCCCGCAGCTAGTGAATTAGTACAAGAACTTCAACGCAACCATAAGCTTGCACAAGACAATCTGGAACAGGCCAAGATAAGGTATAAGAAGGGAGCTGATTCACACAGACGACAGGAACCCACTTACAAGGAAGGGGATGAGGTTTGGTGATCCACAAAACAGGTCAGCTTAAAAGGGACATGTAAGTTTAAGCCCAGATACATTGGACCTTATAAAATCACAAAGGTCGTAAATCCGGTAGCCATGAAGCTTGAACTCCCCCATACGATGAAAATCCATCCTGTATTCCATGTCTCTTTATTGAAGCTTGTAACACCAGGGACGGTTTTACCATCCACTCCTCCACCCATAGAAGTGGATGATGGGTTTGAATATGAAGTTGAGGCCATCATAGACTCTAGACGAGTCAGGAAAAGATTGCAGTATCTCATACATTGGAAGGGGTATGGTGTGGAAGACAGGACCTGGGAACCAGCTAGTCAAGTACACTCACCCAAATTAGTGCAGTTGTTTCACAGACAGCATCCCTATAAGCCTAAACCTGTGGGGGATCCGTAGGGAGGATGTACTGTCATGCCTGCCTAGCCTCCGTGGAACGTACAGACGAACTACCGAGACCAATCCAAAATGGCCTCGTGGCAAAGCGCATGCGCGAGGAGTCCGAGCCGGAACTTAGGCTCGTTTCCCCAGGCACTCAGCGCTTTGCGCTCTAATCTCTTCCCTGTTGAAGCATCACTACCGCTTGGCCATTTCCTGTTACTCGCCCATGTTTGGTCGTGGGCACTCGTCCTTGAAATTGAAGCACAGCTTTCCTTTGCCGTGCTGGTTTGTTTAGTTTGTGTAGTCCTAGCTGGGGTCACTTTGCCGACCTCTTCTGTCTCCCGGATTCCAGAGCATTCATACTTGAAGATATTGCAGATTACCTGATTCCTTTGCCGATCACCGTCCTCTCTGTTTATTCTCACGGCAAGAGGTTTTCGGTGTTTCTCCTGAGGGGCAGTTCGGAGATATCCTGCCTCTTTTCCTGGTAGACCCTCGTGTTCTGCTTAACGTGGGTGCTACTACCTATTTGTTCCCTCGTCCAGCGCCGGCTGTCTTTCCCCGGTGTCACTGTGACCTTCTCTGCTCTGTGTCTTGCGGGCCGTCGTTGGGCCGGACTAAGGTTCCGCCGAACGGCTGGCATTTGCTTGAGCAGTGGTTTGAGGGGTTTACGGGGCATTGTGGGGTTTGTGGTCCGCCTGGTGAATTCCTCATTTTCTTTTTGCCATTTTTTTATGTTCGTTCCCTGGACTTCCCGGATTCTGGCATTCATTACAGTACAGGGACAAGAACTACTGTGATCCCAACCTTTTACCATACAGATCAAGTAGAAGCTAGGTGATTTGGGTTAGGCCATATTGGATATCCATAGGTTCAACGATCACATGTACGTTTCCAGATGATGTCCTGGTTGCTTTCATTGACTCACCCTTGTGCTCTCAGCTTCATCTTCCAAAAGAAGCAGAAGAGAGCAGTGTCCGAAGAGTCCAGTGTTTTGTCTCCCCTACTTTCCTTGTTTTGTTCCCTCCTTCCCCTCCATATCGCCCTTGTGTCCTAGTGTTTGATAGGCACAGGTGGCGTAGGGGGGATGGGTTGGGGTTCTCGTCGGCTCCTGGCACTCCTGCAGAAATCGCTATTGGATCCTTGCACCTCCCCCTCTGAAGGTTACTATCAGGTGTAGGTGTAGGTGTAGGTATGGACGGATTGTTCATGTCTTTGATCTTGGCTAACCCAAGACAAGACGACTGGTGGACAGTGTCATTCAAAAACATAATTTGCTCAGGTATGACACAGGCTCTAAACAAAGCTTCTTCACCCTACACCTGCCAGTCTTTTGTGCCCCAGACAGTTTTCGTGTCAATGTTGTCTTTCCAAAAGTCGAAACCTAGTTCGGACAGTTGGGCATAAAAGGCTGCAGAAAAAATCTGTTTGGTATTTGTCAACATACTTTTCATGCCTGTTTCGTTTACATTTCTAAAGTAAACTGTTTCAGCATTGGATATATTGAACTCTGAAAACTACGGAAATTTTCTTGCAAATGTTTTTGAACTACCCTTTGGTGGTGTAGGACAATGTTCCCGTTGGTTATTCTAGGATTTGCAGATTTGTGCAAGAAATGGTGACCATAATGTTTATAACAAACCATTTCTTCATAATCCGATGAATCTTCTAAATATTCATGATTTGTGAATACTACAGACATTTCTAAGTCTGACATCATATTATTAACAGTCTAGAAGTCCCAATCATCAGAAAAGGTACTAGATGAAACATTCAAGGAAATCTGAACTGGTGTGGAATCTTCAACAGCTCCGACGGGCCAAAAATGTCATAGTCAGTTCTGTCCCAAGCTATACCACCAGGTATAGGAAAGGCTGTGATGTTCACTGTTGGGAAGTCTCTTTGTTCACGATGAGATGATTTGTGTGGTTTAAGGAGTAAGTTGATGTTCTTACTTGCTGTGTCCTTTTTTACAAGCATTCCCAAAGTTATCCCCAGAGTCAACCAAAGTAGAAGAAAAAGCACACCTAACACAATCCAAAGTTCAATCCATGGTGAAACCAGATAAGTCTTTTCTAGGTGATGAAAAAGGTCTGTTGCTTTTTCTTTGAAAGTTCTTTTTGCTGGCGTTGTTTCAGGTTCTCTTGGATCCTCAGAAAACATATCAAAGTTAATGAAATACCCGAGGGAGCTCTGTCAATTGTAGAGATTGCATCAGGATTCATTGAAATCGCTGGGACCACTTGATCACTTGTTACTTCATTGTAGACCGGTGTTTCTTGATGAACTGTTATTTGGGTTTCAAGAGGTACAAGTTCCATAGCTTTATTGCATAGTCCTTCTTTTCGCACTGCAGATTCTTCAAAGGTGGTGAGTCTCTCAGTTTGAACCTCTTGGATAGTAGCCGGATTAGGGCGTCTGCTACTTGGTCGATGTCCACTTGGCCTACTGATTATGATCGGCCACATGATGTGGGTTGACCAGGTTGATTGACACAAACCTGTTCTTTTTACCAGCAAGGGCCGGCAGTAATACTGTTCTTGATCCGTGGATTGCTAAGACAGGTACCGGTTGTCTGTAAGAAGGCCCAAATTCCTTCTTGTCCGCGATCTTTTCTCTGACTAGATCCCTAAGCTTAGGAATCCAGACAGGCCTTGCTGGGACGGTCGGTTTCTCTTCAGTGGTGGTTGGCTTTAGGAAACTGTTACTTTGTTTCGTTCTTATTTCATTTAAGTCCTGTAAAACAGCCAAACGGTCTTTGATATCAAAGGGTGTTTGGTCTACCACTGAAGTCTGACAATCGAGGTTCGATACTAACATTCTGGTCCCAAAAAGGACTTCATATGGAGTGATACCCCCTAGAGAACCCTAGCTGTTATAGATTGCTTTATGTCCCGTTTTTTTCTCTCCACATCCTCAGGATGGAATGGACTAGTGTACCACAATGCAACGCCCAATTTGGCCATGGCCTCCTTGTAAGCTCGAGGGCTAAACGCAGGACCCTGGTCAGAATGTATATTGCAGACTGCGTATGTGCCGATAAAGACTCGCAAATCTTTTATAACAGTTTGAGCGCCAGCCGAGCGATGAGGCCACATCCAAATGAACCTTGAGCACGAATCCACTGCGACCATGATATATTTGTAGTTACCATCCCTCTGTAAGGGACCGCAGTGGTCCAGGTAAATGCAAGCTAAGGGTTTATCTGAGATTATCAGGGGTGTCTGCGCAGGATGTTTCACTGTAGAGACTTTCATCTTTTGGCATATTTCACATGCCAAAAGATAGTTTCTGGTTTGTTTCCTCATGCGCGGCCACCAGTATCTCTGTTTTAATAAGGATAATGTGGCTGAAACACCTACATGTGCAGAGGCAAGCCCTTCATGTGCTGCTAAAATTAGTCCTAATCTATGTTCCATATTTGGAATTACCCTATCCCCCACTCCAGGGATTTGAGCAAACGGAACATTATTCGCATCAGTTATATATGAATATTTGAGTGGAAACCCTTTAGGTAATCTTTTACCACTGCCTTTGCTGTGGCATTGACAGCTAACATTATTTCGCCGTCTATTTTTGTTTTAGAACAAGTGAATGCAGATAAGGAAGCCATTTGCACAGCTTACTTTGCGGCTTCATCAGCCAATGAATTCCCTTCTACGTGAACGCCATCACGTTGATGACTCAGGGTATGTATCACGTGAGTGTTTTGTAGTCCTTTTCGTAACTGAACTACTTGTTCCCAAAGCAGTTTATGCTTGATTGTGCCACCTTTTGCATCTTTGAAACCGTTTTGAATCCAGTTTTGCAAGTATTCATTGTTAGATTAAACACAATAATACGAATCGCACACTATGGGTGTGGGGAATTCGCGATCTGTATTTTCAAGTGCCATCTTGAATGCTTGTAGTTCAGCTCGCTGAGCTGTACAATCTCCTAAGGATCGAGTTTTAGTGACCAATGGTCGGAATTTGCCATTGCGCCAGCTACCTTTAACGATCGAGCACGCCGCACTATAGGCTTGTTTACCCCCAGTAGCGGGTTGAGCTGATCCGTCAGTATAAATTATACATTCATACTGCTCTAGAGGCAGAATTACAGTAGGCAGAGGACATTCTTGTTCGTATTGTTGAAATGCTTGTGTCTTCAAATTGGGTCAAAAACATATTCAACGTCTGTTGCAGCAAGAGAATGAACCCATTGTATCCATCTCGGATGTAAAGCTTTAGCATTTGGAATGCTCGCTTTTGTCACTGCTTCTAAGGCAGGTACAGGTGTAATGACCATAATTTGTTTACCCTGTGCGAGGGCTCTCCCTTTTGCTACTGCAGTTTGAACCGCTGTCAGGATTTTTTCTGTTGAAGTGAATTTCATTTCAGCTTGTGTGTACAAGTGGGATTTGTATGCTATTGGTACTTTTTCACCTTCGTTAAAACTTAAGTATGTGAACCCGCATTGTCCTGGAATGATTCGGATCGCTAAGTTGCGGATGTTTGCAAATGTTGAGTTGCTAACGTCTGTTTGCAATGAACGCAAAATGTCTGTGTTTTTTTAGTCCAATTAACTGTTTTGAAATCAGTTTTCCTTAGTTTGTAAAGAGGTTTAACCCTTTCCGCATAGTTCAGAATGTAAGTTCTTCCGAAATTTAAGAATCCTAGAATCAACTAAATTTTTCAGCGTTTTTGGAGGTTGGAGCAGCACACATTTCTCTAGAAAGATGGCTGCCAGGCTTTTGCCTTCACTTGATAACTCATACCCTAAAAATAGAATGTTGAGATAGGCAATTCTAGATTTTTAAATTGAATTTGTACCCTTCAGAGGCGAATCCCAATATAATTGTATTCACCCTGTTGCACAAGTTACTACTTGTGTAACGATATATCTGTAAGAGACATTAGTTAGTGATAGATTCCTTACCTTAGAATATCCCCAGGCGTCAGACTGGATCCAGAAATTTTTTGCATAGCAATACCCCTGCGCGCCGGCAGGCGTCGTCCGCGGCTCCGCATCCGTCGTCGGCGTCGTTAGCGCCGGAATGACGTCGGAGTACTTAGACGCCGCCCTCGCACGCTGACGTCAGTTCTGATACACAGCTTTTCCGCGCCAGATACGCAGAGCCATGATAGAACCAACACTGGTGCCATGAAACTAGGGCCCTGAAAGGGGATGACCTGAACCCTAGATATCGGTCCGCAGAACGGGGAGGATCGGTGGGTCGGTAAGGAATCTATCACTAACTAATGTCTCTTACAGATATATCGTTACACAAGTAGTAACTTGTGCATCTGAAAGAGACACGTTAGTGATAGATTCCTTACCTTAGAATAGATACCCCAGCAATACCAACCCCGGTGGTGGGTCTGCGAACCAATAATCACAGCAGAAAGTCCAGGAGGACGGAACGGCCAAAGAAGCCGTCCCTCCGGACTTGGCTGTCCAGGCAATAGTGTCTTGCAAACGTGTGCAGCGAGGCCCACGTAGCTGCCTGGCAAATGTCCTGCAAGGGCACTCCTCGGCCCAGGGCAGTGGTAGTCGCCGTGGCCCGAGTGGAATGAGCCCTCAATCCAACAGGGGGCTCCTTCTTAGCCAAGGAGTAACACGCCTGGATACACAAGATAATCCACAGAGAGATGGTCCGCTTGTGCACCGCCTTTCCCTTCTTAGCGCCCACGTAACCAACAAAGAGTTGGTCATCCACCCGGAACTGGCGTGTGCGATCCAGATAGTAAGAGAGCGCACATTTTGGGTCCTGACGGTGGAGCCTCTCTTCCTCTTTCGAGGGATGCGGAGGCGGAAAGAAGGTGGACAAGGTAATGGACTGCCCGATGTGCGAGGCCGTGACAACCTTAGGCAGGAAAGAGGGTCTTGTCCGCAACACAACCTTGTCCGGATGGACAGAGAGGAAAGGAGATGTGGAAGAAAGAGCCTGGAGCTCACTCACTCTCCTGGCAGAGGTGATGGCAACCAGGAAAGCAGTCTTCAAAGTAAGAAGACGGAAAGGACAGTTATGGAGCGGCTCAAAGGGGGCACACATTAGGTAAGTAAGAACAGGTTCAAGTCCCACTGGGGCATCACGAAAGGAACAGGAGGGAACATGTGTGTGATGCCCTTCAAAAACCTATTTACAATAGGGGACTTGAACAAGGAAGGCTTATCAGGTAGCCTTAAGAATGCAGAAAGGGCACCCCACCGTGCACACTCCCCGTGAGTGAGCCCGCTCCCAAGTGCCGCCTCTGCTCTCAGCTGTGCCCCCGACCGCCGGAACCTCTTGGATTGCGGTGATCCTGTGCCTCCTGTTACCAGCTTGCTCTCCCCTGCTTCGCCGCTTTTTTTGGCTCTTGTAACTCTTGTAACGCTTTTTTGGCTCTTGTATCCTGCTTTGCCTCCTTGTACCTGCTTGCTCTCCCCTGTTGTGTGCAGCGCTATTTCGCCGTTTTTCTCTAGCCCCCTGTGTTTCCCTCGGCCGCTGTTCACCCTCATTGGACGCCCAGCCCCTGCCGCGTTTCCCGCCACCTCCCCGCCGCTGCCCCCCTGCGGCCCCGCCCCCTTCCCTCGCTCGCCCTCCCCATTCGCCACCCCGCTCCCGCCTCCCAGCTGACCCTCCCTCGCTCCGTCCCCCCCACTCTCCACATATGGCAGAGTGGCAGACGCGCAGCGTTGACGCGCAGCGGGCGCGCCGATTGAGCGCCGAAGGTGCGCCAAAGGTAAGCCCGTCTGCGCCCGTCCGCGCCTGGACCGCGCCCAGCGCCCGTACCCCTGGCTCCCGCGGACCCCAGCCCACCCGCCGGACGTACGACGCCGCCACCCTCATCGCACTCAACACCGGCCGAATCCCGGGATGCTACCGAGCCACCCCGAGACGCACCCACGGACCCTTCAGCTGCCGCTCCTGCAAGTTCACCTGCACCCGGACCTGCACTGCACCAGCACCCACCAAGCCGAACACCAATAGCAACCACCTGAAGTGCATCCTGCTCAACACCCGATCCGTCCACAGACACACCGTTCAACTCTGGAACCTCCTCGACATCACATCCCCAGACGTCGCCTTCCTCACGGAAACCTGGATGAACGCCTCCCCAGCGCCCGACATCGCCATCGCCATCCCAGAGGGCTACAAGATCACCCGGAGAGACCGCGCCAACCAGACAGGAGGAGGCATCGCCATCATCCACAGGAACACCATCCGCATCACGACCAACACCGACGACACCCTGACAACCGCCGAACACCTGCACTTCCAGATCCACACCGACCCCAAGACCACCCTCAGAGGCACCCTGATCTACCGACCTCCGGGACCACGCACTCAATTCAGCGAAGACATCGCCGACTTCATCAGCCCGCACGCCCTCCCCTCCGCCGACTACATCCTCCTCGGGGACCTCAACTTCCACCTGGAGAACAACAACGACCGCAACACCACCACCCTGCTTGACAACCTCGCCAACCTCGGACTCAAGCAACTGGTGACCACCCCCACCCACCTCGCCGGACACACACTCGACGCAGTCTTCTCATCCAGGAAAGACATCGCCTTCAGCCAAGCCACCGGACTCCACTGGACGGACCACAGCTGCGTCCACTTCAGCTTCAGTAGGACCCCGATCCACCACCACCAACAACAGGTTGCACGAAGAAGCTGGAACAAGATCACGGCCGACCAGCTCACCACATCCCTGAACCAGCACCCTCCCGCCAGCTCTGCGAACCCCAGCCAAGCCGCCGACAACCTCACGAAGTGGATCAGCAACTGCGCAGACGACCTCGCCCCTCTAAGGACCCAGCCCAGCAGACCCGGCAGCAAGAAAGCCCCATGGTTCACCGACGAACTCAAGAGCTCCAAGAAGAACTGCAGAGACCTTGAGAAAGCCTGGAGAAGAGACCCAACACCAGACAACAGGACCGCCCTCATGCACGCCACCCGAAAGCACCATCAACTGATTCGCACCACCAAGAAAACAGCATTCAAGGAACGACTGGACAACAACGCACACAACAGCAAGGAACTCTTCAACATCGTCAAAGAGCTCTCCAACCCCAACGCTGCAAACAACGACGTCACCCCTTCGCAAGACCTCTGCAACTCCCTCGCCTCCTACTTCCACAACAAGATCGCGGACATACACAACAGCTTCAGCGCTCAACCAACGCACGCCACAACGGAACCACCGCCCCCCACCACCACCCTCCGCGCCTGGACCCCGATCAGCACCGATGACACCATCCGGACAATGAACTCCATCCACTCCGGCTCTCCCACCGACCCCTGCCCTCACCACGTCTTCAACAAGGCCGACGCTGTCAGCGCACCACACCTGAAAGACATCATCAACACCTCCTTCGACACCGCCACCTTCCCCGAGAGCTGGAAGCATGCCGAACTCAGCGCCCTACTAAAGAAACCAACAGCGGACCCCACCGAACTCAAGAACTACCGCCCCATCTCGCTCCTCCCGTTTCCTGCCAAAGTCATCGAGAAGACAGTCAACAAGCAGCTGGCCGCCTTCCTCGAAACGAACGGATCCCTCGACCCGTCACAGTCGGGCTTCAGGGCCAACCACAGCACCGAGACCGCCCTCATCGCTGCCACCGATGACATCCGGGCCCTTCTCGACAACGGAGAAACAGCGGCCCTCATCCTCCTGGACCTCTCCGCGGCATTCGACACCGTCTGCCACCGCACCCTAGTGCAACGACTCAGCAACGTCGGAATCCAGGAGAAGGCACTGGAGTGGATCGTCTCCTTCCTCGCCGGAAGAACCCAGAGAGTCCGCCTACCACCGTTCAGATCAGAAGCCTCCGAAGTAATATGCGGCGTCCCTCAGGGCTCGTCGCTCAGCCCCACCCTCTTCAATGTCTACATGAGCCCCCTCGCGGCCATCGCACGCCAACACAACCTCAACATCATCTCGTACGCCGCCGACACACAGCTGATCCTCTCCCTGACCAACGACCCCGCCTCCGCCAGAACCAACCTGCACGAAGGGATGAAAGAAGTAGCCGAGTGGATGACGACCAGCCGCCTGAAACTGAACGCAGACAAGACGGAAGTCCTCATCCTGGGCCCCTCACCCTCCGCTTGGGACGACTCCTGGTGGCCCCCCGCCCTGGGCACCGCACCCAAACCAACAGACCACGCACGCAACCTGGGCTTCATCCTGGACTCCTCCCTCTCCATGACCAGACAAGTCAACGCAGTCTCCTCGTCTTGCTTCAATAACCTGCGCATGCTACGCAAGATCTTCCGGTGGATCCCCACCGATACCAGGAAGACAGTCACCCAGGCCCTCGTCACCAGCCGCCTGGACTACGGCAACGCCCTCTATGCCGGAACCACCGCCAAGCTCCAGAAGAGACTCCAGCGAATCCAGAACGCCTCAGCCAGACTCATCCTCGACATCCCCCGACGCAGCCACATCTCCGGACATCTGAGAGACCTGCACTGGCTCCCCGTCAACAAGAGAATCACCTTCCGCCTCCTCACCCACGCACACAAAGCCCTACACGACCAAGGCCCAAGCTACCTCAACAGCCGCCTCAACTTCTACACTCCCACACGCCACCTCCGTTCGACCAGCCAAGCCCTCGCCGCCGTCCCCCGCATAAGAAGAGCCACCACGGGAGGAAGATCCTTCTCCCACCTGGCCGCCAAGACTTGGAACTCCCTCCCGACCCACCTCCGCCTGACCCAAGACCACCTCGCCTTCAGGAAGCAGCTCAAGACCTGGCTGTTCGAGCAGTAGCGGACCCCCCCTCCCGATGCGCCTTGAGACCCTCTGGGTGAGTAGCGCGCTATATAAATGCAATGATTGATTGATTGATTGAAAGGTACCCCTTGATAGTGCCCAGAGCAGAGCCCTGCTGGGCAAGAGAAAGAAGGAAGAGGAGAACCTCAGAAAGGGGTGCAGAAAGTGGATCCACAGCCTTTGCTGTGCACCATGTCACAAATCTGTTCCACCTGCAACGGCTTCCTCCGGAAGGAGAAGTTCAAGATGCTGACTTTGGCTCAGGACTTACCTGCCCTGGACCCCGGAGACTGGATGGTAGCGTTGGACTTGCAGGACGCTTATTTTCACATCCCCTGCAGGCCTATACCGACTTTGTGGAGGGACGCCTGGCTGCCAGAATGACATTACAGACTTCAGGAGGCAAGTCAAAGGGCCTCAACGAATCGGGGGATCGACTGACATGCTGAGTAGCTCGGGATACCAGTATCTTCGTGCCCAGTCCGGAGCCACAAGGATAACCTGGGCCCGGTCGCGCATGATCTTCTTCAGCACTCTGGGCAGAAGTGGTATAGGCGGAAAGGCGTACAATAGACCGCAACTACACTCGCGACGAAAAGCGTCTCCGAGCGAGTGCCGCCTTGGAAATTCAAACGCGCAGAACTGATGACATTGCGCGTTCTCTTCTGTGGCGAATAGATCTAACCAAGGCTCTCCCCACTGCTGAAAGAGACCTTGCGCCACGTCCGAGTTCAGACGCTATTCGTGATCCATCATGCACCGACGGCTGAGTTTGTCCGCCCTGGCGTTCAGGGAACCTGCCAGGTGTTTAACCACCACGGTCACGCCCTGATGTTCCATCCACTGCCATAGGCGCAGAGCCTCCTGGCATAGGGTCCACGACCCCACCCCGCCCTGTTTGTTGCAGTACCACATGGCGGTGGTGTTGTCGGTGAACACCTGCACTACACTCCCTCGGACAGAGGGAAGGAATGCCTTCAGTGCAAACCAGATAGCCCGTAGCTCCAGAAGGTTGATGTGGAGCTGGGACTCCGCCGGAGACCAGAGGCCTCTAATCTCTGCCTCTCCCATGTGGCCCCCCAACCCTGGAGGGACGCGTCTGTCACAACTACATGCTCCGGTTGGGGTAGGGTGAGGGATCTGCCACTGACCAATCGCGGTCCGTGAGCCACCACTGCAACTGTCTTGCAGTACCCTCCGAGATCAAGACATGGTCGGACAAGTTGCCCTGATGCTGGGCCCACTGAAACTTCAGGTCCCACTGCAGAGCCCGCATCCGCCACCGGGCGTGATGCACCAGAAGGATGCAGGAGGCCATCAGCCCCAGAAGCCGCAGCGTCAACCTGACCGAGACAAGGGATAAAGGCTGAAAGATCGGAATCAGAGCCTGAATATCCCGAACCCGCTGTTCGGGAGGATAAACCCGAAACTGCGCCGAGTCTAGAACCGCTCCGATGAAGAGGAGCTTCTGAGAGGGGCACAGGTGTGACTTCGGCACGTTGATGGAGAACCCCAACAAATGCAGGAGGTCGGCCGTAGTCTGGAGGTGGCTGACCACTGTCTGGGGCGAGCCCGCCTTCAACAACCAGTCATCGAGGTAGGGGAAGACTGACACCCCTGACCTGCGCAGATGAGCTGCGACCACCGCCATCACTTTTGTGAAGACCCGTGCGGTGCTGGTAAGGCCGAAGGGGAGCACGGTAAACTGCTCGTGTCCTACCGTGAACCGCAGGTAACGCCGGTGGGCCGGCAGGACGGGGATGTGAAAATAAGCGTCCTGCAAGTCCAAGTCCAGTCTCCGGGGTCCTGGGCAGATAAGACCTGAGCCAAAGTCAGCATCTTGAACTTCTCCTTCCGGAGGAAGCCGTTGACGTGCCGTAGGTCCAAGATAGGGCGTAGGCCCCCTTTGCCCTTCTTGGGTACCAGAAAGTAATGGGAGTAACAACCACACCCTACTTCTGGCCCAGGAATGCGCTCGATGGCCCCCTTGGCCAAGAGGGCCGTGACTTCCTCTTGCAGAAGTTGCAAGTGATCCCCCGACACGCGGTGGAATTGCGGTGGCATGGCTGGAGGGGTCACCTCGAAGGGGAGGGAGTAGCCCCTTCGGACGATTTGCAGCACCCACCTGTCCGACGTGACAGTGCGCCAGTGGAAGAGGTGATGGCGAACCCTGCCCCCCACTGGCGTCACATGGGCCTGAAAGCACGGACTAGGAGGGTTTTGAGGCAGGTGCTGCGGGGGAAGGTGTGGACTGGCCTCGCCGTTGTCCCCGATCGCTGCCACGGCGGTTTCCACGGCCGCCACCATGCTGTTGAACATTCTGCGGTGCGTGGCTGGCAGCACGTGTGGGGGCGCCCCTTCCGTGGCCACGAAAGGAGCGAAAGGCACCCGATTGCTGGCGTGGGGCCGAGAGGCCCAAGGACTTGGCCATAGCCCTGGAGTCCTTTAAACGCTCAAGTGCATGGTCTGCCTTGTGGCCAAAGAGGCGACGGCCATCGAACGGCATGTCCAGAAGAGTGGACTGGACATCGGCCGAAAAGTTGGCGGACCTCAACCAGGCGTGGCGTCGAACCGCCACCGTCGTTGCCATCGCCCTGTCCAGTGAGTCCGTGGTATCCAGCCCACACCGGATGGACTACCGCGCTGCATCTCGACCCTCCGCAAGGGCTTGGGTGAGTTTTGCCCGGACCACCCCCGGACATTGTGGCAGCACGTCCGCGACTGTGTCCCACAGGGTGTGGGTGTAGCGGCCCAAGAGGCATGCGGTATTGACTGACTGCAGTCCCAAACTCAGGGACGAGAACACCTTCTTCCCGAATTGTTCATACCTCTTGGATTCTTGATCGGGCGGAGCCGCCAGGAATGCGGTCTGGGAAGTGGAGGCCTGGATGACCAGGCTCTCGGGGCTGGGCTGTAGCGTCTGGCCACGTTCCTATCCAAGGGCGGACCTGTGGCGGGCTTGGACCAAGTGCCCACAAGAACGTCACACAAGGCCTCATTAAACGGCAGTAGAGGCTCAGTGGAGCTTGCCTGCGGTTTAAGGACCTCAGTGAGGAGGTTAGTCCTCACGGCCGGTCAAGGTGTAAGGCCTTGGCCGCCCGCGTCAACACTACACTGTACGCAGCCCCCTCCTCTGTAGCCACGGTGGGAGGGGAGACAAATCCAGTGTCTGGCGAAGTGTCAAGGCCACTGGCCTCCCCAAGCTCATATGTCCAGTCCTGTTGAGACTGGCACTCCTGTGCCAGAGGGTCCACAGACCCCTCCCAATCACCCTCGTCACCCATCTCCTGCAGTTCAGGATCAACAGATGGAGCCGGTTCGTGGAAATAGAAATCTCCAAACGACGTCGAGAGGGTAGGATCGGGGACGGCGTCCATAGTGGGCGCCGGAGGCAACACCCGCAGGGCCGGCGCCAGTGAGGTCGTGAGGTCGACCGGCGACGACCCGGAAGCGGATTCAGTGAGGGCCTGCGGCGCCGGGACCGAAGTCGCCGGCGGCGCTGGAGCAGAAGCACCCAACGGCGTCGGAGCCGAAGCACCCGACCCGCTAGGCCCCCCAGCTGGGGCCGTTGGGCCCGGAGGCGCCACGGAACCCGGCTGAGGAGGGAGGGACCTCATGGCCATGAGGTACCGCTCGACCTCCTCTGGCGTCACATCATGCCCAGGGACCCGTATGTGTGACTCCGTCGGAGCCGCGTGGGTGGTGTCACCCGAACCCCCGGCCGCATCGCACAAGCGTCGGGGTGAGTCGGAGGAACGATGACGTCTCTCAGACCTCTCATGCCTCTTACCTGAGGACTTGGATCCTGACGACCGATGTCCACTCCCGGAGCTGCGAGGGCTCCGACCCACGACCGGTCTCTCGACCTCCTGTGGGACCGGGACCTGGAGCAGCACGGGGCCGACTGCCGGAACTCGAGTCGCTTGCGGGACCGCTCCCGCCTAGCTTTAGACGTCAGGGCCCGGCAGTCGGAGCAGGTGCGGTCGTGGTGGTCGAGGCCTAAACACTTGAGGCACCGGCGATCGGTAACCGACATCAGTCGGTCGCACTTGGAACAGGGTTTAAACCCGGGCATCCCTACCGGCACCGTCGGAGTCGAAGACTTGAGTAGAGAAATGATCAAAAGATCAAAAAAATTTAGTCAAAAAATGACTAAGGGGTAGAGCTTCTCCGGATCTGCGCTAGCTGGCGCGGAAAAAAGAAGAACTGACGTCAGCGCGCGAGGGCGGCGTCTAAGTACTCCGACGACGTCATTCCGGCGGAACGACGGCGACGACGGACGCGAAGCCGCGGACGACGCCTGCCGGCACGCAGGGGTATTGCTAGGCAAAAATTTTCCGGATCCAGTCTGACGCCTGGGGATATTCTAAGGTAAGGAATCTATCACTAACGTGTCTCTTTCAGATCAAGTGCCTATCCAAGTCATCATCTGTCAGATAGACGTCATCCACATATGATAATGCTTCATCATCATAGGTTTGTAGTTACTCTGTTACCCTTGCTGAGAATAACTCAGGACTATTCTTGAATCCCTGTGGGAGACAACAGAAGTGACGCTGTGTCCCCATCATTGAAAAAGCGGTCAAATACCTACTTTCTGGTGCAATGTTTTGACAGAAGAAACCGTTAGAAACATCTAATGTGGTTTTATATTTTTACGCACAATTTTATTCATTAATGCTGCACTGTGTGCATTTTGTACTGCCAAAAGTTTTGCAACATGAGTTTAAATGTCTGTAATCCAATACTAGACGATATGTATTGTCTGGTTTGGAGACAGAAAACAAAGGATTGTTCATGGACGCGGTGCATGTTTTAATCACCCCTTGGTATTCAAGTTGATCTAAGATCTCCCCGACCGTTTTTTTAGCTTCTTGCTTAACTGGGTACTGCCTTTGTGCAGTTGGTTGATTTTTAACTGGATTTTATGGTGAGGAGAATCCTCATCCCATCCTACATTTGTATATAATGTTGTAGCCTGGGCTACTGCCCATTTCCTGGAATAAGTATATTTTAAATGAATTGGAATGTGGTTGGAGAAGGCTGGCAGAAAGATGTCTTCGCCATGTGTGCACTCCCTGATAAATTCTGGTGGCCAGTCTTTTTCAGCTAGAAGTATGTCATAACCCTTAGAGAGTCGCTCCCAAAAGAGTGCTCTCACTTTTCTTGGTATGTCTCCCTCCATCCGGAGTGTTATTTCATATAACCTATGTGGAGGACTAACCCTGGTATCTGCAGTTTCAACTTGAATGAACTAATTCAAGTCCACTGTCTCCAGATGATCTTTCAAGTTCTTGCGAGCTATGGTGACTTCTGCTGCGGTGTCCAACATTGTCTGAGCCCATTCCCCGTTCTTGAGTTGTGTCCTCAAGATCCTCGGCATGTCTGATTTTTAGACCTGCTACTTTCTATTTGGTGAATTGAGTTTTCTTATTTTTTTGAACGTGTTGATTGTCTTTTTTTTTTTTCACAACTCTTTTTTGTATTGAAAGATCACAATATAAACGCAGCCCTCCGAGCCCCGAAGGCACTGCAAGCAGTTCATTCCAACAGCAATTACGATCCGTAAGTTATATAGATATATGCCCCGACCCTTAACAGCCCACCTCCCAAGAACCCCCCCCTACAACTCCCATCCCGTCCCCAACCCCTGGCCCTGCCCAGTGTTACCATGTCTCCTTACAAAACAGCAATGAAAAGAAAACAAATACATCGTGTACTATATCACCCCCTGGCCACATCTCACCGACCCTTCATCATCTCTAGACAGTGGCGGCGGCTCCAGACATATGTTTCTTAGTGCACCCTCTGGCCTCATAGACAGGGCGTTCCAATCCCATACAAAAGTCAAGGCCCTGTTTCCATACTGTCAATCTAGGCGCTCGAGGGTCTTTCCAGGCTTGTGCTATGTCCCGTTTCGCAAGAGTGAGGCCCAGCAACAGCAAATGTCTCTTGTAGATATTACCCCCCACTCCCTCAAGGACATGAAGGAACCTTAGTTTGGGGGTGCGCTGGGAGCTCACAGCCTAGCACCTCCAACAGGCAGTCCCATACATTGCCCCACCACTGCGCCAACCCATCACAGCTCCACACCGTGTGTAAGAACGTGCCTACCGACCGTCCGCACCTCAGACAATCGGGGAACGCAATCAATCCTGCTTTCCACAGTCGTTCCCTGGTGTAATAGGCCCTGTGTAAATATTTAAATTGAATAAAGCGCAGGCGCACAGCAATAGCCGCTCCCCTGGGGGCCTCAAGCGCCTCCCGCCAATCCTCCTCCTCCAAATCACCCACGTCCCCCGCCCAGACCTCCTGCAGATGTTGTAGGGACGATGAACAGTGTACCACAAGGGTCTGATAAATACGGGAGATCTTCCTGTCCCCCAGTTCCCTCATGAACACTTTAGCTTCTGTAGGGCTGAATTCGGGCAAAGAGTCGAGGCCCTCCAAAGCGGGCATAATAGCATGGCGAAACTGCAATTATCTGAAAAACTGTGTCCCAGGCATGTCATATTCACGACTGAGGTCCTGAAACGATTTAAGAGATGTGCCCCGCATAACATGGCCCAGGTTCAAGATTCCAATGGAATCCCACCCCCTGAAACCTTGTAAGGACGCCAACGCTGGGAGACGGCCATTGCCCCATAGCGGAGTTTCCTCAGTAAGTTTGCCCCACCACCCCATTCTGCGGAGAGCCTGGCACCAGACCTGAAAGACCACTTGCGTGGCATTGGGCATTCCTCTCTTCAGCCGCGCCGAGTACAGTAGAGTGTGGATCGTGTGCGGCTCCATCAAATAACGCTCCAGGGCGTAGGCCGGGTCGCCTCTACCCCGGTACCACCATTCATTGAGGACGAGGAGGTGGGACGCCTGATAGTATGATAGAATATCCGACGTGGCCAATCCCCCACAGTAGGTAGACAAAAAGCAGGTACGAAGAGCAACGCGAACAGCCCCCCCCTGCCCACAAGAACTGGCCCAAAGCCGAGTTCACTTGCCGGAACCAATGCGGCGAAATCGGGAATGGGTGATTCTGTAACTGATATAGGAGTCTCGGGAGGGCAACCATTTTAAAGATCGCCGACCTGCCGTACAGATTAAGGGGCATACGGGCCCAGGACTTCATTTCGGACTGTACCCGGTCCCACACCGGCACCATGTTGCGTTCCCAGGAAACAGCGGGCAAAGCCGTCAGAAACATCCCTAGATATTTGAGTGCCCCAACAGCTATCTGCAGCGGCGACGCCCATTGGCCCAATCGTAGTCGATCTCCCAGAGTCCAGATAGTGGATTTCCGCTGGTTTAAAAACAGCCCTGATACTTCCCTGAAGATTCTCATGAGTTCTAGGACTCTAGGCCCTGACCTGTTCACATCTGTGAGGAAGAACAGGACGTCGTCCGCATAGAGGGCGATTCTATCCGATGGCCCCGCCTCCCACTCTATGCCACGTATTTGAGCGTCCATTCTGACCCACACTGCCATCGGCTCCATAGCAAGCGCGAAGAGGTATGGCGAGAGTGGGCACCCCTGCCGAGTGCCCCTCCCAATGGGGAAGGCCACTGACACGGCACCAGCTACCCTCACTGAGGCGGTCAAGTTTGTGTACAGGAGCATCACATACGACAGGAAGCGCGGTTCAAGGTTGAGCCGCGAGAGTAGGGCAAACAGGTAGGTCCAGCGGAGGGAGTCAAAAGCTCTATCCACGTCCGCCAAGAGCAGCGCAGCTTGGGCTCCAGCGCCACCGACCGCCGCCACCGCCACATGTGCCCGCCTAATGTTGTGGCGTGTTGCCCTATGGGGCATAAACCCTGCCTGATCTGGGTGCACTAGCTCTGTGATGTATGGGAGGAGCCGGTTCGCTAGGGCCTTGGCCAGTATCTTGGCCTCGGTGTTCAATAAAGAGATCGGACGGTAAGAGTCATGCCTGTCCGGTGGCCTGGAACACCACAATCTCGGCATGTCTCCAATCTACTGGCAGGAGCCCCTGCTCCCTCGCCGCCTCGAGGGCTCGCCTATAATGTGGTCCCAATTGAAGGTGGAATTTCTTAAAGAACTCGCTTGGGAACCCATTCGGTCCCGGGGCTTTCCCCGTATTGAAGTCTCCCAGGGCTGTGCCCAGCTCCTCCGCTGATAGCGGCAAGTCTAATTGGTCCCTCGCATCGTCTGACAGCGCCCGTGGTGGGAGATCTGCAAGGAATTTGTCAATGTCTGAAGGGGGAAGATGCTCCCTCGGGGCGTATAGGGTCGCGTAGTATTTGGCAAAGCTGTCGGCCAGAGATTCGGGGGCCGAAATCGGCTCCCCAGAGTCGTCCCTGAGGCACGGCAGTACCTGCGGGCGATACGCTTGCTGGCAGAGTCTGTGCAGCATTGTACCAGATTTGTCTCCCCACTGATAGATCCTGCTCCTAGTCGCCAACCATACCTGGCGCGCCTCATCCAGCAATAGAGAAGTATAGGACTGCTGTGCTAGCAGCAGCCGTTGCACTCCCCCGGTATCACTTGCTGCACCGCTGCAAGACTCTAGCTCCTCTACCGTCGCTGCTGCCCGCACCAACCCCTCCCTACATTTCCTGCGGGCCGCCGTACACCAGGATATGTCCACTCCCCGCAGCGTGGGCCTAAGGGCCTCCCAAGCTATTCGCGGATCAGCTACCGAGTCAAAATTTTCATCCCAATGGTGGGCTATGGCCACCCCCATGTGCTCCTGGTACTCCTCCTGCTGCAGGGACCACGCAGAAAGACGCCATCGAAACGGCCGTCTCTCCTGCCCCAAGATTAAGGTCACCGCCACTGGCGAATGATCGGATAGGCCCCGGGGTAAGATGGAGGCGGAGGCAACCCTCCCCACCACTGCTGTCGGAACAAACACATAGTCCAGCCTAGAGAAGGATTTATGCACAGCGGAAACAAAAGTGTACTCTCGGTCATGTGTGTGGAGGTAGCGCCATGCATCCACCCAACCCATTCCTCGCGTCACTTCGCTCAATTTGGTGGGTGCGTCGACCAAGGGACCTCCCCCAGGCCTACCTCTATCTATTCGGCTCTGCATAATGTCATTCCAATCGCCACCAATCACCGCCAGGCACTCCGGGATTTCAGACCATACCGTATTGGGCTTCTCTTTCAGGGCCCATTGCAGCGGGGGGGGAGCATACACACGGCCAATCACCCAATGCTCAGCGCCAATGGTGCCTTTGATGAATAAGTATCTGCCCTGTGGATCAATCCACTGTGATTCATGAACATAGGACAGGCGTCGATGCACCAGGATGGTTACCCCCAGGGAACCTCGCACAAACCCAGCGTGGAAGACCTGGTCATACCCATACCGTCTCAAGCTAAGCACTTTGGTGCCCATCAGGTGGGTCTCTTGCAACAACAGAACGTCCGCTCCCTCCTGTTGCCCTAAGCGCAGCACCGCCCCTCTCTTGAGGCCATAGGCATCCTAGATTCCGAATCCTCAACCGCCATCCAGCCACAAACACATATTGTGGCCTAGGGATGCGCTCAGCAGGTAAGCACACACTTGGGTAGACAATGGTATCAACACTGTGCATAACAATTGACCCCCCTCCACCCCCCAACTCTCAGACCCAACCCCCAACTTCCCAAATCCACCCCCCTCCCCGTACCTCTCCAACATGGAAGCACCTGTCGCGGCCGGACCTCGGTCTGATCCCCAACGGGAGACCAGAGGCGCGTCCTCCAATGATACCCCTCGTGGCAACCCATAAGAACCAGGCTGTCACCCCCTCCCACCCCCTCCAATTAGGGCAAGGTCCCAGCCCAGCCTATCAGGGCACCTGGGCATCTATATAAAATGTCCGCAGGGTGTTACGATCCGTGTCACAGCTCCATCAAGGGGCATCCATATGTTGTTCCTGAGTGGAGCCCTCTTGTCGGGCAGCTGAGCTGGCACGCGAGCCCCTATTCGAGCGCGACCCCCTGCGACAGTGGCTCCGGCTACGGAGGCCTCCGCGTGCAACGCCACCGGTGGAGGAGTCCGATTCCCCACTCTTGCAGTGTTCAAGCGGATCTTCACTGTTTCGTCTGTCCACTGGAAAACTGCTTCAGGGGTGTCGAAGAACAGGGTGCGGGACTAAAAGACAACTCGCAGTCGTGCCGGGTAGAGCAGGGCATATTGGAGCTTGAGGCCCCGGAGTCAGGCCTTGGCCGCCCGAAACGACTGCCTCTGTTGTTGCACCATCTTTGTGTAGTCTGGGAAGATAAGGATGGTTGAATTCTCATAGGAAAGTGTTCCCTGGAGCCGCGCTTGCCTCAGGATAACGTCTCGGTCGGAGTAATTTAAGAATTTTGCTATGATTGGCCTCGGGCGCTCCCCTACCGGAGGTTTCGGCACTAGCGCCCGATGGGCCCTCTCAACTACAAAACAGCGAGACAGTGCATCCGCCGGAATCCAGTCTTTGAGCCACTTGGAGAGGAAAGTTTCAGCCTTGTCCCCCTCGCAACCCTCCGGAAATCCCACAAAGCGCAGGTTATTCCTTTGAGCGCGGCCTTCTGCATCCTCCACTCTCAATGCCAGCCCCTTCTGGATCTTTTCGAGGGCCGCAACCTTCTTTTTAAGGACCATGACATCATCCTCCATCTCCGAAATTCGGGTCTCCGCCCCAGTGATCCGCTCAACAGTGTTACGCAAGTCTTGCCTCAGCAGGGTAACATCTGCTCCCACCGCGCCTATTTTAGCGTCTAACATGTCCCGTGACTGTGTGATTGCAGAGAGCAGTGCCGCGTTGTCAGGCACCGGAGACTGGGAGCCCCCAGGGCCCGTCGACCCCGTGAATTTGTCCTGCTTGCCTTGGCCCCCTCCAGCTCCGCCTCGCGTCATGGCCCCTCGAAGCATCTCTCAGATGAAAGACCCCACCGTCCGATATATGTCCGGCCTCTCAAGTTGGGCTTAGTGGATAGGCCGCCAGCCAGAGCGAGGCAAGGGATCGTCAGATATCTCCAATGGTAGGGGCCACACACACACCCAGCCGCCCGTGCTCCCTCCACGTCCTATCAATGCTGCAAATCGGCCGGCCTCAAAACTCCACTCGTGGGTACTGCGGTTAACCGCGTCACTCCAGTCTCCCCATCTGCGTCCGCGAGCACCACCAAGGACCTCCTATTCCCGGTGTAGCCCCCGAGTTAGCTCCCCACTGTACAGCAGCCACGTAGCTTACCACACTGCCCTCCAGGGCCGGTCTGTTCCAGCAATGGGGATGTCATGCAGTACACGAAGGCCTGGTCCCTCTGTTCTGGATCTGTAGGGCGAAACAGCAGCCCTCACCACACCTGCATCACGTCTCCAGCCGCCACGGCCCTCGTCCTGCCCATCTGCCGCATCCACGTGGGTCCGGGGAATCAAAGTTGCGGCCGTTTCCGACCTCCGCCTCCTCTGGAACCCCTACACAGGGCCCACGGCCGACCACAGCCTCGGCAGGTCAGGTTGTGAGCGCCTCGCAGGGCGGTGGGTGACAATCACCCGGGCCCGTCAGCTAAAAGCCGGCGCCAAAGCGCCGACCGGGGCACCCTCGTTGCTCGGCCCCAGCAGGAGCGGAGCACCTCAGGTGCCTGCGGCACAGCAGGAATGGTCTAGTCGGGCACCTTCAAAATCTAGGTCCCGGCTGCAGTAGGCCCCGCCGGAGCCCGTGAGACCCGCCGCGCTGCCTGGCTCGAACACCGCCCCCCGGCGTCCACAGAATCGAGACTGCTACCGATCGTAGCACAATGTCTCCGCTGCCGGTTGCTGCCGCTGGAGACCGCTGCTGATGTCCAGGGCCAGGATAATCGATGAGGATTTCGTCAGGCTGGCCGGAGCGCAAGCTCTATTCGGCCACCATGTTCGCTGGCTTAGCCACGCCCCCGTGTTGATTTTCTTTTGACTTCTCACGTTCTTCCTTGTTTTCTGACCGTCCTCTTATTTCGTGACGAAGTCTGAAAGGTACGAGAGGAACGTGTATCAGTATCTTGATATCTATCAGGTTTTCTCAAATTATCCCTATTCCTGAGGTTATACCTCCTTTCAGAGGGCTCCTTTTGAGGAGACCTACCTCTGGATTGAGAACGCTTCTCTTTAGAAGTTTGTTTGCTATTTTCCCACTTCTTTTTAGAAGGAGTAGGAGTGTTTTTAGTAAAGACCTTCAGCTGTGTAATTCTACCAATCTTTGAATATTATTAAGTAATTGTTCGTCCGACATTGCTTCAATGTCAGTGCCAGGTATGTAGTTGGCTAAAGCTAGCTATGTAGCTCCTGGTCTACCTAGTGGACTGAGCCTGGTAATGTGATTTATACGTTTTAGGGCGTCTTTAAACCAGAGCCCATGGTCCCGGTATGTGAGTGGAATTTCTATATCCTCGAAAGGAATATACTCAACCTGTTGTTCATCTTCTTTGTAGAAGTGAAACATCTGTGTTACTGGATTTGCTCCAGGGAAGATTATCCATGAATAGAATACCTCTGTCTGGTGATATTCATGTGCCTCTATCACAAAAACTATCGTACCACCTCTCGTTGTTAGGCCATTTTTTATAAGTTTTATAGTGATGGCTTTCCTTAAATTTATAGGAATGTTTATAGCATCCTCGTCGGTTTCTTGGTAACCTGTGAAGTTAAAAGCCGCATTGGCTGGATCAGCCGCAGCTCCACCGGTTTCGGTGTTGTTGCCGTTATTCGACATTGTTTACTGAAAAATTGCAGAGCAAGTTTCAAGGAAACCAAGATAAGGTGCACAATATTTTGGAACACTGTATCCTTCAACGTTTAACAAACCAAAAAGGTAATCAATAGGATTTTCGTCCTACTCAGCTATGGCGGATATTATCCCTTTACCCACTCCAGACGTCTATTGGAGTATTTACTGAAAAAGGGGTCTCTGAGAAAAGCACGCCTGAGTTACTTTAGTATCTAGCATTAAATTAGTGCCTTACCAAACGTTGGGCGCCATGTAGTGTAGTTCCTATATTCCCAATAGGCTCTGCGCATTGGAATAATATATCCTATAGATTTGACGTAGGACTTAGGTCAGTAGGTTTCTATCAAATATACTAAACTTAATTGTGAATGTCAGCTAGCTCAGAGGTCACTAGAAACTTTCTCGGATACACAAGAAGGGATTAGTTTCTGACAACCGCATAAACATGATAACTTTGTTTCCCTAGGACTGGAAAATATCTTCAGAGTCGTAGAAACAATAGATAACTATTTTACTCAGTCAATCGTGCATGCTTAGTTTCTACAGAGTTGAGGGAGAAATAGTGAGACGGGCGTTTTCAATAAAAGGTTTATTGAACAGTCTTCTTTCTCATGCAAAAGAGGTGAACTGCTACAATCGTTAGACAGAATGCAAAGAATAAGGCGTACAGCGAGAATAGTATTATAAAATAATACTGTAATAGCATTGTATGGTTTCTAAGCCATATAAAAATACATACATAAATAACACAGGCTAAAATACTCAACTGGTGCTTCTAAAATACACCTACCCCAAAGTACCTAACCTAGATCTAGTACGAGGGAAGAAGTAAGTATTGTTTAGCATAAGTTTTAGTTCTGCCAAGAATTGCCAAAGGTTTCTCTAGGTTCTAATCAGCTCCATACCTTAGAATGAAAGAGGTTGGTATCTCTGTCTCGGGACACGATTTCCCAACACCGCACAAGGGGAGTCAGAAACACTGGAGCTGGATTCTCGGCAGAGGAGGACAGATTCCTGTCAGTGCGTCAGCTGGAGAGTCAGCTTCCTTCGGCACTTGCTGTAGCGAGCTGCGTCGGGCAAGTAGGTTGTTGAACTGCACCGAACCACACCGTGCTTTGCTATAGCAAGAGTGAAGGTATATTTATACCTTGAAGGTGTTTAGGAATGCCAGCGTTGACGTAAAGTTGGGCATATGAACGTCATGGATGAAACCCTAAGGAATAGTTGTTCGTGTATAATAATGTGTTTCTTGGAGAGATCAATATCCAGGCTAGGGGAAGTCCCTTCCGCTTAAGAGTTTGGTTTTACAAAAAATCGTTGTGACGTTTGATGAATGGATGGAAGTAGCCATGCCTGTATTTGGGTAGCATGGGCTATGCCTAAATAAGGGCTTGATGTCTATGCCGATATAAGGGCAATGTGGATTGTACCTATAGAAGGGCATGAATCAGGAAAATTCATTCGGAATCTAAAACGCCATACAACACTCCCTCTAGAGATCTTGTGTTGTTGGTAAGGCTGCCTTTGATGTTGCTGGTGAAAAGACCAATTAATGGTTTGAACCCTGTGAGGGTAGTATCGTCTGCTATAGGGCCTGTATCTCCTCCTATATTCTTTCCTCTTTTTTAAGCTTTCAATGTGTCTAGCTCAGTTTTAATATGAAACGTTTCATCCGTGTATGAGCCAAAGAGTGTATTCCCGGAGAATAGTAAGTTCAGGATTCTTTGTTGTGCTTCAGGTTTAAGACACAATAGCCTAAGACAGAAGTTTCTGCTAGATCGGATATATCACCTGCAGAGTCAATTATTTTGTTTGAGACCAGAATTCCTTCATTGAGCACTTCTTGATAGTCTTGTGTATACTCTTTAGGAAGTTTGTCAGTAAAGCTTTCGACAAAGTTACAAAAGGATTAATAATATCTCCCCAAAAGAGCATTAGCAGTGGAAGCTTTCATAGTGAACGCTGATGTTCCACACATGTTCCTTCCGAGAGAATCTATCTTCTTACTTTCTTTGTCCGGTGGTATGGAAGAAGGCAGCCCTAATGTGTGTGATTCTGGTGGAGGGTCTTATCTAAGGAACAGACATTCCTGGCCAGGTGGTTTATATTTCTTCAACAGCCTAAATGGAGAGCAGGTGTTAAAAATAGCTGCATTGCAGGCTCAAGAAGCCCAGAACTAGAGGAAGGAGAGTTCTTGACGATGTCTTAGGATATAATGTTTCACAGAAGACTAAGGTTGATGTGGTAAGAGTAAGCATTACAATGTTTATTTTCCATTCTCTTACCTACACATTGTTAAATATGGTAAGGTAATTAACTGGCGATACCTTTGCTACAGGTGTGCTTGTTAGAGTCTGAGAGTAATCTCGGATAGAGGATTTCAAAATAGTGTTCAAGATAGAGTTTGTGTTCTGTATGTAGAGCATGACCTCCTGCTAGGCCTTGTACTGCTGGATCTTCTAGACCTAGAGGGAGAAGATTAGGGTCTTCCTCCATACCTTCTCCATCATCGAGATCTTGATTTGGATCTTCAATTATTTCTGGTCTGCTTTTGAGACCTCTGTGTTGAATAAGGCGAAAGTGGACTTGTATAGTACTGTGACCTTGTGGGAACAGAAAGATTGTGATGGAAAGATCTTAGATGAAAGCCTAGGGGATATTACAGAAACTGGTATCTAGATAGTGTTTTTCCCCTTGGAGATGGTGTTCCAAGACAATATCAGATAAAGAGTATGACAAGAAGGTGAATATGCCCAGGAATAATCTGAAACTCGAGTGCCAGGTACTTGTGTTTTTCCGCGTTCGTGCAGCCATCTCATTGAAAGATGGATAGATTGTAATAGAAATCTTGTTCCGGTTATTAAAGTAAGAATAGATGGTGTTTTTGTTGCCCGCAGTGATGTTTGATAGCGATGGCCTTGATACCAAAGTCGGTGATTTAGAAGTTGATGACTGTTTCGGCAGAGAACACCAGGGTTCTTCCACCGTTGAGTGGTGTCTTGATGTTCTACCTGATGACAGTGAACATATAGGTAGATTGCCAGTCTTCAATGTCTTGCTCTTCGATGTCCATCAGGAGCGATCAGGTGTCTTCTTGCTTTGGATCTATCCTTGGGGGAGTCCTTGGAGGTGCTCTGGAAAAAGATTGGCCTTCTCCATGGACTCTGGAAGATCTAGCAGTGTTCAGAAGAGCTTTTCTTTGCTGTAATCTATGCAACCTAATCTTCGGTCTGTCCTTCAGAGTTCTTGAGAAGTTCTGGCAGTGACTGCAGGAATCAGGAAGGTGATTTTCCAAAGCCAAAGAACACATACCTTGTGGGTAATCTGTCTATGTCATCTTTTTTATTTGGGTTTCTTTGTTTTTGGAAAACATGTTTAGCATAATCGTTAGATTACAAGGGTTATACACTTATTACCTACTATTTCAAGTGCGTTCCTTTCTCTCTCTCCCATGTCCCCTTTCTCCCTTTTCTATCCTTTGCTTTACGCTGATCCTCTACCTTTTTCTTTCTTTCTCAAAAACCAATATCATGTTAAATCATGCTCCTTCGTACTCAGATGATTACATCAAAACAGAGGGTCTGTCTGCTTTCTGACACTGCAGAATAATCACAGCCAGTTAGTATTTCATCCTCATCTCTGAAGCCAGGAATACTGGCCTACTCAAGGGATGATCTCTTAAACTTGAACCCTAAAGGTAAGAAGGATAAGTTACTTACCTGTGATCCTAGTTCTCTTCCAGGGGTATACTCATCAAAGTCATAAGTACTGAATAATCCCCAACCATGTGCGGGACCCCAGAGCATATACAAACATACATAGAGATGTATGTTAGACCCTAAGTACATAGTACTTCGAGAAAAACATAGATATATAGATGTATACACGCATAGATATGCAGCCTATAATATGGCCAATGGACTGAACAGCCAAAATTACATGGCTTTCTGCTGTAAGAAAATAATACCACATGTAAATAAAGTAGCAAAGAACATTTACTGCAGTAGTGTTCCTCAGTCACCCTTACAGGCAATTTGTTCTTAGGCTGCATAGAAGAAGAATTATCCCCGTATAACAAAAAACGTGGCACCTTGCCTTTAAGGCTCCAGAGAACCTGGACACAGTGTCTTTAAGACCTCCAGGAGCCCCCTGCTCCCATCATGCACCACAGGTGACAGTTAGGTCAGTTCTTTCTGTACATCGTACTAACATGTAGGAACCAAGGTACCTCCCTTCCTAATGTATTGCCTATTTTTTTTAATGTATTGTGTAATTGTTGATCTTTTTCTGATACATTGTTGATTCTCATGTAAAGCGCTCTGATACCTCCGGGTCTAGCCAGCGCTATATAAAACTCTTTAAATAAATAAATAAATCAGATGCAAATAATACATTATCATACTGCTGATGCTCATCCGGGGAGGTGGGAGGGTTGCTTATGACTTTGATGAGTATACTCCTGGAAGAGAATTAGGATTACAGGTAAGTAACTTATCCTTCTCTTACAGGGGATACTCATCAATAGTCATAAGCACTGAATAGAGTAGCAAGCCCATACCCACTTCCTCGCGGATGAGCAGACAGTTACAATAATTTTAAAACTTAGCATCTAACAAGTAATTATCCAAACTGATTTTTGAATGAGGCTTGCCCAAATTGGGCATCCGCCTGTGTATCAGAGTCCAAGCAGAAATGGCATGTGAAAGTATGTACTGAGCGCCATGTGGCTGCTTTACAAATTTCTGCCATAGGAATGTTCCTAAGGAGAGCTGTGGTAGAAGCTTTCCCCTGGTAGAATGGGCTTTAGGCTTGCCAGGAAGGACTTTATTGGCCAATTGATATGACAAGGATATACAAGACACTATCCACCTAGAGATAGATCTCTTCGAAGCGGCAGAACCAGTATTTATGGGCCCATAGTTTATAAACAGAAGGTCCGTTTTTCTCAGGCTTTTTGTTTTGTCTAAGTAAAATTTCAAAACCCTCTCAAGATCCAACTAGTGGAGGGACCTTTCCGGAGGGTTTGAAGGATTCGGAAAGAAAGTGGAGAGAGTAATTGTCTGGTTAATATGAAAATCCCAGACTACTTTCGGTAGAAAATTCAGATGCGTTCTTAGAACCACTCTGTTTGCATGAAAAACAATGTAGGGCTCTTTGCAGCATAATGCCTGGGTTTCAATTACTCTGTGAGCAGAGGTGATAGCCACTAAAAACCCAGCTTTCCATGTCAAATGTTGCAAAGAAGCTCTATGAATAGGGTCAAAAGGAGCACTCATCTGTTTCGTTAATACAATGTTGAACTCCCAAGGTGTCGATGGAGCTCTAACTGGAGGGTAAACCTTTTTTAATCCGTCGAGAAAGTCCTTGACCACAGGGATTTTAAAGAAAGACATTTGATTAGGGGATTTTCTATATGCTGTAATAGCTGCAAGAAGCACCTTAATAGGTGAAAATTTCAAACCAGATTTGGCCAAATACAGTAAATATTGCAAAAGCACCTGTTCCTGACCCCGGACAGGTTCATTTCCATTGTTCGTAAACAATAAGTAAAACTTTTTCCACTTAAAAGCATAAGATTGTCTTGTGGAAGGCCTCTTACCCACAGAATGTATGAACATTCTAAAAGAGGCTAAGTCTAAATGTCAGTATTGAAGGACCTCAGGAGCCATCCTGAGGTCCTCATCCTTGCTAGTCATTTTTTTTTTCAGAACAAAATTTTATTGTGCTGTTGAAAAGTTACATAAGACATACAGCGTCCCAAAAACCCGGAGAGGCTGTGAGCATGAAAGTAATAATCACATTGCAAACAATTCAAACAGTCATTTAAATGTAAGAGATTACCCTAAGTCTCCCTCCCCCCCCCCACTTCCCCCACCCGGAGCCCCCCTGTCCCACCCCCTGCACAGCGTCTAACCAGTCCATAAGTAGAAACATAGCAAAGTATATTAAGTGTGTATCCCTCCTCACACAGGCTCAATGTCCAAATGTCTTTCATCAGGTTCACTATGTGCCGGCGGCTCCAGCCATAACCCTCTGTACTCTGCCCACCTCTTCCAAATTTTGTAGTGTTTCCAGGGGCAGCCCCTGGCCTCGAAGATCGGGCGTTCCAGACCCATGTAAAAGTCAAGTCCCCTTTTCCACACACCCAACAGGGGGGCTCTGGGGTCTTTCCAGGCACGGGCCACGTCCCTCTTGGCCACCACGAGACCCAACAACAAGTGGCGTTTATAGCTATTTCCTCCCACCTGTTCTAGGATATGGAGGAGGCCTAATTGTGGCGTGCGGGGGAGGTCCCAGCCCAGCACTTCCGACAAGCAGTTCCACACTCCCGTCCAGAACTTCCGTAGGCCATCACACGCCCAAACTGTATGTAGGAACGTGCCCATCTCTCTGCCACACCTCAAACAATCAGGGGACGCAATCAAGCCTGCCCTCCACAGTCGTTCCCTTGTATAGTAGGCCCTGTGTAGGTATTTGAACTGAATAAAATGCAGTCGTACCGCAATGGCCACCCCTCTGGGAGCCTCAAGCGCCTCTCTCCAGTCCTCCTCCTCAAATGCACCCAGGTCATTTTCCCACTTAGCCCGCAGCGTGTCCAGGGAAGTTGAGCAATGAGTAACCAGTGTTTGTTTGCTCTCCAATTCCCCCATGAATACCTTCGCCTCCAGGGGGCTAAACTCGGGCAGCGAGTCGAGGTCCCTCAGGGCAGGAGCGATAGCATGGCAGAGCTGCAGATATCTAAAAAACTGGGTCTGGGGCATGTCATATTCCTCACGTAGCTACTGGAACGACTTAAGGGTCGTGCCCTTGACCACATGACCCACGGCCGAGATGCCGATCGCGTCCCAGCCGCGGAAACCCTGCAGGGACAGCAACTCCGGCAACTGCCCATTCTGCCACAATGGGGTCTCCCTCGTCAGCCTATTCCACCATCCTATTCGACGGAGTGCGCCACGCCATATCTGGAATACGATTTGAGTGACCACTGGAAGCCTCTTCCTCCTAACAGCCGAAGATAGTATAGTGTGTAGCGTGTCAGGGTCTATCAGGAATCGCTCCAGGGCGTAGGCAGGGTCGCCTCGATCCCCATGCCACCATTCATTCAGTATTAACAGGTGGGAAGCCTGATAATAGGACAGGATGTCTGATGTTGCCAGGCCGCCACAGTACGTGGACAGAAAGCACGTGCGGAGCGCCACTCTCGCCACTCCCCCAGCCCAAAGGAAATTACTAAGCGCCGAGTTCACCAGCCTGAACCACTGCGGTGGTATAGGGTACGGGTGGTTTTGTAGTTGATATATGAGGCGCGGGAGGGCCACCATTTTTAAAATGGCCGAACGGCCATACACGTTCAGGGGCATACGGGACCACGTAGTCATATCTGAGCGGATACGCTCCCATACGGGCACGACATTGCGCGCCCAGGAGACCCCACGCACGTCTGTCAAAAATATCCCCAAGTACTTAATGCCGCCTGTCGCTTCCTGTAGCGCCGCGGCCCAGGACCCTACGTCCCGACGCTCCCCTAGCACCCACAGTACTGACTTGCGCAGGTTCAGGTGGAGGCCCGACACCTCTCCGAAAATTCGCATAATGTCAAGAACCCGCGGCCCAGATCTATTCAAGTCCGTAAGGAAAAATAGGACATCGTCTGCATAGAGCGCAATTCTGTCGGAGGGTCCCGCACTCCACTCGATGCCCCGCATCTGTGCGTCTATTCGGACCCACGTCGCCAGTGGTTCCATGGCCAGGGCGAATAGATATGGTGATAGGGGGCATCCCTGTCTGGTGCCTCTACCTATAGGAAAGGAAGCAGACACTGCCCCAGCCACTCTTACTGACGCCGTGAGATCCGTGTACAATAGTTGTAGATAGGATAAGAAACGCGGCCCCAGGTTCAATCGGGATAGAAGCGCATGGAGGTAGACCCAGCTTACTGAGTCAAAGGCCCTATCTATGTCGGCCAGTAGAAGGGCCGCAGGAATCCCTGCCGCTCGGGCCGCCTCTACCACCACCTGCGCGCGCCGAATATTGTGTCTTGTTGCCCTATGGGGCATAAACCCGGCCTGGTCTGGATGGACGAGATCAGTGATGTATGGGAGAAGGCGGTTGGCTAGCGCCTTTGCCAAGATTTTAGCTTCGGTATTTAATAACGAGATTGGCCTGTAGGACTCGGGTTGGTCTGGAGGCCTTCCTGGCTTGCAGAAGACCACAATCTCAGCGTATCGCCAGTCCCTCTGGAGCCGGCCATACTCTCTGGCTGCCTCTAACGCTCTGCCATAGTATGGACCCAATTGGAGGTGAAATTTCTTAAAGAATTCGCAAGGGAATCCGTTGGGCCCGGGGGCTTTGCCTGTATTCAGTTCCCCGAGGGCCGTACCTAGTTCCTCCGCTGACAAGGGAAGTTCAAGTCTAGCCCGCCCCTCGTCCGAAATCGATCGTGGCGGAAGATCAGCCAGAAACTTATCAACGTCGCTTGGCGAGAGGAGCTCCCGGGGGGCGTATTGGGCCTCATAGTATCGTGCAAATCTGGCCGCTAGGTCCGTCGGGGCCGTCATGGGCTTTCCGGACTCATCTCGAAGACATGGTAGGGACTGCTCGTGAAAAGTGCTCTGACAGAGTCTATATAGCATCGAGCTGGACTTGTCGCCCCATTGATAGATCCTACTCTGAGTCGTTAGCCACAACTGTCGAGCCTCGTCTAACTGCAAGGAGGCGTACGACTGCTGCATCAGCAGAAGTCGTCTCACCTCTTCCTCACCCCCGCCAGCACTGCATCTGTTTTCCTGATCCCTAACCTGGTCTGCCGCTTTAACCAGGTCCTCCCTACGCGTCCTGCGGGCGGCCGCGCACCAAGCAACACCTACCCCGCGAAGCGTGGGCTTCAGAGCCTCCCAGAGGGTCGTGGCATCCACATCGGGGTGATCGTTATCACTCCAGTAGTGAGCAATAGCCTCCCTCATGTGGGACTGATAGGGTTCTTGCTGGACGCTCGCGAAGAAATAACGTCCAAATCCTCGGAATTCCAGAAAGTGAAGGGAATCAAGCGATGGACCTCTACGTGGAGGAACTTATCAAGACTCGGCTACAACCAAAGAGGCTATCAGCCTTCTTCTCGGTGGAAAGAGCCCACTGGGTACCGGGGGGAAGACCCAGGCCGAGGGCACCCCCCAGACCCGTGCTTCCCCGCCTATTTAACTTTCGTGATCGCGATGCCATATTGCAAACGGCCAGAGTGGCCCCGCCGATCCGAGTCCAGAACTCAGCAGAATCCTTTTTCCCTGATTACACGATGGCGGTCTCCAGACGCCACCGCAGCTTCTTGGAAGTCAAAAAAGACCTACGAGCCAAAGGTTTGCCCTACGCAATGTTATTCCCAGTGAAACTCAGAGTAGTGGCAGAAGGCAAAACATGGTTTTTCGAGACGCCAGAGGAAGCCCACGACTGGCTGGAGGGCTGGCGCCGAGCGGAGGGACCACGACGCGGGACTGGGGGCCAACGCCACCGAAGAGAGAGTGAAAACATGAGCGGGCAGGAACAGCGGCGGCCAGACAAGGACGACCTGCAACACACTCAAGATGAGGGCCTCGGTCACGGATAGCGCTGGCGACCTGAGAATAATTGGAAATCAGAGCACGCACCTGGACAAAGACGCAGCCTGGCTGTCTTTGAGCACCGGGCTGAGGCAGTCTAAGGGGGAAAGGGAGGGACTGCACTTCTCACTGGACCTCTTACCCCCCTCACGCAAGTACATTGTTCGGGGTTGGGATTGAGCCCTCTGCTATGTTGGGGTGGCGGGCAGTTCGAAGTCTGCCGGGCAGGGAGCGGGGAGGGACACAAGGTTGGGGGGTTTGGGTTCTGAGTTTTTTGGTTTTAGTTTGTAACGGAAATGACATAAGTACATCGCACTCGCTGGCTGCTATCCACACTACATGGCTGATACTAAATACACCCCCCCCTACTTATGGAGACACTGACCCCAGTTGAGGGTACTCCAGAGGCGACCCCCGGGGTGCCGGTCACCCCCCTGACACCTCTCAAATGGAACGTACACGGCTTGGGTGACAAAATTAAGATGGGTCTGCTACTGCAGGCTCTCAAACGTCAGGCCCCAAAGTTAGCACTCCTACAAGAAACGCACCTCACAGGCACGGCGTGTAAAGCACTGGACAGGTGGGGATATAAAATGTCAGTACACTCAGAGTTTTCCTCAGGTTCCAGGGGAGTGGGTATATTGATACGGAAGTCTTCCTCCTTCGTACTCCTGCAGACAAAAAAGGATGATCAGGGGAGATTTGCAGCGGTGCGGGGTCAGTGGGAGGGGAGGATTATTAACGTAGTGTCGGTATACATTCCCCCGGCACTCCATACAGTAGCGCTTCCAGCTCTTAGTGAATTTCTACTTGCACTGCCGGAAGGGGACCTAATCATCGGGGGAGAATTTAATGCCACGATGAGTGCTGACTTGGACAGATATCCAGTAATAACACAGACACCTGGCATCTCCCGCCTACAGAGTTTCACGGAGGCACTTGGGCGGATTGACATCTGGAGGCACCAAGACTGCACAACACGACAATATACGTTTCATTCAACAGCACACAACAGTCTCTCCGGAATAGACTATTTCCTGACCTCCACTAATAGTTTGCAAAACATTATAGATTTAACGATCAAACCAGAGGTATCTCTGACCACTCACCGGTAATGCTGACTTTTTCACTTCACCACGTGACCCGCAGGCAGACATACCCCATCTACCCCGGATACCTACAGGTTCCGAAAATTCGAAAAGAAATCCGAAAAGCTACAAAATATTTCTCTACAGAAAACGCTGCATCCGCCAGCTCCCCATCAGTTTTGTGGGAAACTTATAAAGCGGTCATTAGGGGGGAGGCCATAGTCTCCATCACGGGCTATAAGCGAGACAAACAGAAAGATTTACTAGACCTAGAATTGGAACTACACTCACTGCCACTAGGCACAGGGTATACTACGTAGGTGACAAGGCTGGGAAGCTCTTGGCGTGGCTAGATAGGCGGGAGCAAGGTATTGGGGGCATAGCACAGATGCGGACAGACGAGGGACAACTGACATCAGACCCACGGGAGATAGTGAACGCTCTGGCGCAACACTTCCGAGACGTTTAGACTTCGCTCGTGTCGGAAGAGGAGGCGGCGGCTTCCATACAAGACATAGTAAAGCCCAAGCTCACTCAAGAGGCCTCAATGGAGTTGGAGGCAGATATTGGAGAGGAAGAGTTGCACACCGCGATACGTACATTACAGTCCGCGAAGGGACTAGGGCCTAATGGGGTCCCAATAGAATTGTATATACAGATGGCGGACGTCCTCACCCCCCACTTACTAAATATGTACAACGACAGCCTAGGAAAAGGCGAACTGCCGCAAGATCAGCAGCTAGCCACCATAGTGGCTATTCCGAAACCCGGGAAGCCCCTGACCGAATGCGCCTCCTATCGTCCCATCTCCCTGATAAATGCAAAGGCCAACATTCTGGCTAAAACTTTGGCCAACAGACTAGTGGCACACCTCCCGCACTTAATCCACCCGGATCAATCAGGCTTCATGCCAATTAGGAACACCGCGCTGATTCGCAGGTGCCAACACGGGGTGATCGCCAAAGCATAGGCCATGACGGAGCCGTCAGTGGTTCTCTCCTTAGATGCAAGAATGGCTTTTGACATGGTGGAGTGCAGTTTTCTTTTTGCAGTCCTTAGCCACCTAGGGTTCGGCCCCAAATTGTGCGCCTGTGTCCGGCTCTTATATAATAGCCCGCGAGTGCATGTGACAGCCAACGGGCACATATCGGACAGCATACCGCTGACAAGAGGGACACGCCAGGGGTGCCCCCTGTCACCGCTCCTTTTCGCGTTGGTGCTGGAGCTCTTGGCTACTCAGATCAGAGGAGACCCCTTTCTGAAAGGGATCCGATGGGCGGAAGGCTGGGAGGATCGCGTGTCCCTCTATGCCGATGATATCCTGGTATACTTGACAGACGCTGAACGCTCCCTACAAGTGCTCCTTGAGATCTGTGACAATTACGGGAAAGTCTCAGGCTACACTATCAACTGGCCCAAGTCTGTCCTGTACGTACTGCAGGGACCCACGCCGCGTCTCCCTGAAAAATGTCCACTTCTGGTCTCCCGTAGTTTCTTTAAATACCTAGGCATTCATATCACAGCTGGACCTGCAGATTTCTTCACCAAAAATTTGACGCCCCCACTGGAGCGGTTGAGGAGGGATGTGGCACATTGGGAGCTGCTCCCGCTAACACTGTTAGGAAAAGCAGCATTGTTTAAAATGATTTTATACGCCCTTGAATACACGCCGTACCCAGTACCTTTAAAATATTTTAAGCAAATAGCTGCACAAGTGTCCACACTACTGTGGGGCAATAAGCCGGCCCGCATAGCACAGGCAAAACTGAGTCGCAGTTGGAATGACAGAGGAATAGCGCTCCCTAGTGTCCAATTGTACTATTTGGCGGCTCACCTCAAAATTATTAACCAATGGATACACGCTTCACAAGATGACCCAGCCTATAGTGCAGACAGGGCCCAGCTGGGCACAGGAGCTATGCTTTCAGCGCTCTACAACAAAGACCAAGTTCCGAAATTATTAGGACCGACAAAACACACGGCTACATTATGGCACACAGCACAGACACGACTTGGGTGGAGGGGGACTCTAACCCGACTTACCCCGCTATGGGATACAAAAAAATTGGGACGTTTGCGTAGCAGCAAGGGATTCGTCCAATGGGACAACATTGGTATCTCCACGATAGGCGACCTGTGGGATAAAGGAAATGTGATTCCGTTTGCCCAGCTCCGACAACAATATGACCTCGCTCCATCTGGAGAAGTGTGGCAGACCCTGATGCAGAGGTCTGGCCCGGGACCAGGGTTCAATACCCGCCTCGGCGGGTCTTGGGCTCAATTTCCTTGAACCTATAATTCTCGCCTCGGTGCCTATTCTAATCATGGGTCCCACTCTGCAACTCTGGGCAATAGCTTGCTTAATCTCCACAACGGCCCCAACAGCGCTGGATGCCTGGCTTCACCTTGGGGGTGCCCAGGAGTGGACATTTCACAGGGAAAAAGTCAAGAAGGGTTCCATAGCAGTATACGGACAGCGCCGGGACACTTCCGTTGGAGGTAGCTGTGTGCTTTACAAATGCTGGCATTTACGTCTGAGGCCTTCCGATACATGCAAATCAGACATGTGCTGCTGGCTGCGCTGCCACAGGGTACGGCGGTCCCTGAGGCTTCCTCGCTGGAGGACAGGCTGCTCACAGACTATCTGCAGAAACGCGCCACGTCGTTTACTTACCATAAATTGATCAATAACCTGCCGGACCCTACAACGCAGCTGAGGGAAAAATGGATGGTTGACGTGGGGGACATAGACGAGTCGGAGTGGCAGGAGGCACTGGCCTCTCCTAAGGAGGTAGGGATACCAGCACGGCTCCGGCTCGTTCAGCTTAAAATTCTGCACCGCACATACCACACGCACCGGATGTATGACGTTACAACGCATACTTTTACCACGCCTACCATTACCACGCAATTTTTACAACGCAGAATCCATTACAACGAAGTACCATTACCACGCATGTATTTACAACGCATATACCTTTACAACGCATACAATTACAACGCAAGTATTGGTAAGTATATAATATTTTTTTAAATTTAATTTAATTAAAATTAATATAATGTAATTTAATGTAATTTAATTTAATTTAATTTAATTAATTTAATTTAATCAATTTAATTTAATGTAATTTAAATTTAATTATATTTAATTTTTACCCTGTACCCTTTTACCCAAAAACCCAAAACTGACCCTGAACCCTAAAATTACCCCTTTACCCAAAAACCCAAAACTGACCCTGAACCCTAAAAATACCCCTTTACCCAAAAACCCAAAACTGACCCTGAACCCTAAAAATACCCCTTTACCCAAAAACTCAAAACTGACCCTGAACCCTAAAAATACCCCTTTACCCAAAAACTCAAAACTGACCCTAAACCCTAAAAATACCCCTTTACCCAAAAACCCAAAACTGACCCTGAACCCTAAAAATACCCCTTTACCCAAAAACCCAAAACTGACCCTGAACCCTAAAAATACCCCTTTACCCAAAAACTCAAAACTGACCCTGAACCCTAAAAATACCCCTTAACCCAAAAAACTGAAAACTGACCCTGAACCCTAAAAATACCCTTTTACCCAAAAACTGAAAACTGACCCTAAACCCTAAAAATACCCTTTTACCCAAAAACTGAAAACTGACCCTGAACCCTAAAAATACCCCTTTACCCAAAAAACTGAAAACTGACCCTGAACCCTAAAAATACCCTTTTACCCAAAAACTGAAAACTGACCCTGAACCCTAAAAATACCCCTTTACCCAAAAACCCAAATAATATTTTTAATAAAATAATATACTTACCAATACTTACGTTGTAATGGTATGCGTTGTAAAAGTACCTGCGTTGTAAATACATGCGTGGTAATGGTATGCGTTGTAATGGATCCTGCGTTGTAAAAAATGCGTGGTAATGGTAGGTCGTTGTAAAAGTTGCGTTGTAAAGGTTGTATACCACACGCACCGTACATAAAATGGGTAGAATACAGCCTCCATACTGCCTTAGGGGATGTGGGGAGGAGGGATCCTTCTTCCATACACTATGGGACTGTCCCAAGATAGCTGATTTCTGGAGGAGGGTACTGAGGACGCTGTCACAAGTCACGGGTTTGTCACTGGTTCCTGAGCCCCGAAAATGCTTACTAAACATGTGGCTACCCAATGACCTCACACGCCTGGCGCAATTGTGGGCTACACTAGGGCTCATGGTGGCAAAGCGCAATATAGCGCAGAAATGGGGAGCAGAGGATTTGCCCTCACTAACAGCCTGGTGTAAGGACATAGACCTAGCCATGATGGCCGAAAGGACGGTCTACATAAACAGGGGTTGTCCTCAAAAATGGACCAAAATATGGGAGGCATGGAACATTTACCGGGGGAACATCTGTGAACCTAAACCGGACTATGAAGAAGACAGTTCTGACGATGACCTGTGAGGCATGTGGGGGAAATGTGTTAAATCTAATGTCTAAAGTCTTTATTGCAGCCGGCCGGACTATTGTACAATTTATTGCTGAATTTTCAAAGCGAATGTGTACTTTTTTTTTTTTTTTTACAATATTTTTATTGCGGAACTGTTACACGGCCATTCAGCCCACAACCCGGAGGTCGGGCGGCAAATTAGATACAACATATACACATTGGCCCAACAAAAGGCCCGATGCGGATAGTCTTCGCCATGTGGTTCAGTCCCGCTTTTACTTTTGATGTAAATGATGAAAACCTGAGATGTAACAACCCAGAAGCACGAAACGGCCCCCCTCCCGCCCTCCCTTAACGTAGCAAGGCCCACCCAACATTTCGAAGGCAGGACAACATTGATATAGGATCAAAGGTTCGTGGTATAGTCAGTATATGTTGTCCGCACATCAACCCCCCCTCCCACCATCAGTGCCGTAGCAGTAGCAGTTCAACTGTGAGCACGTAGGAGGAAAATAACTGGAGCATGTTGGAGTATATTAAAAGTCTATCGCATTACAGGGACGCGGGAAGCTCAGCGGCGTCACTGTCCGTGTCACTGGGGGAATTGTGATCTCGCAGGGCTTGCACCAGTGTCTCCCATGCCTGCGCAGAGTCCAGCGCTTTCTCATTCTTCTGCCGCCTCGCCAATTGGTAACGCAGGGTACTCTCCCCCTCTGCCCATTTGAGTAATTCAGTGCGCCATTTAGTGCTCGTCGGACCAACTCGTGCCTTCCAGCGCCGCGTTATTTCCCGTTTCACAAGGATAAGTCCCATGTCTATAAACTTGCTGGTTACCCGCGTCTTGGGGGTGTGCGGGAACCAGTGCAGAAGCGTCACTGCTATGTCGAACTGGAGGGTTCGGCCCGTAACCTCATTAAGGGTGTCCCCAACCGTCGTCCAGTAAGAGGACAAGCCAGAGCAAGACCATAGCATGTGGGCCAGGTCCGCTCCGACTGTCTGACATCTCGGGCAAGCCGCAGTGTCAGAGGCAAAGTACTTCCGTATTTTCTCCGGGTGAGATATGCACGGTGCAGAATGTAAAAGTGAACCAATTGGAATCTAGCGTTGCGCGTGCTCTTCCAAGCCCGGCGCATCAGCTGAGCCCACGTGGTCTCCGGGATGTGTCTCCCTATGTCCGTCTCCCATTTGATCTTAAGCGCCTCCAGTGGAGTCAGCTGCTCCTGGGTCATCCTAGTGTACAAGCACGTTACGGCTTTAACCGTTCCGGCTGCCATCATCACGTATTGGCACGTCGAGGACAACGGAGGTTCCTCAAGGCCGGTCCGCCAATGTGCTTGCAGCGCTCTCGTGACCGCCGCATGTAGTAGGAAGTCCCCTCTGGAGATGTCGAAGCGATCCAATAATGTCTGAAAGGGTAGGAGTACTCCATCCTCATACAGGTCCCCTAAGACCTGAATACCCGCCTCCTCCCAGGTACGCAACTGGGACCAATCGCCGCCGTGGGGGAGCACAGTAAGCATTCCCAGTGGGATCTCGGGGGCGTATGGGTGGCCTATTCCCAGCTTGCGCTGAGCACGATTCCAGCACAGTCTAATAGTGCGTTCCTCCTGCGTGAGATCCCTCACTGCTATCCTCTGCCGCAGCGCGATGTAGGAGAGAACGTGCCGGGGAATACCCAGGCCTCTCCCCTCCTCCGGTCCTCGGAATTCCCTCGACACCTCCTGCGTGTAAATCTGTAGTTGGGCTGCCAGGTAATACGTCTCAAAATCTGGAACCGCCAGCCCCCCTCCGCTTTTGGTCTCATAAGGGTCTGAAGCGCCACCCGGCGGCGGCCCGATCCCCAAAGGAATGCAACCATGAGTGATCTCAAACGCCTGAATTCAGCCGATGGAATCCATATCGGTAACGTTCTGAAATAATAAAGGAGTCGGGGGAGTGCCACCATCTTGAGTAGCGCTATTCGTCCCGCTACCGACAGCGGCAGTGTAGCCCAGAATAACATGCTGCCCTTCAATGCCCGGACGCAACGGAATATGTTGCCCTCCAGGACATCGGCGGGGGAGTGGTAAATATGGACTCCCAAGTATTTGAAGCAGCTGGGCGCCCACCGAATCTCCCTGGTTGTGTCAGGCCGGGGTTCCCCGTTACGAACCGGGAACAAGCAGGTTTTGGACCAGTTCACCCGGAGGCCCGACAACGCGCCAAAAGACGTGAGTACTGCATCGGCGGCAGCCAGTGCTTCCCCAGCATCTTCCAGAAATAACAGCAGGTCATCCGCATAGAGGGAAATGAACTGCTGCCCGCCCCCCACGGCGCGTAGCCCTCCGTAGTGGGCACCGGTGCGAAGCGATAACGCCAGGGGCTCCACCGCCAGTGCGAACAACAGAGGAGACAGTGAACAACCCTGTCGTGTGCCGCGCTCTACCGAGTATTGCCGGGATATCAACGGGCCCGATTTCACCCTCGCCACCGCAGAGGCATAAAGCACTGCGGTCCAGCGCAAGAAACCGTCCCCCAATCCAAACGCAAAGAGCACTCTATGGAGGTAGTTCCATTCTAGGCTATCAAAAGCCTTCTCCAAGTCTATCGATAGGATCATGGGCTGGGAGGCCTCTTCATGACTATCCTCAAGCAGGCGAAGCAATCAGCGGATGTTCATGGTGGTGTTACGCTTGGGGATAAACCCCGCTTGGCCGTTGTGGACCAAGGAGCCCATGTGCCCCAACAACCTCGACGCCAGGATGCTGCTCAGTATCTTATAATCTACCGTGAGCATCGACAGCGGTCTGTAGGACGCCGGATCACTAGCCTCCCTACCTGGTTTGAGAAGGGGTACCACTAGAGCTTCCCGCATCGATCCCGGGAGGTATCCTAAGTGCTTTGCCTCTTTGTAGATCAGTAGCAAGCGCGGGGCTAGGAGGTCCACGTAGGTGGCATAAAATTCAACCGGGAGTCCATCAAGACCCGGGGTTTTGTTGTGTGCCATCCGCTTAATGGCGCTGCGGATCTCCCCCAGCTCCACCTCTCTCCCTAACGCCTTGGCGTGTTCGGGCGCCAGGGTAGGAATAGGCAGATCTTGCAGGAAGGTGCCAATGGGGTCAGCGTCCTCTCCCGCCCTGCTCTGGTACAACACCTCATTGTAGTTCGTGAGGCAGTCCAGGATCTCCGGCTGGGTGTAGACCTCCACTCCCGCCGCATCGCGCATGGCCACCGTGGGAGAGGTTCGCCTCATAGGGTTAGACAGCCAGGCCAAGAGCGCCCCCGATTTATCACCCTCCGCCAGCGATCTAGTGAGGAAGGCCTTGTAATGAAAACTGCGCAGCCTTTCAACCTCCACAGCCACCGCCTCTCTCGCGGCCGTCACTCGCTCCCGAAGTTCCGGCCTGCCGGGGCGTCTAAGCTCCAGTTCCCGAAGCGTCCAGTCAGCTTGGTCTAGGTCCTCTAATAGGACTCGGCGTACCCCCACTTTCTTAGCTATACAGTAGCCTCTTATAACCACCTTGAAGGCATCCCACTCGGTGGCCCTAGCCTCGGTCGAACCCTCATTTTCCACGAAATAGGTAGCAATCCTGTCCTCCAGTTCAGTCTTAAATACCTGATCCTCTAACAGCTCGGGCCGCAACCTCCATGTTCAGACGCATGGGGCGCCCGGGAGCCACCGAAGGTCGGCCTGCAGCGGGTTGTGGTCGGAGACAGTCCTTGTTAAGTACTCGGATCTCACAGCCGCGGACACCACGTCTACCGACCCCAACAGAGCATCCAGCCGCACATGTAGCTCGTGCAGTCCAGAGAAATGGGAGTAGTCCCGGGTGTGTGGGTGTTGGGCTCGCCATATGTCAGTCAGTCCCCATTTAGTCTGCCAGTCCAACCTACCCTTAGCTACCCGGCATGTAGGCGAAGTCACCAGGGGAGGATGAGATCTATCGAGATCCACATCCACCACCGAATTGAAATCGGCCCCAATCAGAAGCGGCCCCGTCATGTAGTGGGCCAGCGATCCCGACAGCGTCGCGAAGAAGGCTAGTTGGTCCACGTTGGGCGCATAGACACTACAAATGTTCAGCTCTCTCCCCCCTAATTTACCCGCAATAGCAACAAACCTCCCCTCTGGGACAATCGTGTGTTTCGTCACTTGCAGGGGAACCCCAGCTCGCACCCAAATTAGCGCTCCCCTAGCATAAGCCGAATATGTGGTGTAATATATCTGTCCCCTCCATCTACGTTGTAGGGCTAAACCCTCCACCTTCGTGAGGTGCGTTTCCTGTAACAGCGCAATCTGAACACCCCTACGCTTCAGGTAAGCATGTATTTTGTGACGTCTGGACATAGTGTGCAGCCCGCGTACATTCCAAGTAATGCATTTCAGGTTGGATAGTTCAGCCATTGTCCCATTGCAGTCCAGCGTGTGTGTCCCCCAGCTCCTCCAAACAGGATAAGATACAATAATCGCTCTGCACCGATGGTGTCCCTCCCCTGTAACCAGAACAAACTAACCCCCAACCATGACTTCCTCCCCTCCCCCCCAGAACAGGACCCAGAGATTGCCCCCCAGTTCCCATCCAAACCATGTTCCAAAACTAGAAATCTAACCTGACGGTAGTCACCGCAGGAATGCCTTAGGGGCAAAGGAGGGGGTCGAGCACCGACAGGAGGGCCCTCCCGCACTCAGGCCACCTAGTGGCGATCGAGCCATAAGATATATGTACAGGTCCCGGGCTTATCCCCAACCCATGGTACAACCAGTTATTCAACAGTCTCAGCAGGGGTCGCGTAACTCTATATAGTATAGCTCTCCAAGCTCACCCACGGCCATCAAGCAGTTCCTCCGCCGTATTTGGGGTGACCACAGGGAGGGTTACACTATCAGCCTGAGAGTCCTCCGTGTCTGAGTGTTCTCCGCCACCTCCAGGCTCCGGTTCCTCGGTCATAGGTTCTCCCTGGGAACCCGATATGCTGGATAGCATCTCGAGCACTCCACGCCGTTCCGCCGTAGTCACCACAGTGGAAGGACGGCCAAAACCACCTCGACGGTTGCGGACCCTCTTAGATCTCCGTTGCAGTTCCACCTCTGAAGTAGCTTGGAAAGAAGAACCAGGTCCATCCTTGCCCGCTCTATAGAGTTCCAGCCAGCTACAAGCCTCATCAGGGGTGTCAAAGAACTTGGTCTTGCCATCAAGGATGATGCGGAGCCGCGCCGGGAAGAGCATTGAATACTGCACACCCTTATTGCGCAGTTCGCGTTTGATTGCCAAGAATGAGGTCCGCTGGCGCCGAGTCTCATAGGTGTAGTCCGGAAAAATATTCACCTTGCTGTTGTCCACCTGGTATGGCCCATTTGTCCTGGCGGTATTGAGGAGCAGATCCCTGTCGCGGAAATGCAACAATCTCGCCACCACTGGGCGCGGTGGGCGTCCCTGTTGAGGTGGTCTGGACGGAACTCTGTGGGCCCGCTCTAGAGTGTAGAAGGAGGAAAGCCCCTCGGGCGCCACCTCCGTCCTGAGCCAGTTTTCCAGGTAGGACACCATGTCGCCATCTTCGACTTTTTCCGGCAGGCCCACCACGCGAATGTTGTTCCTTCTGTTGCGCCCCTCCGCCCTCCGCTCCAGAACATCTATTCTTGTTAGTGCGTCCTTCATGACGACTGCCAATGTCTTTTGCGCCGGTTCTAGGGTTCCAACCGAGTCCTCTACTTCCTTGACCCTGTCCGAGAGCTTGCCATGGTCAGCCCTGAGTAAGCCCAAGCCCGTGACCACCTGGGCAATGTCCCGTTGGAGTGCTGACCTCGTGTCTGTTATGGCTGCCAAGATCTTGTCGAATTGCCGCTGAAGACTCGGGTCAGTTGGCATTTCTGGGTCCAGCTGGTCACTCTTGTCCGGCAGTTCCGTGTCGGAGGTGGCCTGCGCATTCCCTTTGGCGCCCCTCGGTTTACCCATGGTGGTCTTAAGCGCCAGCCTCAAGATAGGTTGGTAACTCCAGAAGTGGTGTCGGCCAGCACGCGGATGGCTCCCTGCCGGTTCACGACCTCGGACCAGCCCCGGCACGAATCCCCAGCCAGCGTCCCACGTATCGGTCAGGAGCAACACAGCCGTTCCTTGGCTCGGGTCATGCAGTCAGTTAGGGCAAGGGGCTCATCAGTAACCGACCCCCAGCAACGCCAAGAACGAGGCCTCCTCCACGACCACGTGGTTCAGGGCTTTCCGTGTCCGTGTGCGTGATTGTCACCGTCGCGTCCAGACTTGCAAGGGTCAGGACCTCGCCCTCGTTGAGGTAATATACAGACAGGGAGGGGAGACGGGCTCCACAGAGGACTCCCTTCACCGCTAGTGACCACCTCTGTTTTAAACCGCCTCCGCCGCCTTCTTAGAGCGCAGGCCTCCCTCTCCGGCACCGCCGGTTCGCGCACTCCTGGTGATCAACCCGGGCCCACTACGCTCCCTCTCACCGCTCTGCAGGCCAGAATCGGTCTTTAAGTCAACAGCGGGCACGGGGCCGCCGGCAGCAGAAACAGAGCCCGCCGAGGTCCGGCTGGGGCGCAGGAGGGCCCCCGCAGCTCCAACGATCCGCAGTGCCCCCGGGGGACCCGCCGGTCTGCCACCGCAATCGGTAGTGTCCACGGGGCGCCCGGAGCCGCCGGAGATCTAGGCGTCCGGCTCCCGGTGTGCCCCGCCAGGAACAGGTGGCAGAGAGCAGGAATCCTTTGAATCCGCGATCCCCGAGGGCCGCCGGGCACTCTAAGACCTCCAGGCCGGAGCGGGCGCCATGATGGAATCGGCGCCGCTCACTCCTCGTCCGCTCGGTCAGGGTCCGATCCTGCACCCCTCGCGTTGCCGCAGCTCTCCGTACGCGGCTCACCGCGTAGCGCCCCCGCTCAGATCCCCGGTGTAGGATCGAGGAGCCCTTGGAGCCGTTTAACCAGGATGAATGCGGCTCGATCGCGGAGCCGAGCGCTCAGGCGACCTCCGCCATCGGCGCCTTAGCCACGCCCCCAAAGCGAATGTGTACGTTGATTGTAACAGCAGTTACTCTCTATTTTGATTTCCTTGCCAATGTTGTAATTGCAAATAATAAAAACAGATTAAAAAAAAAAAATGTCAGACACAATTTCCATGTATTATTGTGCCAAAAATCTCACGCTGCAGAAATGAACACATAATTATGTCAAAATAATTTGGTTTTGAAAGGGAGGTCTCCTGGGTTTTTTTGGTCCCGTGGTCGACGGCCATCTAGGGAAACCTACTAAACCCACACACTTCTGAAAAGTAGACACCTGGGGGCTATCAAGGAGGTATGGCTTGCATGGTTCCCCCAACGTTCCCTTACCCAGAATCCCTTGCAAACCTTAATTGTAGCTATTAAAAATCAGTTTTTCACACATTTTCGTGTGGGATAGTGTGGCACACAAGTGAGGCAGCATTTTTATCGGGAGACCTGGGGGGACGCTGGGTGGTAGGACATTTGTGTGAGCCCAGTGATGCCACGCTTTCCCACACATAAATGTGTGAAAAAACTGATTTTTTCAGCTAAAATTGAAGTTTGCAGGGGATTCTGGGTAAGGAAACGTTGGGGGATCCACGCAAGTCATACTTTCTTGGAAGCCACCGGGTGTCTACTTTCCAGAAATGTATAGATTTGCTAGGTTTCCCTAGGTGCCGGCAGAGCTAGGGTTCATAAACTACAGCTAGGCACAAGTGGGGTACCATTTTTCTCGGAAGACTTTGGGGGAACGCAGAGTGGAAGGAAATTTGTGGATCCACGCAGATTCCAGAACTTTCCACCTCAGAAATGTGGGGAAAATGTGTTTTTTTACCATTTTTTAGGTTTGCAAGGGATTCTGGGTAACAGAACCTGGTGGGAGGCAGTCAAGTCACCCTATCTTAAATTCCCCTGGGTATCTAGTTCTCATAAATGTATAGGCTTCCTAGGTTTCCCTAGTTGCCGGCAGAGCTAGGGTTCAAAAACTACAGCTAGGCACTTTGCCAAAAAAGGGTAATTTTTCAGTGCGAAATTGAGGTGTGACCACGTTGCATTTTGCGCCGCTTCCTGTCGCGGGCACAAGGCCGACCCACACAAGTGAGGAACCGTTTTTATCGGGAGACTTAGGGTAATTCAGATTTGTAAATCAACTGTTATTACCAATTGAGTTTTCATGCATTTCTCCCTTCCAAATAAAAGACATTGTGTAAAAAAAAAATCATTTTGAAAAATGACCAATAATTTACATGCTAGTATGAGTATTCCCAATTTTGAAAATGTGCAAATATATACGGTTTCTAAACTCTATAATTTGTACCCAATTCAGAAATACATAGGTGTCTTTCATAACGATTTTTCCATGTATACATTTTCCCAGAATAATTGCTCTATACCCGGTACATAATAAAATACCATTGCAAGTTGCTGCTCAGTTTTTGGCTCTGGGTTCGTCGGGTTCTTGGTGAACCTACAAGTCCTATATATCCCCACAACCAGGAAGGTCCAACGGATGTAACGGTATATTGCTTTTAAAGAGCGGTCATAATTACAAGAAGTTACAGGTGAAAACGTTGATACAAAATGCTGTTTTTTTTAACTAATTTTCAATTTTTCCAATATTTAACTGTTAATTTCTATAAAGAAACCTTCATGGATTTAGACAAATGACCCCTTTCTGAATTTAGAATTTTGTCTACTTTTCTAAAATGTATTGCTTTTCAGGATCAATTATTGCTTTCATACTCATTTTTACCATTAACTGGAAGGAGGTTAAAAGCACCACAATAGCAAAAATAGGCTAGGTCACAGAAAAATGGCAAAACTGTGTGAAAAATGTTGGTTCTCTGACAAAAGACTGTCATTCCCTAAAAGCTGGGAAAATGGTGATTTCAGCCCCACAAACCCTTTTTTGATAACATTTGCAGGGAAAAAAACAGAGGCTTTTATTTGCAGCCCGTTTTTCCCATTTTTCTGAAAAAAACAAAAATGTTACTGTATTTTGCTTAATTTCTGGGACCCCTCCAAGGGAATCCACTAACCCTGGGTACCTTTAGAATTCCCATGATGTTGGAAGAAAAGGACGCAAAATTGGCATGGATACCTTATGTGATCAAAAAGTTACAGGGGTCTAAGCGCGCACTACCCCAAATAGCCAAAAAAAAAGGCTCAGCACAGGAGGGGGAAAGGCCTAGCAGCGAAGGGGTTAAGTAATGCATTGTGGTTGTGTTCTCCGTTTGAATCAGAAGGTACTGAGATTGGAGTGACAGGTATAATGATTTGAGAGCTAAGTGCACTGCTCTTAACTCCAAGTGATTGATATGACAAGTTTGTTCCGTCTCCAACCCTAGGCCTTGAACTTGAAGACCCCCCATGTGGGCACCCCATCCCTGGAGTGATGCATCCGTGACTATTGTTTGTGCATGAGGGTTCAGGTGAACGGGAACTCCTTTCATGAGGTTGGATCTCTTCATCCACCATTTGATGGAATCCTTGGCCGATTGAGAGAGAAGCACCTGATCGGCCCAGTGCCCTGACACTTGCATCCATTGATCTTCCAGAGATTGCTGCAACTGACATGTTCAGCCTGGCATTCGGAACGATGAAGATGCATGATGTCATTGATCCCAGCAGTGAGGACATCTGTCTGACTGTGGGATACTGTGTGAGAGGAGGTTGCGGCATTTCTCCTGAATTGAGGACAACCTCTCCTCCGAAGGACACAAGCTTGCTTCTGCGGTATCCAGTAAGGCACCCAGTTAATGGATCTTCTGAGATGGATTGAGGATTGATTTCTTGTAGTTTACACGAGAGATGACTTTGAAGCAGAGCAGGTGACAAACTCTTCAGAAGCCAGTCATCCAGATAGGGGTATATGAGTATCCTTTGTTTGCGAAGAAAAGCTGCCACCACTGCCATGCACTTGGAAAATGTTCGGGGGCTGATTTGAGCCCAAACGGGAGAACTTTAGACTGAAAATGCTGAACAGACACTCAGAATGGTAGAAATTTGCGATTTTTGGGGACACCGGAATGTGAAAGTATGCGTCCTGTAGGTCTATTGCGCACATCCAATCTCCCTGATGAAGCTGATGGAGTATTTGATGTAAAGCCAACATTCGAAATTCTCTTTGCGCATGTACTTGTTCAGCTGCCTTAAGTCGAGTATTGGTCTGTATTCCCTGGTGGGACCTCTTTTCTGAATCAGAAAATAACGTGAGTAAATCCATTGATCTCGTTGTGGAATAGGGACCCTTTCTATGGCATGTTTTTGTAGGAGCACTCTTACTTCAGCTTGTAATAGGTGGTGTCTTTGAAGAAGCTTTTGCTGTGGAGGAATTGATGGTGGTGTGGATTTGAACGTGAGCAGATAGCCAATCTGCACAATATTCAAAACCTACCTGTCCTTTGTTAACTTCTCCCACTCCTCCAGGTGTTACATAATATTTCCTCCCACCTGAGTGGTCAACGGGCATGGAGGAATTCATGCCTCATTGCTTTGCTGATGGTTTAGGAACGTTAGGCTGCTGCTTCGTAGATCCTCTGCCTTGTCTAGGTCGTCTCTGTTGATAATTGGCCCTGGATTGCCCTTGACCCTGATTTTGTGTGTTCCAATGAGGAGTTTGAACCCTCTGTTGAGAGGAACGTTGATCATTAGGACGGAATCTACACCTAAACTCTTTTCTCTTCTCTAAGCCAACAGCTTTCAGAGTGTCCAAATCGCTTTTAATTTTTGACATTTCGTAGTCTGCATGTGGACCGAACAGAGAGGATCCATTAAATGGGAGGTTCGTGATCCTTCTTTGCTCATCAGGTTTAAGCCCCGTAAGGCAGAGCCATACCGATCTCCTTGAGCAGATACCATGCGAATATCCATGGGCTGCCAAATCCGATGCATCTGCTGCTGCACTTATAACCTGGTTACCTACCAGTCCACCTTCCTGTACTATTTCTTGGAAGTCTTGTTGATCTTCCTTCGTGAGTTTGCTTAAAAATCTCGCCAAGGAATCCCAGAGAGACCTATCGTAACGACCCAGCAAGGCGGAACCCCTAGCCACTTTCATCATTGAGGCCAACGTATTGCACATTCGTATACCCAGAGAGTCCATATTCTTACTGTCCTTCTCTAGGTGGTGCCGTAGAAGAAGATGTTGTAGAATATGCTTTCCTGGCTGCAGCTACAATCACTGAGTCTGGAGGTGGTACAGCACGAAGAAAAAGAGGATCCTCGTTAGGCGCCTTATATTTCTTGGAAATCCTGGTGGGACCTGAACCCACAGTGGCAGGGGTAAGGAAAGTCTGCAACAGCCCTGGAACCAAAGGAAGAAGAGGCTTTGCAGAATACTTGTGATGCAAAATTTCAAAGATCACTGATGTAGAAACTGGTGGAGTATACATAGTGATATTTAGCTTGTTGGCACCCCCACAAAGGACTTCAATAAAAGTTCCCTGATAGTCCATAGGGGACACCTTAGATGGGGGTGTAGTAGAATGAGTAGGAGAGTAATTTCTAATTGAAAATCTTGTTGATGCAGTTGGAGATCTACGTCTTCTTTTAGGAGTAGGAGAGCGGCGAGAACTTGAACGCCCTCTTGACCTTGAGCGCCTTGTCACAGGTGATCGAAATCTCTTGGGGACCTGTGTGGAAAGGATCCCGCAGAGGTTCTGGGTGGTGATAGAGATTTGGAGAATTCTGCTCCAGGAACTCTAGGCGGCGGCTTTTCAGTGCCCAATAATCTCCAGCCATCGTGGCGATAAGTTAGTAGGAGACTTCTGTCTTGGAGCCGGCGATTTCTCAGCTGTGACTTGAATAATGTGAAGTCCAGGAGAAGATGACACTTCTCTCGACGTCGACCGCTGCGTCCTCAAAGTCGATCTTGGTTTTTCTGGTATGTCCTTAGTAGTTTGTTTGCTTGTTTGTTTGTGTATTTTATAAAGCGCGCAGCGACCCCAACGGGGCATCCCGGCGCTAACAAATGGCTCTGACAACAGGAGGAATCAGGAAGGGAACCAAACTAGGAAGAAAAGAGAAGGGTTTTCAGGGATTTGCAAATGTGGGTTCTGTTTGGGAGGAACGAAGAGCTAGGGGAAGCTGGTTCCAGTGCTGAGAGGCGCAAACCGCAAAGGTTTTGCCACCTGCACGGGAACGTTTAAAACGGGGAGTTTCCAGCAGTAAAAGGGCATTGGAGCGTAGTAACCTGGGTTTGACGTAGGGGCGCAGGGTGGTCTTCAGATGAGCTGACCCAGTGCCTTTGGATGCACGGAAGGCCAGTGTCATTGCCTTGAAGACACACCTTTTCGCAATGGGTAGCCAGTGAAGTTTACGGAGATGTGGAGAGATGTGGTGTCTGGCGGGAATTCTCTCCACCAGCCGAGCAGCGGCATTTTGGACCGTCTGTAGTTTGTGACACAGGCCGGCTGTGATACCAAGGTAAAGGGCATTGGCATAATCAAGATGGGAAATGATTAGTGCCTGGATCACAGTCTTACGGAAGTTCTCCGGCAGATAGTGAATAAGCCGTTTGATTATTCTAATTTTAGCAAAGCAAGCGGCTGCTATGGTCTGTACCTGGGTGTTGAAGCTGAGATTGTTGTCCCAGCGTACTCCTAGATTTCTCACAGATTCTTTGGGCGTGGGGGCTTGGCACAGATCTAAGGGCCACCACAGACTGGAGTCAAGGGGAGAAGGAGATTTGAAAAACAGGATCTCCGTTTTGCCTGCGTTGAGACGGAGGGAATTAGCATCCATCCAGTTGGAAATGTCTCTAAGGCAGGATTTCAGTGGCTCAAAGGCAGAGGCAGAAGGGGTGTCAAACGTGAAAAGTAGCTGAATGTCATCAGCATAGGATATGGACTTAATCCCAGTCTGAGCAATCAGCTTAGCCAAGGGGGTAAAGTAAACATTAAACAAAAGTGGACTAAGGGAAGAACCCTGTGGGACTCCCCATCTGAGCGGTCTGGCAATGGAAGTAAAGGGGGGGGGGGTGAAAACTTGCTGTGTACGGTCGGACAAATAGGAAGACAACCACTTCAGAACAGTGCCCCCCAGTCCCAAGTCCTCCAACCTTCTCAGCAGGATCTTATGAGAGACGGTGTCAAACGCCGCTGAAAGATCCAGCAGCACTAACACCACCCTCGACCCTCGGTCAGTAGTGGCAACAATCCTTTCCCTCGACGGAGACCATTGTCTCGATGTTGATCCAGATAAAGCCACCACGGACGTCGAATGCTGTGGAGACACACTGGAAGATTCATGTCTCTGTGATGATGTCCTCGACGTCGGTCTCTTCGACGTCGAACGCGACCGTCTTCTTGACGGCGAACGGCAATGGGTATATGGTCGATTTCCTAGTCGCCGGTCGTGCCCTCGACGTCTACCGTCTATGGGTTGGGGAGGGGTTTCTCATCGTCGAACTTCTCAACGCCGACCTTCGAGAAGGGGCGGAGATCTTGACGTCGATCGGTGTCTTGATGTCGACTGATGTTTCGACGTCGACTTAGACCTGTCTTTGCTCACATGCTTCGAGCCCGATGCATGCCTCGACGTCTACTTACTTTTTGTTGATCCCGGTTCTTGTCTCCTCAACGGCGTTCTGTCCCTCAACGTTCTAGAGTGGCTTACCCGGTTTTCTGACGCCGACTTTGACGCCGACGGTGAGCACTCTGGAATCTGTTTTCTTCTAGAAGCAGGTGAAGGAGATCAGTTCTCCTTATGCTGTCCACGAGAGGAGGGCCTCTTAGAATGAGACTCAAGGCCACTGATGGTTCTTCCTCTCTCCATCAACGCACGCAGTCTGATATTTTCTCTGACACGCAGAGTTCTTTTAGAAAATTGTTGGCAGTAGTAACACTTCTGTGGATTGTGTGAGGATGGTAAACACACAATACACACAGAGTGAGGTTCGGACTTTGCCATCTTCTTCCTACAGGAAGGACATTTGTTAAACAAAGCTGACATTTCTGACATAAAAAAATAGTAAAAATGTCAGAAATACTTAAAAACTAATACCAGCTAAGAAAAATGTCGAATGAAGTTGTAGAAAATGAGGGTCAGACTTTGCCATCTTCTTCCCACAGGAAGGACATTTGTTAAACAAAGCCGACATTTCTGACATTCATTCATAGAAACTTTATTCGGTTATCATTTAAAATAACCATAAAAGCACAATTAGTAAATCCCATTTAAAATAATCATGGCACAGTAGAGATAGAATTATTAGATTTCATACATAAATTGATTTTCGGGATCTAAAAACATTTTTTAAAAACACAGAAACAGATACAACAGTTCATATGTGATCTAATTTCTGGATAGCTAAAAAAGCAGGACGGCACTGATTAACTTCCATGATCTTCAATATGGGCACGATCCATCTTTTCCTAGGAATTGTATAAAACTTACAAAATAACAAAATGTGAATATCTGATTGATCAGATAAATCATCACATGGGCATTTACTAAGTTGCCTCGACCAATTGTTCATGTCGGGGAAACTAAGAAGTCTAAATAAAATATTTAACTCAAAACGAGTTAATAAAAACCTTTCAAAATCACAAATTTGTAACGTGACACATGGTTGCATATGACTAGTAATCATTATTAATTGATGGGCGACCACTGTCTTTTTTGTCATTTCACCATTTGTTCTACGATCTCCTAGTTGCATCATACAAAGATTTTTAAGTTATTTTCTAGAAACATGACACGTCAAAGAGGGATCATCATAATAATCATGGTGGCCTATGTTTGTAAGGAACATCTTTACATAGCATAACCATCCCATCTTGCTGACATTATCTAAACTCATCGCGTCCCTCAAAATGGAGCGGTTAAAAACACACTCCTCGGTGGTCCAAACCCTATGCCACAGAAGAACTGGTTGTACCTTAATTATATCCTCTATATGTGGTTGGCCAAGTTCAGCGTGACAAATATACGTAGGGTCACTCTCCGGGACTGCTAAAAGATATCAAGAAATGTAAATGTTTTCCACCACCTGCAATGATTTCACGTTTACATAACCCCATATTCCTGCACCATATCCCCATATTCCTGCACCATATATAGGAATTGCTACACAGGTCGCTCTATAAATGGTTAAAAGTTCCCCGATCGTTTTTTTGCCCATCGTCTTACTAAAACTTTTTAAGGCCATTATAGATTTACAGAACATTAACCTCCTTGCTTTTATCGCACGTTTCCACAAACCTGATTGATCGAACAATACACCTAAGTATGGGAAAGTTGGGGTAAAATCCAGTGGTTTCGAATGAATGTACATTAATTTTTTCTTTTTATCTGCCCCCGAGCCACCATTCATGCAGAATGTTTTTGTACAATTAATTCTCAAATCCAGATTAGTCATAAAATGGGAGAAAGATGTAACCATCCTTTGCATAGCCAAAGGCGTCCGGGCCATCAAAACCGCATCGTGCGCGTATAATAGTGCAGGGACAGATCTTTTAGCTATCATAGGCATGTCTCTGCACTCCCGCAGCAATGTTTTTTCCAGGTCATTGATGTAGATTGTAAATAAAAAAGGGTCAAGGACGCATCCTTGCCTCACTCCTCTTGCGATACTAAAGGACCTAGTACACTCTCCATTCCTGCCAAATCGGACTGAGGCTGAAGCCCCCGAATAGAGCTCCCTGAGAAAAAGAATAATTTTTTTCCTCTACTCCCAATTTCTCCAAAATCAGCCAAAGCTTATTATGGGTGACGCAATCAAAAGATGACGTTAAGTCAACAAAGGTTAAAAATATGCAGCCGCCCTTTGCTTTGGTGTATTTTTCTAAAAGAATGTGCAAATTAAGGCCCTGTCCGATAGTACCAAGGCCCTTCCTAAATCCGTATTGTTGGTCACTAATTATTAAGTGTTCATCGGCCCATGTTTTAAGTCTATTTAGAATCACACAACCGAAAATCTTAATGGATGAGTCTAATAATGATATAGGGCGATAGCACAAGCAACTTGTTCTATCTCCCTTTTTAAATATAGGTTCAATAATAGACTCAAACCATGATGATAACAAACCATTTGAACAGGAAGCATTAAACAGTTGCGTGCGAAGTGGACCCCATAAGTCCATATTATTTTTCTACAGGTCAACCGGCACCCCATTGGGGCCTGGTGCCTTTCCTTCCAGACTTGTTTTTATGCTTAAAATTACTTCATGCAGGGTGATACCCAGATCCATTTTCATATTAGTGTCTAATATCCCCTCAGCCACTGAATTCTCAGTTGGTATTTTCTCCGATACAGACGGGGCACTATATAAATCAGCGTAATGCTTTACCCATTCATTCTCAGAAATAGCTATTTCTACCCTTGCCTTAGTATTACCATTTAAAAAAGGGGCATTAACTGCTTTCCAAAAAGCCAAGATATCCCTATTTAAAGAAGCCTCACACAGAGAATCCCAGGCTTCCTTTTTCATAGTGTCTTTTCTTTTTTTCAAAATCGTCTTGTAAATCTTTCGCAACTCCCTGATTAAAGTCTGATCTTTAACGGGGGCATTCAGGGCGTTCTTAAGATTAGAGTAGGCCTTGGTACAGGCAGCGTCAAACCAACTCACTGTTTTTTCCTTACGCTATTTTATTTCTACCCACAGGCTATTTTTGATGTGTAAGGCAATAATTAAAAAGTTTTTAATAATAATAAAATTATCAGAATTTACGTCCAGACAAGCATCAATGCTGGATTTGCATTTCTTAATTAAATTATAAAGGAAATCCTCTGGGACCACTTTAGTCCACTTCAGAGAATAGCCATTTTATCTATTCAGAATAAAGTTACCTATGGGCTGTCTTGGCGTACTATCTACAACATAGTCATATTGAGGACTTAAAATTTCCACACTTAGGGGCAAATGATCGCTAATTGTGATATACAAGGTTTTAAACGTTTTAACCTGCCCTCCATATCTAGCTGATAACAATATAAAATCAATTGTTGAGAAGACACCTCTTCCATTGAAGGTAGGGCGAAACGGGACATCCAATTGACAGATTCTGTTTGCAAAGCCCATATCACAGGAGAAAGTAATTTCATTCAAAATATCCCCACATGTAGTATGTTCAAAATGCGTTAAACTGGTCTCATTATTCAGTATTATACCACATGTCCCTTGTTCTCCTCTTTTACATAACGAACAATTAAAGTCCCCTCCCCAAATAACAAAAACTTCTTTAGATTCCCTCCTATCAAAAATTTAAGATCTATGCACAATGCTTTTAGCATTTCTTCAGTTGCCTCCGCAGAAGCATTATTGTAAAAATTAACAGTAATAAAACAAAGCGCTTTATCAATATGTATCGTAACCATGTGATAATATCTGTTATTAAAGACTATCTCTATTTTCTCACATTTAAACAGGTTCGATACATACGTACACAGTCCCCCTTTTGCCCTGCCGTGCACTGAGCTTATAGCCGGTGAAAATAGAGTTTTCAAACCGCATAAATAGTATGCCTCCGTAGCCCAAGTTTCTTGTATACGCACTATATCATGATCGTTTACAATATTAACCCATATTTGATTAGACAATTTTGTTTTTAAACCTGCAACATTCCAATACATTATCGACCACCCGCCCGTTTTAACTAAGATATCCACAGGGCTAATGAAACCAGAATTATCATTTATTTTCCCGGATAAAGTATTCACAACTGTATCACTTTCCTTCAATACACCCACCTCTTCAGGGTTTTATTTTATTTATTTTTTATTTCCAAAAGTTTTATATGGGCGCTGGCTAGACCCGGAGGTATCAGAGCGCTTTACATGAGCATCAGATCATAGTTACAGGTTAAATCGTTACAAAGGTTACATAGTTCGTACAGCATGGCCACATAGTAACTTGTAAGGTCGAGATAAACAGTAAGCACAAATAAGGGGAAAAGCAGGCAAGGTGAGAGAATCAGGGGAGGGGGGGTTGGAGCAGGGGAAGTAGACAGATAATGAAGGCGGGAAAGAGGAGGGTAGGGTGAGAGACACAGCATGGGAAGAGGAGGGGAAGGGTGACGGGGGCACAAACCGGTAGACTAGTTAAGGCAAACGTCCAAAGTCCAGTAAGCTGTGATCCCAGGGTAAGTGGTATCACTTCCCTAACTCTGTTGCGAGAGGCTCCCTTTGCGCAGTGGACTCTCTGAGTGGTCTCTGAGACTCCAAGGCCTACATACTGGATCCTTCCCCAGAAAGGGGAGAGGGAGTGCTTTGGCAAGGGGTGCCATACCAAACCTCAAGTGTGAGTGGCTCCCTTGGCGCAGTGAACTCACTCAGCGGGTTCGCTGAGACTCCAGAGTGTAAATATTGGATCTTTCCCCAAGAAGGGGAGAAGGAGTGCTTAGTCAAAGGGCACAAAGGACAGGGGGTAGACAGAGTAGCAGGCAAGGGGAGAGATTCGGGGGAGAGGGGATAGGAGCTAGGGACGAGACAATAAGGAGAGACAAAAAGAAGTCTGTCTAAAGACCGACTGGGTAGGTGACGACCAAGGAGGGAATCCACGGCCCATCCCCCCTATAGCTAAACCAAGTAGCTCCATCGGGCATCAGACAAAATAGTTCAGTCTCAATACATTGAGAGAGGAGGGAAGGATAGACATAAATAGAGGGCGGATGCGGTAGGAGACTGCAGGAGAGACGAAAGGAAGTGCAACAATGTGGTTCAACAATATATCAGGAAAAGATCAAACAAGTAAACATTATATCAAAACAATCAGCAATACATTAGGGTAGGAGAGAGAGGAGCGAAAAAGTAGTGTGGGTGGGGGAGGAGGGAAAGTGAGAATAAGGGAAGAGACAACCGTAGAGACGAAAGAAAGTCTGTCTAAAGACCGACTCGGTAGGTGACGACCAAGGAGGGAGTCCACGGCCCATCTCCCCTACAGCTAAACCAGGAAGCTCCATCGGACATTCGACAGAATAGTTCAGTCTCAATACATTGAGAGAGGAGAGAAGGAGAGAGAAAAATAGAGGGAGGATGCGGGAAGAGACGACAGGAGAGACGAAAGGAAGTCTGGCTGAAAACCGACTGGGTAGGTGACGTCCAAGGAGGGAATCCCCGACCTGTCTCCCCTATAGCTAAACCAGGTAGCTCCATCGGGCATCAGACAAAATAGCTAGATCTTATATGACGAGGGAAAATTTGCAGATAGACAGGGTGGGGACTACGTGCCAGGACAGGTGAAGGCAGACGTCAGCAGCAGGAAAGTGGAGAGGAGTAGAGCGAGGAAATAAATAGGGTGGGGACTAGGGCCAGGACAGGTGAAGGCAGAGGTCAATAGCAGGAAAGTGGAGAGGAGTAGTGCGAGGAGGGGTAGGGGGAAGGTAGTTTGGCAAGAAGTTCCCATGGATATGGTGGTCATTGCAGGTTCGGAGGCAGATCCAACAGTGTCCCCCATAGGGCCCCCGTTGACTGGCAGCGCTTGCAGCAGGTCAGAGGTGCCGGAGTGGTTCAGAGCTTGAGCAAGGATCCGGTGCAGGGGTTCCACGAGACAGGAGAGGCCTCGATCTGCAGCCTCGGTGTGCCTGCGGATGCAGAAGACTCAAAGACACCCCATGCATTCACCGTCCAACATATTGAATTCCCCAGATCTTATCCTAGGGTCCACTCGTGAGAAATGTACTCCTTCAAGTGTTCCCCCAGTCACAAGCATCACATTTGAAAAATTGGACGCCGGTTTGACAATAGAGCTCCCAGTTCTAATTCAATCTACCCCCTCAAGCCCCGAGAGCATATCAAAACGATTAAACATGAGGATGTTACATTGGTTTTTATGCACGGCCATAGTACCTCCGTGCTGAATCCCAGATACATGCATATCTGGTGTTGCAAAAAAGGATAGAGGATTAAAATAACTTCGGTCAAGGATTTGTATGCCACCATCTCCTCTTTGGTGGTACCAATCACTGATGTGACTAACCACCCATCTATCCCTGAAGTTAACAATGATGCAATCACCGACTAGGTCCTTTAATCTATGACCCACCCAACTTACTCTTCGAACATACAGGATTTCACCATGAATGTTAAGCGGGAGTGGTCTATTCTTGTTCAGCCAAAATGTTACCTTATTTTTTAATTTGGGATAAGTTTCTATTTTATCACTGTCTAACTCCGGGACCCCAGATAACACTACAGCATACGGAAAAGAATCTGGTGGTAAATCAATGCGTGGGTAAATACTCTTTTGTTTTACAGCATTTATAATGTCCTTAACTGTTTGTGTCGCTTTTTTAACCCTTCCAACAGCCCCAGAATCCTTTATCGCCCCCCCCCCCCCTTGCAGGCCCTCCCGTTCGGACCTCATTGTCCTATTTCCTACGTTTTTTCCAACTTGACCAATTCCTTTAGGTGACAGGGGGGGTATATTAGTTGTTATCGCAGTTGTTAGTGGGGCGATCGTACTAATGGGTTCACTTGAATTATATCCTACCACACTTTGTTTATGTGTGCTATCAACAAGTTGCTTCAAAATATCAAAGCTGGCTGTAGTTGCCTGTTCGAGTATTCCTAATCTTTCACTGATCAGTTTCATTCTCTCTAATTAGTGGTAGCATTAAAGACTTTAATAAACGTTCAATTTTCTCCATAAAGCACTCGGCGATTTGAGGCTGGGGGAGTAAAGGCTCGGCCAGCTGTACGGCCGATGCCTTTAACGAGGGGAGTATGTTCGGAGAAGGTGTAATAGTTGATACAGGCTGTGTCAACATTACAGTGTTCTTAATTGTTTTAGACGTTTTTAGGCACCTTCCCTTCTGAGAACCCCCACCGCGCTTCCTCTTAACAGTAGGTACTGGTCCTAAAGCTGGTTTTGAGGACTTCGAGTTAGAATTATTTTTGGCTATTGACCTTGTAGGAAAGCGCGGGGTGGTTTCATTAGATGTGTTACCTGAGACAGAGTCATTACTCGAGACAATGAAACTAGCCTCTGCAGTCACAGGTAGATTTATCGGCACCTGTGACTGAGGATCGTTTCCCCCATTAGCATCATGGTTGGGTGTTTGTTTTCCTAGTTGTTCTGGAGTAATAGCTAACATTATAGCTCCCAAAGATGATCGTTTGGTGTATAAAGGTTCTAATGAGAGACGACGTTCTGTCAGAGCTATTTCATGCTCCAGTACAGATGTAGCCCTAGTTAGGAAATTATCCAATGTCCCAGTAACACTCCCGCCTGCAACTGCTTTCCTCCCTTTCCCTACACGGAGCGCCATCAGGCCTAACTACTGTGCTATATGGCTTTACCCAACTATAG